>NC_088394.1:53371500-54082500 GCF_037993035.2 Macaca fascicularis
GAGCATGAACACACCTGAGGCTGGGGGAGGGGAATGACAGTGATGGGGTAGGGGCAGTGCCAAACCCATTCCTCACAGAAAGAGGCCAGTCCATGACCCATCTCTCTGTACCAGCTAAGGAAACACAGGCCACTCCTCCAAGTGTGGCCCAGGACCAAGCCCAGGCTATCCCTGGTACCACTGCAAGGTTTGGCTCTGTGGCCAGTCCTGGGGCTGGGCCTCACATCCCTCTCTGCCTCCAGCGGGGAAGAATCTTTGTCTCCCTTTTGGCCACATCCTAAGCTCGAGGCTCTAAGCAAATGCCAGGGTCAGGACCAGGAGGACCAGATATTCCCAGCTGGATACAGAACCAGACTGGCAGGAAGGGGCCCTCTGCTGACAACCAGGCCCCAATCCCTCATCTCAAACGCTTGGCCCCAGGAGCCCACTTACAGTCTTCAAACGCATGGCCCTCAAACATTCATTCGGTTTGTCCAATATATCTTTTAAAAATTACCAACATTATAAAATTAGATTTCATGAAAACCTGAAAACTTCATGTAAAAATTTCATATTAAAAAAAATCTTTGGCTCAAGCCTGTAATCCCAGCACTTAGGGAGGCCGAGACGGGCGGATCACGAGGTCAGGAGATCGAGACCATCCTGGCTAACACAGTGAAACCCCGTCTCTACTAAAAAAATACAAAAAACTAGCCGGGCGAGATGGCGGGCGCCTGTAGTCCCAGCTACTCGGGAGGCTGAGGCAGGAGAATGGCGTAACCCGGGAGGCAGAGCTTGCAGTGAGCCGAGATCCGGCCACTGCACTCCAGCCTGGACGACAGAGCGAGATTCCGTCTCAAAAAAATAAAAAATAATAAATAAATAAATAAATAAATAAATCTTGGCCAGGTGCAGTGCCTCATGCCCGTAATCCCAGCACTTTGGGAGGCAGGCAGATCACTTGAGGTCAGGAGTTAAGAGACCAGCCTGGCCAACATGGTG
The DNA here is from genome assembly GCF_037993035.2 of Macaca fascicularis. Classification (NCBI taxonomy): domain Eukaryota; kingdom Metazoa; phylum Chordata; class Mammalia; order Primates; family Cercopithecidae; genus Macaca; species Macaca fascicularis. The sequence continues at coordinate 53,372,482 of NC_088394.1, forward strand.
AAACCTCGTCTCCAATAAAAACACAAAAATTAGCCAAGAGTGGTGGTGAATGCCTGTAATCCCAGCAACACAGGAGGCTGAGGCGGGAGAATCACTTGAACCCAGGAGGCAGCGGTTGCAGTGAGCTAAGATTACGCCACTGTACTCCAGCCTGAGCGACAGAGTGAGGGAGACTCTGTCTAAAAAAGAAAAAGAAATCTTAAGATATCAAAAGATTCTGCGCCAAGGGGTTTGCACTCCCACTAGCAACAGATGAAGTGAGTATAGGCAGCTTACGATGGGCAGATGGATGCTGGCTTCTCCAGGGTCCCTCCTGACCCAATTCACTCACACATCTTGCCTGGATCCTGTAGGGGTCTGTAGCCCCCATGCCAGAAAATCCCAAGTTGGCCATGCTAATTCAGCCTTCTCTAGATGCAGTTAAGCCCTCTCTGCCCCATTCATTGAGGGTCCAGAAGCATAAGAAGCAATGCCCTGCCATTGTGGCAGAAGGGAGCCTCCTTCCATTAACAGCCACGGCTGGAGCCCCAGATCTGCACCTAAGAGACACACAGGCTTTTATCTCCAGAGATTTTTGTTAGAGGCTCCTGGGACATGAGGGAGGGGTGGACCCTGAGCCCGGAAATCAGGGTGCCGCCTCCTTGCCCCAAAATCTTCCCTGCAAGCCCAGCGACCCCTGCAAACGCTGCCTGTTTCTGCCAGGGATGTCAAGATCTAACAAACCCATTCTGTCTTGAGGATGACTCACGTTTCCTCGGTTTAAAAAGTCATTGAATTCCAAACAATGCTGCCTAGTCCCAGCCTTGCTTGTCTTACAATCATGTGCCTTTCTCGCCTCTCTTCTCACTGAAAGCCTCAGACCCCAGCTGCAGGGGTTTTCCGGGTCAGAGGAAAAAAAAAAACCAGCAGCTTTCTGTGTGTCTGGCCAGGGTACTTCCCATGTCCGCTCTCAGCCCTGTGTCCTGGGAAGACTGTCCTGGGGCAAACCTGGGGAGACCAGCCTCTCCCAGGCCTCAGAGCCTCACCTGCAAGCAGCCGGGTGCCCGAGCTTGTCCTGCACACTTGAGGCCCTGGCCTAGGCAACTTCTGACAGCTTGCCCCCAGCCTCCAGCCACAGGGCTGCCTGCCTGGGCCTGCTAGAATCTCACAAACCCACACAACACAGGCACAAATTCTGACCACCCAGAGAAGGAAAAAAAATTTTTTTTTTTTTTGGAGGTGGAGTCTCGCTCTGTCACCCAGGCACGATCTCAGCTCACTGCAACCTCTGCCTCCCAGGTTCAAGCAATTCTCCTGTCTCAGCCTCCCGAGTAGCTGGGACTAGAGGTGTGCACCACCACAGCTGGCTAATTTTTGTATTTTTTGTAGAGATGGGGTTTCACCATATTGGTCAGGCTGGTCTTAAACTCCTGACCTCAGGTGATCCACCCGCCTCAGCCTCCTAAAGTACTAGGATTACAGGTGTGAGCCACCACACCCAGCCGGGAAAAATACTTTTAAGATTCCAAATGGCCTCTTGTAAATCCACTCAACAGCCCCTCACTTCTACTCTCCTCCTGGGACAAAGTCAAGCCTGTGTCCTTCCTGGCTCATAGTTCCCCAAAAAACCGTACACCTAGGCTGGGCGTGGTGGCTCACTCCTGTACTCCCAGAACTTTGGGAGGCCAAAGTGGGAGACCTGCTTGAGCCCAGGAGTTCAAGACCAGCCTGGGCAATATAGTGAGACCCCCTCCTCTACAAAAAAAAAAAAAAAAAAAATGAGCAGGGCATGGTGGCACGTGCCTGTAGTCCTAGCTACTGGGGAGGGTGACATGGGAGGATCACCTGAGTTCAGGGCTTCAAGACTGCAGTGAGTCATTATCGAGCCACTGCACTCCAGTCTGTACATAGTGAGACACTGTTTTAAAGGAAAAATAGAACAACTGGACCCCTGAACCATCAGTCCTTACCTCCACCCCTGGCTCTGCAGACCAGCTTAGGTCAGCGAGGATGTCAGGAGACCCCCCATACCCTGCCACTTCTTTTAGGGAAAGTCACAGTGGTCCTGTCATAGCCACTTCCGGTACCCCCACCCAGACTCACCACCAGTGGCCAGGGCACCATGTACAACTTCATGTGCAGCTGAAACAGGTAGAGAATGAAGAGGATGATTGTCACCAGCCAGAGGAAGACAGCGACGAACATCACCCAGCCATAGGCCGGGTACAGGTGGTACGGGGTGTCCGCAATCAGCGCCCACACCAGCAGCCCCAGCACCTAGGAGGGTCAGACAGGGCAGGGTCGGCCAGAGATGCGGTTTCATTTCTCATCTAGCTAAGAAATATTGGCCAGGCACAGTGGCTCATGCCTGTAATGTCAGCACTTTGGGAGCCCAAGGTGTGATAATCGCTGGAGGCCAGGAGTTCAAGACCAGCCTGGGCAACAGAACAAGTCCCCATCTCTACAGAAAAATTAAGGCCGGGTGCAGTGGCTCATACCTGTAATCCCAGCATTTTGGGAGGCTGAGGTGGCCGGATCACCTGAGGTCAGGAGTTTGAGACCAGCCTGGCCAACATGGTGAAAGCCTGTCTCTACTAAAAATACAAAAATGAGCCGGGCGTGGTGGCGTGTGCCTGTTATCCCAGCTACTTGGGAGGCTGAGACAGGAGAATTGCTTGAACCTGGGAGGCAGAGGTTGCAGTGAGCTGAGATCACGCCACTGCACTCCAGCCTGGGTGACAAAAGCGAAAATCCATCTCAAATAAATAAATAAATAAATAATAATAGTTCGCCAGGTATGGTGGTGTGTACCTGTGCTCCCAACTGCTCAGGAGGCTGAAGCAGAGGATCACATGGGCCCAGGAGTTAGAAGCTGCAGTGAGCCATGATCGTGCCACCACAAGCCAACCTCAGAGACAGAGTGAAATTATCTCAAAAAACAGGAAAAATGTAAAAAAGGAATGCTGATTTGGCTCATGCGGTACACCACTGTACTGGGGCCCTGACCTGTACTCACACTCCTCTTCCAGGTCTCAGCTGAGATGTCAGGTGCTCCAGGACACCCCCACACCTCCAGCCTGCATCCCAGAGCCCTCGTCAGCGCTCACAGGGCCCCCCAGGCACCCGCCATCCAGGGTCATCATCGTTCCCTGCCCCAGACTGCGAGCTCCACGAGGGCACGGCCGTGGCTGTCTCACAGCTGCATCCCCACACCCAGCACAGGACCTAGGCCCTGCCAGGGGCTCAGTAAAAGCTGCTGAAAGAAAGTTCAAGTCACCACAGTCCCAGAGGCGGGAAGACAACAGCCCTGTGTCCTCCCTCCCAGCTGGGCCCAGCAGAGAACATCACCAGGGCCTCTGCCTGACACCCCACGTCTCTGGCTCTCCCAGATGCCCTTCTGTACTGGTGTTGCCACCTCACAGGTGAAACTGGGCCTCCAGGAAGCCAAGGGGCCTACTTGTCATGCCGTTCCCAAGTGGCAGGATGGGCCCGACCATCCCAGCAGAGCATGGGTAGTGGCTAACAGCATGGACTCTGGAGCCCAGCTGCCTGGCTTCGATCCCGGCTCTCCTTACCAGTTGTGTGGCCTTGGGCAAGTGTATAATCACCCTTGCTTATCAAATGAGTATAATGATCATTCCTACCTCGTAGAGCTACTGTGAGGACCCACAAGTTCATGCACATAAATGACTGCAACAGAAGTGTTTTTTTTTTTCATTGTTCCACAAGTCCAAGGTAGACTACACAGGCCCAGTCCTCATAGCCACAGAAAATTCTCTGTAGGCAGGTTTGTCGACTCACCATGCAGACTGTCTCGGGTGTGGGCCAGCAAAGGGCCTGCAGAGGCAGGGCCCAGGAAGCTCCTGGAGGCACCTCGGATGTGGCCATCCTGGGCCTCCCCAGTCCCTCCTACCCACCCCCACTTCTCCATGAGGGCACTCTCTGGAATCCCTGGCCACAGAGAGGACACAAGGGTCTAGCTTTGGAGAAAGGCTCCATTGCCAATCAAGACACACAGAAGCGCCCTCTTTTTCCCCTAGTCAGCACCCAGGTACATGGCACCAAGGCTGCGTAGTGACCTTGCCACCAGCCCAAGGACAAGTCAGTGGGATCAGAGAAGCGGTTCCGGAGCAGATCCCTCCTCTGGCTGCTAGGCTTTGGAGACAGAAAGTCGTGGCTGCTTCCAGCAGCTGAGGGCTGCCGCCAGCCCCTAGAGCACCTGAGGGCCCCGGGCCCAGAGCACAGCCAGAGCTGGGGTGCCTACCAGGCACCCCACCCAAAAGCACCCTCGCCGAGGACCAGAAGGGAAGCTCCTGTGTGGATCCCTACAGAAGCCAGGGACCAGACTGGGGGGCCTGTAGCTGAGCTGGCCCAGGGAGCCCTCAGCCCTCACAACCCTCCTTCCTCCACCTCCTCCCCATCCCCCAAGGGTCTGGCTCGGGAAGGGTGTGGCCCACTGGGGAAGTGGCAGGTGGGGTCTGGAGCTTGGAAGTCAAAAGCTGTGTGGCTGTGTGACGCTGACCAAGCACCTTCCCTGCTCTCCGAGGAAGACTCTGGGTTTTGTTCATTGCTATATCTTCAGTGCCCAACAGTGCCCGACACATAATATACGCTAAAAACACAACATGCTTAGGAGCTAACAATCCTATTTCTTCATCCGTGACAGAGATCAGAACCCTGCCCTGCACACGTGCTGTGTATTAAAAGAGGAAGCGGGATGGCCGGGTGCAGTGGCTCACGCCTGTAATCCCAGCACTTTGGGAGGCTGAGACAGGCGGATCACGAGGTCAGGAGATCGAGACCACCCTGGCTAACACGGTGAAACCCCGTCTCTACTAAAAATACAAAAAATTAGCCGGGCGTGGTGGTGGGCGCCTGTAGTCCCAGCTACTCAGGAGGCTGAACCAGGAGAATGGCGTGAACCCGGGAAGCGGAGCTTGCAGTGAGCCGAGATCGCACCACTGCACTCCAGCACTCCAGCCTGGGCGTCAAGCGAGACTCCATCTCAAAAAAAAAAAAAAAAAAAAAAAGAGGAAGCGGGGGCTGGGTGTGGTGGCTCATGCCTATAATCCCAGCATGTGGGGAGGCCAAGGTGGGAGGACTGCTTGAGCCCAGGTGTTCAAGACCCCATCCTGGGCAATATACAGGGAGCCCATCTCTACCAAATAATTTAAAAATTAGCCGGGTGTGGTGGTGGTGTGCCTGTGGTCTCGGCTACTCGGGAGGCTGAGGGGGGAGGACTGCTTGAACCTGGGAGGTTGAGGCTACAGTGAGCCAAGACTGTGCCACTGTACTCCAGCCTGAGCAACAGCAAGACCCTCAAAATAAACTAAAATAAAATTAAAATTAAGTAAAATTAAAATTAAAATAACAAAATAATAAGAAGCAAGTGTCTGCCGGGCGCGGTGGCTCACGCCTGTAATCCCAGCACTTTGGGAGGCCGAGGCGGGTGGATCACGAGGTCAGGAGATCGAGACCATCCTGGCTAACACGGTGAAACCCCGTCTCTACTACAAAATACAAAACATTTGCCGGGCGCAGTGGCGGGCGCCTGTAGTCCCAGCTACTCTGGAGGCTGAGGCAGGAGAATGGCGTGAACCCGGGAGGCGGAGCTTGCAGTGAGCGGAGATCGCGCCACTGCACTCCAGAATGGGCGACAGAGCCAGACTCCGTCTCAAAAAAAAAAAAAAAAAAAAAAAAAAAAAAAAAATGTTAGCCTAAAAAGGAACTAATAAATGCAAAATATCCTTCCTTTGTCGGCCGGGCGCGGTGGCTCAAGCCTGTAATCCCAGCACTTTGGGAGGCCGAGGCGGGCGGATCACAAGGTCAGGAGATCGAGACCACAGTGAAACCCCGTCTCTACTAAAAATACAAAAAATTAGCCGGGCGCGGTGGCGGGCGCCTGTAGTCCCAGCTACTCGGGAGGCTGAGGCAGGAGAATGGCGGGAACCCGGGAGGCGGAGCTTGCCGTGAGCCGAGATCGCGCCACTGCACTCCAGCCTGGGCAACAGCGTGAGACTCCGTCTCAAAAAAAAAAAAAAAAAAAAAAAGAAGCAAGTGTCCATCTGTGAATTGCCCCTGGCCTTGCCCCGCCCCCCAACCCAAGTAAGGGGCTCAGCCCAAAGGGGCCCAGGGAAAGTGTCCCTCTCTCCAGGGCTCAGCAACTGCTCCTCCCCACCCTGGGGTGAAGCTCCAGGGACCCATCCCCCCGACACACAGCACCCTGCCAGCCTCTGTTGCCCGTCAGCACCCTCCTTTCACCGCCACAAGCAGGCCAGGTAAGGGTAGGCAGGTGAGGAAGCCAGGGCGGAGCCGCACACCGCTGTCACACACCAAGCTGGGGGCAGAGCCCTTACGAGTGTGGACCCAGGGCAAGATGTCTCACAACAGCCACACCTGGAGAGGCCACGAACCCCCAGAGCCGGGGAGGAGGCCAGTGTTCTGAAGGAGAACAAACACTTCAGGCAGCACGCCTCTGTCCCTTCTCCAGGTGAGAACTGGGCGTGTCCTGGATAAACAATTATTTTTTCATTGAAAGCCAATTCTTTATGGGCCTCTGCTGCCACTGTGTTGCCTGCTTCCAACTAACTAAAGAAAAGTCAGAAAATGCAATGGACCAAAAATCAAGAAAAGACCAATTCAGGTTTCCACTGTCATACGCCTATCAATCACCTGTCCCATGACTCACAGCCTAGACCACAACAGCCCCTCACTGCCCTCCCACTCTGTGCCAGACACGTCTCATTGATTCCTCCATCACCAGACCCTCCTCAAATGTTCTGTTTGTTATCCCCATCTTCCAAAGGGAATCTCAGGAGGCGATGTGCCTGTGGTGACTGTGGGTAAAGGACAGGGCAGGAGGCCGGGTGCAGTGGCTCACACCTGGAATCCCAGCACTTTGGGAGGCTGAGGTGGGTGGATCACTTGAGCTCAGGAGTTCGAGACCAGCCTGGGCAACATGGGAAAACCCCATATCTACCAAAAATACAACATTTAGCTGGGCATAGTGGCATGTGCCTATGGTCCTAGATACGTGGGAGGATCAATGGAGCCCGGGAAGTCAAGGCTGCAGTGAGCCATGATCGCACCACTGCACTCCAGCCTGGGTGACAGAGACCCTATCTCAAAAAATAAATAAAAATTTTTAAAGGATAGGGAAGGGCGGGAACCCAGATCTTTGCGTCCTTGGAACCTGTGCTACTATGAGTTATTTAGTGAAGTGTAAAAAGTGAGGACACTTCAGCTGGCTCCAAGAGCCAGGCTGGGCTGGGCACCTAGGCTCCCCCCATCCCTGCCCTGCCCTGCCCTGCCCTGTGCTCCAGCCCCACCCCTGGTTTCCAGATCAGCGAACGCAGCGTCCAGATGAAGCTGGAGGATAAGCAGTGGGAATTGCTGGCGTTCTTCTGGCTGTGCTGCCTGGCTCTGTGCCTGGGGAGCCGCCTCGGTTTCTGCCCTAGAACAAGGAAGGTTCGTTCCTGTATTTGAACCAGACAGACTGGTTTCTCCTGGTCCCTGAGCCCCCAGCCCAGTCCCCCCAGAGAGACCCTGCTCAGGACAGGGCACCCAACACAGGCCTCACTGTGGGCATCTCTCTGGGTTCATACATTTAACCAATGTCTATGGAGAAGGGGAATGGGGGTAGCAACGGGGTCATGGTTGCAATTCTGGATAAGGGGCCAAGAAAGATCTCACTGGCAAGGTGATGATAGGCAAAAACCCAGGGAGGTGACGGAGGGGCAGGGAGGGTGCCATGTGAGTATCTGGGAACAGAACTCTATGCCTTCACCCCTGGGCCCTGTAGGTCTCTCTTGCTTACGTGTTCATCTGTCCCCGAGTTTCTCCCGAGGTGTCCACATCAACATCTAAGTGTCTCTCTCCTACACACACAGGCAAACCACATCCTCCCCTCCTTCCTAGCTCTCTGAGGTCCCTGCCATGCCTCCCCAGACAGGTCCTGCAGATAAACAAAGGGAACTGTCTGGAAATCTCAAGGGCACAGGGCCTTTTTTTTGCTTTTCTGAAAACCTGAAGAATTTGGATTAGGAACTTTTTTTCCTATATAAAGACTACAGTGTCAAAAAGGACCTTTGCATCTTCGAAGAATTTCCAAACAACTGGGTAACAAAGACATGTTTTTGTGAAAACCACCTGCAGGATCAGAGAGATGATTCATCACAAATGCCCGACCAAGAGGCACTCCTCGTTCCAGCGAAACCCTGTTATTACAGTGTCCCCAGAAGCTGCCAACACTGACAGCCAGACAGGCCAGGTTCCTGCAGGGCGCGTGCCCTTCAATGACTCTGAGGGAAGTTTTTCCTCATCTCTTGTTGTAGTTTGCAATGTGTTCCCCAAAATATGTTCAAGTTCTAACCCCTAGTACCTGGGAATGTGGCCTTATTTGAAAACAGGGTCTGGCCAGGCGCGGTGGCTCAAACTTGTAATCCCTGCACTTTGGGAGCCTGAGGCGCGTGGATCAGTTAAGGACAGGAGTTCGAAACCAGCTTGGCCAATATGGAGTAACCCAATTCTAGTAAAAATACAAAAATTAGCTGGGCCCATCCTGGCTAACATGGTGAAACCCCGTCTCTACTAAAAATACAAAAAAAAAAAAAAAAACTAGCCGGGCGAGGTGGCGGGCGCCTGTAGTCCCAGCTACTTGCGAGGCTGAGGCAGGAGAATGGCGTAAACCCGGGAAGCGGAGCTTGCAGTGAGCTGAGATCCAGCCACTGCACTCCAGCCTGGGCGACAGAGCGAGACTCCGTCTCAAAAAAAAAAAAAAAAAAAAATTAGCTGGGCATGGTGGCGGGTGTCTGTAGTCCCAGCTACTCAGGAGGCTGAGGCAGGAGAATCACTTGAACCCAGGAGGCAGAAGTTGCAGTGAACTGAGATCACACCACTGCACTCCAGCCTGGGGGACGGAGCGGGACTCTGTCTCAAAAACAAAACAAAACAAGGCCTGGCACAGTGGCTCACGCCTGTAATCTCAGCACTTTGGGAGGTTGACGCAGGCGGATCACCGGAGGTCAGGAGTTCAAGACCAGCCTGGCCAACATGGTGAAACCCCGCCTCTACCAAAAATACAAAAAATTAGCCAGGCATGGTGGCACGCACCTGTAATCCCAGCTACTTGAGAGGCTGAGGCAGAATTGCTTCAACCCAGGAGACAGAGGTTGCAGTGAGCCGAGATCGTGCCACTGCACTCCAGCCTGGGCGACAAGAGCAAAACTCCGTCTCAAAAAAAAAAAAAGAAAGAAAGAAAAGAAAACAGTGTTTGCAGACATGCTCAAATTAGGGGGGGTTATACTGGATTGGGGGCATCTCTAATCCAATGACCGGTGTCCTTATAAGAGAAATGTGGACACAGAGGCCACAGGGGTAGACCGCCATGTGAAGACAGAGGCAGAGATGAGAGTGATGCATTTGTAAGCCAAGGCACACCAAGGCTTGCCGGTCACCACCAGAAGCCAGGAGGGGGACATGGGACAGACTCTCCCTCAGAGCCCCAGAAGAAAGCAACCCTGCCAACACCTTGATTTCAGTAACTGAGACAATACATTTCTGCCTCCCTGTTTGTGGAACTTTGTTATGGCAGCCCCAGAAAATGAATAGGTTTTTCTCAGCTGCTCTCTGAATCTGTGGATGGGTGTCATAACCTTGTTCACCTGAGTGACACTGGCATCAGTTCACTGATGGAGGGGTAATGTATAGACTCCTTGAGTTCACGCTCTGACCCTGCCAACTTTACTAGCTGTGTGACCTCAGGCAAGTGGCTTAGCCTCTCTGTGCCTTAGTCTTCATCTTCCTTCATCTTCAAAATGTGTCTACCGCCTAGGGTGGTTTGGTTTGGTTTGGTTTTTGAGACAGGGTCTCACTTCGTCACCCAGGCTGGAGTGCAGTGGCACTACTGTAGCTCACTGCAGCCTCGACCTCCTGGGCTCAAGCGATCCTCCCACCTCATCCTCCCGAGTAGCTGGGACTACAGACATGCATCACCACACCTAGCTATTTTTAATTTTTGTAGAGGTGGGGTCTCCCTGTGTTGCCCAGGCTAGCCTAGAACTCCTAGGCTTAACCAATCCTCCTGCCTGGGCACTAGGGTAGTTTTGAGCAAGGTACTTAGACCGGCAACCAGCATAGGCTTAATATTCAACATGGCCAGGTGTCATGATCACCCTGAGGGGTTAAGAACATGGCTTTTCAAGTCAGCACCCTGGGCCTACTTTCCTGCATTCGCCATGGTGTGTGCGGCTCCTCAGGAGTGTGAGGCCTCGCTGAGAGAATGACGGTATCCACATTCAAGTACCAGGCACAGCCCGGGCACAGATAAGGACCCACGCCCGTGCCAGCCCCACCCACCTGACAGATAAGGCAGTGGTGCTCCCACAGGAGGCCTCAGAAATCCAACCCATCCTCAGATCTCCCTTGGAGCTGCACTCTCTCCGCTCCTCAGAGGCTGAGGGGCCTTGGGCAGATGCCTTTACCCCTTGGCACAGTGGAAGCAGGGAGGTTTGGCTCACTGATCTCTGAGATTCCCCACGGCCTGAGGTTAACACTCCTGAACACAGGCCTCCTCCAGGGGCCCCAAAGGGAGGGGTTCGACCAACCCTATGGGCACTGAGCTAACTGTCATGCAAAGACAGTCACCCCAACTCTTTTCACTCTCTTCACTTCCGGGGTAGCGTCAGACCTTTGTGGGCTCACTGTGTGGCCTTGGGGGAGTCACCTAACCTTTCTGGTCTGTTTCCTCATCTGACAAGTGAGGGAATTAGGGTATGGGGGCCCTAGGGGGACACCTGGTCACCTCACAGGTGTGTCATACATATGAAACTAGGTGAAAGAAAACGTTAAAAGCCATAGCAGTCGTGAGCAGTAGTGAAGGCTGTGAGACAGTCCGGGGCTGGGGGAGGGAAATCCCAGAGAGGGCAGCCATGAGGCAGGAAGGCAGCCGGGGCCTGGAGGACACCAGGGCTTAAGCTCAGCAGCTGCCAGGGCTGGCAGGTCACAGGAATGACCACAGTGGGCTGGGGAGTCCCTGGAGTGGCTGCTAGGAATGCAGGCCTGGGGTGACCAAAGTTTCTAATTTTTCAAGAGACACTAAAAGTCTGGATTTTATGTGCAAATCAGCTATTTATTTATTTATTTATTTATTTATTTATTTATTTGATGGAGTCTCACTTTGTTGCCCAGCCTGGAGTGCAGTGACGCAATCTTGGCTCACTGGAACCTCTGCCTCCTCGGTTCAAGTCATTCTCCTGCCTCAACCTCCTAAGTAGCGGGGACTACAGGTGCGTGCCACCACCATGCCCGGTTAATTTTTGTATTTTTGGTAGAGACAGGGTTTCACCATATTGGCCAGGCTGGTCTCAAACTCCTGACCTCAGGTGATCCACCTGCCTTGGCCTCCCAAAGTGCTGGGATTACAGGTGTGAGCCACTGCACCTGGCAAAAGTCAGCTTTTTAAATATGGGTGACTGAACCAAAGGTTTTAGAAACAATGTGACGGCCAAAGGGGCCAAGGCAGCGAATCTTTCCATGGCCCCCGAGTCCATCCACAGTCCCCAAGTCTATCCACAACCCCCTTTTCTAGCCCCCGAGTCCTTTACTGGCCCCTGAGTCCTTGCCTGGCCCCTGAGTCCTTCCCCGGCCCCCGAGTCCATCCCCAGCCCCTGAGTCCATCTCCAACCCCCGAGTCCATCCCCAGCCCAAGTCCTTCCACAGCCCCCGAGTCCTTCCACAGCCCCCGAGTCCTTCCCCCGCCCCCAAGTCCATCTATGGACCCCGAGTGCTTTCCAGACCCCCGAGTCCTTCTCCAGCTCCAGCCTCTCTCTCCCCACTGCTCCATCCAGGAAACGCACACCCAGGGTGGCAAAGTAAACCCTTTCTGGGGTCCCCCTCACTGGGGACACATCTGGGCAAGCCAAGAACACTCAGAACTCAGCCTGGCCAGGCTCAGCCCCCACCCCCGCTCTGGCCCTTCTCTCTACAGTGAAAGGGACTTTATGGGGACAAAAAGCCACCCATTGTATCACATGAGACAAAGGGGCAGGGGACAGAGGCTCCGGGCGCCTGAGCTGGCCACAACACAGCCACACACCACCCCCTGCCTGTGCGAAAGGGAGGGCACCTTGGAATTCCCGTGCCATGCACTCCAGCATTCGAGGATCCTGGAGTCATCCCTGCTCTCCAGGAAGGCGACAGCAGACTCGGAACCCAGCCCCAGATCCACTAGACCTGGGCAGTACCAAACAGCCCTGAGCTCTCTTTTGTCATAGGAAAAATGGGCATGTAAGTCACCAAACAGAGTCATTCAGTCATTAAACAAACTGTGCCAGGCGCTGTTCTAGGCCCTGGGAACACAGTGGGGAGCCCGGCAGCCAGGGCCCCCACCCCAGGCCACAACCACCCCACCCCCACCTCCCACAGGGGCCCTGCTTCCTGGGGCTATGGCAGGAGGACGATGCTGGAGGTGGGGGCTCAGACCTGGTCCTCCTCCAAGGCATTCATCATATCACCTGTTATTTCTGAGTCCTGGGTCTCAGAGCAGAGAGCATTTCAATGCCAAAGGCAGAAGAGGTTGCAGCACACCTACCCCAGTGGCTGAGCCACCCCTAGAACCCCAGCAAGGTCCTACAGCCCCCACGTGTACTTGTAGCCAAGGAGCCACTACCACTGCATCCTTGCTGTGAGGTCTCCCCTTAGGGCTTTAGAAAAGTCTTCCCAGCTGGGCATGGTGGCTCACACCTGTAATTCCAGCACTTTGGGAGGTCGAGGCAGGTGGATCACCTGAGGTCGGGAGTTCTAGACCAGCCTGGCTAACATGGTGAAACCCCATCTCTACTAAAAATACAAAAAAACATTAGATGGGCATGGTGGCGGGCACCTGTAATCCCAGCTACTTGGGAGGCTGAGGCAGGAGAATTGCTTGAACCTGGAAGGCAGAGGTTGCAGTGAGCCAAGATCGCGCCATTGCACTCTAGCCTGGGCAACAAGAACAAAACTCCGTCTCAAAAAAAAGAAAAGAAAAAGAGTCTTCCCAACTTGAACTCAAACTGCTCCCTACTTAATCCTACCCCATTCCCATTCTGCCCTCTGGTCAGACCAAGCAGGTCCTCCCTCCACAGGCAGCCCCCAGGTGTGTGAAGGCAGGTGGGGGCCTCTTGAGTGACACTCCAAGGCCCTCTCTGGCTCCCAGAGCAGGTGGCAGCACTCGCAGGTGGGATCTCAGAAACTCAGAGCTCCCTGCCTGCTGGTCCCCTTCTCTGTTTCCTCCCTCCTTCCCAGGGTCTCCTAGGCCTACCCCACAAAGCCTACCCGAGCCTCCCCAGCACCCAGGCCCCTCCAGCCACACAAAGCGTTCCCAGGAAGGCCTTACCCTCCTTGTAAAGTCCCAGGTGGAGCCCTGCATTCATTCCCTCCAATCCCCACCCCCGCAACTACCTTGCCAGGCCCCTGATGTTCATGTCACCCAGAACATCAGTGCCAGCATTGGGTGTAGAACCAGCATCGCAGGAAGTCCAGGGAGAGAGGAAGACCCTCACTTTAGCACCCCCCATTCCTCCAGCAGGCCAAGACCAGGGTACACGGGGCTGGTGAAGCTCTATATGCTCCCAACAGCAGCTGGTTCTTTCTCTGGAGGGGCTGATGGAAGGATGAGGTGGCCTTGGGGTGCTGAGACTATAAACTTCTTGTTATCCCAGTTGCCCTGGGTTCGAGTTCTGCCACTGCCCCCTCTCAGCTCTGGCCTCAAGAGCAGTAATGCTCTCTTCAAATAAAGTAGTCTCCAGGGGAGTGTCCCCACATCCTGGGTGACAGGGGAAGGGGAGCTCATACCTGCAAACCGAGCACTTTAGGAGGCTGAGGTAGGAGGAATGCTTGAGCCCAGGAATTTGAGACCAGCCTGAGCAACATAAGCAAGATCCCCATCTCTAAAACACAACAAAACAAAACAAAACAAAAAGTAGCCAATTAGCCAGGCATTGTGGCGCATGCCTGTGGTCCCAGCTACTTGGGAGGCAGGAGGATCATGTGAGCCCGGGAGGTCGAGGCTGCAGTGAGCCATGATCACACTACTGCACTCCAGCCTGGATGACAAAGTGAGACCCTGTCTCAAAAAAAAGTTGGGGGGTGGGCGCTGGACACGGTGGCTCACGCCTATAATCCCAGCACTTTGGGAGGCTGAGGCGGGTGGATCATGAGATCAGGAGATCAAGACCATCCTGGCTAACATGGTGAAACTCCATCTCTACTAAAAAATACAAAAAATTAGCAGGGCGTGGTGGCAGGCACCTGTAGTCCCAGCTACTCAGGAAGCTGAGAATTGCATGAACTCAGGAGGCGGAGCTTGCAGTGAGCTGAGATCGCACCACTGCACTCCAGCCTGGGGGACAGAGCGAGACTCCGTCTCAAAAAAAAAAAAAAAAAAAAAAAAGTTAGGGGTACAGTGCTCGCATCCTGCCACCCTCACACAGAGTGGCAGATGTGAAAAAGCTCATCTAGTATCTGACCCCAGCCCCAAATAAAAGCTGGAATATCCCAGAACAGGCCTGGGTCTGTTCCCTAGCAGCTCAGGCTTTGGGCCCTGCCTCACCTTTGACCTGTCTCCCTGCCCACAACTCCCTGTGAGACCCTGGGGTACCACCCTGGCCTCTCCCCATTGGACAAACAGGAGGGACCAACCCAGCACTTTGGAAGGCTGAGGCAGGCAGATCACCTGAGGTCAGGAGTTTGAGGCCAGTCTGGCCAACATGGCGAAACCCTGTCTCTACTAAAAATATGAAAATTAGCTGGGCATCGTGGCTCATGCCTGTAATCCCAGCACTTTGGAAGGCTGAGGCAGCAGGTCACCTGAGGTCAGGAGTTCAAGACCAGCTTGGCCAACATGGCAAAACCCCGTCTCTACTAAAATTACAAAAATTAGCCGGGCTTGGTGGTGGGCACCTGTAATCCAGCTACTCGGGAGCCTGAGGCCAGAGAATTGCTTGAACCCAGGAGGCAGAGGTTGTAGTGAGTCAAGATCATGCCACTACACTCCAGGCTGGGTGACAGAGTGAGACTCTGTCTCAAAAAAAAAAAAAAGAAAGAGAAATGAAAATGATACTACATTGACCTATCATTTTGGTCTATTAGATTGGGGCACACCCAGAAGTGTGTTAAATCACCATGTTGGGAGGCTGTGGGAACAGGAACCTTCCAGGAGGCATGCTGTTGCAGGCAGGAAGGGTGTGACCTCTCCGGAAGGCATTTGGCAATCTACATCACAATCCCAAATGCACATACCCTCCCACCCAGCAGTCCCACTTCTGGAAACGTATCATACAGATGCACTTGGTGGCATTTCTTGCAGCAGGGTGTGCAACAGCAAAGGAATGGAAAACCCAAAGTGTCAGTCAACAAAGGGACTGACCACCCAGTCACACCACAGCTGCATGATGGAACACTACAGAAGCCATAAAGGAAGAAGCAATTGCACTCCACACACTGAGACAAAAGGACCCCCAAGATTCATTTTTTAAGTGTAAAAGAAAAAGTGCAGAAGGATGTGGCTAGACTATATATCTTGGGGAGAGTATATAACTGAGGACAGACAGGAATCTAGAGCCACATTTGCATAGATCTCCTTAAAGAAAGTCTTAAAATGGGATATAGGAAACTGAGAGTGGGCCTGAAGGAGTCAACTTTAACCAAAAAGGAACAGAGATTTTTCACTGTACTCTTTCCCAGTTTATTTTATTCTTGAGCATTGTAAATACATTACCCATTAAAAAAATTAGGGGCTGGGTGCGGTGGCTCACGCCTATAATCCCAGTACTTTGGGAGGCCGAGGCGGGCGGATCACATGAGGTCAGGAGTTTGAGACCAGCCTGGCCAACATGGTGAAACCCCATCTCCACTAAAGATACAAAAATTAGCCAGGCCATGGTGGCATGTGCCTGTAATCCCAGCTCCTTAAGAGGCTGAGACAGGAGAATCACCTGAACCCGGGAGGCAGAGCCCTTGCAGTGAGCCGAGATCACATCACTGCACTCCAGGCTGGGTGACAGAGCAAGACCTTGTCTCAAACAAAAAAATGAAGAAAAAGAAAAAGAAAATTAGGTAAATAAAGGTATGAAAAAAATGGATACAGCTTGCTGTGCGCTCATACAATATCCCTAGGTGTATTGCCGTGGGGGAAAAGCATGGCTTGGCGCATGCACAGAGAGCACCCATCTGTGGTTAAGTGAGGATATGGGTTTTATGTAGAAATATGCATCCACTCATCCTGGAATGAGACACATGGCATGTGGTTGCCTGGGGTGAGGGCAGCTGTGGGGCGTGGTCAGTCAGGGATGAGAGAAATTGCATTTTCATGATTACCCTTTCTACCATTGGAGTGCTTTGTATTATGTCTCTGTAATTTTTTTCAAAGAATAAAACAATTCCATCAGTAGAGAAACAGCTAAGTGAGCAGAGGCTACCGGGACACTATGGGTTACTCCACAACAGTTTACAGGGAAGGAAGACAAGTCTCAGAACATGAAGAGTGGCGGGGCGCAGTGGCTCATGCCTGTAATCCCAGCACTTTGAGAGGCCAAGACAGGCAGATCACCTGAGGTCAGGAGTTCAAGACCAGCCTGGCCAACATGATGAAACCCCGTCTCTACTAAAAATACAAAAATTAGTTGGGTGTGGTGGCAGGGACCTGTAGTCCCAGCTACTCGGGAGGCTGAGGCAGGAGAATCTCTTGAACCCGGGAGGCAGAGGTTGCAGTGAGCGGAGATTACACCACTGCACTCCAGCCTGGACGACAGAGCGCATGAAGAGCTCTCAGATGCACTGAATATGAGAAAAGCAATTTGCTGAACAAAGGATACAGAATAAAACCATCAATGTTTTCAAAAATGCACAGGAAAAAAGACTAGAAACACCCCAAATAGTTGTCCCCTTAGGGACAGAGGTGGGTAACCCAACTACAGCTTTGGCGTAATCTGTACAGGTTTTTATTTTGTGAGGAGAATGTATTCATATATTCAAAATGTAATTACAAATTAATTCCCAAACACTCAATACTTCCCCAGTGGCAGTAAGTGGGGAGTGTCGGGGGAATTAACAATACAAGGCATTTATTGCTCTGTGCAGCGGAGCGGGGTTGGATGAAGATACTGGGCATGCGGAGCCTGGAATGCTGTACTAAAAAGACTGAACCACCCACAAATCTCAGTGCTAAGGGAGGCCCCGCGAGTCTCCAACATTGCAATCCCAGTGTGACCAAGCCCTGCTCACACCTCTCTCAGACTCCAACAATCTCATCTAGGCAGCCCCTTCCTGGAGACCAGAGCTGACTTTCAGTCCCTGCCCTGCCCTCCATCTGCAGAGGAGCTGGTCTGCCTCCTGGGGCTGGAGACAGAGCCGGTATCACCATAAGGAAGAACTTTCCAACACTCTCAAGTGCCCAAGGATGGAGCAGGGAGCCTTAAGAAGAACTGAGCTCTCTGCCTCTGGAAGCATGCAAGTTCATGTTGGAGATGCTGCAAAGGGACCTCTTATGCTTGCATAAGAACCCACGGATCCTGTAACCCTGTGAATCCAAACTGTCCTTCATTCCCACATACAGTGCTAGGCTAGCTCTTCGCAGGCATGATCTAGATCCTGCCACCACCATCTGACAGACAAGGAAGTGAGGCTCAGGGAAATTCGGAATTTCCCCCACGATCACGCAGCCAGAAAGGAACGGAGTCCGTTGAACCCAAGGCTCTCAGCATCCAGGCCTGTGTTCCCATCAACACTCTCCATGCCACCCCATAGATCATGGAGATCTAGGGAGATCTAGGGAGATGGAAGATCAGGGAGATCTAGGGAGATGGAATTGTTTTATTCTTTGAAAAAAATTACAGAGACATGATACAAAGCACTCCAATGGTAGAAAGGGTAATCATGAAAATACAATCTCTCTCATCCCTGACTGACCACGCCCCACAGCTGCCCTCACCCCCAGGCAACCACATGCCGTGTGTCTCATTCCAGGGTGAGTGGATGCATATTTCTACATAAAACCCATATCCTCACTTAACCACAGATGGGTGCTCTCTGTGCATGCGCCAAGCCATGCTTTTCCCCCACGGCAATACACCTAGGGATATTCTGTATGAGCGCACGGCAAGCTGTGTCCATTTTTTTCATACCTTTATTTACCTAATTTCTTTTTCTTTATTTTTATTTTTTTGTTTGAGACAAGGTCTTGCTCTGTCACCCAGCCTGGAGTGCAGTGATGTGATCTCGGCTCACTGCAAGGGCTCTGCCTCCCGAGTTCAAGCGATTCTCCTGCCTCAGCCTTCTCTTCTGTTTTTTGTTGTTGTTAAGAGTAGAGAGCTGGGTGCAGTGGCTCACACCTGTGAGCACTTTGGGAGGCCAAGGCAGATGGATTGCTGGAGCCCAGGAGTTATAGACCAGTCTGGGCACCATGATGAAATCCCGTATTTACAAAAAATATAAAAACTTAGCCAAGCATTGTGGCATGTACCTGTAGTCCCAGATACTCAGGAGGCCTGAGGTGGCAGGATCGCCTGAGGCTGGGAGGTTGAGGTTGCAGTGAGCTGTGATCACACTACTACACTCCAGCCTGGGTGACAGAGCAAGACCTTGTCTTGAGGAAAAAAAAAAAGTAGGGGTCTTACTCTGTCACCCAGGCTAGAGTGCAGTGACGTGATCAAGTCTTACTGCAGCCTCAAACTCCGAGGCTCAAGCAATCTTCCTGCCTCAGCCTCCCAAGTAACTGGAACTACAGGCATGTGCCACCCTGCCACCTGCCCAGCTAGGTGAAGTTTTGATCTGTTATTCACCTAAGTGGGAATTGTGTGGCCACCCCCAATCCCAGGAGGTGGGGCAAAATGGAAGGACAGAAGGTACCAAACCAAATGGCCTTACTGCCATAGGGCATTCACACAGCTTCCACGTCCTGGGCCTCAAGGGCGCCTACTGACTGACAGGTCTCTGTACAAGCTCTGGTCTGTCCTGATCCTCCTTCTCCCTTCCTATGGCAGGAAGCCGTCTCTGATGGCCTTGGCCCCTGATGAGTCTCCCTTCCTGAAGTCCCCCTTTTACCCCTCCAAAGCACTCTAGAACTTCATACCCCCAAAATAAACAAGATGAGGAAGCATAGCTAGAGTCAGGTTTTGGATTTCCAGATCAAAGTGCAAAGCCAAGCTGTCACTCTATCCTGTGTGACCTTGGACAAGTTCCTCACCCTCTCTGAGCCTATTTACTTATTAATAAATCCAGATAAGATCATCCTTCTCCCCACGGCTTGGGGAGGCTTGAAAAAATAAGAGATGGGCACCTAATAGCACTACTTTATACTTATTGTAAAAAGGCTTTGGGGCCGGGCGCGGTGGCTCACGCCTGTAATCCCTGCACTTTGGGAGGCCGAGGCGGGCGGATCACGAGGTCAGGAGATCGAGACCATCCTGGCTAACACGGTGAAACCCCGTCTCTACTAAAATACAAAAAATTAGCTGGGCGCGGTAGCGGGCGCCTGTAGTCCCAGCTACTCGGGAGGCTGAGGCAGGAGAATGGCGCGAACCTGGGAGGCGGAGCTTGCAGTGAGCCGAGATGGTGCCACTGCACTCCAGCCTGGGCGACAGAGTGAAGACTCCGCCTCAAAAAAAAAAAAAAAAAAAAAAAAAAAGGCTTTGGGAGCTCCCCTTAAACAAATAACCACGTCTTCTGCATTGTGTGACCTGAGTCACACAAAAATGTATAGCACTGAGGCCTTTTTTTTTTTAACCAAAAGAGTTGTCTGTAAATCAAACTTGCATGCCTTTGTGACATGAATCCACTGGTCAGAAAAAATAAATTAAAAAAAACAAAGACCTGCCTTCTTTTTTAGAGGCTATCTGCATAGATTCTTCGTTTCCCTTTTTGCCTAGGCTGCTAGGAAGTTCAACAAAGAATCAACAGCCTCAAACTTGCTGCAAGTCAATTCTCCCCTCCACACTACCAGCTTTTAAAGACACATTGCTTTAACTCTTCTGTCTTATGTGATTTAATATCATATTCCATTTGGTGTTCTTTCTGAATCTACAAGGAATAAGGATAGTGATAAATCAATGACCACCACCAGACATCTGTGAAGAATACTGAGGCTGGTTCTTCAGGACACATTCTGATGCTGAATGAAAAGTGTATCTCCTTCTCCAGGAGCTGGAGGCTTTTCTACCCACTTCTCCTTCCTCCCAGCACACCAGGAACATTCATCAAATCCTGGGAAACAGAGGGGTCTGATGGGGAATTAGCTTTCATCTTCTCATTTATTTCCTGCTCCATGCAGCCTTCTCCGATCCCTCTGGGAGAAGCACATCCTCTGGGCACCTCTCTCACTGACCAAGAGCTCCTGGAAAGTGGGCACTGGGCCCGGGGTCCCCACCACTCCCTCTATGACAAACCCTGGGAAGGTAGCAGCAAAGCCACATGTGGTCATTAAGACCATGGGCCAGAAAAGTCAGAAAAATCACTCCTGTGAGGAGGGCTGTGAGATCTTGGGCAAAGAACTGACCTCTGAGCCTTAGTTTCCTCATCTGTAAAATGGGGCCGACTAAGAGGATCTAAAGCCCTTGGCAAAGGGCCTGAGCCTAGTGCTGGCCTGATAGATGGGAGCTACGATGGCTTCCCAGCAGATGGCGGTGCCTGTTGGATGAACGCCCACATACCCCATTTCAGACCCAGTAGAACTATCTGTTGCCAGAGAAACAGCTCAGGATGCAGCTTCTCCAACAAGCAGATTTCTCCTTTTTTATTGAGACAGTCTCACTCTGTCGCCCAGGCTGGAGTGCAGTAGCGTGATCTCAGCTCACTGCAAGCTCCACCTCCCGGGTTCACACCATTCTCCTGCCTCAGCCTCCCCAGTAGCTGGGACTACAAGTGCCCGCCACCACACCCGGCTAATTTTTTGTATTTTTAGTAGAGATGGGGTTTCACCGTGTTAGCCAGGATGGTTTCGATCTCCTGCATTGTGATCCGCCCGCCTCGGCCTCCCAAAGTGCTGGGATTACAGGCGTGAGCCACCACACCTGGCCCCAACAAGCAGATTTCTAAGGCACTAAAATGTGCAGGTCATTTTCAGAACTCTAATGGGAGACCCTCATCCTCCCAAAGGCACTGCAGGTAGGGAGCAAAAGGAGCCCACTTCCCCTCACACCCAGTCCCTGAGAGTCAAGAGACCCAAGTGCCAAGCTCTATTACAGGACTCCTGGTGAGTCCTTCTACCTAGACCTCAATGTCTACATTTATGTAATGGGACCCAGATGCTCAGGGCTGGATTGCTGAGCCCACAAGGGATGCGCCCCCACCCCCCAATCAGGAACACAAGCCTTCTCTAGAAGAAGCTACCAAGACCCTTGCAGCCCACAGCAACATCCTCCTCTTACTCCAATGTCTTCCATTCTCCCTATTGTTAGTCTCTTTCTTTCTTTTCTTTTTTTTTGAGACAAAGTCTCATCCACCTAGGCTGGAGTGCAGTGGTGCGATCAAAGTCACGGTAGCCTCGAACTCCCAGGCACAAGCCTCCCAAGTAGCTGAGACCACAGGTACATGCCACCATGCCTGGCTTTTTTTTTTTTTTTTCCTTTTTTTGTAAAGACAGGGTCTCAATATGTTGCCCAGGCTGGTCTTGAACTTCTGGCCACAAGCAATCCTCCTGTCCGTCAGGGGCCAGCCTCAGGATCCCCCTCACCAGGCATGCTGAGGGATCCCTCACAGGGATCTTGCTGGTCATCATCCTCCACCCAGCAAGATCCCTCTTCTGTTCCAAAACCTCTTAAGGTCACCAACAGACCCTAGACCCTGTGGCTTGCAGAGATTACACAAGGCCCTTGGCTTCTGTCCACATCAGAAACAAGTGCTTCAACTCCAGCACCACCAACCTGTTGGTTACTCCCTGCAAATTAATTCAACTTTCTCATCACTACATCTTCGCTCACACTGTTCCCTGCCCTTGGAACACCCTTTCCCTGCCTCTGCCTCAGATTTCAGTGAAGTCTCTGCTCAAAAAACACCTCCTCCAAGAAGCCTTCCTGGTCGTGGAATTGCTCTCCTCCTCCTCTGCCCTTTTGCACCACTTCTCACACCCACCTGGCTCTCCCCTGGGCAGCCTGGCAGCTGCTCATGGCTGTGCCCCTCACCACCATCTCAGAGCCCAGCACTCCAGCAGTGGCGGGGTCAGTGGCTCTCCCCATCTGCAGAATTAAATCATTCCAGGAACTAGACCTCTTCCCTCAGAAGATAGAATCTTCTCCCCCACCCAACAAAAGAGAAACAAACAAAACTCTGGGAGAAGTGTTAAAAATGTAGATTTCTGGCTATACTTCCTGAGATTCAAATTCCAATTGCACATTTTTTCCGGGGGTGGAGTCCAATAATCTAAATTTTAAACAAACCCGCCAGGATGATTAAGAGGCTGCGGAGGGGGCCCACAGAGACCTGAGAAATCCTGAAATGAGATAGCACTGACCCAGGTGGAGGTGGGCCCGCACCTGGAGAGGTCAGCGGAGGGAGACTGGACCTCAGCCCAGCGTCTGGCACCAAAGCGACCACCCTGCCCTCCAGCTCGGGCCTGGCAGCCCTGCTAGCACCCAGCAGTAGGAGACAGTGGTAAATGTCCACTTGCTGGATTGCAAAGGAAAATAGGTCCCGGCCCAACTCCAAATCCACCCGAGTCCTCTGAAAATGTATCAGGCCCTCACCCACCCAGGGTACCCACCCAGCTTCCAGACCCTCACGAAAGGGTGGCAGAAGCAGCAGCTAACATCCGGGCCTGTGGCTGGGAGTGGAGGATGTTCCCATGGGTCCGCCTCAGTTGGGGTCTGTACAGGGCTCTGGGAGAGAGTAGAAGTCTTGCCCCTGGCTACCCACAAACCCCTCCCTCCGGCGCAGGGGGCGATATCTAGGCCTCGTGGGGCTAGCCAAACCGGCTGAAACCTGGCGGGTCACCCAGAGAAAGCTAGAAGAGCCTGGCTCCTGCGCGGGCGCCCACAGTTTAGTGCCTGAGTGTGCGTGTTGGGGGGCCGGATGTGCCCTCTAGATTAGATGAGGAATGTTCTGGGGTGCGGCCACGCGGAGCCGCTGGGAGCAGAAGGTGGTTAGAGAGTGGACTTTGCCTCAGACTGGGTTCCCTGGAGGGCTGGGGGCACTGTCAGGGCAGAAAGAGGGGTGAAAAAGAGAAAGGAGGGAAGGGAGGGGTGGGAAGGGTTGGGGGATTGTGCGCAGTGACTGTGGCTCCAGTGGGGGCTTCTCTGTGGCCGCTGGTAACCACCTTGGAGGGGGCACGATGGGGCACGGGCAGTGGGCACTCTGTACACGGTGCACAGAGTAGGGACGGCCCTACTCTGTAGTGTCACTCGCAGGGACGGCCACGGGGGAGTCTCGTGGTGAGAGGGTTGCAGGGCCATCTTGAGGGCGTCCGTGCGGGAAGCGTCCTAGGGGTACGCGCAGCGCTTCGGTGAGCTTGTGAGCCCGGGTGGGGAGCGCAAGGTTCGCGAAGAATGAACGCAGCGCCGGAGTCCCTCACCCATTCCGGCCAGACCAGGAGCCCCCGGCCAGACCCGTGGGCCCGCGCGCGCTCTCACCAGCTGCAGCAGCATGAGCGCCCCGAGGCTGGAGCGCACGAAGCCCAGGTCCGGGCGCAGCGCCGACACCGAGGCCCCGGCGCCCTGCGCAGGACTGCTGGTCCGCGTGCTCACTTTCGACGGGAACTCGGCCATGGCGGCTCCGCTTGCCTCCCTAGGTCGCTCCGGCCGCCGTCGCCGCCCCTCCAGCGGTGGGTGCCGGCTCCCGCGCCGCTCTTCCCCAAGGCTCCCGATCCCGGTGCTGCTCCCGGAGCTGCAGGAGGCGTCGGGGCTGGGAGCCTGGGGCGCCAGGTGCAGCCGAGATCCCAGCCCCGCCCCCGCCACCAGGGCCGCCCCCTTAACCCTTTGCTCGCCGCCGCCGCTCCAGCCGCGACAGGTTCGTGGGCAGCCGCGTCCACTCCCGGGACCAGTAAACAACCCCGGGTCCGTGAATCTGCTCCGCCAGCACCAACCCAGACCGCTTCGCCGGCCTCGCCCGGGGCAAACCGCCTGCTGGGAATTTCCTGGCACTCGCCCAAGCCGTGGTGGCTTCGGCGCCTAGGGATAAACTGGTGATGGCTCGCGGGGGGCACCGCTCTCCCAGGCGCTTCCTGCGCGCTGTGCACCCTCGGCCTAGGCCCTGCGCAGCGACTCTTGGAGAGTCCCGGGGGGGGCCGGATGCAGTGGCTCCTGCCTCTGATCCGAGCACTTTGGGAGGCTAAGGTGAAAGGATAACTTCAGGCCAAGAGTTCGAGACCAGCCTGGGTAACACAGTGAGACCCTGTGTGTATTTTTTTTTTTTTTTTTCTTTTGAGACAGAGTCTCACTCTGTCGCACAGGCTAGAGTGCAGTGGCGCAATCACGGCTCACTGCAACCTCCACTTCCCAGGTTCAAGTGATTCTCCTGCCTTAGCCTCCCGAGTAGCTGGGACTACAGGCGCGCGCCACCACGATTGGCTAATTTTTTTTTTTTTTTTTTTTTTGTATTTTTAGTAGAGACAGGGTTTCACCATATTGGCCAGGCTGTTCTCGAATTTCTGACCTCATGATCCGCCTACCTCGGCCTCCCAAAGTGCTGGGTTTACAGGCGTGAGCCACCGCGCCCGGTCGCCTTTCTGTATTTTATAGAAGAGTGTCCCAGGAGACCCCGCTCCCAGGGGTGGGTGCGCAGGAGAAGGGGGAGGTCCTTTTCTGCCTATTAATGCAGTTTTCACTTCTGAACATATTTTATATAACCTAGATGATCGCGGAGCCTCAGTTTCCTCGTCTGTAATATAGATTTGAAGGAAACTTAACCTCACAGAGCGTTGTAGAGAGTAAATGAAATATTCCGTAGAAAGTTCCTGACAGCATGAGGGAGGAGGGGTCACTCAGAAGGTGGGAGGTCATATCGAGGTTACAGTTTCATTGCCACACATGCACCCTAAAATCCTTAGACATATACTCACACACACACACACCCCTTGAGCCTACAGGTTTGCACAGATAGGTCATTCATGCATTCATCAACCAATGTTTGCTGAACACCTACTACATGCCAGGCCCTGTGGAAACGAACTAGACAAGACCTTCTTGGCTCCCACATTTTTTTTCCCCAAATACCTACACTTCAAGGAGAGCCACTTAAAAAATTGTTTTTAATTGACATGTAATATTAGGTTGGTGGAAAAGTTATTTTGGTTTTTTGCATTTAAAAGTAATAGCAAAAACCGCAATTACTTTTGCAGCAACCTATTATTGTACCTAGATGTGGAGTACCATGTGATGTTTTGGTACCTGTGTACATTGTGTAAAAAATCAAATCAAGGTACTTAGCATATCCATCACCTCATACATTTATGGCTTCTTTGGGGTGAGAACATTCAAAATCCCCACTTCTAGCTACTGTATTTTGAAATATACAATACTAGGGCCAGGTGCGGTGGCTCACTCCTATAATCCCATCACTTTGGGAAGCCAAAGCGGGGAGATCACCAAAGGTCATGAGTTCGAGACCATCCTGGTCAACATGGTGAAACCCTGCGTCTACAAAAATATAAAAAAATTAGCCAGGCATGATGGCGGGTGCCTGTAGTCCCAGCTACTCGGGAGGCTGAGGCAGGAGAATCACTTGAACCCAGGGAGGTTGCAGTGAGCCGAGATCGTGCCACTGCACTCCAGAGCCTGGGTGACAGAGCAGGACTCCATGTAAAAAAAAAAAAAAAAAAAAAAAAAAGAAATGTGCAATATTGGTAGTTTTTACTTTTTCCTTTTATTTATTTTGAGGTGAGGTCTCACTCTGTCACCCAGGCTGGAGGGCAGTGGCATGATTATAGCTTACTGCAGCCTCCAACCCCCAGGCTCAAGCGATCTTCTCACCTCAGCCTCCCTAGTAGCTAAGACTACTGATGCATGCCACCAAGCCCAGCTAATTTTTTTTTTTTTTTTGAGATGGAGTCTTGCTGGAATTACAGGCTTGAGCCACCACGCCCGGCTAACTTTTTGTATCTGTAGTAGAGACTGGGTTTCAACATGTTGGCAAGGCTGGTCTTAAACTCCTGACCTGGTGATCTGCCCATCTCGGCCTCCCAAAGTGGTGGGATTACAGGCATAAGCCACCGAACCCAGTCCCAACTAAGTTTTAAAAAATTTTTTGTAGAGATGGGGTCTCACTATGTTGCCCAGACTGGTTTCACACTCCTGGCCTCAAGTGATCCACCCGCCTTGACCTTCCAAAGTGCTGGAATTACAGGTGTGAACTACCATGCCCAGCCCTAACTGTAATTTTGTACCTGTTAACCAATCTGTCTCTATCCTCCCACTACACCCCAGCCTCCTGTAACCACTATTCTACTCTACTATGAGATCGATTTATTTATTTATTTATTTATTTATTTATTTATTTGAGGTGGCGTTTTGCTCTTGTTGCCCAGGCTCGAGTGCAGTGGCATGACCTCGGCTCACTGCAACCTCTGCCTCCCAGGTTCAAGCGATTCTCTTGCCTCGGCCTTCTGAGTAGCTGGGATAACAGGCGCCCGCCAGCACACCCAGCTAATTTTTTTGTAATTTTAGTAGAGACGGGGTTTCACCATGTTCACCAGACTGGTCTCAAACTCCTGAAATCAGGTGATCCGCCCGCCTCGGCCTCCCAAAGTGCTGGGATTGATTATAGGCGTGAGCCACTGCACCTGGCCGAGATCAACTTCTTTATTTCATTCCACATATATGAGAGACTATGTGGTGTTTGTCTTTCTATGCATGGCTTATTTTACTCTCATGATGTCCTCCAGGTTCATCTGTGTTGCCACAAATGACAGGATTTCAGTCGTTGGATCCCACTGTCTGATGGGGATGAGAAGTAATAAACCAGGGAGGAATAATACTTTCAGATAGTGACAAATGCTGTGACTAAAGTAAAATGGGGGAATGTGACACAGAGTCACCCACAGGTGATTTCTGGGTTAAGGTGGTCAAGAAAGACCTGTGGGAAGAGGTGACATTTATGCAGAGACCCAAATCATGAGTAGGGGCTAGCCTTGGGAAATCTGGGGGAAGAATTTAATAAGTGCAGGAGCCCTGAGGCTGGACCAGTTTTGAGGACAGAAAAAGGTCCTTGGTGGGGCTACAGCCAAGTGAGTAAGGGTGAGATCGGCAACATGGGCCAGGGCCAGATCACACAGGGCTATTTAGAGGGTTGTATTAGTGCCCTGTGGCTGCTATAAGTTGCCATGAACTTGGTGACTTAAAACAACAGAAATGTGGCCAGGCATGGTGGCTCATGCCTGTAATCCCAGCACTTTGGGAGGCTGAGGCAGGCGGATCACCTGAGGTCAGGAGTTAGAGACCAGCCTGGCCAACATGGCGAAACCCTGTTTCTACTAAAAATACAAAAAATTAGCCAGACATGGTGGTGCACGCCTGTAATCCCAGCTACTCGGGGGGAGGCTGAGGCAGGAGAATCACTTGAACCTGGGAGGCAGAGGTTGCAGTGAGCCGAGATGGAGCCATTGCACTCCAGCTTGGGCAACAAGAGTGAAACTGTCTCAAAAAAAAAAAAAAAAAAAAAAGAAAGAAAGAAAAGAAAAGAAAAGAAAAGAAAAGAAGAACCAGAAATTTACTCTCCCATAGTTCTGAGGCCAGAAGTCTGAAATCAGTTTCACTGAGCCAAAATCTTCCAAAACTTGGGAAAAGCCAAAATCAGGTGTCCCAAGGGTCATGCTCCCTTTGCAGGGTCTAGAGGAGAATCCTATCCTTGTTCTTCCAACCCTGGTGGGTGCTGCTGGCACTCCTCAACCTATGACTGCATCGACCCTGTCTCTGCCTCCTACTTCACATGGCCTCCTCCTCTTCTGTATGTATAACATCTTTGTCTGCCTCTCTTATAAGGACACTTATGATTGGGTTAGGGCCACCCAGATACTCCAGGATAGTCTTCCCCAAATACAGAATCTTAATTTGAGACTGGGCGTGGTGGCTCATGCCTGTAAACCTAGCACTTTGGGAAGCCAAGGCAGGAGGATGGGTTTGGCTCAGGAGTTCGAGACCAGCCTGGGCAACATAGCAAAGACCCCTGTCTCTAAAAAAAAAAAAAAAAAAAATTGACAGGGTATGGTGGTGCACACCTGTGGTCCCAGCTACTCAGGAGGCTGAGGTAGGAGGATTGCTTAAGCCCCAGGAGATTGAGGCTACAGTGAGTCATGTTTTTGCCTCTGCATGTTTTTGCGCTCTGCAAGGTGACAGAGCAAGACCCTGTTTCAAAAGGAAAAAAAAAAGAAAAGGAATCTTAATTTAGTCACTTAATCTGTAAAGACCTTATTACTTTATAAGGTGAGATGGACTGGTTCCAAGAATTAGGATCTGTTTTGTTCATTTGTTTGTTTGAGACAGAGTCTTACTCTGTTGCCCAGGCTGGAGTGCAATGGTGCCATCTCGGCTCACTACAACTTCCGCCTCCAGGGTTCAAGCAATCCTCCTGCCTCAGCCTCCTGAGTAGCTGGGACCACAGGTCCTTGAGCCACCATGACTGGCTATTTTTTGTATTTTTTGTAAAGACTGGGTTTCACCATGATGCGCAGCTGGTCTCGAACTTGAGCTCAGGCAATCCTCCTGCCTTGACCTCCCAAAGTGCATGAGCCACTTATATCTTTTAGTGGCTATTATACAGCCTACCACAATGATGGAGAAGGGCTAACATTTTATTTTAAGGCCTGGAGTGTTTTGTTGTTGTTGTTGTTTTTTAGATGGAGTCTCGCTCTGTCGCCCTTGCTGGAGTGCAGTGGCGCGATCTTGGCTCACTGCAAGCTCCGCCTTCTGAGTTCACGCCATTCTCCTGCCTCAGCCTCAGCCTCAGCCTCCGGAGTAGCTGGGACCACAGGCGCCCGCCACCACGCCTGGCTAATTTTTTTGTATTTTTAGTAGAGATGGGGTTTCCATGTTAGCCAGGATGGTCTCAATCTCCTGATCTCGTGATCTGCCTGCTTTGGGCTCCCAAAGTGCTGGGATTACAGGCGTGAGCCACCGTGCCCGGCCAAGGCCTGGAGTGTTTTAATCAGGTGAGAGACAAGCTCTGATGAACACTTTAAAAATATCACTGGTTGATGCTGACTTAACCCTTTACTCACTCAACAGGATGTTCAACCCCCTCCCCTCAATGCACCTGAGACCCTGCCTCTGTCCCAGCACCCTACTTGCAGTAGGTACTCTGGAAATGAGAAGTGCTTCTTGGTAGCTGCAAAATTGTTACTCAGAGACCAGCCTCTCTGCAGACCAGTCCAAGTGCAGAACAAAGCTCGGGTGAGCCCTTAATTTTATTATGACACAGAAAACAAAAAGATTATTGTTTCTGAGGCAGATTCTAAAACAGTAGGGTGTTTTTGTTTTGGTTTTGGTTTGGATTTTGTGTGTGGTGTGTGTGTGTGTGTGTGGTTTTTTTTGTTGTTGTTGTTAATCCCACTTTCATTCCTTTCAAATGGCAGCAAGCAAGACTGAATCACTCCACTGTTTTTCACTTTGACATTTTCTTCCAAACAAACTTCAGTCGACCCCTCGTCAGAAATAGTGGGAAGGAACCTGTCCCCAGACTGGAACCAGCTGCCCACCCACAGTCTCCGCTGGCGCCATGGGGTCCTGGATTCTTAGGATGGGGTTGGGGGACAGACAGCCTGTCTACGGCCAGGACTGGCCTCCCCTTCCCGGGCTCTGAGTAGCCATCTCCACACAGGATACGTGCAGTACATGTCTTGCCTCAGTTTTCTTCAGTTCTACAAAAGTTCCCTATTCTGACCAAATCCCCACTGTGTACTGGGCCTGCCCAGCTGTGGTCCCAGCTACTCAGCTACTCGGCAGTAGGGGTTCAGGCACGAAGCAGATGTTTAGTGTGTGCCTCGGGAGTGCCAGGCCCTGGGTACAGAGCTGTGAGCTGTGATGAGGGCCCCCACCTTCAAGGAGTCTAGTGGGGGAGACAGACAGTCTAGATGTACAAACCCACCAAGAAATAGCAACTCACCAATAGTGATGATGCCACCACAGAAAAAGAGCAGGATGCCAGGGGAGAGAGTAATTCTGAGGATTGGGGGTTATCATTTAGATAACTGGGTCAAGGAAGGTCTAAACATTTTAGGAGAGACATGGAGGATGAAAAGAATCAGACAGAAGAACATTGCAGGCAGGGAAAACTACCTTCTGTGCAAAGGCCCTGAGTCAGGGAAGACTTTGAGATCTTTGAAGAAGGACAGAAGACTAAGAGTTGGGAAGACAGGGAGAGATGAGGTTCAAGAGGAAGCCAAGGGTCAGATCACCTGGGTCTTAAACCACTGACGGATTTACACTATTAGATTTACAGTTGTTATTGTAGCCGGGTGTGGTGACTCACACCTGTAATCCCAGCACTTTGGGAGGCTGAGGCGGTGGGGAATTGCTTTGAGCTCAGGAGTTCGAGACCAGCCTGGCCAACATGGTGAAACCCTGTCTCTACTAATACAAAAAAATTAGCCGGGTGTTGTGGTGCACACCTGTAATCCCAGCTACTTGGGAGGCTGAGGCAGGAGAATCACTTGAACCCGGGAGGGGGAGGTTGCAGTGAGCTGAGACTGTACCATTGCACGCCAGCCTGGGCAACAAGAACGAAACTCCATCTCAAAAAAACCAAAAACAAAAAAAAGACAATTGTTGTTGAGACAGGGTCTCACTCTGATGTCTAGGCTGGAGTGCAATCGTGTGATCATGTCTCACTGCAGTCTTGACCTCCTGGGCTCAAGCGATCCTCCCAGTTTAACTTCCCCAGTAGCTGGGACTATAGGCATGCACCACCACACCCAGTTAATTATTTTATTTTATTTTTATTTTTAATTTATTTTTACTATTTGTTTTTGAGAGGGAGTCTTGCTCTGTCGCCCAGGCTGGAGTGCAATGGCGTGATCTCAGCTCACTGCAACCTCCGCCTCCCAGGTTCAAGCGATTCTCCTGCCTCAGCCTCTGGAGTAGTTGGGACTATAGGCGCCCACCACCATGCCTGGCTAATTTTTTGTATTTTTAGTAGACACAGGGTTTCACCGTGTTAGCCAGGATGGTCTTGATCTCCTGACCTCGAGATCCGCCCGCCTTGGAGCCCTAATTTTTTTATTTTTTGTAGAGACGGGGTCTCGCTGTATTGCCCAGGATGGTCTCGAACTCCTGGCGTCAGGGAATCATCCTGCCTTGGCCTCCCAAAGAGCTGAGAGCACAGGCATGAGCCATCACGCCGTGCCTGATTTACAATTTTAAGAAATTCACAGAAAGGTTCCCATGGGGGTTCATCTAACAGCTTCCAGAAGCCAACTTCAACCAGTTGCTGATTGCAGTCAACGAATATTGATTGAGTACTTTTCCAACTGGCCCTATGCTTGGTGCTGTGGGAGTGGCTCTTTTTTTTTTTTTTTTTTAATGCATTTTATTGTGTATATATAAGAGATACAATATGTTATATGATACATATACAGTAAAATGGTTACTGTAGTGAAACAAACTAACATATCCATCATCTCATATGGGTACCCATTTTCCTCCCCGTGGCAAGAGCAGCTATAATCTACTCATTTAGCAAAGATCCTGAATACAACACAATGTTATTAACTATAACCCTCAGCCGGGCACGATGGCTCACGCCTGTAATCCCAGCACTTTAGGAGGCCAAGGTAGGCGGATCATGAGGTCAGGAGATCGAGACCATCCTGGCTAACACGGTGAAACCCTGTCTCTACTAAAAAACTAGCCGGGCGTGGTGGCGGGTGCCTGTAGTCCCAGCTACTCAGGAGGCTGAGGCAGGAGAATGGCGTAAACCCGGGAAGCGGAGCTTGCAGTGAGCCGAGATCGTGCCACTGCACTCCAGCTTGGGCGACAGAGGGAAACTCAAAAAAGAAAAAAAAAAAAAAAAAAAAAAAACTATAAGCCTCATACTGTGCATTAGATCTTTCCACTTCTTCATCCTACATGTTTGCCATTCTGTACCCTTTGACCTACATCTCCCCATTTCCTAGTTAGTTTTGAGGGCTTTTTTTTTTTGTTTTTTTTTGTTTTTTTTTCTGAGACGGAGTCGCCCAGGCTCGAGGCTTGAGTGCAGTGGTACGATCTTGGCTTACTGCAAGCTCCGCCTCCCGGGTTCAAGCCTTTCTCCTGCCTGGGACTATAGGCACCTGTCACCACGCCTGGCTAATTTTTTGTATTTTTAGTAGAGACGGGTTTTCACCGTGTTAGCCAGGATCATCTCAATCTCCTGACCTCGTGATCTGCCTGCCATGGCTTTCCAAAGTGCTGGGATTACAGGCGTGAACCACCCACCCCGCAAGATCTAGCTTTTGTGCTCAGCATCTGGGTGTTGACCTCTAAACCCTTGGAATGTCATATCTGATAGCCATTGTTTAGGGTGGAGCTGGCCACACCCGATAGTCTAACAATGTGGTTTAGCATGGGATCTGGCTGCAGCAGGTCACCAAACAGTGTGGCTTAGGGTGGAGGCTTTGGGATACAAGATATGGACCCACATAGCTGGACGTTAGGAGAAGCTGGAGTCTGAGATTTGCTGCCCGGGCAGTCAACCCAGCCTGCATGATGGGACCTCAATGAAGACTCTAGAAACCAAGACAGTGAGTTTACTAGGGTGGCAATAGTCTGTGCGTATTGTCACACATTGATGCTGGGAAAGTAATGCTGTCCCTGATTCCACAGGGAGAGGATAATGGAGGTTCCAGGTTTGGAACTTTCCTGGCCCCTCCCTATACACCATTTCCCTTGGCTGGTTTTAATTCGTATCCTTCAGCTGTCATAAACTGCAGCTGTGGTTATACAGCTTTCAGTGAGTTCTGTGAGTCCTGGCTGATTATGGAACCTAAGGATGGTTTGGGGAAACCCCTGAACTCTGTCGTTGTGTGAGCAGTGTCACTCAGCCACCTTGTTTATGCTTTTCTTTCTTTTCTTTCTTTTTTTTTTTTTTCTGAGATGGAGACTGTCCCCTAGGCTGGAGTGCAGTGGTGCGATCTCAGCTCACTGCAACCTTCGCCCCCTCTGCGGTTCAATCGTTTCTCCTGCCTTGGCTTCCTGAGTATTTGGGACTACAGGGCTGCACCACCACAACCAGCTAATTTTTGTATTTTTAGTAGAGACAGGGTCTCCCTATGTTGCCCAGATTGGTCTTGAACTCCAGGGCTCAGTGATTTGCT
This sequence comes from Macaca fascicularis, assembly GCF_037993035.2. Lineage (NCBI taxonomy): Eukaryota > Metazoa > Chordata > Mammalia > Primates > Cercopithecidae > Macaca > Macaca fascicularis. Next base: position 53,405,705 of record NC_088394.1, read on the forward strand.
CACCTCGGCCTCCTAAAGTGCTGGGATTATAGGTGTGATCCACCGAGCTTAGCCCGGTCAACTTGTTTTACTTGAAACAGGCTGGGTGTGATGGTTTGTGCCTATAATCCCAATCCCAACACTCTGGGAGGCGGAGGCCAGTGATGGTGAGGGCATCATTTGAGGCTAGAAGTTCGACACAGCCTGGGCAACAGAGTGAGACCCTGTCTCTATTTTTTAAAAAGCAAAATAAAATAATTATATATATATATATAATTTCTCAAATATATATATATATATATTTGAGATGGAGTCTCTATCGCCCAGGCTGGAGTGTAGTGGCGCGGTCCCAGCTCACTGCATCCTCTGCCTCCTGGATTCAAGGGATTCTCCCACCTCAGCTTCCCAAGTAGCTGGGACTACAGGTGTGCGCCACCACGCCTGGCTAATTTTTATATTTTTAGGAAAGACGGGGTTTCACCATGTTGGCCAGGCTGGTCTTGAACTCCTGACCTCAGGTGATCCACCCACCTTGACCTCCCAAAGTGCTGGGATTACAGGCATGAGCCACCTTGCCCAGCCAAATAATATTTTTAAAAAGATATTGCATTTTCCAGTGGCTGGGCACGGTGGCTCACGCCTATAATTCAGCACTTTAGGAGGCTGAGGCAGGTGGATCATGACGCCACGAGATCGAGACCATCCTGGCTAACACAGTGAAACCACGTCTCTACTAAAAATACAAAAATCAGCCGGGTGTGGTGGCGGGCACCTGTAGTCCCAGCTACTTGAGAGGCTGAGGCAGGAAAATGGCATGAACCCAGGAGGCGGAGCTTGCAATGAGCCAAGATCATGCCACTGCACTCCAACCTGGGTAACAGAGCAAGACTCTGTCTCAAAAAAAAAAAAAAAAAGAAAAAGAATCAATGTTTGGGCAGGTGTGGTGGCTCACACCTATAATACTAGCACTTTGGTAGGCCAAGGTAGGTGGATCACTTGAGGTCAGGAGTTTGAGACCAGCCTGGCCAACATGGCAAAACCCCGTTTCTACTAAAAATACAAAAATTCGCTGGGCATGGTGGCGGGTGCCTGTAATCTCAGCTACTCAGGAGGCTGAGGCAGGAGGGTCACTTGAACCTGGGAGGCAGAGGGTACAGTGAGGCGGGAGTGTACCACTGCACTCCAGCCTGGGCAACAGAAGGAGACCCTGTTTCAAAAAAAAAAAAAAAAAAAAAAAATTTTCCAAAGTGGCCTCACCATTTTACATCCCTATTGGCAATATGAGAGACTTCTAGCAGTAGCCTCTCATCCTTGCTAATACTTAGTATTGCCAGTTTTTAAAAAAAGCCATTCTAATAGGTGTGCAGTAGTGTCTCATTGTGGCTTTACTGTTTATTTCCATAATAACTAACAATGTTGGGCATCTTTTCATGTGGTGGTTAGCCATTCATATATCTTCTTTGCTGAAGTGTCTGTTTAAAGCTTTTGCCCATTTTAATATTGGGTTGTCTCCTTATAATTGAGATATAACTGGATGCAAGTGTTTTATCAGATATATCTGATTTTTAAAAAACTTGCAAATATTTTCTCCCAGTCTGTGGCTTGTCTTTTATTTTTTAACAGTGCTTCTGACTGGGTGGTGGCTCACACCTATAATCCCAGCACTTTGGGAGGCCCGGGTGGGCTGATCGCTTGAGCCCAGGAGTCTGAGATCAGTGTGGCCAACATGGTGAAACCCTGTCTCTACCAAAAAAATATAAAAATTAGCCAGTCATGGTGGCGTGCCTGTAATCCTCGCTACTTGGGAGGCCGAAGTGGGAGGATCACTTGAGCCCATGAGGTGGAGGTTGCAGTGAACCGAGATCGCGCCACTGCACTCCAACCTGGGTGACAAAGCCACGCTAATTTTGAAGAGCAAAATTGTTATTCTTTTTTTTTATTTTAAAGATAGGGCTTCTTTCTGTCACCCAGGCTGGAGTCCGGTGGCATGACCATAACTCACTGCAACCTCAAACTCCTGGGCTCAAATGGCCTCAGCTTCCCAAGTAACTGAGACCCCAGGTGTAAGCCACCTTGCCTGGCTATTTTTGTTTTTTTTTTTTAGAGTCGGGTGTCACTATGTTGCCCAGGCTACATTTATGTCACAACTAATGAGCCAATATTGCTACATTGTTATTAAATACTTATTCAGAGTTCTTCAGTTTTCCCCTAATGTGCTTTTTCTGTTTCCAGGATCCCAACTGGGTTACCACAGTACATTTAGTCATCCTGTGCCTGTAGACTCTGCTTGGCTGTGACAGTTTCTCAGAACTTCCTTGTTTTGGATGACCTTGATCATTTTGAGGAGTACTGGTCAGGGTTTTGTTTTTTTTTTTTAATTTGTTTGTTTTGTTTTGTTTTGAGACAGAGTCTCACTCTGTCACCCAGGCTGGAGTGCAGTGGCGTGATCTCAGCTCACTGCAACCTCTGCCTCTCGGGTTCAAGTCATTCTCCTGCCTCAGCCTCCCAAGTAGCTGGGATTACAGGCACGCGCCACCATGCCCAGCTAATTTTTGTATTTTTAGTAGAGACAGGGTTTCACCATGTTGGTCAGGCTGGTCTCAAACTCCTGACCTTGTCGTGATCCACCCGCCTCAGCCTCCCAAAGTGCTGGGATTACAGATGTGAGCCACTGTACGCGGTCCTGGTCAGGGGTTTTGTAGGATGTTCCTCAATTGAGATTTGTCTGATATTATTTTCTCCTGATTAGACTTAGAGTAATGCATTTTTGGAAGGAAGGCTACAGAGGTAAAGTGCCACTCAAGGATACCTACTATCAATGGAACCTATCACTGTTGATGTTGACCTTGATCACCTGGTAAGATTGTATTTATGTATTTATTTTTTACTTTTTGAGATGGAGTCTTACTCTGTTGCCCAGGCTGGAGTTCAGTGGCACGATCTTTGTTCATTGCAACCTCTGCCTTCTGGGTTCAAGCAATTCTCCTGCCTCAGCCTCCTGAGTAGCTGGGATTACAGGCATGCGCCACCATGCCTGGCTAATTTTTGTATTTTTAGTTGAGAGGGGATTTCACCATGTTAGCCAGACTGGTCTCAAACTCCTGACCTCAAGTGATCCACCCGCCTCAGCCTCCCAAAGTGCTGGGATTACAGTTGTAAGCCACCGTGCCCAGCCCATTTCTGGTTTCTACTTAGCTTTTTTCACTTAACTCTTTGTCTTGAGATTTCTCCATGGTATGAACCCGTTTTTTTTCTTTCTTTCTTTTTTTTTTTTTTTTTTTGGGTAAATTAGGATTGTGTTATTTATTTCTTTCATTACACAGCAAATATGGACCAAGCCCTATTATGTGCCAGGCCCTAGCCCCAGGGCTCCAGCTAATCACCAAGCCACAGAGTGACCAGAGTTTGGTTTTGGGGGGTGTTAGGGAGAGCCATTAAACAAAGGATTACCCAGATAATGTGCTTGGATGGAGACCCAGGCAGCTGGGGGACACTGTGCCAGACAACTCGATTTATGGTAGTGAGCAGGGAAGGTTTCCAGAAAGATCTGGAGTGTGAGGGTGGCCCTCTTGGTGTTGAACGGAGAGACAAGGCCCTGGCCGGAGCTGCCTCCAGAGAAGCAGAGAGGGGCACAGGTGGGAGAAGTTCTAGTCCCTCACTTCTTGGGGCCCCTGAGATCCAGCAGCCTGCCTGCCTACCCCACCTTCTGTCTCATGAGCCAACAAATCTCCCTTTTTTGCCAAAACGAGGGCAAGCTGGGTTTCTGTCTTTTACACCCAAAGAAATCGATGAATGGCATTACAGTCCCCCTAACTCAGCGGTCCCCAGCATTTTTGGTGCCAGGAACTGGCGCTGGTTCTGTGGAAGACTATTTTTCCCGGGGAGGTAGGGGTGGGTTAGGAGGGTGGTTTTGGGATGATTCAAGCACATTACGTTCATAATGCACTTTATTTCTGTTATTATAACATTATAATATATAATGAAATAATTATAGAACTCACCATATTGTAGAATCAGTGGGAGGCCTGAGTTTGTTTTCCTGCAACTCAATGGTCCTTTCTGGAGGTGATGGGAGATCATCAGACGTTAGATTCTCATAAAGAGTGCACAACCTAATCCCTTGCATGCAGAGTTCACAATAGGGTTCACGCTGCTATGAGAATCTAATGCTGCCCCTGATCTGACAGGAGGCAGACCTCAGGCAATAATGCAAGCGATGGGGAGTGGCTGTAAATACAGATGCAGCTTCCTTAGCTTGCCTGTGGCTCACCTCCTGCTATGCCACTGGTTCCTAACAGGTCACGGACCAGTATAGGGGTTAGAGACCCCTGCCTCTACTCCTCTCTTCTTCCTATATGGCTCAGAGAGGTGATGTGATCTACCCAAAGTCACACAGCAGGAATTCAAACGCAGTACTTCTCAACCTGTTCAAGGTTTAGCAGGGGCCTCTGGGATCCACCAGCCAGGTTTGTGATGGAGGGAGAGGTGAACTCAGAGCAGTTTTTGGGAGACTGAACAGCGAAGTGGTAGGGAAAGTTGGTCTCAGACCAAAGATATTACAGAAAATTACCCCTGGATGGAATCTTCCAAATCGAATTGTGCTTTAGGGCACTGTTAGAATAATGAGTCTCCTCACCATATCCTAATCCCTGGAACCTGTGGCTCTGTTACTTTAAATGCTTAAAAGAGAGTTTGCAGCTGTGGTTAAATTAAGGATTTGGGCTGGGCGTAGTGGCTCCACCTGGGATCCACCAGCCAGGTTTGTGATGGAGGGAGAGGTGAACTCAGAGCAGTTTTTGGGAGACTGAACAGCGAAGTGGTAGGGAAAGTTGGTCTCAGACCAAAGATATTACAGAAAATTACCCCTGGATGGAATCTTCCAAATCGAATTGTGCTTTAGGGCACTGTTAGAATAATGAGTCTCCTCACCATATCCTAATCCCTGGAACCTGTGGCTCTGTTACTTTAAATGCTTAAAAGAGAGTTTGCAGCTGTGGTTAAATTAACGATTTGGGCTGGGCGTAGTGGCCTGTAATCCCAGCACTTTGGGAAGCGGGTAGATCACTTGAGGTCACGAGTTCAAAACCAGTCTGGTCAACATGGCGAAACCCTGTCTCTACTAAAAATACAAAAATTAGCCGGGCGTGGTGGTGTGTGCCTGTAGTCCCAGCTACTCGGGAGACTGAGGCTGAGGCAGGAGAATTGCTTGAACCCAAGGAGTCGGAGGTTGCAGTGAGCCGAGTTCGTGCCACTACACTCCATCCTGGGCAACAGAGTGAGACTACGTCTCAAAATAACAACAACAATAATAATAATGGGCTTGGAGATGGGGTGATGACCCTGGTTTATCAGACGGGCCCAGTGTAATCACAAGGGCTGTTATAAGAGGTTAGGCAGGAAAGTCAGAGTCAGAGAAGGTGATGTGAAGACACAGCAAAGGTTGGAGTGGTGTGGACTGAGGAGCCAAAGAATGTGGGTGGTCTCCAGCAGCTGGAAGAGGAAAGGAAATGGATTCTCCCTTCTGGCCTCCAGAAGGAATGTAACCCTGTGGTCCATTTTAGACTTCTGACCTCCAGAACTGTAAGATAAATAAATGAGATGGTTTTAAGCTACCAAATTTGTAGTTACGTGTTACGGCAGCAATAGAAATTCTTGAATCTCCTTGGCAGCATTTCCACCAAGTTACCATCCATCCTCGTCTTGAATGCCTCCAGCGACGGGGATATCACTACCAATACAGTCACCCTGTTTCCTTTCCAGCAAACTCTTTCTTCTCCCAAACCCATCCTCTGTAACTATCCACCCACTGCACCCCTACCTCAGGCCCCAGTTCTTGGAGCAAAGAGGACAGGCGGACACAATCCCAACCCCTTGTGTATCCGGCTTTTGTAGACAGATAATAATTCTCTTCCCCAAGCTTAACAATCTCCAATTTTTTCCCTCGATCAGCTTGTTATAAAGGTCTAAAAGCCAACTGTTTCTGGATGAGGCCCTAGGTAATCATTTGCAGAGTGGGATCTCCCAACCCAAGGCCTCCGGTCCTGAGGAGCGGATGACAAAAACCTTACAGAGTATCCTCTTTCCAACAATAATTCTCCAAACCCCGCCCCCTACTCCTCCAGTGCCCCATTCACAACCCGAAACATCCGACCGGTGTTAGTAATAGTTCATAATAATACCACCACTTGAGGCTCAGAGCCTGGCCAGGCGGCTAGAATTTAGCAACGTTTTTTCGTTTTCATTGTGTTTAATTCTGTTGAAGGTAAGGGAAACTGATTTTCCATTTAAATTATCTGTGTATTCAGTAGAAAGCGCCAGTTTGAGAGCAGCAGTGAGTCTCGGCTGCACCGGGTGGGTTTGGTTGTGGGTAACCTAAGCTGTCAGCCGGACTCAGAACTGCCCCGGACCCCGCTTCTGGGTTCTGGGTCCCGAGCGTCGTTGAAGCATGAGAAGAACTACATCAGATCCCAAAGAGTCGTCTTTTTCCGGGAAGTCAGGATGGCCGAGCGGTCTAAGGCGCTGCGTTCAGGTCGCAGTCTCCCCTGGAGGCGTGGGTTCGAATCCCACTTCTGACAAGTGTTATTTTCCCGGTATTTTAAAAGAGAAATCTCAGACGACCCCCCCAACTCCAACAGGGGACGTACGTTTTACAATCCAAAGTCAAATGAAAGTCTGTCAGGAAGAAAAAGTCCGATAGGACGTGGTGGTGCGATTCTGAGCTCCCTACTTCTGAAGAGGTTGAGGCGGGAGGATCTCGCCACTGCACTTCAACCTGGGCGACAGAGCGTGATTCTTTTTCAAAAAAGAAAATGCTCGTTAATAAGAAAAAACTCGTTTTGTGAAAGAATAAAAAGATTATGAGAAGATACACGCAAGCCATCATAACCTCATTAATCTGCGTTCTTGGTGAGAAAAGTAACGAAGCTCTGTCAGAAGTGGGATTCGAACCCACGCCTCCAGGGGAGACTGCGACCTGAACGCAGCGCCTTAGACCGCTCGGCCATCCTGACTGCTTGATACACGTTTTGCAACAAGCTTCTTCACAAGCGCCGCAATGTGCGCATGCGCAGCGGACAGCAAAGACCCAAGCCTCGTTCTCCGCCCGGCGTTGGGTAGAGCGAGATACACTCACTTGCTCCAAGGGGCGTGGAGAGATGGGACGAGGGGGGTCAGCGCGATGCACCTAGGCAACGCCAGAGGGTGCGCAAGGTCTACTAGAGAAGGCCGAGACCGAAGACTATTACTTTAATACACATGCATTCGTGCCTCCAGAATGTATTCATTCTGCATGCATACATGTACTATTCATGTCAGCTTTGATTCCTGAAATCTGCAAGCAACCTTGCATTTCCCTTGTGCATAATGCAATCAAGTCCGTATATCTGCACTGATTTGTAGACATTTCCGTGGGCTGGCGCCCAATCTGGGTAAAGCCTGGTTATTGCAAGGCCGCCTGGCACTCTTACCGCGCCCTCCTTCCGAATACTCGCCCCAGCTGCAGCTTCACATTTGTATGTGTGTTTAACTCATTTACTCAGGCTCCGGAGTAGAACGAGGCCTGCAGCGGCACAGCCAGACCCGCCCTATTCCTATGTCCACAGCGCCCAAACCGTGCCCGGCACACAGTATGTACGCAGGGAAGATCCCGTGGATTCATTCTTCCCTCACTTCCTCTTTCTTGCATCCCCTCATTTCGTGACTCATCTCTTTTCCTGGCCCTTGCAGCATCTTCCTCTCTTCCCTTCCGCCCACTCTAGGCTTACGCACGCCGCGCACAGGCTGTTTCCAGGGGCCAGAAGATCTCCGTACCGAGAGGGTGCCCTTCACCACGAGATTTCTAGGATCTCAGGGTGCTGGGTCGCTGACCTGGTGTGTAACAATTACACATTAATTAATGAATTCCCTCATTAATGACTCATGTTCCTACAATGGCAGCTGCTGCCCCTCTCTGTACACAGGCACTAACAGAGAGGGTCCGAGACCCTCGGACATCTGTGAGCCGACTCTGGAGTCCCCAGGGATCAGGCCCAGACGGTGTGAGCTGTGGGGTCACATTAACCTCTTAGTGCCCTCGGACTTGTCTGAGATGGTATCACAGAGCGGCCTCAGCCAGAGAACAGCAGCCCTTACCACCCTTGGATCAGATTCCCTTTAGATCCTTGGAGCTTGGGATGCAGCCCCTTGCGGGTGAGCAGAGGTCCTGGTTATTTGAAAGACGATGAAACCCTCCTCTTTCCCCGTCCCAAATGTCCTCCCCTCATTGACTGCCAGAATTCTTTCCTTTAGGTTTAGCACTAACCTCTTTTGTGTCCTCTTCTAAAATACAGATTGCCCTGGAAGCTGGAAAGAAAGTCAACAAACATTTATTAAGCACGTGCTATGTGCCACTCTTCTAGATGCTGTGAACGAAACAGAATTTCCACTCTCAAGATACATTCAGGCATGGAGCGAAAGGAGAAGGATAAGAAACAGGCGAACAGTTACGTCCAGGTGTTAAATGCTGGGTAGAGGATGCATCAAGAAACTCATGAGAGACTTTAAAACAGGCAAAAAAGAGAGCTGGATGTTCTGTCTGGAGCACCCATCAAGCTGTCTGATTCCATAAGGGCTTGCACCTTTCATTACTTTTATGTCCAAATAATTCTTGTTCACAGAAATGCAGGTGAATTTTGTTAGGGTAAAATGCAATTGATCATTGTCCTGTGGATATTGACCAATTTTGCAATCTACTTATAAATTCATTTCAGCATTCCTGATTGCCAATATATGTGTGTCTTTGAATTCTCTTTTGAATTGGCTGTAACATTGAACAGGTCCTCCCATTAATTAATGACTAAAATAAAATCTTTGACATGTTCATTTTATATTTATATCAGAATTATGATTTTATATTAAAAATTATCCTTTTGGCCAGGCGAGGTGGCTCATGCCTGTAATCCCAGCATGTTGGGAGGCTGAGGTGGGCAGATCACGAGGTCAGAAGTTCAAGACCAGCCTGGCCAACATGGTGAAACCCCGTCTCTACTAAAAATACAAAAATTAGCCAAACGTCGTGGCACGTGCCTGTAATCCCAGCTACTCAGGAGACTGAGGAAGGAGAATTGCTTGAACCCAATAGGCGGAGGTTGCAGTGAGCTGAGATCACACCATTGCACTCCAGCCTGGGTAACAGAGTGAGACTCCGTCTCAAAAAAAAAAAAAAAAAAAAAAAAAAAAAAACCCTTTTAACAGTGATCAAGAGTGATTGGGGCTCTCCTAGGCAGGGTGGTTAGGGAGGGCCTCTGTGAGGAGCTGACACTGAGTTCAAAAGGAGAAAGACAAGCACTATCAAAGCTGCAGGTGGCAGCATTGCAGATGAAAGACATAACCGGTGCAAAGGCTCTGAGGCAGAGAGGAATATAGTCTGTTGCAGGGACAGCAAGGCCAGTGTGGCAGGGGTAAGGTTATGGGAAGGTTCAGACCATATCACACAGGGCTGGAGTGCCAGGGAAAGGAGTTTGGATTTTCTTCTGTGATGGAGTAACTGGTGTGTTTTTGTTTGTTGTTGTTGTTGTTGTTGTTTTGAGACAGGGTCCAACCCTGTCACCCAGGTTGGAGTCCAGTGGCACAATCTTGGCTTACTGCAGCCTTAACCTCCTGGGCTCAAGCAATCCCTGCCTCAACCTCCCAAGTAGCTGGGACTACAGGTATGCACCACCACACTTGGCTAATTTTTGTACTTTTTGTAGAGACAGGATCTTGACATGTTGCCCAGGCTGGTCTCGAGCTCTCGAGCTCAAGAGATCCTTCAGCCTTGGCCTCCCAAAATGCTGAGATTATAGGTGTGAGCCACTGTGCCCTGCCTGGAGTGTTTTAAACAGGGGAGTGGCATGGTCTTGAGGGCCCTTCAAAGACTATCGCTTTGGCTGCTGTGTGGAGGATGGACGGGAGGCCAAGGGAAGAATTGGAAGTCCAGGGAGAAGGCCAGGGCAGGGAGGGTAAGAGATGATGGTGGCTGGACCAGGGAAGTGGAGATTGCAAAAGGTGGTAGAATTCAAGATTCAGGATGTGTTTCGGGGTAAAACAGACGAGCCCTGCTGGCTGGCTAGTGGGTGTGTGGGGTGTCAGGGTGGAGAGAGAGGATGCAGGGATGCAACAGGAGGTCACCAAGGCCATAGAGGAGCCAGGTTACTAGATGCTTGGTTTCCCTTGGAGGCAAGGGCTTTGAAGTAGGGGCTGCTAGCTTCCCACTTGCACCCCATTTTGCAGACCAGGGAGGTAAGGCTCAGGTGGGCTGAGTGACTTGCCCAAGGTCCTCTTTGGGGCAGAAGTCCTGCACTCTCCACCACTGGAACCCTCCCATCATTTCTTCCATCACCAATCTCTCTGAGTGCACATCATTTTAGAGAGGAGGAAACAGAGGTAAGGCCAGAGCTGGAGCCCACACCAGCCCCGCCCTGCCTGCTGCCCTCCTGGCCTGCCTGGGAGAAAGTGCTCCCTTGATGGGGCTCAGCACCAGGTACTACATAGCCCTGTCTCCTGGGTTTGCGTGGATGATCAGCGGTCCTCCCTTGACACCTTTCATGTGACAGCCTCCTGGCCTGGAGGAAGCCTTGCACCCCTAGGTCCCTGAGACCAAAATTGGGAAGGGAGGCCACTATTTCTGTTCACGTCCTGTTTCCACCTTATCAGCAGCCCAGACACGAAAGAAGAGCCCTGTGGGACAGGCCTCACCCATTCCCTGCTCTGGGCATTTGTCCAGCTTGGGAGAAAAAAGTCCCCTGAGTGGAGCCTGAAAAGCCCACAAGCAGCTGGGGAAGCCCCGAAGTGGCTCTTCCTGTGCTTTGCCCTATTTTGCACAGATGAAGTCAGATGGCCAAATGAGGACCTAGTGTTTGTCCACCCAAGGTGCCTGAAAGGGATAATTCCTAGCATTCCTGGGACTTCGGCACACATCACCAGCCCTGCCAGGGACACGTGTGGCAGGAAGCTGAGTATTAGAGAATATTTCCTTTCCATCCATTATCTCACTTAATGTTCATCACAGCACCATAAACACAGGTCATCATTTCATTACCCCCATTTTACAGGAAAGTGAGAATCAGAGAGACCACCTGAATTGCCCAGAGTCACACAGCTGATAAATGGAACTTGATTTCTCTGGCTCAAAACTCCTTGAGGCCAGGTATGGTGGCTCACACCTGTGATCCTAACACTTTGGGAGGCTGGGGTGGGAGGATCGTTTGAGCCCAGGAGGTCAAGGCTGCAGTGAGCTGTGATCATGCCACCTCACTCCAGCCTGGGCAACAGAGTGAGATGCTGTCTCAAGAACAAAACAAAACAAAACAAAACAAAACCCCTTCTTGAAAACTGTGTGCCTAGCATTGTGCCGAGCACTTTCTTTATATTGTCTCCTTAAAAAAAAAAAAAAGGCCATGAGGGCCAGGCACAATGGCTCACACCTGTAATCCCAAGTGTGACTTTGGGAGGCCTAGGCGGGCGGATCACCTGAGGTCAGGAGTTCGAGACCAACCTGACCAACATGGTGAAACCCCTGTCTCTACTAAAAATACAAAAAATTAGCTGGGCATGGTGGCAGATGCCTGTAATCCCGGCTACTCAGAAGGCTGAGGCAGGAAAATCGCTTGAACCCAGGAGGCAGAGGTTGCAGTGAGCTGAGATTGTGCCACTGCACTGCAGCCTGGGCTTGACAGAGCGAGACTTCATCTCAAAAAAAAAAAAAAAGAAAAAAAAAAAAAGAAAGAAAAGCCACGAGAGCTTGCCAATTCACATGGCAGGATGGACTTTGAGATGCTGTTTTTAGTCCTGTTTTCATTATCGAGGAGATTTAAAAGAAAGGGTAGGATTTTCCCACTAAGGCAGTCCAAGTAGCATGGCCAAGCTTTTGTTGTTCAGGCTCTGGTTTCCTTGGCTGAGGGTGGAGGGCAGAAGCCACTGGATGCCAGGAGCGAATGCCTGTCAAGGTCCTGGTTTGGATATCTTGACCAGTGAGGGGAAAAGCCAGGCCAGCCCCAGGAAAATGGGGGAATCTGAAGGTGAAGTGGATGAGGCAGGTAACAGGATGGGGTGGGGAAAGTTTGGTCCCTCGGGAGCCGGAGCCAGAGACCCCAAGGTCCACCCTTGGCATGGAGGGAGACAGACGGCTCAATTTCTTGGTTATGAGTAGATCACGTGGACAGTGAGCATTTCAGTGACAACCAGAATAGACCAAGGGCCAGGAGCTCACTTCCAAGTTCTCTGGACTGCTTCTCCCCATGCCCCCTAGGTCTTTGGCCATCCTAGAAGGAGAACCCCAGGAATGGACGAGACGACAGCTTACCACCCTGATAGGCAAGGAGTAAAGGGCTATTTTTTAAAAAAAAATTTTTGAGATGGAGTTTCACTCTTGTTGCCCAGGCTGCAGTGCAACAGTACGACCTTGGCTCACTGCAACCTCCACCTTCCAGGTTCAGGTGATTATCCTGCCTCAGCCTCCCGAGTAGCTGGGATTACAGGCGCCCACCACTACGCCCAGATAATTTTTGGGTTTTTTTGGTATTTTTAGTAGAGACAGGGTTTCACCATGTTGGCCAGGCTGGTCTTGAACTCCTGACCTCAGGCGATCCACCTGCCTCAGCCTCCCAAAATGCTGGGATTACAGGTGTGAGCCACCACGCTCCATCGGCCAATTTTAATTCGAGCCCTCATGGCCGAGTGTGTGGACTCTGGGACCACCTGAGTTCAAATCCTGCTTCTGCCATTTGCTAGCTCTGTGACCTCAGGGTAGTTACTTAGCCTCTCAGTTCCCCAGTTCCCCCGTCTGTAAAATGGGCTTAGTACTGGTATCTATCTTAGAGGATTGTTGAGAAGATCAAATAAGTTAATACACGCTGAGCACTTAGAATGCCTGGAACAGAGTAAAAGCTTTATGTGTTAGTGCCACAAAATAAAACAATGTGACTTTTTTTTTTTTTTTTTTTTTTGAGACAAGCTCTTACTCTGTCACCCAGGCTGGAGTGCAGTAGTGCAAACACAACTAACTCCAGCCTCGACTTCCTGGGCTCAAATGATCCTTCCACCTCAGCCTAACGAGTAGGTAGCACTACAGCCACATGCCACCACTCCTAGCTAATTTTTGCAAAAAAAAAAAAAAATTTCTGTAGAGATGGGGTCTCAATATATTGCCTAGTCTGGACTTGAACTCCTGTTCTTAAGCATACCTCCCACCTCAGCCTCCCAAAGTGCTGGGATTATAGGCATGAGCCACTGAGCCCAGCCCAGTGAGATAGTTCTTGTGCCTGGTGAATACTATGGGGCCAGTTTGACCTGCCAATCTGACTTTGTGGAGAGAATCTCTAGCCTGCCCTCTCCACAACCACAGTGCAGCCTGACTGCCTCACCTGAGTCAGCCGTGACCAGCTCTGCAATCTCTTCCCCCACCTTCATCTCCCACCTCCATTTTTTCTGGTTTTCCCATACAAAACGTACTCCCTCCGCAGGGCCTTTGCACTGGCCGTTTCCTCTGTCTAGAGCCATCTTTTTCAAATGACTCTTCCTCAGCACATGGCTAAAGCAGCCCCCACCTCTCCTCCTGCTCACTTGCTATCTGGCCCCCTATATGAGATCCAAAGTCACTGTGCTCATTGGCTGGCTTATCTGTTTTTTTTTTTTTTTTTTTAAATGTTGAAAAGATATATATATATATATTTAGAATTAGGCAGCTGGACTCAGTTTAGATGATCCCAATTTTGTTGGCAACATCCAAAGCGTCGTAATCAGGAGCCAGTCGAACATACGCCTTTTTCTCTCTGAATCAGGGTGTTGACCTTGGCCACATCAATGTCACAGAGCTTCTTCACAGCCTGTTTAATCTGGTGCTTGTTGGCTTTAACATCCACAATGAACACAAGTGTGTTGTTGTCTTCTATCTTCTTCATGGCAGACTCAGTGGTCAGCGGAAACTTGATGATAGCATAGTGGTCAAGCTTGTTTCTCCTGGGGGCGCTCTTCCGAGGATATTTGGGCTGCCTCCGGAGTCGCAGTGTCTTGGGCCGCCGGAAGGTGGGTGACGTGCGGATCTTCTTTTTTCTGTGGTTGTGGACACCTTTCAACACTGCCTTCTTGGCCTTTAAAGCCTTCGCTTTGGCTTCGGCTTTAGGAGGGGCAGGAGCTTCCTTCTTCGCTTTCGGCGCCATCTTGTGAAAAGCCTGGCTTATCTGTTGATCGTGTTTCTCCCTGACTAGGCTCTGCGCTCTGCAAAGGCAGGGACCTTGGCCATCTAGTTCACCAGGGTATTCCTGGCAGGTAGGGCATTCCTGTCACATAATAGGAGCTTGGTAAATAAATAGTACATGAGTGGGTGAACGGACAAAGGAATGCATGGATGGATGGATGGATGGATGGATGGACGGACGGACGGACGGACGGACGGACAGACAGACGACTGAGACAATTCTCTGGGCTCTTCAAGTCAACTTTTTGTGCCTCTCCAGGTGGAGCTTAAGAAGCCTGGGGCTCCCCCCGCTGGGAAGGCCATTCATGACCCTTGCCTTCCCCAGGAGTCTTCATCTCTGAGTCCTGTGCCCAGCCCTCCCCATTGGGATAACAGCCCTTTTGCCTGCCTGGGCTCGGGGACCTCCAGACCCTCTGGAAGGTCCATCTGCTCTGTCTTTTGGGGCTAAAAGGTTTCTGTGTTTTCCTTAGAGCTGCACCAGAGCAGAGCTTTCTCAGAGTGGGCTGCATCCTCAGTGTGGGGTGTGGGATGCAGTGTCTGAGGTCGAGGCCTCTGGATGGTCTCCTGATGTGCTTCCTATGGCCATATCAGTGGCGACAGGTGGAAATGCTGCTGTTCTCCTTGGTAAGCGGGGCTGCAATGAGCCTCCCATAGTCCCCATGACCATCCCGGCCCGTCCCCTCTCCGGGATTCCCCACAACCCCAAAAACTCCTGGGCACCCAGCACTAAGGGTATTATCTGCTCTCATTGGCATGTGCCCTACCAGCCATCTTTTGAACACTTCCGCCAGCCATCTTTTGAACATTTCTGCCAGACTAAGATCATGTCTTTCCTGTTCAATCTCATACTCCAGTCCTCTTGGGAGCCTCTATTTATTCAATCCAACCCGCATTCTGAATGCACCTCACATCCCTCTCCCTCCCCACCCTGTGTGGCCCCCTTAGTCTTCGGGTGCCAAGTCTCCTGATTCTCCTTTGGGAAACCCCTCCATGGCCACTCTCGTCCCAGCAGGTAAGCTGAGGCTGACTCTCCTCTCCTGTCATGCTGGGAACGGTCAGACGACTCACGTCTGACTAGTCAGCCATTCCGCCCATCTTGCCACAACGCTGATTGGTTCAGAAATGAGTGCAGAATTCTAGTTGGTCCAGTGGGAGGCCGGCTTGGGGGAACGCTTGTAATAGAGAAGCTGGATGCGGGGTCAGGTGGCTGAGCTGGTGGTGGCTGTCTTTGCTATGCCATCCAGAACCTACTTGAGAAGGAAAGCTGGAAAATATACAATGTGAACTCTCTGATGACATTGACATCATTGGAACACCTGCGTCTAGCTATCCCTCAATTTATCTCTTTTGGTCTTGTCAGTTTCATGAGTCACTGCCCTTTTCCACTTATGCCAGTTTAATGTGAACCTCTGTCACATGTAACCCAAAGACAAATACAACCTGGACCTGCACCTGCCCACACAGTAGTCACTCACTGGCTCTTGAGCTTTTGAAATGTGGCCAGTCCAGACCAGGTGTAGTGGCTCACACCTGTAATCCTACCACTTTGGGAGGCCAAGGCAGGCAGATCACTTGAGGTCAGGAGTTCGAGACCAGCTTGGCCAACATGACAAAACCCCATCTCCACTAAAAATACAAAAATTAGCTGGGCACGGTGGTGTGCACCTGTAATCCCAGCTACTCAGGAGGGTGAGGCAGAAGAATCGCTTGAACCCGGAAGGAAGAGTTTTCAGTGAGCTTAGATCACACCCCTGGACTCCAGCCTGGGCGATACAGCAAGACTCTGTCTCAAAAAAAAGTAAATAAAATAAAATAAAATAAAATAAAAAAAGAAATGTGGCCAGTCTGAATTGAGAGGGATCGTAAGTGTAAAACACAAAGTAGACTTCAAAGACAGTATAAAAACAAAAATGTAAGCTATTTTATTATTAATTTTCAATGTGATTATACTTTGGCCATGTTGGGTTGAATAAAAATATATTATTAAAATTAATGTCCACTGTTTCTATTTACTTTTTCAATGCTGCTACTAGAAAAATTTAATTTCTGGCCGGATGTGGTGGCTCATGCCTGTAACCCTAGCACTTTGGGAGGCTGACGCAGGTGGATCACTTGAGGTCAGGAGTTCAAGACCAGCCTGGCCAACACGGTGAAACCCCATCTCTACCAAAAATACAAAAAAATGAGCCGAGCGTGGTAGTGCACGCTTGTAATCCCAGCTACTCGGGAAGCAGAGACAGGAGAATCTCTTGAACCCGGGAGGTGGAGACTGCAGCGAGCCGAGGTCATACCACAAGATCAAGATTGCAGTGGTGCAATCTTGGCTCGCTGCAGCCTCAAACTCCTGGGCTCAAGAGATTCTGCTGCCTCACCTTCGTGAGTAGCTGGGGCTACAGGTGTTTGGCCACCATGTCCCGCTAATTAAAACAACAACAACGACAACTTTTTTTTTTTTTTTCTTGTAGAGACAAGGTCTACGTTGCCCAGGCTGGTCTTAAACTCCTGGCCTCAAGCAATGCTCCTGCCTTGGCTTCCCAAAGTGTTGAGATTACAAGCATGAGCCACTGCTCCTGGCCCTGTGTGCATTGTGAGAGCCCAGAGCCCGTACAGTCATGTCTCCAGCCTTCCAGAGTCAGAGCCAGCCCCTAAACTGCTTGGACCCAGTGTTGCAGGCCATATCCAGGACGCAAACCCATCCAAGTGGGGCTTCCAAGGAGGGAAATGGGAACCACAACCCTGGGGAGGGGCAGGAACCGGTAGCTGCAGCCCTTTTCCACCTGTGTGGAGCCACTCAGAGTTTCGACATTTCCTCTGGAAATTCTTTTATCTTCAAAGAGCTCCCCGTTTCCCTCTGGATTTTGATATGCCTAACGCTGTTTTCTCTAGGACTGCTTGTTGCAGTCTTTCTCTATGGTTGCTGGGACTCAGATCCTAGAAGACCAACCTATGTCCTTTGTCCTGGGGACCTTAACAGAGGGTGTGCCAGCAGGGGCACAGGTGGGTCTGCCCAGGGGAGGTGCCTGGACAGGCAACAGGTGGACTCTCAGAGTCCCAGGAGGTCATCACAGGGTGGTACAAGTCAGGTGCCCTGTTCCCCAGCCAGAGACACGTTGTGTGTTGGGTGGGGGAACTGGGGGAGTCATGTTTCCCAAAATGCACTGCTTTTGCAATGTGAAAGGAAAAAGAGCCATGAAAATTACTTTTCATTCTAAAAAAAGAACATTACTGATGCCTCCTTTGTTCTCCAAAGGTTTCAGCAGATATATAGAGCAAGTTTCTTCGTTTATCAAGTTCCTCATAAAAATGACGAAGTCTGATGCAATATTTTTCTAAGTGAGGTGGTCTGAAAAAGGTTCTGAGTTGCTGAAGGAGCCCAACGCCATCACCTGCCCTGGGCTCTCCTCTGGTCCCTTCCCCGGGGAGCCTTTCCTGACCTCCAGCCTGGGTCAGCTCCCCTGTCTGCACCAGAACCCTTGGCATGGTGTGTGTGTGTGTGTGTGTGTGTGTGTGTGTGTGTGTGTGTGTGTGTGTGAAAGAGAGACAAACAGAGAGAGAGAGAGAGAGAGAGAGAGAGAGAGTCTTAGGCTATATGTGTCCCCACCAGAACCCACACTCGTGTGGGCTGGGACTCTTCAGTCTCCACAGATTTCAGTGCCTGCTACCTTGTAGGAGCTTTTTTTGTTTTTGAGACAGGGTCTTGCTCTGTCACCCAGGCTGGAGTGCAGTGGCTGTATAATGGCTCAATGCAGCCTCGACCTTCTAGGCTCAAATGATCCTCCCACCTCAGCCTCCCGAGTAGCTGGGACTTCAGGCATACACCACCACGCCTGGATAACTTTTGTATTTTTTGTAGAGACAGGGTCTCACTATGTTGCCCAGGCTGGTCTTGAATTTCTGGGCTCAAGTGATCCTCCTGCCTTGGCCTCCAAAACTGCTGGGATTACAGTCACTGAGGCCAGCCTCCTTGTAGGAAGTATTTATTAATTGAAAGAATAATTGAATAAATATCCCAATAAATCCCCAATTCAGGATATTTCCCCCATATATTCATAGCACCCCAACTAGGGCCCTCAGTACTTGTGCTCAAGTCCTCAAGATTACATTTTGGGGATCCAGTTCTCTCCTGGTTAATGTCTGACTATGGAAGAGAAAGGTGTTCCTCTCTCCACCTACCCAGCTCTTCAATTGACCTCTTGGCCATCAGATTGAGTGGCCACCCTGTGCCAGCCCCAGAGACCCCACGTGGGTCTGGGGGCAGGACTGTGTGTTTTCATGAAGTTCCTAGTTGTCTCTGGAGTGTTCAGGAACCACATTTACAGGTGAGACAAATGGAGCCACGACTGAATGTTAAGGTCCGCATCCTCTGAGAACTGTTGGGAGAAAACTGAGGTAAGGGATTTGGAAACGTTCAGAGAAAATGAAGAGGGTCTGGAGTGAGGGTGAGTGCAGATTCTCAGGAACAGATGGTCCCTTTCAAGCTATGTGTGCACACCTCAGGAGGCAGGAGTGGTGAACTCTGAGGTTCTTCATCAGATCTCTTCAAGGCACTGGTGCCATGTGGGTGGGAGAGGCGAGGACAGGAAGCCCTGGAATTCTGCTAGCTTGGCTGGGCGCGGTGGCTCCTGCCTGTAATCCCAGCGCTTTGGGAGGCCAAGGCGGGCAGATCAGCCGAGGTCAGGAGTTCAAGATTAGCTTAACCAACATGGGGAAACCCTGTCTCTACCAAAGATACAAAAAATTAGCTGGGCATGGTGGCACGCACCTGTAATCCCACCTACTCAGAAGGCTTAGGCAGGAGAATGGCTTGAACCCAGGAAGCGGAGGTTGCAGTGAGCCGAAATCGCGCCATTGCACTCCAGCCTGGGCAACAAGAGTGAAACTCCATCTCAAAAAAAAAAAAAAAATTCTGCTAGCTTACAGGCAGATCACCTGAGGTTAGGAGTTCAAGACCAGCTTGGCCAACATGGTGAAACCTCGTCTCCATGAAAAAATACAAAGATTAGCTGGGCATGGTGGCACATGTCTGTAGTCCCAGTTACTCGGGAGGCTGAAGCAGGAGGATCGCTTGAGCCCTGGAGGTGGAGGTTGCAGTGAGCCGAAATCATGCCGCTGCACTCCGGCCTGGGCGACAGAGTAAAACTCTTTCTCAAAAATAAATACATAAAATAAAAAATTCTGCTGCCTTGGAATCTTGGGCAAAAGGGCAAGGGCATTGAGAGAGGGGCCCAGCTTTGGCTGGTGGACAGGTGGCATCTGGTTGGCACAATAGTGTGCCTAGGAGACCACAACTAGGGCTTGATTGGGTAGAAGAGGACAGGACTTTGGCGGTGATGGCTTGGCCACGAGATGGATGTGGGGTCTCTAAGGGGTGCGCTCTGACAGAGGGTATGAGGGGAGGCTGGTGGGGATGGGTGTGTGCCAGCGTCTATGGGTGTGTAGAAGTGTGTGTTTGTGTCTCTGAAAGTGAGAACACGTGTGAGTGTCTGAAGTGTGTTTTTGTACATTGCACATGTGTAAAATTAAGTGTGTGCAAATGTATATTTTGGTTCAGAAATTATCTATGGGGATGAGGGCACTGGGCTGGGTTTGTGTATGTGTGTGTGGGTATTTTCATGCAGCTGGGTTAGTCACTGTGGGGTTTTGTGTGTATGTGTGTGTGTATGTGGGTGCATATGTGTATATATGTATGTATATATGTATATGTGTGTGTGTAATGTGTGTATGTGTGTATATATGTGTGTATGTGTGTATGTCTGTGTATGTGCGTGTATATGTGTGTATGCAGGCATGTATATGTGTGTGCGTGTATGTGTTGCATATATGTATGTGTGTGTATGCATGTACATGTATATGCATGTGTGTATGTGTGCATATGTGTGTGTGTGTATATGTGTATGCGTGCGTGTATGTGTGTATATGTGTGTGCATGTATGTGTGCGTATGTGTGCATATGTGTGTATGCGTGTGTATGCGTGCGTATGCGTGTATATGTGTATGCATGTATGTGTGTGTGGTCGGGATGAGGAGCTGATGTGGTTGGGACTGAGCTGATCAGAGCTGTATCCCTGGTAGACTTGTGGAAAGTTCTAGACTTGGGGGCAGAAGAGCCATATTCAAATCCCACCTTTGCCACTTTTCAGCACATGGCCTCAATGGTTTCTCCCCCTCTCCATGCCTCAGTTTCCTCATCTATAAAATGGGCATCATTACCCTTACGATCTCCTGGGGCTGACCGGGACGCCAAAAACCCTGGTGGCTCAGTTCACCCTGGAGAAAGGGAATGAGAAGGGGGCTCCTGCTCTTCCGTGCTCTTGGAATTTCTTACCGTGAGCATGTGTTATTTTTATAATAAAAAAGAAGCTGGAAAAAGGTGTCGGTGTCCCAGAACCCCTGGACACATTTCTCAGCCCAGCTGGGGAGATGCCTGTGGTTCTGAAGAGAGAGGACCACAGTCAGGGCTTGAGGTTGTTTGCCAGGGGATAGGGTGTGAGGCTAGGTAGGTTCTGGATGGCCTCCCCCTCCCTAGGAGCAGGCTCTGAATGTCACTGCCTAACTTTGAGAAGATAGAGATGATGCTTCCAGGAGGCCTCTCGGCTTCTATACCTGACCAAGGAGAATGGAATCCCACCCAGTGCCTGGACAAACAGGACAAAATCACCTGCAGAAACAGCTCCTACCAGACATGAGATTCAATCCAGTGGAAACTTGGCAATGTCAGTTTCTTTTTCTTTTTATTTATTGACTTTTAATTCTCCCATGTCCCCGATGAATCACAAAACGCTGGCATCAGAGATTTCCTCTGATTACCTTGCCTCCGGGGAGGGAGGCAAAGGCTTTCACTTTCCTTTTTTGTACCTTTCATAATAAGGTTTGAATTTTCCAACCTTGTGTATCTCTTTTCCCTGTTTCTGCCCCCACTTCCTCCTCCTGCAGGCATTAGGTCTCCGACCAGAGATCCTGCCTTTTGGGGGTTTTCTTCTTGGAATCTCAGTGTATTAAAAGGAAACCAAAACTGCAGTCAATGTTATATAATTTTTTAAAAATACCAAAGTGCTGGATTTCAATACTTTTCTATTTTTTACAGTCCATGTATATATAAATATATATGTATATATGTGTGTGTATATATATCCCCCCCCACAGGGATTACATTTGCATAATTTGACTTTCAAAAGGTGCAAAGTAAGAATAAACAGATAAAAACTTTCCTTCCACCCCTGACTCCTGCTTCCTTCCCCAGAGGCAAGCCCTGTGGTGCTGGTTCCTCATGTAGCCCTCCAGGAAATTTTCTGCATATACAAGCTGATGTATACAGGCATTCCCACCTCCCCACACCCTTCTCCTTAAACTATCATCTTCTGTGCATACTGGCCTTGTTCTTTTTCCTCCTCCACTTAACAGTGTATCTTGGTGGCTGTTTGCAAGAGCACAGGAATGCCCATAAAATCTGTCATTTTACAGAAGGGGAAACTGAGGCCCAGAGGCGTCTAGAACCCGGTCTTGAATTCAGGGCTCCTTCTTCAAGTCAAAGGTGAAATCGGTAGGGATAAACTTTTCCTGCTCAGATACATTGTTTTACAAGGCTCCTTCATTGAGTGAAATGGAACTTAGGCCAAGATTTGTTTGTTTGTCTTAGGTGCCTTGGATTCTCAGAAGGGAGACAGGAAACCAGCTCCCTCAGAGACAGCTCCCTCAGAGATGGCTCCCTCAGAGATGGCTGCCTTCCAGCCCAAAGAGGGGTCTGGTCTGTGGAGCTCCCTCCAGCTCTGCCACAATAACTGTGTGGCCTCGGGTGGGTTGCCTCCCCTCTCTATATCTCCCCAGCTGGAATTTGTTGCTCTCTCTTCTGGGTTCCCACAACATGATTTATAACCATTTCTACCGACTCCCCAGCTTCCTCTTCTCATCCTTAAATTATCTTTACTTAATTGAGCATTTACGATGTTCCGGGGCTGTGTCCAGCACTTTTCATGTGTTGAAGTCTCAAAACAATACTGAGAGGTAGGGGGAATATTTTTTTTTTTTTTTTTTTTTTTTTTTTTTTTTTTTTTTTATGAATAAGGAAACCGAGGCTGGCTCATGCCTGTAATTCCAGCACTTTGGGAGGCTAATCACTTGAAGTCAAGAATTTGAGACCGGCCTGGGCAACATGGTGAGATCTTGTCTCTAAAAACAAAACAAAACAAAACAAAAAAACCACACACACACACACACACACAAAATCCTGAGGCTTAAAGAGGTAAAAGAGCTTCCCTTCTTCCCTTATATCACACAGTTAGTGTTGAAGGCAGAAATCATACCAGGCCAGCTCTGCCAACTGCAGAGTTCCTAATGTAACCCATTGCTCCCTTGCACCTAGATATTAGAGTGTGAGCTTAGGCATCCCAAAAAGGCTGGGCCCAGAGAAGGAAGGCAGATTGCCCAAAGACACACAGCTACTGGGGCTGAGTGGGAAGTGGAACATTTCTTAGGCTTTTTGGATATTTATCATGTGCTGGATGCTGGTGACATGGAGATGAATAGAACACCTTCTGTTTGCTCCCAAGTTGCTCAGGGGATCTTCTCATCTGTACAATGGTCGGAGTCAGGTGTTGGCCAGTACCTACCTGGCTTAGACCACTGGTCCCTCCAGAGTGTTGAGCAACAGCTAGGCACCAGGCACTATGCAGTTTGCACGTGTATTCTTCATAGCGACCTAAGAAAACAGGTGCCCTTGTCCCATTTTACAGATGAGGAAACCGAAGCGTGGAGAGGCGAAGAAGCAGCAGCCCTGGCACCAGAGCTCTGGTCTGGCCCAGCCTAGTCCTAGCTATCCCACAGCTCTATCTCCTTGGCTTGAGAACTGCAGGGCACTGTGAATGAGTATGGGGGAAGGTAGTGTATAAATAATACTTCCGATTATTATGATCAGTGGGGTATTGGCACTGGAGGGTCATCTTCAGGTCTGGGTGGGAAGAGTAGATGTTTGGACAGAGGCCCTTTCCTGGCCTTTCATCATTCGAAACAGAGCAGGCAAACTCCTTCCTCAGACAGGAAGGTGACTCAGATGTTCCTTTAGGAAAGTCCAAGTCCAGCCTAGGATCCCAGAAAGTCCCACTGGCCCTCCCAGCAGCTCCTTGGTTTCTCTCCACCGCGTGGTCTGAGAGGAAAGTTCCCAGGTGATTTCTCTGGCAGGAAGACATAGCGCTTTCAGCAGCTGAGGAACAATCAGAAAAAAATTTTTAAAAATCTCAATCCTGGGATCCCTAGATATGGGGAAACTGAGGCCACAGAGAGGCAGGGGTTTACCCAAAGTCCCACAGAAAGTCAGAGGTGGAGGCCAGTCCTATTTGGAATGCAGAATGGCACTGACCAAGGCTGCTGTGTGCTGGAAGCTGAGGACACTGTGATGGGCCAAGCCCAGGGAAGTGCTCCTGGCTCAGCAGGGGGCGAGGCCCTGGCTGGGCAAAGGCTGCATGACATGTCCACTCTGTGCTGGAGGGAAGTGGCTGCCCAGTGGCCCAGAGGAGGACACCATGAAATTCTGTCTGGTGTGTGTGCACGTGCTGGGGACGTATCAGGGCTCTCAGATTGGGGTCTGGAAAAATGCATTTTGCCACGTGGAGAAGGGAGGAAGGGCATTCCTGTAGGAGGGAACAGCATGAGCAGAGGTGGGCGCTTTGCTCAGGGACTGTGAGGAGCAGTGGAATGTATGAGTTGAGAACATGGATGTTGGAATCACACTACTTAAGTTTGAATCCTGGTTCCATCACCTACACCTGTGCACCTTGGTAAGCATTCTAACCTCTTGGTGCCTCAGTTTCCTTCCCTGCTTTTGTTTGTTTTTCAGATGGAGTCTCACTCAGTCACCCAGGTTGGAGTGCAGTGGCGCAGTCTCGGCTCACTGCAACCTCCACCTCCCAGGCTCAAGCAATTCTCGTGCGTCAGCCTCTCGAGTAGCTGAGGCTACAGGCATGCACCACCATGCCCTGTTAAATTTTTTGTATGTTTTGTAGAGACAGGGTTTCACCATATTGACCAGGCTGGTCTTGAACTCCTGACCTCAAGCAATCCACCAGCCTTGGTCTCCCAAAGTGCTGGGATTACAGGCATGAGCCACTGCACCCAGCCTCAGTTTCCTTCTCTGTAAAATGGAGAGAAAACTAGTACCTACCTCAAAAGATTTTTGTGATAAATAAATTAATCCACATAAAAGGCCTAAAAAGAGATAGGCACATAGTTATTACTTGCTATTTCGAACACTGTATTCGAGTTCAGCGTGGTCTGGAACTAGATCTGGATTCTCCTTCCGTGCCCTTACCTCTGTGCTCAGTTCCATCTTGCTATTTTGGGGCTCCAAGAAACCCTTCTCATAACCTCACCCACTGTTGAAGACTCCATCTCAAAAAAAAAAAAAAAAAAAAAGAAAGAAAGAAAAGGGAAAAGTCAAACCAAAGAGTGGAAAAAAATCATTTCATTTCATTTTCTTTTTTTGTAGACAGGGTCTTGCTATGTTGCTCAGGGTGGTCTTGAACTCCTGGCCTCACACGATTCTTTCACCTCAGCCTCCCAAAGGGATTACAGGCACGAGCCACTGCGACTGGCTTGGAAAAAATAATTTCGTATCCAGAAAAAAAAAAATTCTACAAAAATCAATAAGAAAACAACAGACTACTTAAGGGGAAAAAAGGGCAAAAATACTTGAATCAGCATTTCACAAAGAGGATTCCCAAACAGCCAAAAACCAAAAGAGAAAAACTTAAAATAGTGTTTACTTTCACAACCGTAATAAGGAACCACTACACACCCAGCAGAATGGCCGAACAGTTGCCAAATGTCAGCAAGGAAGTAGAGTACCTTAGTCCATTTCATGCTGCCATAACAAAATACCCAAGACTTGGCAATTTACAAAGATCAGAGATTTATTTCACACAGTTCTGGAGACAGGGAAGTCCAAGGTCAAGGAAATTGCATCTGACCAGGGCTTTCTTGCTGCATCATCCCATCGCGGAAAGCGAAAGGGCAAGAGTGCTCATGTGAGAGAAAGGGGAAGCAGGCAGAATGCACCCTTTTACCATGAGCCAGCTCCAGCGATAACTAAATCACTCCTACCATAATGACATTAATCTATTCATGAAGACAGAGCCCTCATGATCTCTAATCACCTCTTAAATGACCCACCTCTCAACACTGTTGCTTTGGGGATTAATTTTCCAAGACATGAACTTTGGGGGACACATTCAAACCATAGCATAAATAAGTAGAAATTTCATATACTGCCAAAGGACATGTAAATTGGTAGCGAACCTGGAAAAGTCTTTGGCAGTATCTGCTAAAGCAGAATATATGCATACTCATGACTCAGATGTTCTACTCCTAGATATACACTCAACATAAATGTATTCATATGGGCTAGGCATGGTGGCTCATGCCTGTAATCTCACCGCTTTGGGAGGCTGAGGCGAAAGCATCCTTTGAAGCTAGGAGTTAGAGATCAGCTTGGGCAACACAGCAAGACCTCATCTCTGCAAATTTTTTTTTTTTTTTTTTAAGTTAGCCTGGTGGCATGTGCCTGTAGTCCTGGCAACTCAGGACTTTGTAATTACAATGAGCTATGATTGCACCACTGCATTCCAGCCTGGGTGAGAGAGCAAGACCCCATCTCTAAAAGACAATGGAAAAGTTTACAGATGTTTACTGCGTGACATAAACAAGAATGTCCACAGTAACAGTATTTATAATAGTTCCACAATGGAAACTACTCAAATATCTATCAACAGTAGAATGAATAAACAAACTGGTTTATTTACATATTTGTGGTTTATGGTTTTGTTTTGTTTTTGTTTTTGTTTTTTGAGATGGAGTCTCGCTTTGTTGCCCTGGCTGGAGTGCAGTGGCACGATCTCGGCTCACTGTAACCTCCGCCTCCCCAGGGTTCAAGCCATTCTCCTGCCTCTGCCTCCCGAGTAGCTGGGACTACAGGTGCGTGCCACTACGCCCACCTAAGTTTTTGTATTTTTAGTAGAGATGGGGTTTCACCATGTTTGAGGTCAGGATGGTCTCAATCTCCTGACCTTGTGATCCGCCCACCTCAGCCTCCCAAAGTGTTGGGATTACAGGTGTAAGCCACCGTGCCCAACCAGTTGATCTTTTTAAACTATTTTTGTCTTAGGTCTTTTTATTTTATTTCATTTATTTTCAAGTGTACAATTCAATGATTTTTAGTAAATTTACAGAGTTGTGCAATCATCACCGTAATTCAATTTTAAAACGTTTCATTACTCAAGAAAGATCCCTCATGACTATTAGCAGTCACTCCCTTTTCTAACCAGCGCTAGTCAACTGTTGTTAATCTAATTGCTATCTCTGTAGATTTGCCTTTTCTGGACATTTCAAATAAATTGAATTATCCAATATGTGGCCTTTTATGTGTGGCTACTTTCACTAAGTATAGTGTTTTTGATGTTCATCCATGTTTTAGCATGTACCAGCCCTTCATTCTTTTTAATGGCTGAATAGTATTCCATTATTCATTGCCACACTCTCTTGACTACTGTAGATTTATAGTAAGTATTGAAATTGGGAAATTATATCTTCTAGCTTTGTTACTCTTTTTCAAAATTGTTTTTGCTATTCTAGGCTCTTTGCCTTTTAAAATAAATTTTAGAAATAGCTAGTCATTTTTTGGAAAAAAAAAAAAAAGCCTGCTTGGATTTTGAGAAGAATTGAATTGGATCTATAGATGAAATTGAGGAGAAATTCCTTATTAATAATGTAATAATGAGCATTCTGATTCATAGAGAATGTCTATTTATTTAGACCTTCTTTAATTTCTCCCAGCAAAGATTTGTAATTTTCAGTGTAATAATATTGCATGTCTGTTAAATTTATTCCGAAGTTTTTTTTTTGAGACAGAGTCTTGCTCTGTCACCCAGGCTGGAGTGCAATGGCACGATCTCAGCTCACTTCAACCTCTGCCTCATGGGTTCAAGCAATGCTTATACCTCTGTCTCCTGAGTAGCTGGGATTACAGGTACGTGCCACCACATGTGGATAATTTTTGTATTTTTAGTAGAGGTGGGGTTTCACCATGTTGGCCAGGCTGGTCTTGAACTCCTGACCTCAGGTGATCCTCCTGCCTTGGCCTCCCAAAGTGCTGGGATTACCGGCATGAGCCACTGCCCCCGGCCCCAAAGTATTTTATACTTATCGATATTATTGTGAATAGAATTATTTTCCTAATTGTATTTTTGATTGTTCGTGAGTAGTATATATAAATACAATTGATTTTTTTTTTTTTTTTTTTGAGACAGAGTCTTGCTCTGTCGCCCAGGCTGGAGTGTGATGGCACAATCTCAGCTCACTGCAAACTCTACCTCTTGAGTTCAAGTAATTCTCCTGCCTCAGCCTCCCGAGTAGCTGGGATTACAGGCGCCCACCACCATGCCTGGCTAATTTTTGTATTTTTAGTATAGATGAGGTTTCACCATATTGGCCAGGATGCTCTTGAACTCCTGACCTTGTGATCCACCGACCTCAGCCTCCCAAAGTGCTGTGATTACAGGCGTGAGCCACCGCGCCCAGCCGCATTGATCTTTTAATATTGTTGTTCTATCCTGCAACCTTGTTCTACGCCTTCGTTGTTTTTTTGTTTCCTTTTTTCTTTTTTTTTTTTTTTTTTTTTTTTTTTTGAGACCCTTGTCACCCAGGCTGGAGTGCAGTGGCGCAATCTCGGCTCACTGCAACCTCTGCCTCTGGGGTTAGTTAAAGTGATTCTCTTTCCTCAGCCTCCCGAGTAACTGGGATTACAGGTGCCGTCACCATGCCCGGTTAATTTTTGTATTTTTAGTAGAGACGGGGCTTCACCGTGTTGGCTGGGCTGGTCTCGAACTCCTGACCTCAAGTGATTTGCCTGCCTTGGCCTCCCAACGTGCTGGGATTACAGGCATGAGCCATCGCGCCCGGCCTGCCTTCATTGTTTAGTAGGCTTTGATTGTAGTTCTTTTAGGATTTTCTTTGTATAAGATGATATCATCTGTAAATGGGAATAGCTCTTCCTTTCTGACCTGCATGCCTTTTTTGTTGCCTAATTGCCTGGTTAGAACCTCCAATAACATGTTGAATAGAAATGGCCAAAGCAGACATTCTTGTTTTACTCCCGATCTTAGGGGGAAATCACTCAGTCTTTTACCACTAAGACTGATGTTAGTAGTTTTTCACAGATGCCTTTTATCAGCTTGAGATCCCTTCTAGTCCTAGTTTTTGAGTTTGTTTTTTTTAAATCATGAAAGGTGTTGGACTTTGTCATTTTTTTTCTTTTTAATTTTCCTCTTTTTTTTTTTTTTTTTTTTTTCTTTTTGAGACAGAATCTTGCTCTGTCTCTCAGGCTGGAGTGCAGTGGTACGATCTTGGCTCACTGAAACTTCTGCCTCCCAGGTTCAAGTGATTCTCCTGCCTCAGCCTCCCGAGTAGCTGGGACTACAGGTGCATGCCACCATGCCCAGCTAATTTTTGTAGTTTTAATGCAGATGGGGTTTCTCCATGTTGGCCAGACCGGTCTTGAACTGCTGACCTCAAGCGATCCCCACCCGACTCGGCCTCCCAAAGTGCTGGGATTACAGGCATGAACCGCCATACCCAACCTGTCAATTTTTTTTCTGTGTTTATTGAGGATCATGTGGTTTTTGTCCTTTATTTTACAGATATGGTGTATTGCATTGATTGATTTTTGTATGTTAAACCAACTGTATATTCTTGAGACAAATTCCACTTGGTCTTGGAGGATATTTGTTTTTGGAGAAATTTTGCATTTATATTTATAAGAGACACTGGTTTTAGTTTTCTTTTTGTGTGTATGTGTGATGTCTTTTTCTAGTTTTGGTATCAGCGTAACATTGACCTCACAGAATGAGTTAGGAAGTATTCCTTCCTCTTCTATTTTTGGAAGGTTTTGAGAAAGACTGGTGTTAAATCGGGGCCTGGGCTCTTCTTTGTGGGAAACTTTTTGTTTTGTTTTGCTTTGTTTGAGACAGGGTCTCACTCTGTCTGTGCAGTGGTGTGGTCATGGCTCACCATAGCCTTGACCTCCTGGGCTCAGGTGATCACCCACCTAAGCCTCCCTAGTAGCTAGGACTGCAGGCACATGCCACCACGTCAGGCTAATTTTCGTATTATTTGTAGAGATGAACTTTTGCCATGTTGCCCAGGCTGGTCTTGAAACCCTGGGCTCAAGAGATCCACTTGCCTCAGCTCCCCAAAGTGCTGGGATTACAGGCATGAGCTACCACATCTGGCTGGAAACTTTTTGATTATTAATCCAATCTCTTTACTTGTAAATAGATCTATTCAGATTTTCTAAGTCTTCTTTAGTGAGTTTGTGTCTTTCTGTGAGTGTATACATTTTATCTGCATTATCTAATTTGTTGTCATAGAATTGTTCATAGTATTCCATTATAGTCTTTTTTTCTTTCTGTAATGTGGGTATTAATGCCTCCTCTCTCATTCCTGATTTTTTTTTTTTTTTTTTTTTTTTTTAGACGAAGTTTCACTCTTGTTGCCCAGGCTGGAGTGCAGTGGCGGGATCTCGGCTCACCACAACCTCCACCTCCCGGGTTCAAGCGATTCTCCTGCCTCAGCCTCCCGAGTAGCTGGGATTACAGGCATGCGCCACCACGCCCAGTTAATTTTGTATTTTTAGTAGAGACAGCGTTTCTCCATGTTGGTCAGGCTGGTCTTGAACGTCCGACCTCATGTGATCCACCCGCCTCGGCCTCCCAAAGTGCTGGGATTACAGGTGTGAGCCACCACACCTGGCCCTGATTTTGTTAATTTGTGTCTTCTCTCTTTTATTTGTAGTAAGTCTAGCTAAAGGGTGTCAGTTTTGTTGATATTTTCAGAGAACCAACATTTGGTTTCATCAATTTTCCCTATTGTTTTTCCACTCTCTATTTCATTTATTTCGACTTTAATCTAAATGATTTCATTCCTTCAGCTTGCTTTAGGTTTATTTTGCTCTTTTAAAAAATTAATTTCTTAAGGTAGAATGTTGGGTTACTGATTTGAAGTCTTTCTCTTAATATAGACATTTATGAGGAAGCTGTAGCTGTATCCTATAAGTTGTGGTGTGTTGTGTTTTGTTTCATTTGTCTCAAGTCTCTAATTTTCCTTATGATTTCTTTTTACCCACTGGCTATTTAGGATGTTATAGTTTATTTTTCACATATTTCTGGATTTCTGAAATTTCTTTCTGTTATGTTTTTCAACTGTGGTTGGAAAACATGCTTTGGATGATTTCAATCCTTTAAGATTTATTGAGGCTTGTTTTATGGTTTAACATATGGTATATCCTAAATAATTTTTCATGCACCTTTCAGTAGAATGTGGATTCTGCTTATTGTTGGGTGGAGTGTTTTATAGATGTCTGTAAGATATACATTTTTTTGGAGACAGGATCTTGCTCTGTTGCCCAGGCTCGAGTGTGGAGTGCAGTGGCAAGATCATAGCTCACTGCAGCTTCAACCTCTTGGGCTCAAGCAATCCTCCCACCTCAGCACCCTGAGTAGCTGTGACTAGAGGCACACACCACCACGTCTGGCTAATTTTTAAACTTTTTGCAGAGATAGGGTCTCACTGTATTGTCCAGGTTGGTCTCAAACTCCTGGGCTCAAGCAATCCTCTGGCCTTGACCTCCCAAAGTATTGGGCTTATAGGTGTGAACCACTGAGCCCAGCAGATCTAGTTGTTAACGTTGTTCAAGTCTTCTACTATTAATCTTCTAGCTAGTTCTGTTCATTATTGGGTATTGAGTTCTCCAACAATTATTGTTTCTTTTTTTTTTTTGAGATGAATTCTTGCTCTGTCACCCAGGCTGGAGTGCAGTGGCATGATCTCGGTTCACTGTAACATCTGCCTCCCAGGTTCAAGCAATTCTCCTGCCTCAGCCTCTTGACTAGATGGAATTATAGGCACCCGTGTTAGCCAGGCTGGTCTCAAACTCCTGACCTCAGGTGACCCACCTGCCTCAGCGTCCCAAAGTGCTGGGATTACAAGCATGAGCCACCGAGCTGGGCCTATTGTTTCATTTCTATTTGTCCATTCAATGCTGTCAATTTCTGATTCATATATTTTGGGGGTACTCCTGCTAGATGCATATATGTTTATAATTGTTACATCTTCTTTTAACTCAAGTAAACGATTTTGCCTTAAAATCTATTTTGTCTGATATTAGTATAGGTACTCTAGCTCTCTGTTGATATATTTTCATGGCATATCTTTTTCTATCTTTTTTTCTTTTTTTTAAAAACCAGGCTTAATTCATTTTATTTTTGTTTGTTTGTTTAAAAACCTTATATTGTAGCCACAGTTGGAGCCTGGGTCCTCTATACAGAGACTCTGGTTTGAGTCTTGACAAGATGGTCAGTGAATTCCTAATAGGAAGAGTTGGTGATACTATCTCTTTCCAGATGTTGAGGGTCAGATAGCTATAGGTCTTGGCATCAAATGTGGGCTTGGCAAAGTTGCCTAGGGTGACAGTGCAGCCTCTGGCTGAAGTGTAGCAGCCCTGGATACCACTGTGGAAGCCTCCGGGTCCTTCCACTGTGCCGGAGTCACCTGGTATTTGATCTTTTCTTGGAGAAGAAGCTCTTTTTTATCATGTAACTTTCAATCTATATGTGTTTTTGACAAGAAAGTGTGTCTCCTGTAGACAGAATATAGTTGAATCATGTTTCTTAAGAAATCCATCCTACCAAACTCTGTTTTTAATTGGGGAATTTAATACATTTACATTCAATGTAATTACTGAAAAGATAATACTTACAACTGCCATTTTTCTATTTGTTTTATATGTATATATTATATCTATATTTATAGTCTTTTTTTCTTTTGAGTACATTCATGTGTAATCTTTTTCTTCTGAGTCTTTTTTTGTTCCTCTATGCCTCCATTATTACCTTCTTTTATGTTGAATATAGTATTTTATTTCCTCTGTGTGTGTATGGTTTTAAAAATAGTTTTAAACCAGGCTGAGGCATATTTTTAGTTATCTTCTTAGCATTTCCCCTGGGGAGTACAATTAAGAACTTAATTTAAAAGAATCAAATTAGGATTAATGCCAACTTAATTTCAACAGTATAAAAAACCTTTGCCCCAATGTAGCTCCAATGCCTTTCTTCTCCTTGTGTTACTATTTTCATATAACTTACATCTTTGTACATTTTAAACATATCGCCGGGCGCGGTGGCTCACGCCTGTAATCCCAGCACTTTGGGAGGCCGAGGCGGGCGGATCACGAGGTCAGGAGATCGAGACCATCCTGGCTAACACGGTGAAACCCCATCTCTACTAAAAATGCAAAAAATTAGCCGGGCGAGGCGGCGGGCGCCTGTAGTCCCAGCTACTCGGGAGGCTGAGGCAGGAGAATGGCGTGAACCCGGGAGGCGGAGCTTGCAGTGAGCCGAGATCGCGCCATTGCACTCCAGCCTGGGCGACTAAGCGAGACTCTGTCTCAAAAAAAAAAAAAAAAAAACAAAAACATATCAACATAGTTTTAATGATTGCTTCATGCAGCCATTTTTTAAATCAGATAGAAGAAAAGATTTACAAACAAAAGTAATTTATACTATCATTTATATTTACCTATATAGTTACCTTTGTTAATGCTCTTTATTTCTTTGTGTGAATTTGACTTACTGTCTAATGTCCTTTCATTTTAGTTTGAAGAATTCTCTTTAGTATTTCTTTTAGACACAGGTCTACCAGTGACAATTTTGCTGTTTGTGTTTATATAGGATATATTTTATTTCTAATTTGCTTTTGAAGGACAATTTTGCTGAATATTAAATTATTGGTTGATAGTCTTTTTTTTTTTTTCTCAGCACTTTGAATAGGCAATTCTACTACCTTC
This sequence comes from Macaca fascicularis, assembly GCF_037993035.2. Lineage (NCBI taxonomy): Eukaryota > Metazoa > Chordata > Mammalia > Primates > Cercopithecidae > Macaca > Macaca fascicularis. Next base: position 53,438,779 of record NC_088394.1, read on the forward strand.
TGGAATCCATAATTTCTGGTGAGAAAACGCCTGTTAATCTTTTCTTTTTGGGATGGAGTCTAGCTCTGTTGCCCAGGCTGGAGTGCAGTGGCACGATCTTGGCTCACTACAACCTCCATCTCTCGGGTTCGAGCAATTTTCCCGCCTCAGCCTCCTGAGTAGCTGGGAGTACAGACGTGCACCACCACATCCAGCTAATTTTTGTATTTGTAGTAGAAATGAGACTTCGCCACGTTGCCAGGTTGGTCCAGAGCTCGCGACTTAAGGTGATCTGCCTGCCTTGGCCTCCCAAAGTGCTGAGATTACAAGTGTGAGCCACCATGCCCAGCCAACAGCTATTAATCTTATTGAGGATCCTTTGTCTGTGATGAATGGGTTTTCTCTTGCTGCTCTCAAGATTCTCTCTTTAGCTGTCTTTCTAATGTTTTACAATAATGTGTCTAGGTGATGATCTCTTTGAGTTTATCTTACTTTAAGTTCATTGAGATTCTTTTTTTTCCCTAACCCAACTTCACACTGATAGATCCTCACACTTATTTATTTATTTATTTATTTTGAGACAGAGTCTCGCTTAGTCGCCCAGGCTGGAGTGCAATGGCCGATCTCGGCTCACTGCAAGCTCCGCCTCCCGGGTTCACGCCATTCTCCTGCCTCAGCCTCCCGAGTAGCTGGGACTACAGGCGCCCGCCGCCTCGCCCGGCTAATTTTTTGCATTTTTAGTAGAGACGGGGTTTCACCGTGTTAGCCAGGATGGTCTCGATCTCCTGACCTCGTGATCCGCCCGTCTCGGCCTCCCAAAGTGCTGGGATTACAGGCGTGAGCCACCGCGCCCGGCCGATCCTCACACTTAAAAGTGAGGATTAATGTTGCTCATTAAGTTAGGAAAGCTTTCAGCCATTGTTTTTTCAAATTTTTTTTTTACTGTTTTCTCTTTTCTCCTTCTGGGACTCTCACTACACATATATTGGTGTGTTTGATAGCATAACACAGGTCTCTGAGGCTCTGTTCACATTTTTCATTCCCTGCCCTCAACCATTTTATAGACTGGATAATCTTTCTTTCTCTCTTTCTCTTTCTCTCTTTCTCTTTCGTTCGTTCGTTCGTTCGTTTGTTCCTTCCTTCCTTCCTTCCTTCCTCTCTCTCTCTCTCTCTTGCTTGCTTGCTTGCTTGCTTTTCTTTCTTTTTTGACGGACCTCACTGTGTTGCCCAGCCTGGAAGGCTGTGTCACAATCTCGGCTCACTGCAACTTCTGCCTCTGGTGTTCAAGCGATTCTCCCACTTCAGCCTCCGAGTAGCTGGGATTACAGGCATACACCACCACATACCCGGCTTTTTTGTGTGTTTTTAGTAGAAACAGGGTTTCACCACGTTGGCCAGACTGGTCTCGAACTCCTGACCTCAGGTGATCTGCCCACCTTAGCCTCCCAAAGTGCTAGGATTACAGGCATGAGCCACGGCGCCTGGCCAAGACTGGATAATCTTTTTTTTTTTTTTTTTTGAGACGGAGTCTCGCTCTGTAGCCCAGGCTGGAGTGCAGTGGCCGGATCTCAGCTCACTGCAAGCTCCGCCTCCCGGGTTCACGCCATTCTCCGGCCTCAGCCTCCCGAGTAGCTGGGACTACAGGCGCTGCCACCTCGCCCGGCTATTTTTTGTATTTCTTAGTAGAGACGGGGTTTCACCGTGTTAGCCAGGATGGTCTCGATCTCCTGACCTCGTGATCCGCCCATCTCGGCCTCCCAAAGTGCTGGGATTACAGGCTTGAGCCACCGCGCCCGGCCAGACTGGATAATCTTAATTAACCTATCTTCAAGTTCACAAATTATTCCTTCTGCCAGCTCAAAGCTGCTTTGGAGCCCTTCCAGTGAATTTTTTCATTTCAGTTATTATATTTTTCAACTCCCGAATTTCTGTTTGTTCCTTATTTTACAATTTCTATCTCTTTATTGGTATTCTCTATGGGTGAGACATTGTTTGTTTACTTTAATTCTTTAAACATGGTTTATTTTTGTTCATTGAACATATTTATAACAGTTGACTTAAAGTTGTCATCTCACAGTTCAATGTTTGGGCTTCCTCAGGAGACAGCTTCTATTGACTACTCTCCCTCACCTAATGTATGGGTCATACTTTCCCATTTTTTGACATGTCTCCAAAATTTTTAAATTAAAAACTGGGAATTTAAAATGATATAACATGTTATCAAGCAGGGTCCCACGGAAATAAAAGAAAAAAATAAAATGATATAACATGGAAACTCTGGCAATCACATTCCGCCTTCCTAGATGCTTGTTAAAAACTGAATGTTTGTGTCTCCAAAAATCCATATGTTGAAGCCCCAGTATGGCTGTATTTAAAGTTAAATAGGTCTTAAGGATGGGGCCTTGATCTGATAGGATTAGTATCTTCATCGGAAGAAATACCAGTCAGCTCGATCTCTTAGTGTTAGCTACACTTGCATTGATGTGTGAGCAGTATCTAGAACATCTTCATTTTGCAAAATGGAGCTCTATGCCCATTAAACAGCTCCCCATTCCCTCATCCCCCACAGCCTTTGGCAACCACCATTGTACTTTCCGTCTCTGTGAATTTTACTACTCTAGTTATCTCACATGAGGGAAATTACACAGTATTTGCCTTTTGAGACTGGCTTATTTTACTTGGCATAATGTTCTCAAAGTCATCCATGTTGTAGTATGTGTCAGAATTTCCTTCCTTTTTAATGAATAATATTCAATTTGTGTATATGCCACATCTGGTTTGTGCATTCATCTCTTGATGGACACTTGGGCTGCTTACACCTCTTGACTGTTATGAAAAATGCCACAGTGAACATGAATGTGCAGATATCTGTTCACGATCCTGCTTTCAGTTCTTTTAGATACACACCCAAAAAAGGAATGTCTGGATCACATAGTAATTCTACTTTTTTTTTTTTTTTTTTTTTTGAGACAAAGTCTCGCTATCTCCCAGGTTGGAGTATAGTGGCGCAATCTCGGCTCACTGCAAGCTCCGCCCACTGGGTTCACGCCATTCTCCTGCCTCAGCCTCCCCAGTAGCTGGGACTACAGGTGCCCGCCACCACGCCCGGCTAGTTTTTTGTATTTTTAGTAGAGACAGGGTTTCATCGTGTTAGCCAGGATGGTCTCGATCTCCTGACCTTGTGACCCACCCGCCTCGGCTTCCCAAAGTGCTGGGATTACAGACATGAGCCACTGCACCCGACGAGTAATTCTACTTTTAATTTTTTCAGTAACCACCATACTGTTTTCCATAGTGGCTATACCATTTTATATTCCCACCAACAGTGAACAAGAGTTCCAATTCCTCCACATCCTTGCCATCACTTGTTATTTTCTGTCTTTTTTTTTTTTTTTTCAGTCATCCTAATGGGTGTGGGTTGATATTAGTCTTGATTTGCAGTTTCCTAATGATTAATGATGTTAAACATTTTTTCATCTTGGCCATTTGTATATCTTTTTAGGAGAAATACCTATTCAAGTCCTTTGCTCATTTAAAAATTGGGTGTCTTTTTCTTATTTTGTTGCAGGAATTCCTCATATATATATATATATATATATATATATATATATATATATATAAGATTTATTTATTTATTTATTTATTTATTTATTTTGAGACAGAGTCTCACTTTGTCACCCAGGCTGGAGTGCAGTGGTGTGATCTCAGCTCACTGCTGCCTCTGCCTCCTGGATTTAAGCAATTCTCCTGCCTCAGCCTACCAAGTAGTTGGTATTACAGTGCACACAACCACACCTGGCTAATTTTTTGTATTTTTAGTAGAGATGGGGTTTCACCATGCTGGTTAGGCTGGTCTCGAACTCCTGATTTCAAGTGAACCACCTGCCTTGGCTTCCCAAAGTGCTGGGATTACAGGCGTGAGTCACTGCACCCAGCCAAGTTCCTCATATATTTTGGATATTAACCCTGGATATGTAATTGCAAGTATAGTCTCTCATTCTGTAGGTTGTCTTTTCACTCTGTTGACTGTGTCATTTGATGCACAGAAGTTTTAGATTTTGATGTAGTTTAATTTATCCATTTTTACTTTTGTTATCTGTGCTTTTGGTATGATATCCAGAAAATCCTTGCCAAGTCTGATGTCATGAAGCTTTCTTGTATGTTTTCTCCTAAAAGTTTTATAGTTTATTTTTTACATTTAGGCTTTTGGATCCATTTTGAGTTAATTTTTGTATATGGTGTATAAAGGATCTAACTTTATTCTTCTGTATGTGGATATTCAGTTCTCCCATACCATTTGTTGAAGAGACTGTACTTTCTTCATTGTGTAGTCTTCGTACTCCTGTCATAGCTCATTTGACCATATGAACAAGAGTTTATTTCTGGGCTCTGTATTTTGTTCCAGTCATTTATATGTCTGTCTTTATACTGGTACCACACTGCTTTGATTACTGTTGCTTTGAAGTATGTTTTTTATTATTTATTTTTATTTTATTATTATTATTATTTGTAGAGATGATGTCTCACTTTGTTGCCCAGGCTGGCCTCAAATTCCTGGCCTCAAGCATTTCTCCTACTTTGACCTCTCAAAGTGCTGGGGTTATAAACATGAGACACCCTGCCTAGCCTGTAGTATGTTTTTAAGTCAGAAAGTGTGAGGTTTCCAACTGTGTTTTTCTCTTTCAATATTATTTTGGTAATTTGGGTTCTCTTGAGTTTCCATATAAATTTTAGAATTTAAAAAAAAATGATGTTGGGATTTTGATAGGGATTGGTTTAAATTTGTAGATTGCTTTGGTTACTATTGACATCTTAACAATATTAAGTCTTTTGATCCATGAACATAGGATGTCTTTCCGTTTATTTGTGTCTTTATTTCTTTCAGAAACATTTGTAGTTTTCAACATATAAGCCTTTTATCTTGTTGGTTAGGTTAGGTTTATTCCTACATATTTTATTCTTTTTGATGCTATTGTAAATGGAATTATTTTCTTAATTTTATTTTCAGATTGTTAATTGTTAGTGTGTGGAGATGCAATTGATTTGTTTTTTTGTTTTTTGTTTTTTGTTTTTTTTGACAAGATCTGGCTCTGTCACCCAGGCTGGAGCACAGTGGTATGATCTCAGCTCCCTGCAACCTCTGCCTCCCAGGCTCAAACCATCCTCCCGCCTCACCATCCCAAGTAGCTAGGACCACAAGTGTGCACCACCACACTCAGTGAATTTTTGTATTTTTTGTAGGGACAGGGTTTTGCCATATTGCCCAGGCTGGTCTTGAACTTGTGAGCTCAAGCGACACATCTGCCTTGGACTCCCAAAGCGCTGGGATTACAGGCGCAAGCCACCGTGCCCAGCTGCAATTGACTTTTATGTGTGCATTTTGTGTCCTGCAACTTTACTGAATGGTTTGTTAGTTCTAATAGTTTTTTAAGGGATGTAATTTTTAGGGTTTGCTACATATAGGATCATGTCATCTGCAAATAGAGATAATTGTACTTCTTCATTGTCAGTATGGATGCCTTTTATTTCTCTTTCTTGCCTAAATGCTCTGGCTAGGATTCCAGTACTATGTTATTAGAAGTGGTGAAAGCAGGCATCCTTACTTGTTCCTAGTCTTAGAGAACAAGCTTTCAGTCTTTCACTGTCAGGTTTTTAAAAATCTGTACATAACTATGTTCAGGTAGTTTCCTTCTATTCCTAGTTTGTTGTGTATTCTTCCATTGTTTTTGACAAAAGTCATGTCTTAATCTTATTGTCATTTCTATCTATATGATGGATTTTCTTTTCTGCTTTCAAATTTTTATTTTTTTCCTTTCAACAGTTTAATTATAATGTGCTCATGTGTGGATCTCTTTGAGTCTATCCTACTTCTGGCTCATTCAGATTCTAGGATGTGTAGATTAATGTTTTCATCAAATTTTGGAATTTTTCAGCCATTTTTTTCTCTGAATATTTTTTTCTGCCAATCTCTCTATTTTTTCCCTCTTTCTCAGAGTCCTGTTACCAGGATGTTGGTGCATTTGATGATGGGCCACAGGCTTCTGAGTCTCTGTTCATTTTCTTCAGTCTTTTTTCTCTCCATTATTCAGCTTGTATAACCTCTGCTGATCTATCCTCAAGATCGCCGATTCTTTAGTTTGTCAGCTCGAATTTGCTTTTAAGTCCCTCCAGGGAAATTTTCATTTTAGTTACTACACTTTTCAAATCCAGAATTTCTATTGGTTCTCTTAAAAATAATTTCTCCTGGCAGGGCACGGTGCCTCATGCCTCTCTAATCCCAGCACTGTGGGAGGCTGAGGCAGGTGGATTACCTGAGGTTAGGTGTTTGAGACCAGCCTGGCCAACATGGCAAAACCCCATTTCTACTAAAAATACAAAACTTATCAAAATTTACAACAAAATACAAAACTTATAACAAAACTGTGAGGAAAAATAACCATTTGAAAACTGGAGATTGATCAAAATTATAAGTAGTAGGTAGAATAATGGGTGACAGAGCGAGATTCTGTCTCAAAAAAAGAAAAAAGAAAAAACTAACACAGTATGTAAGAAATTGAGAAGTGTTTACTTTGAAAAATCCCAGCACTTTGGGAGGCCGAGGCGGGCGGATCACGAGGTCAGGAGATCGAGACCATCCTGGCTAACACGGTGAAACCCCGTCTCTACTAAAAAAATACAAAAAAAAAAAACTAGCCGGGCGAGGTGGCGGGCGCCTGTAGTCCCAGCTATTCGGGAGGCTGAGGCAGGAGAATGGCGTAAACCCGGGAGGCGGAGCTTGCAGTGAGCTGAGATCCGGCCACTGCACTCCAGCCCGGGCGACGAGACTCCGTCTCAAAAAAAAAAAGAAAAGTCTTGAACCTTAATGAGAAAAGAATTAGGGCCTCGTGTGTGTGGGTGGGTATTTCAGAGCTTCCCCACTCAGTCATTCTGGAAGTCCTACCCATATATGATACATTCTTACAATGGAATACTGTGGAGGAATGAAGATGAAGTAAAAGGACAAGCAAAGACATGGCTGAATCTCCTAAACATAATGTTGAATGAAAGAAGTCAAGCACAGGCCAGGTGCAGTGGCTCATGCCTGTAGTCCTAGCTGCTAGGGGAGCTGAGGTGGGAGGATAGCTGAGGTTGAGGCTGGAGTGAGCCATGATCATGCCACTGCACTCCAGTCTGGGCGACAGAGCGAGACGCTGTCTCAAAAAAAGAAAAGAAGTCAGGCATAAAGGAATGCTTTCTGTATGATTCAGTTTTTTTCTTTTTTTTTTCTTTTTTTTGAGACAGCATTTCACTCTGTCACCCTCTGGCTCACTGCAGCCTTGGCCTCCCAGGCTCAAGTGATCCTCACACCTCAGCCTCTCTAGTAGCTAGGGTCACAGGCTTGTACCACCATGCCTGGCTAATTTTTGTATTTTTTTTTTTTTTTTGTAGAGATGGGGCCTCACTACATTGCCTAGGCTGTTCTCGAACTCTTGGGCTCGGGTAATCCTCCTACCTCAGCTTCCCAAAGTGCTGGGATTAGAGGCATGAGCACCCAGTGCATGCAGTCACTTTTTCTATGATTCAAATAGAAATAACTAGTCTAAGTATTAGGAGCCATTGTGATGGAAGAGTCATGAGGGGGTTTCTGGGTTCTTCTTCTTCTTTTTTTTTTTTTGAGACAGAGCCTCGCTCTGTTGTCCAGGCTGGAGTGCAGTTGTGCGATCTCGGCTCACTGCAGCCTCCACCTCCCGAATTCAAGCAATTCTCCTGCTTCAGCCTCCTGAGTAGCTGGGACTACAAGCGCCTGCCACCACGTCTGGCTAATTTTTGTATTTTTAGCAGAGATGGGGTTTCACCATATTGGCCAGGCTGGTGTCGAACTCCTGCCTTTGTGATCTGCCTGCCTCGGCCTCCCAAAGTGTTGGGATTACAGGTGTGAGCCACCATGCCCAGCACTTCTTCTTCTTCTTCTTCTTTTTTGAACTTTTTATTTTCTAGCAATTTCAAACTTACAGCAAATTTGCAAAAATAGAATAAAGAAATCCTGTATTTCCATCACCCTGATCCACCAACTGTTAACATTTTACCACTTAAAAAATAATAATTCTTTGCATACGAGGAGTCCAAGCCCATGCAGATACAGCATTCCTGTGACAGTGACTTCCAGGATCCCACACTAGAAGAAGGGCAAGAGGAGGGGCCTTGTGCCACATGGTTGGTTCTGGGGGACCCACTCCTTAGGTAGGTGGCCACTGACCACAGAGAGAGATGACACTGTTCATTGTCCAGTTTGAAGGCTCCTGAGATTCCAAATGCTCTTGGTCCCCCTCTGTCCTTCTCTGTAATTCTCCATCTGCGTCTAGATTACCAGGTTTCAGGGTGAGTAAATAGCAGGGAACTGAGGGTTGGCGGGGGCACTATGGAAAGAACCCTGGGCTCTGGGATAAATGTCCATACATTTTCTTCTTTCTTCCCCTCACACCATTCCTCATGCTTTTCTGCTTCCCCTTTCTGCTTCCTTCCCTATAAGATGTCACCTCCTCTCAGTTTCAGCCACTACCTCTTGTCTGGGGACTGGGAGTTGGAGTTTCCCTGGGTCAAGCATGTCACCTTCCAACTCGGGTGTTCCATCTGTGAAATGTGCAAGGGACATTTATACGCTTCCAACCACCAAAGACTGTTGTAAAGATCATTTGGAGCAAATGGGCAAGTTCTTGGTCCTCAAATAGCCTGGCAGTGGCAGGCATGACCACTCCCTTTTCACAGAGTCACAGCCTGAGTCCCAAGGGCATGGGGCCTGGTAGTCAAGCTTCACTGCCAGTTGATGGCAAAGCTCGTATCTCTGAGACTTAGGATATAGCCACACTACTCACACCCTCACCCTACAGGCTACAAGATGACTCTCATTTTTATAGAATACCAAAAAGCCAATTGGAAGCCCACAAAACATATCAAATGGCAGAAAAGGTAGATGGAGTGTGTAGAATTGTTTGCTTTTCTAAGGGTTTTCTTCTTGAAGAAAGAGCAATTGTGGTTTTACGATGGGACTTGCTCTGGAAATACAGGCCAGGACAAGCTGCTTAGTCAGAACAAAGTTCTGGAGGGTAAATCATCTTCTCTTTGCCCAATCATTGCTCCTTGGAGAACGTCCATTATTTGCAGAGCCTGGTTGACTCTTTGCCAAACCTATTTCCTCTTCTTGGGCACTCAGCTCTTCTGTTTCCCAGCCTTCCTTGCAAAGAGGTGAGGCCAGGTGTCTGAATTCTGGCCAATAGAATGTGATCAGAGCTGATGCACCCAACTTCCAGACTTGGACCAAAAGTTTCCCATGCTCCAGGCCTGCTTCTATTTTCCCTTTAACTTGATGCAGATGAACACAGTGATCTGTTAACAACAGCAGAACCACAAATGGGAGGAGTCCGGGTGCCTGAACCGCCACTTGGAGAAGAGCTGCCCATTAATCAGGAACATCTGTTTTGGACTTTATGTGGTGAGACATAAACTTACTGTGTCTGAGCCATTATACAATTTGAGGTTTGTTTGTTATGACATCTGACATTACATTATCTAATACATGCTGGTTTACCTGATTCCAATGGTTCCTTTTTTAACTATGGAAGACATTTATATCCTTCACGTGTTCAACAATTTCTCCATCCCACATAAACCATAAGTATTTTCTTAATCCCCTATTAGAACCTTAGGAATAAAGTGTGCTCCAGTTTCATCTCTCCCCTCTCTGAAGTGGATCTTCTTCTTGTGACTCTGCCATCCCAAGGAATTCCTAAGAAATATTTGCAATCAGAATTGGAATGAAGAGACAAGGAAAAGGAGAATTGATGATAGCAAGTATTGACTGTTCTTTTGAGTTTTGCTGTAAAGATCCAGCACCTGGAAGGGGATGTGGGATCTGTTTTCCTAACGCACTATTTTCTTAAGATGGGAGAATTACTGGTTTGTTCCATGCCAATGAGAATGATATAGTAGGACTGGGGGCGGTGGCTCACACCTGTAATTCCAGCACTTTGGGACACTGAGGCAGATGGATTGCTTGAGGTCAGGAGCTCAAGGCCAGCCAGGTTAACAAGGTGAAATCCGTCTCTAAAAAAAAAAGTACAAAAATTAGCCAGAAGTGGTGGGTGTGCACCTGTAATCCCAACTACTCGGGAGGCTGAGGCAGGAGAATCGCTTGATCCTGGGAGGCAGAGGTTGCAGTAAGATGAGATTGCACCAGTGCATTCCAGCCTGGGCAACAGAGTGAGACTCTGTCTCAAAGAAAAAAAAGAGAGAGAGAGAGAGAGAGAGAGAGAGAATGATACAGTAGAAAGGAGGAAATTGATGATGCAGGAAAGAAACAGGAGAATAGAGGAGTGATGTCCTTCAAGGGTGTTCAAACTTTTGGCTTCCCTGGGCCACATTGCAAGAAGAAGCATTGTCTTGGGCCACACATAAAATACACTAACACTAACAATAGCTGATGAGCTAAAAAAAAAAAATCGCCCCAAAAGTCTCCTAATGTTTTAAGAAAGTTTACGCATTTGTGTTGGGCCGCATTCAAAGCTGTCCTGGGCCTCATGCGACCCACAGGCCCTGGGTTGGACAAGCTTATCCTTGAGTGAGGAACAAGGAAAATGCAGTGGGCAGATGTGACGGTTGCAGGTGGGCGTGGTCTTCTGGTAACTTCTCCTTTCTTGGGGACATGGAACTCAGGGTCATAGGTTTCAAGTGCGGATAAGTGAAGAGGAGTTTGAAGGTTTGAGTGGAGAGAGGAAAGTATGAAATAGTCAAAGAGAGTGGGAGAGCAAATGAGTCAGGGAAATGCAGTGGGACTTTTGGGTGGCACTGAGGTGAGTGATCTTGGATTTACCATTAGCGTGACTGAGTGGCTGTCTCCAGCCATGTCAGCTGCACTGGGCAGGTGCAGAGTTGGTGGAGAGTTGGGTTTTCCGGGTTCTGGTTTTACCAGGAGTTAGCAGGAATGAGAGTTGAAGTTATTTGAGAAGGGAGTCAAGGGTGCAGGTAAACGATGCCTGTAATGAAAGACCATGGAAGTTGGGAGCTGAGTAAGGTGAAAATTAAGGACGTGAAAGAGAGGCAAGAGAAAAGGGCAGGATCAGCCTGGGTGAGTCTAAAGGACTATTGGAGTTGGATGCTCAAGGCAATGAGCTGGACAGACGGTGGGTGGTTGGAGAGTTATGTTGAGATTATACAAGCGCAGTTACTGGTAATGACACGGTCCAGGATATGACCTTGGGAGTGAGGGGCTGAGGCAGGTGGAGGACAAGCTCACTGGAGGAAAGGAGACCGTAGCACAGAAAAGCTGGTTACTGAAATCAACCATGTGGCTCCGAGATGTGAGTGCCTTGTTTGCTTTCCTAGCTGTACACTGTGTGGGTCACCAAGCTCTCAGTTTGGTATTAGCAACTTATTTGTAACGCGGAGGGCCTTACCTGGGGAATTTAGCCAGATTGTATATTTGTAGTCTGCTCCCAGAATGTCTTTTTTCTTTTTCTTTTTCTTTTTTGAGACAGGGTTTTGCTCTGTTGCCTGGGCTGAAGTGCAGTGATGCGATCACAGCTCACTGCAGCCTTGACCTCCTGGGCTCAAGCAATCCTCCCACCTCAGCCTCCCAAATAGCTGGGACTACAGGCATGTACCATCATGCCCAGCTAATTTTTAAAGTCTTTTGTAGAGACAGCATCTCGTTATATTGCCCAGGCTAAGGTCTCAAACTCCTGGCCTAAAGCGATCCTCCTGCTTCGGCCTTTCAAAGCGCTGGGATTACAGGCGTGAGCCAGTGCACCCAACCCAGAATCTTACTTTTTAAGGACTGAACTGCATTTAGTGTTAGTTACACATGTATATGGTTAAGACATATGAAAATTCAATATATTTTATAGTTGAAGTATTCTAAAGTAATGGATGTTTCTAGCAAATAGTAGTGACTTCAGTTAATGAAATATTCCTTTTGCACCACAGTCCTTGGCTTAACAAAGATGAGAACCTTTTAACACAACTCTGTGTTAAAGACATGTGATCATCTGAGTTTAATGTAAGGGGAGGGCGTGTGTTTCCAGCATGAGACACTCTTATTTAGTAAGGAATTGTGAGCAATAGATTAACCACTATATCTAAGAATCCTGCAATTAAAACATTTTCACACACACCCCCAAAAGGAAATCATGATTGTGTCAGAATCATGTTAGACAGAATGACTATACGCTGGAAGCTGTAACAGACATGGAGAGAGGGGGAGTGACAGGGTGTGTAGGTGGTTGCAACCAACCGGAGGGAGCAATGAGCTGTGGGGCTGGGTGAGGTGACTCACACCCGTAATCCCAGCACTTTGGGAGGCTGAGGCAGGAGGATCACTTGAGACCAGGAGTTCAAGACCAGCCTGAGAAAGATAGTGAGACCCTGTCTCTATGTTTTAAAAAAATTGAACTAAGGAAAGAAGCTGGGGATTTTAGGGAGGAAAAATGTGTAGTTTGGAAGTAGCTATAAAGAGCAAGGGGCAATGCCTCCTCTATCCCCAGCCCCACAGTAGAATGGCTATTGAGGAGATAATAGCCACCTCTTAGAAACCTGCAGGGGAAGCAGTCCCTCAGTGGAGAACCAAGTTTAGAGCCAAAAAATAAACAAAAAGATGAAGGGAACAAAAAGGTACACATTGGAATGTCCATTCATTACAGAACTACCAGTAATAGTGAAAATATGGAAACAACCAAATATTCACTGCCAGGGGAATCCAGGAATAAACAATGGATGAAACCAAAATAGAACTTGCTGCAAAGTAAAAATGAATGGACTAGTCCATGTGGATCAACATGGAGAAAAAGCTTACGAAGATAAACGTGAACAAAACAAGCAGGTTGTAAAAGGTTACATCCTGTATGATGCTACTTACGTAAAATACTAAGGCCCACAGAACAATGCTGTATCTTATTTATAAGGCTATAAAAGTACAATGACATCCTTGGGAAGGACCCTGTAACTTCCTAGGTGGTTTTGTGGTTACCCAGAAAGAGAGAGGGAGGGGAAATGGGTAGGGGTAGGGGTAGGGTAGATAGCTTTGGTTGTATCTAAAATACTTTATTTCTTCTTCTTCTTCTTCTTTTTTTTTTTTTTGTAGAGACGAGGTCTCGCTATGTTGTCCAAGCTGGTCTTGAATTCCTGAGGTGAAGCGATCTGCCCCGCTTGGCGTCTCAAAGTGCTGGGATTACAGGCACGAGCTACCACCCCTGGCTCTATCTAAAATATTTTATTTCTTAGTGAACCAAAAGACAGTAAAATGTTAACTGCTGTTAAATCTAGGTTGTGGATCCCAAGGTTTGTTTTACTTTTCTGCATATTTGAAAGATTTTGTCTGAAAATTAAAAAAAATAAGAAGACCTACGAGGAGGGAATTACTATGAAGCACTGTAATCAAGATTGTGGACTGGGTGTGGTGGCTCATACCTGTAATCCCAACACTTTGGGAGACTGAGGTGGGAGGATTGCTCGAGTCCAGGAGTTTGAGACCAGCCTGGGCAACAAAGGGACCCCCCGTCTCTCCAAAAACAAACACACAAACAACAAAATTAATCTGGTACAGTGCTGCATGTCTATAGTTTCAGCTACTAAGGAGGCTGAGAAGGGAGGATAACTTGAGCCCAGAAGTTTGAGGCTGTGATTGCACCACTGCAAGCCTGGGCAACAGAGCAAGCTCCTTGTCTCTTAAAAAAAAAAAAAAAAAAAAAAAAAGATTGTGTAGAGTCTAGAAATAAATGAATACATTTATGGGCAGTTGATTTTTGATAAGAGTGCCAAGATAATTCAATGGGGGAAAGAGTATAGTCTTTTCAATGAATAACCTGACACAACTGGATATCCACATGCAAAAGACTAAAGTTGGATCCCTAACTCACATCATTTACCAAATGTAACTCAAAATGAATCAAAATATAAAACTCTTAGAAGAAAACATAGGAGCAAATCTTCATGGCCATGGGTTAGGCACTGTTTCTTAGATATAATATCTAAAGCATAAGTAACCAAAGAAACAATAGATAATTGGATATTATCAAAGTGAAAAGGTTTTGCGCTCCAAAGGTGTTATCAATAAAGTGAAAAGTCAACCCAAAGAATAAATTATGTGTAAATCATATCTGATAGAGATCTAGTATCAAAATACATGAAGAACCGTTACAAGTCAACAACAAAAAAGACAAACAACACAACTAAAAAATGGAAAATGGGCAAAAGACTTTAATAGACATTCTTCCAAAGGAAATGACGAATGTCCAATACACACACGATAAGATATTCAGCATCATTAGTCATTAGGGAAATGCTAATCAAAGCCAAAGAATAGCATGTCACCCCCACTCGGATAGCTGTAATCAAAAGGACAGGCGATAGCAAAGGTTGGTGGGGAAATGGAGAGAACACTCATGTAAAATGGTAGAGCCTCCTTGAAAATGAGGCAGGAGAATAGGGAAAATGAGGCAGGAGAATAGCAAAGGGAATTGAAAGTTGGATAAAGGACAGAATAAGTAAAAGTAGAGAACAGAAACAAGGTGAAGGGGTGGGTGAACAAGAAGTGAGACGAAAAGCAGAGGTTCAGCAGCCAAAACAAAAGCGAGATGAAACAGTGAGCAAGGAGGCAGGGCATGGTGGCTCACACCTGTAATTCAGCATTTTGGGAGGCCGAGGCGGGTGGATCGCTTGAGGCCAGGAGTTTGAGACCAGGCTGGCCAACATGGTGAAACCCTGTCTCTACTAAAGATACAAAAAAATTGGCCGGGCGCGGTGGCTCAAGCCTGTAATCCCAGCACTTTGGGAGGCCGAGGCGGGCGGATCACGAGGTCAGGAGATCGAGACCATCCTGGCTAACATGATGAAACCCCGTCTCTACTAAAAATACAAAAAACTAGCCGGGCGTGGTGGCGGGCGCCTGTAGTCCCAGCTACTCGGAGGCTGAGGCGGGAGAATGGCGTAAACCCGGGAGGTGGAGCTTGCAGTGAGCCGATATCGCGCCACTGCACTCCAGCCTGGGCGACAGAGCGAGACTCCGTCTCAAAAAAAAAAAAAAAAAAAAAAAAAAAGATACAAAAAAATTAGCCAGACGTGGTGGTGCCCACCTATGATCCCAGCTACTCAGGAAGCTGAGGCAGGAGAATGACTTGAACCCAGGAGGCGAGGTTGCAGTGAGCCGAGATTGCGCCATTGCACTCCAGCCTGGGCAACAGAGGGAGACTCGCCCCCCACCGCCCACCAAAAAAAAAAAAAAAAAAAAAAAAGAGTGAGCAGGACCCCATGGCAGGCAAGATCCAGACCAAACCAGTAAGGGGAAGCGCTTCGGAGATGGGCATACACATTAGAGAAAAAGTATCTTTCACATAATCCTGCATGATTATCAGCTACTTAAGGTTCATGCATATGGGCTGTATATCATGCACGTACTTAAAATTATGGGATAGGCCGGGCGCGGTGGCTCAGGCCTGTAATCCCAGCACTTTGGGAGGCCGAGACGGGCGGATCATGAGGTCAGGAGATCGAGACCATCCTGGCTAACACGGTGAAACCCTGTCTCTACTAAAAAATACAAAAAACTAGCCGGGAGAGGTGGCAGGCGCCTGTAGTGCCAGCTACTGGAGAGGCTGAGGCAGGAGAATGGCATAAAAACGGGAGGCGGAGCTTGCAGTCAGCTGAGATCCAGCCACTGCACTCCAGCCTGGGCGACAGAGCAAGACTCCGTCTCAAAAAAAAAAAAAAAAAATTATGGGAGAGAGGAGACACAGAAGTACACAAGGGCCCCAAATAACTGAGCAACACACCTATCAATCAAAAGCCAAACACTGGCTAGAGATTAGGCAACCTTGGGGAGAGAAGAAAAAAACACATAAAAAGACCCAAATTACAGCAAGCTGATGCTGATCTCATCTGCAGAGGTCAGTCTGCTCTCCCATCCGAGAGTGGACACTGTGCTTCTTACCCTGTTGCTGCTTGGCTTTGCTCTCTGTGTGTGTCTCCTCCAGTTCTTTGTTCGGGACACCAACAGCCCAGAACTGCACGGCACCATCCAGTAACAAAACCAGCCTGGTAGGTTCTCCAAAAGTTAAACCTAGAGTTGCCATATGACCCAGCAATTCCATTTCCACATATATGCCCCAAAGAATGGAAAACATGTTCACATAAAAACTTGCACACAATGGTTCATAGCAGCATGATTCACAAGAGCCAAAAAGTGCAAATAGCCTAAATGCCCATCAGCTGATGAATGGATAAACAAAATGTGGTCCATCCGTGCAGTAGAATATTATCCAGCAATGAAAAAGAATGAAGTGCTGATACATGCAACGATACAGATTAACTCTGAAAACACTAAGTGAAAGAAATCAGACACAAAATGCCAAGTATTATATATATGATTCCATGGATATGAAATACCCACAAAAAATAAACTCAGAGAGATAGAAAATAGATTCATGGTTGCCAGAAGTTGGGGATAGGAGAAAATGGGGAGTGACTGATAATGATATAGGGTTTCATTTTGTAGTAATGAAAATGTCGACCGGGTGCAGTGGCTCATGCCTGTAATTCCAGCACTTTGGTAGGCCGAGGTGGGAAGATTCATTGAGCCCAGAAGTTTGAGACCAGCCTGGGCAACATGGTGAAATCCCATCTCTATTAAAAAAAAAGTCTTGGGCTGGGCGCGATGGCTCATGCCTGTAATCCCAGCACTTTGGGAGGTTGAGGCTAGTGGATCACTTGAGCCCAAGAGTGAGAGACCAGCCTGGGCAATATGGTGAAACCCCATATCTGCTAAAGATACAACAACTGAGGTGGGAGAATCACCTGAGCCTGAGGAGGTCGGGGCTGCAGTGAGCTGTGATTGTGAAACTGCACTCCAGCCTGTGTGACAGAGTGAGACACCGTCTCAAAAAAAGAAATCAGTGGTTGAAGTGGTCCTCCCAACCCCAGGCAGAGCCCTCTCCCCGGGCACCCCCTGCGTCTGCTGAAAAGAGGAAGCTCCGAGACAGCTGTTCAGGGCAGGGGCTTTCTTTTTAAATCTCTGTGGATATGTAAAAGCCCAGCCACCCTACTTCTAGGAATTTGCCCACCAGAAGCATTCCCCCTTGCAAGTACACTCAAGGGAGGTTATTTTGACATTATTCTGTAAATGAAAAAGACTGGAAAAACCCAAAATATCCATCAGTAGGGGACTGGCTATAGGCATTATGGTATATCCATATCGTGGAAAATCACCCAGTCAATATAAAGAACACAGTTTAGCTAGATGTTTTGATAGATGCATTTTATGTGAAAAAAGCAAGGTGCAAAACAGTGTTTTTGTATATCTTACCTGCTTCTCTTCCTTCCTGCCTCCTTCTTCCCTCCTTTTTTTTTTTTTTTTTTTTTTTTTTTTTTTTGAGACGGAGTCTCGCTCTGTCGCCCAGGCTGGAGTGCAGTGGCCGGATCTCGGCTCACTGCAAGCTCCGACGCTCGGGTTTACGCCATTCTCCTGCCTCAGCCTCCCGAGTAGCTGGGACTACATTAGCTGGGACTACAGGCACCCGCCACCTCACCCGGCTAGTTTTTTGTATTATTTAGTAGAGACGGGGTTTCACCGTGTTAGCCAGGATGGTCTTGATCTCCTGACCTCGCGATCCGCCCATCTCGGCCTCCCAAAGTGCTGGGGTTACAGGCTTGAGCCACCGCGCCCGGCCCCCTCCTTTCTTTCTTCCTTCCTTCTCTCGCTCTTCCATCCTTCCCTCCCTCCTTCCTTCCCTCTTTCCCTCCCTCCCTTCCTTTCTTCCTTCCTTTTTACCCTCCTGCATCCTTCCTTCCTTCCATCCCTTCCTGCCTCTCTTCGTCCTCACTTTCCATCTTCCTTCCTCTACATAGAAGCTTGCATATGCCTAGCCTATTGCTGAAGGACAAACAAGAAATCATTAAGCCTGTTTGCTTCTGAGGAAAGGAAATTAAACCTGGCATGGGGGTGAGGGGCATCTCAGAGGTGGGAAAACTGCTTTTCACTCTACCCCTTTTGGAATGCATGAGTTTAAAATTTTATCTTTTTGCATAGGTCAGTCATGCACATGGAAAAATGTTCAAACATACGAAAGGGTATTTGGTGGAAAGCAAGTCCACCCCTCTGAGCACCTGCCCCACCCACTACCCTGAGTCCATGCAGGCAACTAATAGAGATTGTTTGTGTATCTTTCCACATACAAACTATACACTTGTGCAAATACACATTTATATGTTATTGTGTATTTTTATTGTGTTAAAATATACATAATATAAAATTTACCATCTTAACCATTTTAAGTGTACAGTTTTGTGGTATTAAGTACATTCACATGGTTGTGTAACCATCACCACGTTCCACTTCCAAAATGTTTCATCTTCCCAAAATGAAATTCCACCCCCATTAAACAATAACTCCCCATTCCCCACCTCCCAGACCCACCCTAGCAGCCACCATTCTACTTTCTGTCTCCATGAGTTTGACTGTTCTGGGTACCTTATATTAGTGAAATCATACCCTGTTGTCTTTTTGTGACTGGTTCTAGAATTTCTTTTCTTTTTAAAGTTGAATAATTTTCTTTCTTTTCTTTTCTTTTCTTTTCTTTTTTTTTTTTTTGAGACAGGGTCTCACTCTGTTACCCAGGCTGGAGTGTAGTGGTGCCATCTCAGCTCACTGCAGCCTCCATCTCCTGGGTTCAAGCAATTCTCATGCCTCAGCCTCCCAAGTGGCTGGGATTACAGGTGTGCACCGTCATGCCTGGCTCAGTTTTTTGTAGTTTTAGTAGAGACAGGGTTTCACCATGTTGGCCAGACTGGTCTCAAACTCCGGACCTCAAATGATCTGCCCACCTTGGCCTCCCAAAGTGCTGGATAAGGCTGAATAATTTTCTATTGCATATATGTACCACATATATTTTATGTTTTAAATTGAGATTTCATAGTTGTATATATTTTGGGGGTGCATGTGATATTTTGATAACTGTATACAATATGTAATGATCAAATCAAGGTAATTAGGATATCCATCACCTCAAATATTTATCATTTCTTTATGTTGGGACCATTATAAATCTTTTCCAGACCAGATGTGGTGGCTCACGCCTGTAATCCCAGCACTTTAGGAGGCCGAGGCGGGCCAATCACGAGGTCAGGAGATCGAGATCATCCTGGCTAACATGGTGAAACTCCATCTCTACTATAATACAAAAAAAAAAAAAAAAAAAAAAAGTAGCCGGGCGTGGTGGCAGGCGTCTGTAGTCCCAGTTACTCGGGAGGCTGAGGCAGGAGAATGGCATGAACCTGGGAGGTGTTCATGCCATATATATTTTTTCCAGCTATTTTGAAATATATGATAAATTACCTTTAACTATAATCTCCCCACTGTACTATCAAATACTAGAACTTACTCCTTCTATCCAACTGTATTTTTTACTTCTTAGCCAATTACTGTTTATTCCCCCCATACCTCTCCCTTGCCTCTGGTAACCCCCCATTGTACTCTCTAACTCCATGGGATCAACTTTTTAGCTCCCACATATGTGAGAATATATGATATTTGTCTTTCTGTGCCTGGTTTATTCCACTTTACATAAGGACCTCCAGTTCCTTCCATGATGCTGCAAATGAGGGGATTTCATTCTTTTTTATGGCTAAATAATATTCCATTGTGTATCTATACCACATTCTTTTTTTTTTTTTTGAGACGGAGTCTCGCTCTGTCGCCCAGGCTGGAGTGCAGTGGCCGGATCTCGGCTCACTGCAAGCTCCGCCTCCCGGGTTCACGCCATTCTCCTGCCTCAGCCTCCTGAGTAGTATACCACATTCTTGTTATCCATTCCTCCACTGGTGGACACTTTGGTGGATTCCATGTCTTGACTATTGTGAACAGTGCTGCAATAAACATGGGTGTAGGGACACTTCTGATATATGGATTTCCTTCCTTTTGGACAAATACCCTGCAGTGGGATTCCTGGATCATACATATATGACATTTTCTGTATCCACTCATCAGTTGATGGACATTTGGGTTTTTTCTACCTTAATGTATTTTTAATAAACACATTAATTTAAACAAAAGAAGAAGAAAGGTTGAGGAAAAGAGGGTTAGATCTGGGAGCTTTCCACACGTCGCAGTGTGGACAGAAGGATAACAGCGGCATAAAACACCTGCCAGGAGGAGAGAAAGCACCCCCAGCAGCAACAGCTGCCCTCTGTGTCCCTGGTGATTCCCCACCTGCAGCCCCAAGAGGAACTCCCCTTTCCTTTCTTTGAAAGCTGGTTCCCTGTGTCCTGTTTGGCCATGGCATTGAATGCCACGCCTGCCTCTTCTCCAGCTCCCAGAAGGTCAAAGGCACTGGGGGTGCAAAGGCTGCTGGCCCCCAGGTGTGACTTACCTTCCTTGTAAGTCCAGGGAGAGGGGCGATGGGGAGGGTGGCTGCTGCAAAGGCTGAGCCAGCAGCAAGGACTTGGAGCCCTGCTGAGTCCCTGGGGACTCAGGGGCTCTCCAGGGGGGAGCCCCTGAGCCTACCTATGGAGGGGCCTCGGTCCTGGAGTGCCCCCTGAAAGAAAACCCCAGGTTCGGATGAAGAGCCACCAGGCCAATTCTCTGTCACTCACTTTCAGTCCTCCAACAGCCGCTCATAGGCCACAGGATGACTTCCACATTTAAAGATTTCTTCTCCTCCGCCACCCCAAGTTTTATTATGACACATTTTATTCTTATTTATTTTGTTCTTTCTTCCCCCCCCCACCCCCCCAATACCTTCAGCTGCCTTTATATGATACATTTTAAATATTCAGGAAAGTGCTTAGAGTAGTTCAATGATCACCAGTATCTCCACTGCCAAGCTGCAACATTGTTGACGCTCAGTTTACCGCATATACTTAGTCTCTCCTTTCTCTCTCTGGGAGATACGCACACACACACACACACATATACACATACATCTACATGCACACATGCATATATACAAACACATACATACTACATATACATCCATATATACACACATATGCAGACACATATTACATAAATATTCATACATATACACATACATCTAGATATGATAGGCACATACATCTATAGTTATACATGCACATACATATACACAAACTACATACATATCCATATATACACACATATATAGATAGGTACATCTGCAGCTATACACACATATGCACATATATTACATACATATTCATATATACACACATATGTAGATGTGCACATACATCAATAGTTATGCATACACATACGTATACACACATATTGCATACATATCCATATATGTATACACACATTTTTTTTCTCCTGAACTCTTTGGGAGTAAGGTGATCACGACCTTTATCCCTAAATACTTCAGTGTTTTATGACCTTTATCCCTAAATACTTCATCTTCTAGGAATGAGGACATTTTCCTACATTACACTGAAGAAAATCAACAATAAAGCACTAATAATCTACTATACTATCCAGCCCATAGTCACATTTCCACATTTCCACACTGTCCCCAAAAGATCTTTTTAGAGCTGTTTTTTCTTTTCTTTTTTTCTTTTTTTTGAGATGGAATCTTGCACTGTTGCTCAGACTGGAGTGCAGTGGTGCCATCTTGGCTCACTGCAACTTCCACCTCTTGAGTTCAAGCAATTACTCTATCTCAGCTTCCTGAGTAGCTGGGATTACAGGTGCACACCACCACGCCAGGCTAATTTTTGTATTTTTAGTAGAGATGGGGTTTCACCATTTTGGCAGGCTAGTTTTGAACTCCAGACCTCGGGTGATCCACCTGCCTCGGCCTCCCAAAGTGCTGGGATAACAGGCGTGAGCCACTGCGCCTGGCCCCCTGTTTTTCCTTTTTCTTTTCTGAGATAGGGTCTTGCTCTGTCACTCAGGCTGGAGTGCCGTGGCGTGATCTTGGCTCACTGTAACCTCCACCTCCTGGGCTCAAGTGATCCTCCCATCTCAGCTTCCCGAGTAGCTGGAACTACAGGCACATGCCACTACACTTGGTTAATTTTTTTGTATTTTTTGTAGAGAGGGGTTTTCACCATATTACCCAGACTGGTATAGATTTCTGGCCTCAAGTGAGCCTCAGACCCACAAACTGCTGGGATTACAGGCATGAGCTACTATGCCCTGACTGTTTTTGCAAAGCTAGGATTCAATCAAGGTCCATGAATTGCATTTGGCTGTTATGTCTCTTAAGCCTCTTTTAATCATAAATGTTCTATTCACTTTATTATTTTTCTAAAACAACATTAACTTTTTTTTAAATTTTGGAGACAGAGTCTCACTTTGTTGCCCAGGCTGGAGTGCAGTGACACAATCTTGGCTCACTGCAACCTCCTCTTCCCAGGTTCAGGTGATTCTCATGCCTCTGCCATCCAAGTAGCTGGGACTACAGGCATGCACCACCACATCCAGCTAAATTTTTGTATTTTTAGTAGAGATGGGGTTTCACCACGTAGGCCAGGCTGGTCTCAAACTCCTGACCTCAAGTGGTCTGCCCACCAGGGCCTCCCAAAGTGCTCACAGGCTTGAGCCACCGTGCCAGACTGACATTAACTTCTTGATGATCTGCGTACAGTTATCCTGAAGAGCATCTGGAAGGTTCCACCTTCTGGCGTTGTCTGATCGCTTCCTCATGGGGCCATTTATCATCTTCCTCTAGCCCCTGTATTTCTTGTCAACTGGTAATTAATACTAGGGACTTGATTTGATTCTAGGGAAGCACCTTTTAAAAGAATGGTAAAAATATGAATAACATACATTTACCATTTTAGCCATTTTTAAGTGTACCGTTCAGTGGAATTCAGTACATTTACACTGTTGTGCAACCATCACTACCATCCACCTCCAGAACTTTCATCTTGCAAAACGGAGACTGTGTCCCCTTGAAACTCTAACGCCCATTCCCCCACCTCCAGCCCCTGGCAACCACCATTCTGCCTTCTGTCTCTGTGAATGTGACTATTCCAGGTTCCCCAAAGCAGCAGAATCATACAGTATTTGTTCTTTTGTGACTGGTCCTGGGTCAGGGCTTTTGACAAGAGGTCCTCTGAGGTGATGCCGTGCACTTCAGTTTGCATCCTAGCAGGAGCTCACGGGAGCCCTGCGGTCCCTGCCTGCCAGCCTCTCCACTCAGCTGCGCTCTGCATCTCTACCCATTCTGTCTCTACCCACTCTGTCTCAGCTGTTCAGCCCTCTCAGTCTGTCTGGGCCTTTGCATCTGCTGTGTCTCTCCCTGGCAGGCTCCTTCCTATCTTTTTTTTTTTTTTTTTCGAGATGGAGTCTCGCTTTGCCACCCAGGCTGGACTACAGTGGTGCAATCTTGGCTTACCCCAACCTCTGCCTGCCTCCTGGCTTCAAGCGATTCTCCTACCTCAGCCTCCCAAGTAGCTGGGATTATAGGTGTGCACCACCGTGTATGGCTAATTTTTGTATTTTTGGTAGAGATGGGGTTTCACCATGTTGGCCAGGCTGGTCTTGAACTCCTGACCTCAAATGATCTGCCTGCCTCAGCCTCCCAAAGTGCTGGGATTATAAGCATGAGCCACTGTGCCTTGCCTCCCTTCTATCTTTGAATTTCAGCTGAAATGTCACCCCCTTCTAGAGGCCTTTCCCGACTGCCTATCCCAAAGCTGCTTCTCTGTTTCATTCGCTTCCTGGTGTTCCTCCCAGCCTGACACTACGTTGTTTGCCATGTTTGTCTGTTGTGGAAGACAAACTCCATCAGAGCAGGGGCCCCTGCTCTCCTGTTCAGGCTGCCTTCCCAGGCTCTGGCAGTGCACTTGGCACATAGTAGGTGCTTGTATGAGCTTCTTCTGGCTGCTGTAACAAATGACCATGAACTTGGTGGCTTAAAACATCACAAATTTATTATCCAATAGCCTGAGATGTCAGAAGTCCTAAATCAGTCTCAGTGGACTAAACTCCAGGTGTAGGGAGAGAGAAGTTCTTTCTGGAGACTCTAGGGGAGAATCTGTTTCCCTACCTCTTCCAGCTTCTCCAACCCGCCTGCATCCCTGGGTGCAGAGTTCCACGTCACTGGGACCTCTGCTCTGTCATCCATCATCTCTTCTGACTCTGACCCACTGCCTCCCTTTTGAAATAATCCTGTGATTGCCTTCGGCCTGTCCAGATAATCCAAGAAATCTCCCTCTTTAAAGATTCTAGGTCAGGTATGGTGGCTCACACCCATAATCCTAGCACTTCAAAAGGCCGAGGTAGGAGGATTGCTTGAGGCCAGGAGTTCGAGACCAGCCCTGGCAACATAGTGAGACCCCCATCTCTAGAAGAAATAAAAATTAGCAGGGCATGGTGGCACACACCTGTATTCCCAGCTACTTAAGCGGCTGAGGCAGTAGGATCGCTTGAGCGCAGGAAGTCAAGGCTGCAGTGAGCTGTGATTGCACCACTGCACTCCAGCCTATGTGACAGAGTGAGATCCTGCCTCTAAAACAACAACAACAACAAAAATCCGAAACCCTAAACAGTCACATCTGCAAAGTCCTTTTTACCACATAAGGTAACATATTCATAGGTTTTGGGGATTAGAATGTGGACATTTAGGGGGGCCGTTATTCTGTCTACGACAGGGTTCAACAAATATTTGCTGAATGAAGGAATTGGATGAAGGGATGGCTCCCTTTATAAATGGAGTCCCAAGTTCTGAGTTCCAGGCCTGGCGTAGCCTCTGTGTGGCTGTGTGAGCTGGGCAAGTTGTCTTTTTCTCTGAACTTCAGTTTCCTCTTTCATTAGATGTGTTGTTTTTGTTTGTTTGTTTGTTTGTTTGTTTGAGATGGAGTCTCATTCTCTCACTCAGGCTAGAGCGCAGTGGTGCAGTCTTGGCTCACTGCAACCTCTGCCTCTCACCGGATTCAAGCGATTCTCCTGTCTCAGCCGCCCGAGTAGCTGGGATAACAGGCGCGTGCCATCATGTTCAGCCAATTTTTGTATTTTTGGTAGAGATGGGGTTTCTCCATGTTGGCCAGGCTGGTCTTGAACTCCTGACCTCAGGTGATCCACCTGCCTGGGCCTCCCAAAGTGCTGGGATTGCAGGATTACAGGAATGAGCCACCGTGCCCAGCCCATGTGTTCCAAGCACCTACCATGTGCCTGATCCTCAGAAGGTCCTGGGAATGCCAGGAAAAATGAAGGGAGACCCCAGCCTCCTAGAGCTTGGAGTCTGGCTTCTAGGGAGGGGCTTGAGAAAGAGAAAACCTGACACAGTCTGCCCAGGGCCACATTCCAGACCCCCTAGAAGGCTTTGAAGTCCTGAGAGGGTGTGCTTACCAAGGACGTGACATTTCAAACAGCTTTGACGCATAAGTAGGAGTTTATGCGGTAGAGATGTGGAAAGTGACATTAAAGGCCAGGGACAGGCCGCAGTCCCTTTTGAGGAACTGTGAGGAGTGTGGTGTGATCCCTCAGGGGAGGGAGACCAGTGGGGAAAGGCCTGTCCGGAAATGGGGCCTTGAGGGCCACAGACAGGAGCCTAGGTCCTGCCCTTAGGTGAATGGGGAGCCACAGCAGGGTTTTGAAGCAGGAAAGAGAGTGTGTAGCTCGGGACCACGCACTCTGGCTGCTGCAGGGTAAGGATGGCATTGAGGGGGCCAGCATCCCAGCCTGAGGTAGAGGTGGTCCGGACTGGGCAAGGACAGTGGGGTTGGAGAGAAGAAGCAGATCTGAGAGAGATTTAGGAAGCAGAATCAACAGGACATGGACATGGTGAGGGACTGAGACGGGAGTAGGGGAGGGAGAGCCTGGCAGCCACTGGGAAGGAAAATCAGGCAGGATAGAAGTGTGGGTGGACGCTTTTCATAAACCGTTGAGAAATCTATGACCTGGCCCAAATGTGGACTTTGCAAGAAGCCCCAGAAGAGGCTGTTGATGGGTCAATGGGTCCATAGGCCTCTCCCATTGAAGAGAGATCAGTGATGCTGTCATTAAGGGTACAAGACAGGCCTCAATTCCAGGTGAGGGTTGGTCCACATTCTCACTTGATTTACAACCAGTGAAGTCAACAGGGCTGTGAAACCAACTCCCTTACTTCCAGATGGGGAAACCAAGTCCCAGAGACAGCTAGACAAGGCCACACAGCGTGGAGACCCTGGGGAGCACGAGCCTCTAAGAGGGGGATTTTACAAGTCTCTCTGAAACCAGAGGAGAGGACAGATTTGGGGGGGGTCCCCTCTGAGTGGTTCCCCACCAAAGAGAATTTCTCCACTTTGGAGGAAGTGGGAGGTAGTTCTCCTTTTGAGATGTGAATGTCAAGTGACTCCGGGCACCCCGGTGACTAAGAGGTAAGTAAGTGAGGCTTGTGGGTGGAGCCAGCATCTTAAATAGTAGGTCTTCCTATGTCCCTTTGCAGACACCTGGGCTGAGACATACAGGACAGAGCATGGCTCGCCTACAGACTATGTTCCTGGGTATCCTCATCCTCCTTGCTGTGGCGCTTCAAGCAACTGAGGCAGGTGAGGCTGGGGAGCAGGAAGGCCCCCTACAGAGGCCAGGGCGGACGCTGGGGTGTCTTCCGCATGTCTTGGACAAGCACTGGACTGAGAACAGAAGACCTCAGTCTGCGGTTGGCTCTTGCGGTCTTCGGCTAGTTACAGTGCTTCTCTGGGCCTCAGTTTACAAGTCTGTTGAATGGGTAGTCTTGAAGGCTTGGAGTCTAGGATCTGTCTCAGTTGGGTTGGGGGTTGTGGTGGGCATAGCCTTGGGATCTCCTGCTCCAGAAAACTCAAGCATAGGGCCCTAGGGGTGTGGGTGAGGAGCTTCTAAGGGGTCAGGTCTGAGTAGGGGAAGGCAGGTCTGGGGCAAGTGGTTCTCCCTTGGAAAGCTGGTGCTGCCCTCCTACCATCCATTTTTTAAAATTTTATTATTTTTTAAATTATTTTATTATATTTTATTTTATTTTTTGAGACAGAGTTTTGCTCTTGTTGCCCAGGCTGGAGTACGGTGAAGCAATCTTGCCCCACTGCAAACTCCACCTCTCAGGTTCAAGCAATTCTCCTGCCTCAGCCTCCTGAGTAGCTGGGATTACAGGCATGTACCACCATGCCTGGCTAATTTTTGTATTTTTAGTGGAGACAGGGTTTCACCATGTTGGCCAGGCTGGTCTCAAACTCCTGACCTCAGATGATCCATCCACCTCCGCCTCCCAAAGAGCTGGGATTACAGGCGTGAGCCACTGCGCCTAGCCTAAATTTATTTTTTATTTCATTTTATTTATTTATTTTTTGAGATGGAGTCTCTGTCGCCCAGGTTGGAGTGCAGTGGCGCAATCTTGGCTCACTGCAACCTCTACCTCTGGGGTTAAAGTGATTCTCCTGCCTCAGCCTCCTGAGTAGCTGGGATTACAGGCACCCACCACCATGCCCGGCTAATTTTTGTATTTTTAGTAGAGATGGGGTTTCACCATGTTGACCAGGCTTGTCTTGAACTCCTGACTTTAAGTGATACTCCCATCTCAGCCTGCCTAAGTGCTAGGATTACAGGCGTGAGCCACTGTGCTGGGCTCCCTATCCATTTTTGTCCAGAACTTGTCCTCAGTATGGGTTCCTGACTCCTTCTCCACCCCACTCTATGCTTGTGCTGTGTTGGGTGGAGGAGTGAGCACTGGAGTGGGGTGCAGCAGCTATAAACAAGAATGGCTCCCAGCTGCTGGGCTTTCTGAGCGGTTTTCATGCATTAAACACCCTCTGAAGCTGGTACTGTTATTACCCCTTTGGTCAGATGAGGAAATTGGGCCTCAGAGGATTCAATGACTTGGTCAGGGTGGCCCAGTGAGTCAGGGGAAAGCGGGACTCGAACCCGGGTCTATGTGACTGTCCTCTGTTGAGCCTTCGTCCTGACTCTGCTGCATCTTGCTGTGTGATCCTGGGCAAGTGCCTCTCCGTCTCTGGACCGCAGCCTTCCCACTGCACACATATGAGCAGAAGCTGACTTCTCAAGTGCCCATGTGCTGATGGATGACTGGGGAGCTTGTCAAAATGCACACCGGATTCAGCAGGTCTGGCGCTGGGGGCTGAGCATTTCTGACAAGCTCCTAGGTGACGCTGATGCCATGGACCATGGACCTTACCTTGAACAGCAAGGATCTAAGGCACCTTGTGGCTCAGAGTCACTGAGTCCCATCTTGGGGTACAGCTGATGCTTAGTTGTTCTGAATCCCTGTTCCTAGAGCTGACTGTCCCAGAGTGTAGACATCAGAACGTAAGTGGCTTCTCAGAAGCTCCAAGGGTAGGATCTTGGAGGGCTCAGAATCCTCTGGTTACCATCCTTCCACATGAGAACAGAAAAACTGCATCTCTTTCCTGGAGCCTGGAGAGGCCGAGATCAGGGGCTGGGGCCGAGGGTGACCTCTCTGGGCTCCAGCTTGTGCATTCACTGGGCACCCCTCCGCTAGGCCCCTATGGCGCCAACATGGAAGACAGCGTCTGCTGCCGTGATTACGTCCGTTACCGTATGCCCCTGCGTGTGGTGAAACACTTCTACTGGACCTCAGACTCCTGCCCGAGGCCTGGCGTGGTGTGAGTAGGAAGCTGGGGCCACAGGGTCTTGGTGGGTCTGATGGGTACAGCCTGGGATGGCCCAGGTGCTGCTGGATGGGACACACCCAGGGATGAGAGGGATGTGGCAGGGCTACCGGATGCTTGCCAGGATGGCTTGGCTGGACGAGATGGCTCAGTTCAGGCTTGGGTGTACTACAAACAAAAATAATGTGATCATTTAGCAAATATCATCAGGTGCTTACTAGGCTCCAGGCAGTGTCAGGTTCTGAGGATGCTGAGCTGAGTGAATAGGGTGCCGCCACAGTGTGGGCATGGCAGTAGGCCATCAGTAGCTGTGGCATCTAGGGTATTTGGGTATAGCAGGTATAGGAGTATGCCTAGTGCCACTGAGTCAGCAAAGATGCTCCCAGGTTTTGGGCAAAAATGGATGGTGAACCAGGTGTGGTGGCTCATGCCTGTAATTCCAGCACTTTGGGAGGCCGAGGCAGGCAGATCACTTGAGGTCAGGAGTTCAAGATCAGCCTAGTCAACATGGTGAAACCCCATCTCTACTAAAAATACAAAATTAGCTGAGTGTGGTGGTGCGTGCCTGTGGTCCCAGCTACTTGGGAGGCTGAGGCAGGAGAATCGTTTGAACCTGGAAGGTGGAGGTTGCAGTGAGCCGAGATCACTCTACCTCACTCCAGCCTGGGCAACAGAGCGAGACACTGTCTCAAAAAAAAAAAAAAAATGCTCACACCAGAAGTGTCTTGGATCCTCTCCAGGCTTCCAGAAGTCCGAGGCAACCCATTTTGACCAGAAGAATAATATTAAGAGCTAAAATTTCCAAGGCGCCTCCCGAGTGCCAGGCACTGTTCTGATCATTACCTGTGTTAATTGGTTTAATTCTCACAACAATCCTATGAGGAGGTTCAACGATTCCCATGGTAGGGACGGAGAAACAGGCTTAGCAAGGGACAGTGACCTGCTCAAGGCTGCCCAGGCTGGAGCCAGAACTCACTCCTGGTTCCTCGTTCAGGGCTTTCTCCCAAGTTTCTTGTTCTCCTTTGCTTCTTTCTCTGGCTTCTTTGCCTCCTTTTCCCTGGCCTGGAGCCTGCACCTGCACCTGGCTGGGTGACAGGTCCTGCCCTCTCTGCGTTAGCCTCTCTGGCTGGTTCTCCAACTGCTCAGAGCCTGCTGTCCACCAAATCACACACTGGGGGAGGCTGGGTTTAGGGACTCATGACCCGCTTTGGGCCTCTATTATCTTCTTCTCGTCTTCCTCCTCCTTACCGCTGACACCATTTCTTAGAGGGATCTGCAGGTGAATAATAAAGAAGGCTGAAGCAGGAAGCCCCCCCAGAGTTCTTCTCTCTTTAACTCTGAGCCTCAGTTTCCCCAACAGTATAATGAAGTAATAACCTTTACTTATTTGACTTATTTGTATTTTCAAACACATAGAGAGTGCTTGCTAAGTGCTAGGCACTGTTGTAAGCACTTTATAAATATGAACTCATTTAATCCTTGAAACAATCCTACGCAGCAGGTGCCGTCATGATCCCCTTTTCACAGGTGAGGAAATGAGCACACAGAGGTTAGGGGGCCCCTTGAGCGTTTGTTACAGGGCACAGTAATGTAAGAGGAAGGTGAAGAGCTCAAAGTCTGGCGCATAATAGATGCTCAATTGCTGGACATGGTAGTGCCTCTCAGCTACTTGGGAGGCTGAGGCAGGAGGATTGCCTGAACCCTGGATTTTGAGGTGAACCTGGTAACTTAGTGAGACTCTGTCTTTTTTTTTTGAGACGGAGTCTCGCTGTGTCGCCCAGGCTGGAGTGCTGTGGCCGGATCTCAGTTCACTGCAAGCTCCGCCTCCTGGGTTTACGCCATTCTCCTGCCTCAGCCTCCCGAGTAGCTGGGACTACAGGCGCCCGCCACCTCACCTGGCTAGTTTTTTTGTATTTTTTAGTAGAGACGGGGTTTCACCGGGTTAGCCAGGATGGTCTCGATCTCCTGACTTCGTGATCCGCCCGTCTTGGCCTCCCAAAGTGCTGGGATTACAGGCTTGAGCCACCGCGCCCAGCCTTTTTTTTTTTTTTAAATAAAAAAAGCTGAGTGCAGTGGCTTACACCTGTAATCTCAGCACTTTGGGAGGCCAAGTTGGGAGGATCACTTGAGACCAGGAGTTCAAGACAAGTCTGAGCAATAGAGTGAGACCCTGTCTCTAAAATCAATCAATCAATCAATCAAATCATATGTGATCATTGGATTTTGAGCCAGAAGGGACCCTAGAAAGAATGTGTCTTGAGGCTCAGAGTAGTTAAGCGTATTATAAGACTCTTGGGGATTCTGGCTTGGCGAGGTGGCTCACTCCTGTAATCCCAGCACTTTGGGAGGCCGAGACAGGCAGATCACTTGAAGTCAGGAGTTCAAGACCAGCCTGGCCAACATGGTGAAAACCCATCTCTACTAAAAATACAAAAATTAGCTGGGCGTTGTGGTGGGCACCTGTAATCCCAGCTACCTGGGAGGCTGAGGCAGGGGGATCTCCTGAACCCGGGAGGTGGAGGTTGCAGTGAGCCAAAATTGTACCACTACACTCCAGCCCGGGTGACAGAGACTCCATCTAAAAAAAAAAAACACCCAACTCTTGGGGATTCTATTTCATGGCCTCACCTGGAACTCAAGGCCGGGACTAAAGAGCTGAGGGTCCTGGAAGTCCTTGCTGCTCCTCTTCCTTTTTTTTTTCTTGACACATGGTCTCATTCTGTTACCTAGGCTGGAGTACAGTGGAGCAGAGACCTGGGCTCACTGCAGCCTCGATGTCCTGAGCTCAAGCAATGCTCCCACCTCAGCCTCCCAAATAGCTGAGATCACAGGCGCATGCCACCATGCCTGGCTGACTTGTACATTTTTGTAGAGACAGGGTTTTGCCATGTTGCCTAGGATGGTCTCAAACCCCTAGGCTCAAACAATCCTCCTGCCTCGGCCTCCCAACGTGCTGCGTTTACAGGCATGAGCTCCTGGCCTTCTCTTCCTCTTGAGAAATATTCTTTTCACACCACAGGTGACTTGTAAATTTTGAACCACTCTATTTAGCAGGTAATGTCACGTGCAGTAGGTGACTCATAAATGCTGAGCCCTGCATAAAGTAGGTGGCTCATAAATGCTAAGTTCCTGAGGGTGTAGCCTCCTTGCTGCATGCTAATGTTGCTGCATTGTCTCTGGGGTCTCCCCTTCCAGGTTGCTAACCTCCAGGGATAAGGAGATCTGTGCCGATCCCAGAGTGCCCTGGGTGAAGATGATTCTCAATAAGCTGAGCCAATGAAGAGCCTATTCTGATGACCATGGCCTCGGCTCCTCCAGGAAGGCTCAGGAGCCCTACCTCCCTGACATTACAGCTGCTCCGGCCGGAAGCCTGTGCCAACTCTCTGCATTCCCTGATCTCCATCCCTGTGGCTGTCACCCTTTGTCACCTCCGTGCTGTCACTCCCATATCCCCCGATCCCTCTAACCCATCCTCTGCCTCCCTGCAGCCAGACTGTCCTGTTCCCATCAGCGATTCCCCTGCTCAAACCCTTCCATGACTCCCCACTGCCCTAAGCTGAGGTCAGGGGTCCCAAGCCTGGCATGCAGCCTTCTGGATCTGGGTTCCATCTCTGTCTCCAGCCTGCCCACTTCCCTTCATGCATGTTGGGTTCTAGCTCCCTGTTCTCCAAACCCATACTACACATCCCACTTCTGGAGTCTTTGCCTGGGATGTTGCCGACACCCAGAAAGTCCCACCACCTGCACAGGTGTAGCCCCACCAGCCCTCCAAGGCATTGCTCACCCAAGCAACTGGTAATTCCATTTCATGTATTAGACGTCCCCTGGCCCTCTGTCCTCTCTTAATAACCCTAGTCACAGTCTCCCCAGATTCTTGGGATTTGGGGGTTGTCTCCCCCACCTCCCCACTAGTTGGACCACGGTTTATATCTAAGTTACTCTGGTCTCCCGGCCTCTAGCATAGAGCACTGCAGACAGGCCCCAGCTCAGAATCAGAGCCCAGAAAGTGGCTGCAGACAAAAATCAATAAAACTAATGACCCTCCCCTCTCCCTGCCAAAAGGCAGTTAGATATCAATACAGAGACTCAAGGTCACTAGAAAGGGGCCAGCTGGGTCCATGTGAAGCCCCAAATTTGCCCAGATTCACCTTTCTTCCCCCACTCTCCCCCTTTTTTTTTTTTTGAGATGAGATGGAGTTTCGTTCTTGTCACCCAGGTTGGAGTGCAATGGTGCAGTCTTGGCTCATTGAAGCCTCCACCTCCTGGGCTCAAGTGATTCTCTTGCCTCAGTCTCCTGAGTAGCTGGGATTACAGGTTCCCGCTACCACGCCCGGCTAATTTTTGTATTTTTAGTAGAGACGAGGCTTCACCTTGTTGGCCAGGCTGGTCTCGAACTCCTGTCCTCAGGTAATCTGCCCACCTCAGCCTCCCAAAGTGCTGGGATTATAGGCGTGAGCCACAGCGCCTGGCCTCTTCCCTCACCCCCTTTTTTTTTTTTATTTTTTTTTTTTTATGACAGAGTCTCACTCTGTTGCCCGGGCTGGAATGCAATGGCGTGATCTCAGCTCACTACAACCTCGACCTCCTGGGTTCAAGCGATTCTCCTGCCCCAGCCTCCCAAGTAGCTGTGATTACACGTGTGTGCCACTACGGCTGGATAATTTTTGTATTTTTAGTAGAGACAGGGTTTCACTATGTTGGCCAGGCTGGTCTTGAACTCATGACCTCAAGTGATCCACCTTCCTTGGGCTCCCAAAGTGCTAAGATTACAGGCATGAGCTACCACACCTGGCCTCCCCCTTTTTTCCTAATAGGAGACTCCTGTAGCTTTCTTCCCCGTTTTAGCTATGTGTCATGTCTGCTTACACTTCCTTCTCCCCTCAGGCTTTTTTTTGGATGGTCCTCCAACCTCCAATACCCAGGCCTGGCCTCTTCAGAGTACCCCCCATTCCACTTTCCCTGCCTCCTTCCTTAAATAGCTGACAGTCAAATTCATGCTATGGTGTGAATGAGTACCCTTGGCTTGGTATTATAAGCTGGAGTTATATATGTATTTGTAAACAGAGTAAATACTTAAGAGGTCAAATGGATGAATGGAAGAATTTTAGGAACTGTGTGAGAGGGGGACAAGTGAAGCTTTCCTGGCCCTGGGAGGAAGCTGGCTGTGGTAGGGTAGCGCGCTCTCTCTCTCTCTCTGTGGCAGGAGGCAAACAGTGGGGTGTAATTGAGTGAAGGAATCCTGGGTAGAAACCATTCTCAGGTGGTTGAGACAGGCTAAAGACTGGGATTTGGGTCTATCTATGCCTTTCTGGTTGATTTTTGTAGAGACGGGGTTTTGCCATGTTACCAGGCTGGTCTCAAACTCCTGGGCTCAAGCGATCCTCCTGGCTCAGCCTCCCAAAGTGCTGGGATTACAGGCATGAGCCACCACGCCTGGCTTCCTCTTCCTCTTGAGAAATATTCTTTTCATACTGCAGGTATGGGACAGCAGTGTCCCAGGTAAAGGACATACATGTTACAAGTGCCTGGTCCTTTCTGAGGGAGCCTGGTGCCGCTCTGCCGGGTATTTGAAGCTGCGGAACTGGAGGAGGCCATTTCACTCCCTGAACTCAGCCTGAAAAATCACAGTGAGAATGTCCATCTTATAGGCTTGCTGTGGGGCTCAGGTTGAAAGTGTGGGGAGTGACACTGCCTAGGCATACAGCTCAGTGTCATCGAGGGCCTGTGTCCCTCCCAAGCCCAGGGTTAACCTGCCTGCCGCAGGCACTAGGAGGACTAATCTGCCTACTGCCCGTGAACGGGACCCTCAAGCGTCCTGGGATTTCCTTTCCCCTCCTGTCCTGCCCTTGCCCCTCAGGATTTCTGGAAAATAAATCCTTTAAAATAGTGTCTGCTTTGGTTTCCTGGCATTTGCTGTCCCTGTGAGATGGGGCAAGGGACACCATTGATCCCCTCTATCCCACTGGGGAAGTCTTCACGTTGAAATAGGCGGTGACTTGCCCAAGGTCACCCAGTGAGTGGTGGGAGTCTAGGCTGGACACAAGGGCCTGGGAGGTGGCTGCACAGGTGCTGACAGGGAAGCCCAGACATTTGTCCCAGAGTTCCCAGCCCACCTCGGGACCCGCTGTCAGGAGGATTTTATAAACCATTAAAGCAGTCCCCACATCTCGAGCCTTCAGCAGCATAATCACTCAACTACTCAGCCTTCACCTTCCCGCCACACGGGCAGACACTGGAGAAGGGGAGGGAGTAGTCAGGAAAGTCTACGTCCTGCAACAAACACCTCCAAATCTCAGTGGCTCAACTCATCAGAAGCTATTTCTTCTCACACGAAGTCTAATCAGGCATTCTCAGTCTTAGGCAACCTTCCACATGGTCATTTCAGGGACCCAGGCCCCTTCCTTCTGGTACAGCCAACGTG
This sequence comes from Macaca fascicularis, assembly GCF_037993035.2. Lineage (NCBI taxonomy): Eukaryota > Metazoa > Chordata > Mammalia > Primates > Cercopithecidae > Macaca > Macaca fascicularis. The sequence continues at coordinate 53,473,715 of NC_088394.1, forward strand.
GTCACAGGCAGAGGAAATGCTAAGCACCCATGGGAAACCCTCCTTGCTGGCCAGAAAAGATAAGCTGGGAGAACTGGGAGGGGCGGGGCCCCAGGGGCCTTGGAGGTGGTGGCAGGGGTGGTCCCCGGTCATGCCCATCCCTTCTCCAACCCTGGTCCTGCAGGAGTGCCCTGATCTCCCCATCCTCCTCTCCAGAGCTGTTTCTGTGCTACTTCCGGGGCTGGGGGAGTCCCTCGTGTCCCCAGAGAACAGCATAGGCTCCCTGCTCCCTGGGGCACAGGGTCTTGGCCACCTGAGGGCTTGTGGAAGGTGAGGACAAGGACACCCCCATTCTCACCACCCCCACCCCACCCCAGAGGAAACTTTCTGCATCCAGTGCTACCCTTTTTTTTTTTTTTTTTTTTTCTCGTCGTTACTCTGGTTATCCCTCAGCCCAAGACCTTCCCAGCTCTCTCCAGCCTGTGAACAGCATTCTCACTCTTCACTCCCGCTTCACAGTTCTCTGCAGTTGGGCCCAGCTGCAGCCTCCATTGGAGCCAATGGCATTGGGCCATTCCCCACCCCTGAATACGTCCTGTGCCTTCCACCTTGGTGAGGCTTTCACCTCTGCCTGGAATGGTCTGTCAAAATCCTGCCTAGGTTCATGCGACAGGGTGCCAGCCCAGCATGCCACAACTGACTTGCAAATCACAAGGGGACTAATTCTTCTACAATAAAGATGTCTAACAATCACCCGTCGATCCATCAATCCCATCCATCCAAGGAAAAGTGGAGCAACTGGTGCTTGTGAAGTGTACGGTGTTACTCATAATAGATTCTTGCCAAGAGTATGTAGCCTGGGTCTAATCAAGCCTTTAGATCTAACTCTCAGTTTACAGGAAATAAATAGGATAGAGGAACAAATTAGGTGACATCACAAGGAAATAACTAAATTAAGAATGAGAACATTGTATAAGACAATGGACTTGACTTTGCTCTTTTTTTTCTTTTCTTTTTTTTTTTGAGACGGAGTCTCACTCTGCCACCCAGGCTGGAGGGCAGCAACCTCCACCTCCAGGGTTCAAGCAGTTCCCTAGCCTCAGCCTTCCAAGTAGCTGGGATTATAGGCACATGCCACCATGCCCAGCTAATTTTTGTATTTTTAGTAGAGACGGAGTTTCACCATGTTGGCTAGGCTAGTCTCGAACTCCTGACCTCAAGTGATCTGCTCACCTTGGCCTCCCAAAGTGCTAGGATTACAGGCGTGAGACACTGAACCCAGCCGACTTGACTCTTAAGAAAGTTGAAGTCATTAAAAAGTGGTCTATGCAAGTGGTCTATGTAGACTCAAAAGAAATACCCATATGCAGTGCATGAACCTAGATCGGATCCTGGTTAAAAAAATAAAAGAAAGGAGGGAATAAAGGAAAGAAAGAAGGAAGGGAGGCGCCAGGTGTGGTAGCTCATGCTTATAATTCCAGCACTTTGGGAGGCCAAGGTGGACGGATTGCTGGAGGCCGGGAGTTTGAGACCAGCTTGTGCAACACGGGAAAACCCTGTCTCTACAACAACAACAACAACAACAAAAACACAGTAACTAGCCAGGCATGGTGGCGTGAGCCTGTGGTCCCAGCTACTTGGGAAGTTGAGCTGGGAGGATCTCTTGTGCTTGGGAGGTCGAGGCTGTAGTGAGCTGAGATTATACCACTGCACGCTCACCTGGGTGACAGAGAGGGACCCTGTCTCAAAAAAATAAATAAAATAAAAAGAAAGGGTGTGAGGGAGAGAAGAAAGGAGGCAGAAAGAAGGAAAGAAGGAGAGAGGAGAAACTACGAAATACATTTTGGGACAATTAGAGAAATTTGGATATGAACTGGGTGTTAGATGACATATAGGAATTATTGTTAATTTTGTTAGATGGGATAATGATATTATATTTATGTAAGACAATAGCTTTATTCAGAGGAGATGTATGCTGGAATATTTAGGGGCAAAGTGTCAAGCATCTATAATTTACTTTGCAATGGTTTGGCTAAAAAATAAAAATAGAAAAGATAAAACAATTATTTAAAAATACCAATCATTGGTTGTAGAGGTTTTGTCTGTTTGTTTGTTTGAGGCAGAGTTTCACTCTTGTTGCCCAGGCTGGAGTGCAGTGTTGCAATCTCGGCTCACTGCAACCTCCGCTTCCCGGATTCAAGCAATTCTCCTGCCTCAGCCTCCCAAGTAGCTGGGATTACAGGCATCTGCCACCACACTTGACTAATTTTTTGTGTTTTTAGTAGAGACAGGGTTTCACCATGTTGGCCGGGCTGGTCTCAAACTCCTGAGCTCAGGTGATCCACCTGCCTCGGCCTCCCAAACTGCTGGGATTATAGGCGTGAGCCACCGTGCCCAGCCCCAAAGCCCTTGCTTTCTAAATACTTATTTGGAGCATAGTGGGGGGCCAGGGAATAAGGGCCTCTACTCCCCAGTACTTGCCCCACCTGGCTCCTGTCCTTCATGAGGTGTAGCACTTCCCAGGGTGGCTGCCTTCTTCCTCTCCGCCTTCTCCCTCCTCCCCTCTCTTCCTTTCACCCCTTCCTCCCTGCTTCTCTCTCTTCCCTTTTTCTCCTCTTTCCCCTTCTCCCTCTCTTTTTCCTCCCACCCCTGCCCCTTCTTCCTCTTCTGTTCTTTTTTTCTTTTTTTTTTTTAGACAGAGTCTCACTCTGTCACCCAGGCTGGAGTGCAGTAGCATGATCTTGGCTCACTGCAACCTCTGCCTCCCAGGTTCAAGTGATTCTCCTGCCTCAGCCTCCCAAGTAGCTGGGATTACAGGTGTGCACCACACCCAGCTAGTTTTTGTATTTTTAGTACAGACGAGGTTTCACCATGTTGGCCAGGCTGGTCTCGAACTCCTGACCTCAGGTGATCCACCCACCTTGGCCTCCCAAAGTGCTGGGATTACAGGTGTGAGCCACTGCACTTGGCCTCCTCCTTTGTTCTTACATAAACAGAGCAGAAAGAACACAACCTCAGTTTTTATCCCTCCTTGTCCCTCTCTGGGCCTCAGTTTCCTCAGTTATAAAAAGAGGGATTGGACATTGGGAATGAGAAGGCTACTCGCTTCGCATGTGCACAGGCCAGGACAGATTCTCTGAGCACGAGTGGACCTTGGCCCCTGCCAAGGGTGCTCTGCTACTTTAAGAAGACTCTAGCCTCCTAACCCCTAACCCCATGCCCCAGGCAGCCCATTGGGTAGGGGGTGGTTGAGGAGAGAGAGGTCCCTGGCCTTGGGATCTGTAGCCCCTCTGCCCAACCCAACTGGCTCATAGTGCGGGATGCTGGCTCCACAACCGGTTTCCCTCAGATTGGCAGCCCGGAGATACCAGTACAGCTCAGTCCTGGCCCAAGGCGGAGCTGCTGACTCTTCTAGAGTCTCAGGAATTGTTGCCATTGCCTTTAGGGAAGGCTGCCATGAAGGCAGACTGTGTTTTAATGTGCTCCCAAGGCTGGCAAGCCTCTGCACCCTTCGGTGAGAGCCTGTTGGCTGGCCCTGTGTGGTCCTGTTGCCACCTCTCATGGAGAATGACCTTGGAGGGCCAGTGCTGGGAAGCCCCCTCCACAGTGCACTAGCCCGATGTTCTCCTTGGGCAGATAGAGAACTCAGGCCCCACGAGAGGCAAGGCTTATCCAGGGCACGACTGCAGAGCTGAGGAGCCAAGAGCCACAGCGTTATCAGGGATGGGTTGGCAGCCACATCGTTCTTTGCGCTAGCAGGGGCCAGAGCAGAGGTGGGAGTGGGTGCACAGCAGGGAGCAGGAGGCCGGGAGGTGGAGGCAGGGAGGCCAGGGCTCTCTCCTGGGTCCTGAGCTTTCCACATTCTACTCATCATGGTGGTGGGAGGGGGGTTCTCCACTCTGATGCTGTGGATGACCTAGGGTGGCTCCGGGCCTCAGTTTCCCCATCTATCCATATGAAGCTGGACTCAGTCCTTCTTTCAGCAGACCCTGCAGCAAGCCCCTGCCGACTTCAGGCTCCCTGCCAGACTCTGGAGATGCATAGATCAACAAGGTCCTCCAGGAGCCTGGGATTCTGAGAGGGGAAATTTGGGGGTCCATCCTGATGTGGGCAAGGCATTCCCTGGATCAAAGAAGAGCTTGTCAGACCCAGAATGGAGGGGCCCTGAGTCCCTCCCGGCCCCTTGGCGCCCCGCTCTCTATTCCACAGCCTGCTGGCCTTTTGTGTGTTGCCCACTTAGGAGCGAGGGCCCCAGGCCACATCCTAGGGCATGTTCCCAGCTCGTGGCAGGAGAGGAGGCCTTTGTACCCAGGCAGGCCCGGTACAGCCTCCCGGGGAAGGTCCCAGTATGACGAGCCTAGGATGATGAGAAGCCCAGGGCCACAGAGCCGGCTTGGTTCCTTGGCAACATCCCGAGGAATCCAGTGGCTGCACACTGGCTCCCTTCCTCTCTCCTCCCACCCTCCTGCCTGCGGGGGCTGGAGGCGGAGGCAGCCAGCACCATTATAAAAAGCCACAGAGCTCTGGCGGCGGCGGTGGCGAAGGGACAGCACTAAGCTCTGCCGCCTGGCTCTAGCCGCCTGCCCTGGCCCCTGCCCGGACTCTCGCCCACCCTCAGCCATGGCTCCGATATCTCTCTCGTGGCTGCTCCACTTGGCCACCCTCTGCCATCTGACTGTCCTGCTGGCTGGTAAGTGGGCCCTGGACTTGGGCACGAACAGGGTGGGGAGCCCCCGGTGGGGAGCCCCCAGCCCCTTGTCTGTCCCTCAAGCCTGACATCAGGGGCCCCAGACCCTGTCTGGGTAAAGCTCAAGGCCGGTGGCAGCCCCTATCCAGGGATGTGCAGGAGGGGGCTGGGCACCTTCCTTTCCCCAGATGCAGCACTGGACAGATTTCCACTTGCCAGCGACTGCTCTGCCTGACCCAGCGAGCAAAGTGGCTGTGCCTGGAAGCACAGAGAGGTGGTGTGGGTGGCATAAGGGAGCCAGGTGTGGGTGTGCCAGGAGGGTGGGGGTAGAGGGAGCCTGCAGAGGCTCCTGGTGGGCACTGGGGTGGGAGGACCTGGCTGACAGTGGCTGGCTCTTTCCAACCAGCATTAATGTGTAACCCGCAGCCCTGGCCCTGGGCCAGGCCACAGTTGGGACTTTCTCCTGCCCTGTTTTCAAAGCCCCCAGGATTAGGGGGCCCAGGACCAGTGAAGGTCAAGGTCACTGCAGCTCATGGTTGGGGCTTGCCGCTGCTGTGCTGGTCTGTAGCCCCAGTTGCTCTGCCTGTCTACCCATCATGCTGTCTTCCTCCTCCAAGCACAGTGTAGAAAACGCGTTTGCCTCTAGTCACTTGCTTACTGATGCCCAGGACCTGGTAGGGGTACATAATTGACCATCCTACCTGATATGGATAAGATGGAGGCCCAGAGAGGTTTAGAAACTGGCCTGAGGATGCACAGCCAGCAAGTAGGGCAGGAGAGGGTAAGACTCATGGGACTGAATGCAGAAGAGAGCACAGATGCACGCTCACCACCTCTGTGGGCCACACCACCTCCATGAACCGCTAGCCAGCCCCCTCCTCAGGGATTGCCCCCACCATCCGGCAGGGTGACATTCAGAGAAGGTGAGACTTTGCCTGTGGGCACACAGCAAGTCCAGGAAAATGAGAAGTAGTCCCCAGCTTCCAGATATTTCCATGGAGCAAACTCACCCTGGGGCAGGGAGCAGGTGCGTGGGTGGGTGGGCACGTGGGGATGGTGGAGGCGAATTCCTGCTGGCTGCCTGCTTTCTGGGATTGGGCCCTGAAGCCTGAGGTGTCTGGGGACAGTGAGAACTGGAAAGTGGGGAGTCAGATGGCGGCTGCTTTGCCACAGTCTTGCTGTGTGACCCTGAGCAGGGTCTTGCCTCCTCTGGTCCCAGCTGCTGCATCTTTAAATCTAGCTATTACCTCTCCGGTGGGGTGGGGGAGGGTGATGAGGCTCCAGTGCTTATGGGGGTGTTTTGAAGAGGGTGGCGGAGGAGGATCACTTTTACTAAGCTTAGAGGGGAAAGGGTCCTAGGCCAGGATGGAAAGGGGCCCTGGGGGGCTCTGGGTGCTCTGACTAGCAGCCTGAGGCTTCTGCCCTCATCTTGGTCATTGGCTTTACTGGAAGATCCTGGGGATTACTGGAACCTTTCTCAGCCTCAGTTTCTCCTCCTGTAAAACTGGGCATTTGACCAGGCTCACCTTGGAATGTATGGCTGACATGTATGGCTGACATGTATGGCTCCAAGAGGCCCTTGGGAGCCCCTTTAGGATGAGGGGGTGGTTTGGAAGCCAGAGAGACCCCGAGGGGAGGCTGGGGGGTTCGTAGCTGCTGCCCTGACTAGTGTGGGGCAGCTGCGTCAGTCCCCAAATGTGGGTTTGTGGGGCTGTGTCAGGCAGGAGGCTTCTGTGCTTTATATAACGAACCTGCAGCTACGAGTCAGTGCAGAGCATTGCCCCCCCCACTCCAAAAGCTGACGCATTCACTCCCACTCAAGTCCTGGCAAGAAAGAGAAAAAAACGAATCTGTTTTAAGCTCCTATAGCCTACCCCGCTCATTAGCAGTGGGGGTGGATGGAGAGGGCATGGGAGGATAAATTCAAGAGTGTCAGATCCAGGCCCCTGTGAAATTTAAATAAAAATTCCTCCATTTTTCTGTTGGTTAAGGTATTATGTCACAAAGCGCTTGCTTGGGCATTTTGTCCATTCATTCAACAAATACTTATTGGACACCTACTGTGTGACAAGCCTGGTACCAAGTACTGGGGCAGCATCAATAAATAAAACAGCCAAGGACCTCAGCCCTCGGGGTGCTGTAATTCAACTAAAGAGGACAGATAATACACAAAGTAAATCAGTAAACAATGTGATCTGTTGGAAGGAGAAAAGGCACTGTGATCAAAAAATAGAGAGGGGTGGCTGGGCGCAGGGGCTCATGCCTGTAATCCCAGCACATTGGGAGGCCAAGGTGGGCAGATCACCTGAGGTCAGGAGTTCAAGACCAGACTGGCCAACATCGTGAAACCCTGTCTCTACTAAAAATACAAAATCAGCTGGGTGTGGTGGTGCGTGCCTGTAGTCCCAGCTACTTGGGAGGCTGAGGCAGGAGAATCACTTGAACCTGGGAGGCAGAGGTTGGAGTGAGCCGAGATTGTGCCACTGCACTCCAGCCTGGGTGACAGAGCGAGAAAGAAAGAAAGAAAGAAAGAAAGAAAGAAAGAAAGAAAGAAAGAAAGAAAGAAAGAAAAAGAAAGAAAGAAAGAAAGAAAGAAAGAAAGAAAGAAAGAAAGAAAGAAAGAAAAAGAAAGAAAGAAAGAAAGAAAGAAAGAAAGAAAGAAAGAAAGAAAGAAAGAAAGAAAGAAAGAAAGAAAGAAAGAAAGAAAGAAAGAAAGGAGAGAGAGAGAGAAAGAGAGAAAGAGAGAGAGAGAGAGAGAGAGAGAGAAAGAGAGAAAGAGAGAGAGAGAGAGAAAGAGAGAGAGAGAGAGAGGGAGGGAGGGAGGGAGGGAGGAAGGAAGGAAGGAAGGAAGGAAGGAAGGAAGGAAGGAAGGAAGAAAGGAAAAGAAGGAAAGGAAGGCAGGCAGGCAGGCAGAAAGAAAGAGAAAGAAAGAGAAAAGAAAAATAGAGAGCAGGAAAGAGAGGTGTTGACATTTTAAATAGGGGGTTAGGGAAGCCCACTCAGTAGGTGGCTTTGCACAGTTTGGAGGAGGCTGAGGGAGGGAGCTGTGTGGATATCTCTGGATATCTCTAGAGTAGTGGTCCTCAGTGAGTAATTTTGCTCTCCCAGGGGCCATTTGGCAATTTCTAGGGACATTTTTACTTGTTACAAATGTCCCAATGTTTTTGGTTCAGTTGAGCTACTTGCCTCTAATGTGTAGAGGCCAGAGATGCTGCTAAACATCCTCCAGTGCCCGGGACAGCCCCCAAAACAAAAAACTGTCTGGTCCAAAATGTCAGTAGTGTCACTGTTGAGAAACCCTGCCCTAAGGGAAAAATGCTCCAGATGTTAAAAAATGTTTATTCTCACAACCACACTGTGAAGCAGGTATTGTCACGTCCATTTTACAAGTAAGGAAACTGAAGCTCAGAGAGTCTGAGTGACTTGCTTAGGACACACAGCTGAGCAATGAATGGCTCAAGCCCTCTTTTTATCACCTCACCCAGTGACCCAGGACATTTCCTGAGTCTCCTTCTAAGACCCTGGAAGACTCTTAGAAGTCCTTGAGGTCCAGCCTAAAGGAGACTTCCTCCAGGAAGCCTCCCCTGATCATTTGAAGTTGGAAGTGGTTTCTCCCTCATGTAAACCCCAGTATATTTGTGGTATGTTCTGGAACGCTGTGTTTCCGCCTGGCATCTAGGGTAGCCTAGAACAGTGGGTGTTCAGGGGCTGGGTAGAAAACTAGCTCTGCCACCATGCCACTGTGTGGCATTGGGCACATTTAACCTCTCTTATTCCCAGCTTCTGCATCTGTGAAGTGGGGATAATAATACTCCCTTTGCAGGATAATAATTCCCTTTGATGTTGGGAATTAAAGAGAGCAGATGTGTACATGCTAGACACAGGGTATAATACACAGTAGGTGCTCAATTAAAAAAAAAAAAAAGCTCTGATACTTTGTGTGCCTGTTTTACCTGTCCATCAGACTGGGAGCCTTCTGAGGCCAGAGGCATTCCTTGTTCACCTCACTGTACCTCACAGCACCCGGCACAGGGTCTGGCAAGAGGAACAGCATTTGTTGGTTGACTGAATAAGCAGAGTGATCTGATGGCATTTATTGGGATGGAAGCACTCTCTCCAAGCTCAGCACCCATGCCTATGGGAGAAAGAGCTCAAGGTTAAGGATAAGAGGGCCTGAGATTGTTGTATATACTCAAAAGTAATTCCAGCCAGTGTTGGCTGAATCAGGAAGTGGATGGATGGATGGATGGATGGATGGATGGATGGATGGATGGAAGAAGGGATGGGGAGGGGACAATGAGGGATGGATGAGTGGGTGAGATAAAAGGGGGTGGAAGATTGACAGGTGGTAGGTAGGGGAGAGGGAGTGGGTAGATGGATGAATGGAGATGAGTAGGGGTGGGTAGGAGGTGGCAGGTGGGTGAGGAATGGGTAGAAGATTGATAAGAGTGGGTGGAAGGATGGATGGATAGGTAGATAGATGCATTAAAGAGAGATAAGTAAATTGAGACTAATTTCATTCAATGGATATTGACTGAGTATCCACCTTGTGCTTGATGCTGAGAAGCTGTGATACCAAGACAGACGAGGTCCCTGCCTTCCTGACACTCCTATGACAGATAATAGATGACTGGCTGGGTGAGGCATTGTCTCCATTTACAGAAAGGAAAACTTCAGCTCTGAGAAGGGACAGGCTCCCCAGGTTAGTTAAACAATCTTCCTGGCAGAACCAAGAACTTAGCTGGGCCAGGACCATTCAGGGACTATGGCAGAGAGTGGGGACTTTGGAGACAGGATGACTCTGTGGCTCTTTAAAGCCCTGAAGGTGGGTAATGGCTTTCCCCATGTTGGATTTGAGGTGCACAGAATGGACCTTCTTTGTTATCCATTGGGCAGCCTCCCTTGCCTCCTCCTGTCTCTGGTCACTGAGGGGCACCGTATTTTCTGGGGCTTCCTAAAGAAGACACCTGCAGGCCAGTTTAGGGGACTGCCACCTGGCTCCACTCAACAGGGCCTGGGGAGGCTGCAGGTGCGTCATTCTGAGGTCCCATTGCAGAAGGAGGGTGGCCAGCCCACGCAGTGACTTTTATATCCTGGTTACTCAGAGAGAAAGGACAGCCCTGTGACCTGGGGAGCCTCTCCTGCACACAGCCCCCAACCCCCTGAAGCTACTAATGCTGCTCCTTGATGACTCAACCCAGACCTGCCAGCCCTAAACCACCTTCCCACAAAGCAGGGTGGGCCAAAGCTAAGGGGGAGCGATGGAGAGAGGAAGCAGCAGACTCTACAAAGTCTCTGTGTGTGTGTGCACGGGCATGCACCTGTATTTGGGAAAGTGGAGTATGTTTGCATGGCCGTATATATGTAAGTATTTATGCATGAGCAATTCGTGTTCTGGTGGAGCCCAGGGATGGGCTGGGGATTTCCCAGGCTCTGAAGTGCTAGATAAGATCGGCTTGCTCTCTTGACTGCCCTGGCCTCCAGATGTTTGCAAAACCCTCTGGGGTCTTGCTTTTGCTGCACATAACCTTGACCCAGATCTGAAACTCCAACTCTTCCTTGATTTTTACACTCATCCTCCTTGAGCTCACGCTAAGCAGAAAAAAAAAAAAAATTGCTGGCGATTTTAGGCAAAGAGAAAAGGTGGAAATGCAGTGTAAACAACTTCAAATGTTTATATTAAATAGTTGGGTTTATTTGTCCTGTCCTGTGGTTTCTCTCTGGCTCCACGTGACACTCAGCTACTGCCTGCCCCTTCTGCCCCACTCTGCCCCTACCCTATTCATACCTTCCATCTCCAACCCTTCCTTCTCCTTACTCTTCTTGCTCCAGGAATTTCAAATGCCTCTTCCCTCCTAGGCAGGATGACTCAGTACCTTTCAGCAACTACTCTCAGGCTCATTCTGGCTCTTAACAGCAGAACAAAGGATCATCTATTCATCAGACCCCACTTTCTTACAAAGCAGTTGTACTTATACACTTTTAAAAAGTTTATTGCTGGATATGGTGGCTTGCATCTGTAATCCCAGCTACTCCAGAGGTTGAAGTGGGAGGATCGCTTGAGGTCAGGGTTTCAAGACCAGCCTGGGCAACATAGCAAGACCCTGTCTCTTAAAAAAAATTAGCCAGGCATGGTAGCATGCACCTGTAGTCCCAGCTACTTGGGAGGCTGAGGCAAGAGATCTCTCTCTTTTTTTTTTTTTTTTTTTTGAGACGGAGTCTTGCTCTGTCACCCAGGCTGGAGTGCAGTGGTACGATCTTGGCTCACTGCAACCTCTGCCTCCCAGATTCAAGCAAATCTCCTGTCTCAGCTTCCCTAGCAGCTGGGACTAAAGGCGCCCACCATCATTCCAGGCTAATTTTTGTATTTTTAGTGGAGACAAGGTTTCACCATACTGATCAGGCTGGTCTCAAACTCCTGACCTCAGGTGATCCACCTGCCTTGGCCTCCCAAAGTGCTGGGATTACAGGTGTAAGCCACCACACCCAGCCAGGAGAATCTCTTGAGCCCAGGATTTTGAGGTTGCAGTGAGCTAGGATTATACCACTGCACTCTAGCCTGGGCAACAGAGCAAGACCCTATTTCTTAATTTAAAAAAAAAAAAGGCAGCAGGAAGAAACAAGGCAGAGGTGAGGGGATAGGCAAGGCCACAGGCCCGGTGGAGACTGCAGCCATCTTGGTAGGAGAACCTGTTCCATCACTTGCTGGCTGTGTGACCTTAGCAGATCCCTGTCACTCTCAGATTCATCTCCCCTGCTGCACAATGGACCAGTTAATTTTAAAAATTAACCCGGGCATGGTGGCTCATGCCTGTCATCCCAGCACTTTGGAAGGCCAAAGAGGGCAGATCACCTGAGGTCGGGAGTTTGAGACCAGCCTGACCAATAAGGAGAAACCCCGTCTCTACTAAAAATACAAAATTAGCCAGGTGTCGTGGCAAATGCCTGTAATCCTAGCTACTCGGGAGGCTGAGGCAGGAGAATCACTTGAACCTGGGAGGCGGAGGTTGCGGTGAGCCGAGGTCGTGCCATTGCACTCCAGCCTGGGCGACAACAATGAGACTCCATCTCAAAACAAACAAACAAACTTTTAATATGTGCCAGTGCCAGGCAAAAAGAACTCTGTAAATAAGAATTCACATTTCTTATTCTTACAACAAGCCTATGAGGTAGATACTATTTTTGTTCCTATTTTACAGGTGGTGAAACTGAGGCATAGAGAAGTTTGGTGGGGGAGGGAGGCTGAGTAAAAGGCCTTGAAGGCCAGGGTGTACAGGTGATCAGCTTTGGCTTGGGTGGTGTGGCCGGGACAATCTGGCACAGGGTTGGGAAGCCAGATGCCCACAGACATCCCTGCTGACCAGGAACCTCTTTGGACTTAGGACAGCACCACGGCGTGACGAAATGCAACATTACGTGCAGCAAGATGACATCAAAGATACCTGTGGCTTTGCTCATCCACTATCAACAGAACCAGGAATCATGCGGCAAACGTGCAATCGTGTAGGTATTGCCCCCGAGGCCTCTGAAATCCCCTTCAGGCCCTTGAAATATTCCCAGACCTCTGAGAATCTATGTCCACACCTCCCCTCCCAGACCTGGTCTCCTAGGCGAAGGCCTCAGCACACGCTTCTCTTGCCCCTGGCCTGCAGGCCACTTCACTGACCTTAATTTCTGTGCCACATGGCTAAGGAGGAGAGTGGTTTCCTGAATGGCCCAGTGTGGCTGGGGGGGCAGCCGCCCTGGCTTGTGGCCTGGAGCAGCCATGAACGGTGGTAATTCCTTCTGGACTGAAGCACATGTTACCCCACACTCAAACCCACTATATTTCATGGGGTGGTATGGGTAGGCGTAAAGCATGAGGGTCTTACTTAAAATGCAGGTTCCAGCCTCTAACAGACCTGGTGCAAATCCTGCCTTCCCCTCTTACTGGCTGGATGGCCCTGCTTCCATTGTTTACTTTTTGCACCTTGGTTTCCTTGTCTGTAAAATGGGTAGCTAGGACAGGATGTAACTAAAGTGCTTGGCAAGGGCGCGGTGGCTAATGCCTGTAATACCAGCACTTTTGAAGGCCGAGGCTGGTGAATCACTTGAGGCCAGGAGTTCAAGACCAGGCTGGCCAACATGGTGAAACTCCATCTCTACTAAAAATACAAAAACTAGCTGGGCGTGGTGGTGGGTGCCTGTAATCCCAGCTACACGGGAGGTTGAGGCAGGAGAATTGCTTGAACCCAGGAGGCGGAGATTGCAGTGAGCCAAGATGGCACCACTGCACTCTGGCCTGGGCAATATTGTGAGACTCCATCTCAAAAAAAAAATAAAAAGAAAAAAAAGAAAAGAAAAAAAAATTAAATTAAAAATAAAGTGCTTGGCAAGGTCTGTCAGTAGGAGCTGCAGAGATCACTATCTCCATCTGACAGAAGAGGAAACAGGGTCATTTCGAGACTCTGGGGAGGGACTGAGTCATTGTCCTCCTGGCTGTTAAGGACCCTGGCCATCTTGGTCACTTCCTTCTCCTGGGGGCTCTCTTAGGTCCTGCCTAACCAGCCAGCCCTGAGGCCTTTCCCCAGGACTGACTTTTGAGCCCTAAAGCAGCCTCAGCCAGACCTAGGGGTCAGGCAGCAGGAAATGGCCAATGGCCCTTTGCTTTCTAGGCTCAGTTAAAGGAAGTCTGGCACTTCCTCTCCTCAATTATGCAGTTTCTAAGGTGGGCAAGGTACTGAGCGTTCTCCTGCCTGGCTTCTTTGCTGATCGGTCAAGGCTTACTTCCCCAAGACACCCCCAAGTATTTTTTGTTTTCTTGATGAAAGGGAAAAAGGAAATGGGGGAGGGGATCGCTGTGCCCAGGGGGCCTGCAGGGTCATACTTGCTTCCTGGACTCCTCAAGCTTCCCGGCATCCTGGAGCCAGGTGCCTTTACTTCACCTCTCTGAGCCTTGGTTTCCTCATCTGTAAAATGGGGATGAGCCTGGTAGCCACCTTGTGGGATGGATGTAAGATTTGAACATGGGCAAATGCCAAGCACAGGCCGTGGCATGGAGCCAGGGCGTCTGTCAGCTCTGAGCTGTGGGCTTGGCGGTGAACCAGTCACACACGGCTTCAGAGGAAGTTCAAGATTTGGAGGGCACTCAGGGTCCCAATGAGGCTGCCACATATTTGGCTCTAACCCCTTCTGCCCTTGAACACACATCGGGAGGGGAGGAGAGGGGCCTGGAGCACAGCCTGTAGCTGTGAAACCGAAGAAGAGCAACAAGACTCACGAAGTCTCATAAGGCCTGTTCCAGAGTGAGGAGGCCCCATACAGAGCTCACCTGAAGTCCTCTCCCCAGCAGGAGACTCAAAGCCCAGAGCCCCCTGCCTTAATGGTAACAATATTATCAACATTGTTATTATTTTCAGCTATTACTGATCGGCTCTGAGCCATAATTTGGCTTTTTTTTTTTTACAGTAACACAGAAGTAGGGTGATCAACTCGTCCCTGTTTGCCTGGGGACTTTCCCGGTTTTAAAATGGGAAGTCCCTCATCCTGAGCACCCCCTGCATCCCATTTTTTCTGGGATGGGTGGTCACGCTACAGATGGGAGGCTTTCCTATCTCCATTTCTCGGGTGAGGACCTGGGAGCCTAGGAGGGCGGGTTTCCCCAGCTGGTCAGTGGCCTCACAGCTGCTAAGTGGGAGGGCAGGGTTTCCAGCCGGGTGTGTTCACCTGCAGAGCACTGGTGCTGTGCCCCCACACCACGCTGGCCCGGGTTTCTGGCATCTGGACATCACTGGATCCCTGTCTTTCTCCCCTGTAGCTTGGAGACGAGACAGCACAGGCTGTTCTGTGCCGACCCGAAGGAACAATGGGTCAAGGACGCGATGCAGCATCTGGACCGCCAGGCTGCTGCTCTGACTCGAAATGGCGGCACCTTCGAGAAGCAGATCGGCCTGGTGAAGCCCAGGACCACCCTTGCCGCCCGGGGAATGGAGGAGTCTGCGGTACCGGAGCCCGAAGCCACAGGCGAAAGCAGTAGCCTGAAGCCAACTCCTTCTTCCCGGGAGGCACAGACGGCCCTGGGGACCTCCCCAGAGCAGTCGACGGGCGTGACTGGTTCCTCAGGGACCGGGCTCCCCCCGACGCCAAAGGCTCAGGATGGAGGGCCTGTGGGCACGGAGCTTTTCCGAGTGCCTCCCGTCTCCACTGCCGCCGCGTGGCAGAGTTCTGCTCCCCACCAACCTGGGCCCGGCCTCTGGGCTGAGGGAAAGACCTCTGAGGCCCCGTCCACCCAGGACCCTTCCACCCAGGCCTCCTCCACCCAGGCCTCCTCCACCCAGGCCTCCACTACTTCCTCCCCAGCCCCAGAGGAGAACACTCCGTCTGAAGGCCAGCCTGTGTGGGGTCAGGGACAGAGCCCCAGGCCAGAGAACTCTCTGGAGCGGGAGGAGATGGGTCCCGTGCCAGCACACACAGATGCCTTCCAGGACTGGGGGCCTGGCAGCATGGCCCACGTCTCTGTGGTCCCTGTCTCCTCGGAAGGAACCCCCAGCAGGGAGCCAGTGGTTTCAGGCAGCTGGACCCCTAAAGCTGAGGAACCCATCCATGCCACCATGGACCCCCAGAGGCTGGGCGTCCTTATCACTCCTGTCCCTGATGCCCAGGCTGCCACCCGGAGGCAGGCAGTGGGGCTGCTGGCCTTCCTTGGCCTCCTCTTCTGCCTGGGGGTGGCCATGTTTGCCTACCAGAGCCTCCAGGGCTGCCCTCGAAAGATGGCGGGAGAGATGGTGGAGGGCCTCCGCTACATCCCCCGGAGCTGTGGTAGTAACTCATATGTCCTGGTGCCCGTGTGAACTCCTCCGGCCTGTGTCTAGTTGTTTGATTCAGACAGCTGCCTGGGATCCCTCATCCTCATACCCACTCCCACCCAAGGGCCTGGACTGAGCTGGGATGATTGGAGCGGGGAGGTGGGATCCTCCAGGTGCACAAGCTCCAAGCTCCCAGGCACACCCTAGGAGGCCAGCCTTGACCATTCTCCACCTGCCAGGGACAGAGGGGACGGTCTCCCAACTCACCCCAGCCCCAAAACTCTCCTCTGCTGCTGGCTGGTTAGAGGTTCCCTTTGACGCCATCCCAGCCCCAATGAACAATTATTTATTCCCAGCCCCCTCTGACCCACGCTACCCTGTGAGTACTACAGTCCTTCCATCTCACACATGAGCATCAGGCCAGGCCCTCTGCCCACTCCCCGCAATCTCATTGTGTCTCTTGGTTCTGCTGCAGTTGCCAGTCACCCCGGCCACCTGCGGTGCTATCTCCCCCAGCCCCGTCCTCTGTACAGAGCCCACGCCCCCACTAGTGACGTGTCTTTTCTTGCATGAGGCTAGTGTGGTGTTTCCTGGCACTGCTCCCAGTGAGGCTCTGCCCTTGGTTAGGCATTGTGGGAAGGGGAGATAAGGATATCTGGTGGCTTTCTTCTTTGGTCTACACTGTGCTGAGTCTGAAGGCTGGGTTCTGATCCTAGTTCTACCATCAACCCCCCAAGGTACTCCCATCTGTGAAAGGAAAGAGGGAGGTAAGGAATATCTGTCCCCCTGACATCACTCATTGACCTGAGGCCCTTCTCTCCAGCCCCTGGATGCAGCCTCACAGTCCTTATGAGCAGAGCACCTTAGACAGTCCTTGCCAATGGACTAGCTTGTCTTTGGACCCTGAGGCCCAGAGGGCCTGCGAGGGAGTGAGTTGATAGCACAGATCCTGCCCTGTGGGCCCTCAAATGGAGGTGGGCAGAACAGAGTCCATCCCTGAAGGCCCCGCCCAGGCTCAGTCACTGAGACACCCCGAGCTCTGCCTCCCCTCACCCCCTAAGAGGGAGGAGGGAGTGCTCCAGACACCTGTCTAAGAAGCCCAGGAAAGGCTCTGGGAGCAGCCACACACCTGATGCTTCTTCAGAGACTCCTGCAGGCAGCCAGGCCACAAGACCCTTGTGGTCCCACTCCCCACACGCCGGATTCTTTCATGAGGCCTGGGTTCCCCTCCCACCTCTCTCACTCCTTGAAAACACTGTTCTCTGCCCTCCAAGACCTTCTCCTTCATCTTTGTCCCCGTCGCAGACAGGACCAGGGATTTCCATGAGGCCCCTGTTTGTTTCTGAAAGGGACGCTACCCGGGAAGGGGGCTGGGACATGGGAAAGGGGAAGTTGCAGGCATAAAGTCAGGGGTTCCCTTTTTTGGCTGCTGAAGGCTCGAGCATGCCTGGATGAGGCCACACCAGCCGTCCTGACCCCTCAGGGTCCCTGGGGGCAGCTCACCTCTCCCTTGGATTGTCCCCGAGGGTGACCCTTGCTCTACCTGAGGGGCCTCTTATGGCCTGGGTTCTACCCAGGTGCCAGGAACACTCCTTCACAAATGGGTGCTTGGAGGAAGGAAACCCAGCTCTGGTCCATAGAGAGCAAGACACTGTACGGCCCGGCCCGCCCGGCCTTTGCACTCCCTTGCTGGGCGTGGCACAGTATATTCAGGAAGTTCAGGGCCTGGCTCAGGTGGGGTCACTCTGGCAGCTCAGAGAGGGTGAGAGTGGAACTGATGCACTTTGTTCTGGCTCTTCCAGGCTGGGAGAGCCTTCCAGGGGTGGGGCACCCTGTGATGGGGCCCTGCCTCCTTTGTGAGGAAGCTGCTGGGGCCAGCTGGTCCCCCTTCCATGGACTTTGTTAGTTTCTCCAAGCAGGACATGGACAAGGATGATCTAGGAAGACTTTGGAAAGAGTAGGTTGATCCTTTTACTTTTCCAACCCTCATCACCAATGTCTGTGCCATTTTGTATTTTACTAATAAAATTTAAAAGTCTTGTGAATCAATACGGGTGATTTCTCTGGGGACAAGTCCAGCAACCAGGGCTTCAGAGGGGAAGGAACGGGGCAGGGGTGGGCAGGCCAAGATCCCTTTCAGCCCTGGAGACCCCTATCTCCAGTTCATCTGGGGCAGAAGAGCAGACATTTTCACAGTCAGCAAGAGAAGCAGCACCAGGGATCGGAGTGAGGAGTGCTGAACCCTCGGCCTAGCTTTGTTCTGCCCGGCTGTGTAATGTTGGGCCAGGGCCTTCACCTCTCTGAGCCTGCATAACTGTGAGTATGGGGCCTCTCCTAGTCTGGCAGGACTCTCCCTAGTCTGGCAGGACTCAGAATCCCTCATGAAGCCCTACCCCACGCCTGCTGAACCACCGTCCCAGGGGCCCTGGGACCACTGTCAGTGAACTGGTGCCCCATATGGAAACTGGCCCATAGTTTCCTCTTTGTGGCCTTCCTAGTTCAGATGAAGATCAAAGAGGGATTACTTCTTAAGGGACTTGGAAGTTCATAGATGTGCCCCAAGTGTGAGCCTCCTGGTGGCCTAAGCTCTTCAGTGTCCTGGGAGGCTTCCTAAGAGCTGCTCTGTACAGTTGTGCAGGTTGGAAACTGCACAAGGCTGCCACAGACCAAGTCCAGCCTACTGGTATCCAATATTTCATGAATGTTAGGATGCATCCTTTCCACACTGTGATATGTTTGGAATTGAGACTTGTTTTGTAATCAATGGCTTGTCACCGCTTAATTGGCAGGCTTTTTTTCTTTATTAGTAATGTATTAAATATCAGAACATCTTACCATCAATCATATCTTAGATTCAATGTCTACATGAATGGTGTTTTTTAGTAGGCAGGTCCAGGCAGCAGCTGCCATTTGAGATAGAGCAGGCTGGGGTCAGCAATCCCATTTCCTACAATCCCCTCCACCTCCTGGATCTCCTGGATCTTGTAGCCACATCAGTTACCATTTATCATTGCCTTTCTCTTGTTTTTCTTATAGTGAGGATATTTTTCTATAAGCCCAAGTCTCCATCAAAAGTAGGTCAAGGGTCAGGCATGGTGCCTCACACCTGTGATCCCAGCACTTTGAGAGGCCGAGGTGGGCAGAGCACTTGAAGTCAGGAGTTCGAGACCAGCCTGGCCAACATGGTGAAACCCTGTCTCTACTAAAACTACAAAAATTAGCCAGGTGTCGTGGCACACCCCAGTAATCCCACCTACTTGGGAGGCTGAGGCAGGAGAATGGCTTGAATCTGTGAGACGGAGGATGCAGTGAGCTGAGATCGCCCACCTGTACTCACTCCAGCCCAGGCGACAGCGAGACTCCGTCTAAAAAGCAAGCAAACAAACAAAAAAAGTAGGTCAAGGAAAGCCAGACCATGATGGGCACATGGCTTCTCTCATACCCTGCTGGCTTCCCTTGTTTCACTCCTGCTAAACCTCATAGAGATTCGAGCTTGCAGGAATCAATCTGCCTCTGTGCAATGCTGTCAATTCCGGCTCTCCCCTCTGCAGTGAGCTTCCCCAGCTCTGCCCCAAACCCAAGCTTGTCTAGCTTTCGCCCCTTCGCACTCTGAGGAAGGAGCTCCACCGCAGGCCTGGTTCCAGCCCCCAAACTCTCCCTGCACACCACCCATCAGCCACACAAGACACCAACAGAGGCTTTAAATGAAAAGATGTGTCTCTGTCTTTTCATCACATTCTTAGGTAAGATTGCAGCCTTCTCAGCAGGCTCAGGATGAGAAGCAGGAGTGGGAGAGATTTGTATTCCGGCTCAGTCCAGAGCAACTCCCCAGGAACCCTGGAGTGTTTGTGTAGTTTTATTTTCTTTCAGTTTCAGAGCTAAATGTGAGCTGAAGCCATTCCCACAATTAATGCAGAGTTTGGACGGGACCATTTTTTTTGTTTGTTTGTTTTTTGAGACAGAATCTCACTCTGCCAGCCAGGCTGGGGTGCAGTGGGTGATCTTGGCTCACTGCAACCTTTGGCTCACTGCAACCTCCACCTCCCAGGTTCAAGGAATTCTGCTGCCTCAGCCTCCTGTGTAGCTGGGACTACAGGCGCGCGCCACCATGCCCAGTTATTTATTTATTTATTTTTTTGTATTTTTAGTAGAGATGGGGTTTCACCATGTTAGCCAGGATGGTCTTGATCTCCTGACCTTGTGATCCTCCCACCTCAGCCTCTCAAAGTGCTGGGATTACAGACATGAGCCATCACGCCCAGCCCTTAACCTACTTTTGATGGAGACTTGGGCTCAGAGAGAAATATCCTCACTATAAGAAAAACAAGAGAAGGGCAATGATAAATGGTAACTGATGTGGGCACAAGGTCTGGGGGATCCAGGAGGTAGAGGGGATGGTAGGAAACGGAATTGCTGACCCAAGCCTGCTCTATCTCAAATGGCAGCTGCTGCCTGGACCTGCCCACTGTCACCCTGGGGGTGTACGGGTGTTGCTATATAACATTAGTTATAAAATAATAGTAGACATTGTTCATGTAATGTTTACGATGTGCCAGGCAATGTGTGAAATTCTTTATATACAATGATCCTCATCTTACTAATGATGAAAGCAAGACTCTCAGGTTGGGTGTGGTGGCTCAAGCATATAGTCCCAGCACTTTGAGAGGCAGAGGTGGGCAGATCACTTAAGCCCTGAAATTAGAGACCAGCCTGGGCAACATGGTGAAACCCCATTTCTATGAAAATACAAAATTAGCTGGGTATAGTGGTGTGCGCCGGTAGTCTCTGTTACTTGGGAGGCTGAGGTGGGAGAATCACCTGAGCCCCGGGAGGTCGAGGCTGCAGTGAGCCATGATCATGCCCGTGCATTCCAGCCTGGACAAAAAAGCAAGACCCTGCCTCAAAAAAACAAAAAAAGAAACGGGAGAGGTAGAGAGAGAGAGAGAGAGAGAGGAAGGAAGGAAGGAAGGAAGGAAGGAAGGAAGGGAGGGAGGGAGGGAGGGAGGGAGGGAGGGGAAGGAAGGAAAGAGAGAGAGAAAGAAAGAAAGAGAGAAAGAAAGGAAGGAGAAGAGGAAGAGGAAAAGGAAAAGAAGAAAGTAGGAAAGAAAGAAAGAAAGAGAAAGAAAGAAAGAAAAAGAAAGAAAGAAAGAGAAAGAAAGAAAGAAAGAAAGAAAGAAAAGAAAGAAAGAAAGAAAAGGAAAGAAAAGAAAAAGAGAAAGAGAAAGAGAAAGGCCGGGCTTGGTGGCTCAGGCCTGTAATCCCAGCACTTTGGGAGGCCGAGGTGGGCGGATCACAAGGTCAGGAGATCGAGACCATCCTGGCTAACACGGTGAAACCCCATCTCTACTAAAAATACAAAAAATTAGCCAGGTGTGGTGACAGGTGCCTGTAGTCCCAGCTACTCAGGAAGCTGAGGCAGGAGAATGGTGTGAACCTGGAAGAGGGAGCTTGCAGTGAGCCAAGATCACACCATTGCACTCTAGCTTGGGCAACAGAGCAAGACTCCATCTCAAAAAAAAAAAAGAAAGAAAGAAGGAGAAAAGAAAGAGAAAGAAAGAAGGAAAGAAAAAGAAAGAGAAAGAAAGAAAAGAAAAAGAAAAGAGAGAGAAAGGCTCTGAAAGGACATGTGACTTGCTCAGGGTGACACAGCTCGTAAGCAGCAGAGCAGGGATAGAACTCAGGGTCTTTCTCCAGAACTCAGCCTGAGCATTACAGAGAAAAGTGTGAGACACAGAGTCTCAAAGGTGTAGGCTCCTGAGCCCCACTTCTGACCTGCTGAGTTCAGGCTTCAGACGTGGGGGTTGCCCCTTCAAGCTGCACCACCCTCCCACCCCCGCCCCAGCCTCCTTCTTGCTCCGCTTCCTCAGTCCACCCTACACTGCCTCCAAATTAGGGGATTTATTGCCTGGCCAGCGTTTTAGAGCCCACTGCACCGGACCACCGGCTCCCACCCCCCAAGTTTCTCAGGCCCTGAGCGTCTCACCCTCTGGTCTTTGCCTTTGAGTCCCCTGTGTCCTCTGTACATTCCCCAAAAGGGTGAGGCCAGACAGAAAAACACAGAAATGAATGGCCGGGAATTTCCAGCTTGAGGCTGAATAACAGGTGCCCGGAAGGCATGGTGTATGTGTGTGTATTGTGTGTATGTGTGTAGTGTGTGTGTGTGCATTATGTGTATGTGTGTAGTATGTGTGTATATGTGTAATATGTTTGTATATGCGTGTATGTGTATTGCATGTGTGTAGTATGTGTAGTATGTGTGTAGTGTGTGTGTGTGCATTGTATGTGTGTAGTATGTGTGTATATGTGTTCAGTGTATGTATGTGGTATGTTTGTATATGTGTGTATGTGTATTGCGTGAATGTGTGTAGTGTGTCTGTGCATTGTGTATATGTGTGTAGTATGTGTATATGTGTGTAAGTGTATTGTCTGCATGTGTGTAGTGTATGTATGCATTTGTTTATGCATATGTGTGTAAGTGTATTGTGTGCTGTGCATATGTGTGCATTGTATATATGTGTAGTGTGTATATGTGTGTAGTGTATGTATATATGTGTTTGTGTACGTGTGTATGTGTGTACTATGCATGTGTGTGCATTGTGTGTATGTGTGTAGTGTGTGTATGCATGTGTTTATGTGTATGTGTGTACACATGTGTATGTGTGTACTGTACGTGTGTGCATTATGTGTGTATGTAGTATATATGTGTGTATCCATGTAGTGTATGTGTGCATGTGTTATGTGTGTGTATGCATGTGTACGTGTGTACGGTGCATGTGTGTGCATTGTGCATATGTGTAGTGTATGTTTGTATGAGTGTGTGTAGTTTGTATATGCGTGTGTTTATGCATATGTGCGTATATGTGTGTTCTGTGTGTATATGTGTGTGTGCTCTGCATGTGTGTGTCTGTGTGTGCGCACATGCCCAGCTCCTCCCAGATTTACACAAGCACATAAGCCCTCAGGAGACCATCCATGCTCTGTTCTTTTCTGCTCAGTCATGTGCTTTCCTGGATAAATAATGATTCAGCTGCAAAGACTTAAGAAAAGATCTACTGCCAGGCTGGCTTTCCTGAACTGGCAGCAAAGTTCAACAGCTGAAACCCATGCAGGATCTCTTTAATCGTGCCAAATTGGGGTGGGGAGTGTGCCTCTGAACCCAGGAGAATTCCAGAGCAGCGCATGTTTTGAAGAGATGCTCCTCTCCTAACTTCAGGGGATCCTGTTGTCCCCAGAGGCCAGAATAGGATTATTTGCAATGAGTAATTTCTAGCAATGCAGGAGCAAAGCATAACATGGGACTCTCTGGCTGCGTGACTTTGGGCAGGTTACTTAACCTCTCTGGGTCTTGGTTTTCTCTGTTGTAAAATGGGAATAATAACAACTCATCTCAGGGGTGAAGATATCATGAGATGATCCTTAAACACGTAGAAAAATGACATTCCCATAGCGAGCTCTCAGTAAACAGACCTATGATCATGCAATAGATGCTTCCAAAGGGTTTGAAATAGCCTATTTATATTTGCTTTTGTTATTGGGTACCCAAAGAAGACTATGGAATTATAAGATATCTATAAAGAAATGCAGTCTTCTTGGTTTTCAGTAAAGTAGGCTGAAGAAATATTATAGTGTCATTAAGGAGATCAGGATAATTTGTGACTGAGTGCAGTGGTTCACACCTCTAATCCTAGCACTTTGGGAGGCCGAGGCAGGAGGATTACTTGAGGTCGGGAGTTTGAGATCAGCCTGGGCAGCATAGTGATATCCTATATATACAAAAAATAAAAAATCAGCCGGGCATGGTGGCACACATCTGTATTCCCAACTATTCAGGATGCTGAGGCAGGAGGATTGCTTGAGCCAGGAGTTCGAGGTTACAGTGAGCTATGATTGCACCACTGCACTTCAGCCTGGGTGGCACAGCAAGACCCTGTTTCTAAAAATAAATACATAAATTGATTAATTAAAAATAATCGTCTGTAATTTGCATAATTTTTCCCTAAGCCCATAGATGCTCTTCAAGTTGATGTAACTTTTCTAAATTACTTTTGAACTTGGTGCTCTTGTTTGAATATGACTCCCAAAAGTTTGTGTGTTGGGAACTTCGTCTCCGACAGCGGCAGTGTTGAGAGGTGGGATCTTTCGAAGGTGATTGGATCATGAGAACTCTGCCCTCATTAGTGAATTAATCCATTCATGGATTAATGGGTTATTGAGGGAGTGGGTTAGTTATTACAAGAGTATGTCTATTATAAAAACCAGTTTGGCTGTCTCTTGTGAGGCCCCTCACCATGTGATACCCTGCCCTACCTTGGGACTCTCTGCAGAGGCCCCATCAGCAAGATGGTTCTCACCGGATGCAGCCCCTTAACCTTGTGCTCTCTAGCCTGCAGAACTGTAAGAAACAAATTTCCTTTCTCCATAAATTGCCCAGTCTGTGGTATTAAGTTAAGCAACAGAAAATAGGCTGAGCTACTTGGCAAGGTCAAAATGCACAAATCTCAACTAATTAATTGTTGACTAGCAAGCTGACTTGGGACAGAAAGGAAAGGCTGTTTGCTTTCAAGAACTTGGTGACTGGAGTACTCAGTTTCCTGAATATTTCTGGCTTGCTGCCTCCTGAGAGGGGACTGCTCTTCCTGAGCCTTTTGGGGTTTTGGTGGGGGTCAAATGACCAGTTCTGGCCAGTGAGCTGGGAGTGGAAGCAGCGTGTGTCACACAAGCTTCAAGCATTTAATTGCTGGTGGAAGACCTATCAGAGCTTTCAGTACCTCCAGCATGGCATCTGGCAACACTCCAGAAAATGGCTGGGCTCCAGAGTGAGTGTGACTCAGAGCCTCCAGCCACGAAAAGAGCCTCAGCTAATCTATGTCACGCAGTGTGAGGAAGAAATAAAACCTTTGCAGTTTAAGCCACAGACAGTTTGAGGATATTTGTTATTGCAGCATATCCTAGCCCATTCTGATGGATACAGCATCCAGGAAGAAAAAATATGATTGCTTGGACTCAATAGGCACGACTTGTCAGTAATCTGCATGATGCTATTAAAAACTTGAAAACACCAGGCGCAGTAGCTCACACCTGTAATCCCAGCACTTTGAGTGGCTGAGACAGGTGGATCGCTTGATCCCAGGAATTTGTAACCAGCTTGGGCAATGTGGGGAGACCCTGTCTCTACTACAAACACAAAAATTAGCTGGATGTGGCGGTGTGCATCTGTAGTCCTGTTCCAGCTACAGGGATTTTTAAAAAAAAAATGAAAGGAAAAAAAAAGCTTGAAAACAAGTTGGGTGTAGGTGGCTCACACCCAGTGCTTTGGGAGACTGAGGCAGGAGGATTACTTGAGTCCATGAGTGGACAGTAGCCTGGGCAACATAGGGAGAGCCTGTCTCTACAAGAAAACAAAAAACAAAGAAACAAAACAAACAAACAAAACGAGTGTGGTGGCATGCACCTGTAGCTCCAGCTACTGAGGTAAGGGGATAGCTTGAGCTTGGGAGGTTGAGGCTACAATGAGCCATGATCGTGCTGCTGCACTCCAGCCTGGGCATCAATACGCTTTTAGCTGGCTCTCCTCTTCATCTCTTCATTCACCCTTTTTGCAGATGCGGGGAGGTCACCCTCAGCATGGGCCACTGTCTATGGTGTCTATGGATTTATCTGAAATTCTCACTGAGTAGAGTTGGAAAGAGGAAACTCTTGACAGTTTCTCTGAAATACATTGGTGCTCGAGAGTTTTAATGTCTCGGATGTTGTGATGGTTAATGATGAGTGTCAACTTGATTGGATTGAAGGATGCAAAGTATTATTCCTAGGTGTGTCCCTGAGGGTGTTGCCAAAGGAGATCAACAATTGAATCAGTGGACTGGAAGAGGCAGACCCACCCTCAGTCTGGGTGGACACAATCTAATCAGCTGCCAGCACAGCTAGAATAAAAGCAGGCAGAAGAACATGGAAAGACTAGACTGGCTTAGCCTCCCAGCCTACATCTTTCTCCCGTGCTGGATGCTTCCTGCCCTCGAACATCAGACTCCAAGTTCTTCAGCTTTGGGACTCAGGATGGCTTCCTTGCTCCTCAGCTTGCAGACAGCTTATTGTGGGATGTCACCTTGTGATCATGTGAGTCAATACTCCTTAATAAATTTCCCTTTATATATATACATCTATCTTACTAGTTCTGTCCCTCTAGAGAACCCTGACTAATACAGATATGCTTCAGCAGACAAGGAAGTAAATAGGGAAAAGAACAGTAACATTATCCAGCCTCACCTCGTCGCCAGCTGATCTGGGTCTGCCAGTTTTGCAAGCACTCCTAAGCCCAGAAGCCAAACCAGGGTAACCTGGGCCTGCAGGCACAGGAATCAGGTGTTTAGGCACAGCTCTAGGGACCAGCAAGGGCAGTTTCTGTGTCTTGGGTTCCCTGGAGGATTTCCACAGGTCAGCTGGCTTTTCCCTCATCCTCCTACTGCCAGCTCCCATCCTTCTCACCGTCTCCCAGCACTTTTGTCCACAGACTTTTTTTTTTTTTTTGAGATGGAGTCTTGCTCTATCACCCAGGATGGAGTGCAGTGGCACAATCTTGGCTCACTGCAACCTCCGCCTCCTAGGTTCAAGTGATTCTCCTGCCTCAGCCTCCTGAGTAGCTGAGTTTACAGGCACACACCACCACACTCACCTAATTTTTTTGTGTTTTTTGTTTGTTTGTTTGTATTTTTAGTAGAGATGGGGTTTCGCCATGTTGGCCAGGCTGGTCTCGAACTCCTGATCTCGGGTGATCCACCTGCCTTCCAAAGTGCAGATTCTTAAAGTTTTTTTTTTTTGAAACAGTTTTTGCTCTTGTTGCACAGGCTAGAGTGCAATGGCACAATCTTGGCTCACTGCAACCTCTGCCTTCTGGGTTCTAACAATTCTCCTGCCTCAGCCTTCCAAGTAACTGGGACTACAGGCGTGTGCCACCATACCTGGCTAATTTTTTGTATTTAGTAGAGACAGGGTTTCACCATATTGGTCAGGCTGGTCTCACACTCTTGACCTCAGGTGACCTACCCACCTTGGCCTCCCAAAGTGCTGGAATTGCAGGTACCAGCCACAGCACCCAGCTGATTTTCTTTATATTTCAAGTCAGTCTTCTCTGTCTGAGAGAACTTACCTCTTCACTATTCCCCTGGCCAACTTCTATTCATCCTTTCTCTCAGCTTGGATGTCACCTCTTCCAGGAGACCTTCCCTGACTTCTGAGTTTCAGGAAGGTTTCCTGCTGGGGGATTCATGGTCCATGGGGTCTTCCCTCATAACCCTCACATGACCTGGCTATATCTGCTTGCCCTGCTGTGTTTCTGTAAGATCTGTGAGGGAAGGCATGGATGTGTCCCGTTCCCCTTTGTGACCCAGTGACCGCTGCAGGTCCTGGAAAGGGTAAAGAGGGGAAAGGCCAGAGCCCACCCATCTGTGTCCTTTGACACTCCTTGTGCCATGCCCCTTTCCAACTGATGGAAAGCCCACTTTGTCCTTGTGGGGCGCAGCATTTCAAGGAATTTCCCGGTGGGAAATATTTAACTCCCTCAAAGGACTGTCAGAGACTAAAAGTGATCATCTGTGATGTGTTCAAGTCACTCCTGAGCCCCTTGAATCCTCCAAATGCTACCGAGTAATGGACTTGCTGCTTGGCATGAGTACAAGCCAATATTATAGCACCACTTTTTTGAAAAGAAAAAGCTTTATTCCAAGTCACCTGGCAAGACAGAAGACAACACTCAAATCTGCCTCCCGGATTCCTGGGTAGGTCAAGTTTTTAGGGCACTGCTAACTAGTCCCAGGGATGCCGATGCAGCTGGTTGCCACACTGGTGGTGCTAACGATCAGGAGGTGGAAGTTTTCTCTGCACCCAGTCAGGCTACATGACACGCAGTTTTGGCTCCATGCTATCTGTAACAACTTAAGCAATGGTTAATTGGTTTGAGCTGGTCCCGTGGTTATGCAATCACCAGCACATCCTGGCCAAGACATTGTCCCCAGGCATGGCCAGAATCTCCAGGAAGCCTGGACTGGGTCACACCCTGCTTGTCACCGAATCTCCCCAGAGGAGTGAGGAGGCGAGGGAGAATCTAGAAGCTCTGGACTGTCAGTGTGTCTAGACCACTCCGGCTCCTGCCGATGGGTGCATGGTCTCACTGACTTCAAGAATGAAGCCGCCAGCCTTCGCAGTGAGCGCTATAGCTCTTAAAGATGGCAGGCCCGCCTTGGCCTCCCCAACTGTTGGGATTACAGGCGTGAGCCACTGTGCCTGACCCGACACAGACCTTCTTCTCATGAGGTTCACTGTCCGCATGACATCCCTGTGAGCCTTTGGATGGGTTTTCTCACTGTCATCCCTGTCACAGCTCATGCTCATAGTGTTACCAAAACACCAGGTATGCGGTAGGTCCTGCTGCTCCCTGCCCAGAAAGCCAATCGCTGAGACACCAAGTATTGCCAGGGAAGACTTTAATCAAATGCTGCAACCAGCAGATGGGAACTCAGTCTGAAATCCATCTCCCTGACTGACTAAAACCAGGGGTTTATACAGCAGAGAACAAATGTAACAATGTATAAGAGAACAGGAACTAGACCGGGGCAAGGAAGCAATCATGGTGAAAGAGGGAGTCTGGAATCTGGTACAGTGAGCTGGTGGGTTTCAGTTCTTTGATACCTTTTTTTTTTATTGAGAGACCCAACGGGTCATTACTTGAGGGAGGAACTCAGATAAAACAAATATAAGTTTCAAGCTTTAAGACCAGAAGGGTCAATTTCTATGTTTGTCCAAAGAACAGTGTATGGGAGTATTGGCCTGTTTCCATCTGAGCCCCATTTTCCAGATGGGAGAGCAAAGGCACAGAGAGATTCAGAAATTTACCCAAGCCGGGCACCGTGGCTCACGCCTATAATCCCAGCACTTTGGGAGGCTGAGGCAGGTGGATCATCTGAGGCCAAGAGTTCCAGACCAGCCTGGCCAACATGGGGACACCCTGTCTCTACTAAAAATACAAAAATCAGCCATGTGTGGTGGCGTGTTCCTGTAATCCCAGCTACTTGGGAGGCTGAGGCAGGAGAATCACTTGATCTTGGAGGCAGAGGTTGCAGTGAGTCAAGACCGCACCATTGCACTCCAGCCTGGGCGACAAGAGCGAGACCCCATCTCAAAAAAAAAAGAAACCCAAAGTCACACACGTAGTAACTAAGCCAGCAGGCAACCTCACTTCAGAGATCCTTCTTCTTCTTTTTTTTTGTAAATTGTGGTATAGTTGGTGTGTAGAATAGCATACAATGATGAAAAGAAAGAACTATACATTTGGCCTGTATCAACACAAATGACACTGTCAGGTGTAATGCCGCAAGATGTGGAAATATAGATATAAGATGATGGTGTCGATATAAAGCTTAGAAATGAGCATGAACAGGCCCGGCGTGGTGGCTCATGCCTATAATCCCAACACTTTGGGAGGCTAAGGCAGGAGGATCACCTGAGGTCAGCAGTTTGAGACCAGCCTGGCCAACATGATGGAACCCTATCTCTACTAAAAATACAAAAATTAGCTGAGCATGGCAGTGTGCCCCTGTAATCCCAGCTACTCAGGAGGCTGAGGTGGGAGAGTCGCTTGAACCCTAGAGGTAGAGGTTGTAGCGAGCCAAGATCGCGCCACTGCAGTCCAGCCTGGGAAACAGTGCGAGACTCCGTCTGTAAAAAAAAAAAAAAAACAAAAAAAAGAAGGAAGGAAATGTGCATGAACAATGGTATATATTTTGCTTAAGGACATACACACATGAGTTAGTGAGATGTGAAGAAATGCGTGGGACTAATGGCTGCCAAATTCTGTTCCTCTAGTGCATAGAGACTGTGATTAGGGGAGGAAAGCGGGGCTCAGTGACGTGGTAATACATCTGTTAACCTGTTGGTGGGTACAGGAGTGTGGTTAGCAACGCTGGTGCCCTACCCAGGCCCCACTCCTTTTGGTTGATTTTACTTTCAATCACTCTCCCGGGCCCCTCCGAGGAATCTGGCTGAAGCTGCCCGCCGGGGACGTCACCTGAGGTCACACCCTTGCTGGGCTTTCACCCCTTCTCTGTCTTTACTCCTCCACTTTCCCACTACTTCCCCAGGGAGCACATCCTTAATGAACTCAACCTGAGACAATGGAGAGAGCCCAGTCACCCATAAGCTGAGAGGGCAGAGCCCAGGCAAGGCAGAAAGGAAGGCGGACCCTATCGTTAGCCAAGTGTGGTTGAGGTGAAAGCCCCACTGTGCGGAGGGACAGACACAGCTCAGAGGGCAGCTGAGGTGGTGGTTCCTCCCTGCAAAGGACTCTCTAGGGACTCCTGCTTCCCCGGTCTGGGGCCTGCTCAGAAGTGGCCACATCCCTTCCCGATACCCTCAGCCCCCACTGGGGAGAGCCATGACCCAGGTGGCACTGTGCCATGTGTCAAATCCCCAAATACTATTGAGACGTGACCTCGTTCCCTGCTGGCCTTTGCAGTGGTTGAGATTCCCAAGGCCTTTCAAAGAGGCCAGATCCACCAGGCTTTTTGGAAAGGGTGCGAAGCTTCTTCTCAGGATGCTGGGTGCTTGTCACTGACCCTAGTGCTGAACAGATCTTCCTCGGGTGCCCAGACAGTCGAGTCTGGCAGGACAATCCTCCACCCCCACTGTGGGCAGGCTGCCAGGATAGAAGCAGAGGACTTCTGAGTTCTCAGTGACTTCTGTGACTGTACCCTGAGGGGTGAACCTCGAATTTTCCCAATGTCGTCAGGGAACCATAGAGCTACCTTTGAAGCAGCTTGGAAACAGGGACAGATGTTCCTTGGAAAGAGAGTCAGACTCTAGCAATGAATAAAATGCACTTATTTACAAGGCTTGAGTTGAAGCCCAGAAGTCCTGGAGCCCAGGCATCAGAGAGACATTGAGACAAGTCCGTTGGTAAGAGTGAGTACTCTCTTACCAATGGGATTCTGCATTCTGCTTCAGGAACAACACCAGCCATTTATCCATTCACTCACTTAATCCAATATATTGACGGCCTACCATGTGCCGAGATATACTCCACTAAAGAAAAGAAACAGAGGCCTCTGTCCCATGCAATTTACATCCCAGTAGGACGGGGGTGGGGGTACAGGTGGGAGACAGACAGCAAATAGCAGACATAAGTAAGCGAATGGTCTAGCATGTCAGAGGATATAAGCATTTCAGCAAAAAAGAAAAAAAAAAGAGCAGAGGAAGAGATGGGGGTGGCATGCAATTTGAAATAGGGTAGACTTCACTGAAAGATGTAATCTAAACAAATATATATATATATATATATATATATATATATATTTTTTTTTTTTTTTTTTTTTTTTTTTTTGAGACAGAGTCTTGCTCTGTTGCTCAGGCTAGAGTGTAGTGGCCTCTGCCTCCTGGGCTCAAGCGATTCTCCTGCCTCAACCTCCCAAGTACCTGGGACTACAGGCACCTGCCACCATACTCAGCTAATTTTTGTATTTTTAGTAGAGATGGGATTTCACCATGTTGGCCAGGCTGGTCTCGAACTCCTGACTTCAAGTTATCCACCTGCCTCTGTGTCCCAAAGTGCTGGGATTACAGGCGTGAGCCACCACGCCCAGCCTAAACAAAGATTTGAAAAACGTGAAGGAGTGAGTCCTGCAGGTATCTGGGGACAGAACATTCCAGGCAGTGGAGGGTCAGAACATTCCAGGCTGTCAGAGGGTCTTGGACTTGTCCTCTGGGTGAGGTGGAGAGCCTTGGGGACGTTCTGAACACAGGAGATTCATGGTCCCTCTGCTGCTGTGCTGAGAACACACTGTAGAGGGCGACAGGGAGAGCACCAAGAAGGCAGTTGTAGGAAGCCAGGCAGAGATGCTGGTTTCTGGGTGTATTTGGAAAGCAGAGACATGAGCTCACCCAACAGATGGGAAGTTGGGGGCGAGAGGAAGAGGCGTCAGGGATAGCGTCCAGGTTTCTGGCCCTAGTAACCGGAAGGAAGGGGCTGGCGGAGAAGGAGGAGAGAGCAGGTGTAGGGGTGGGTGGGAATCAGGAATTCAGCTTCGGACTTAGGGGGTTGGAGCTGCCTATTTGGCATGGCGAGTAGGCAGCTGGACGTAGAAGGAGGCTGGAGTTTGCGAGAGAAACTTGGGAGTGGTTAGCATATAGATGATATTTAAAGTCAGAAACGTGTACTATTTGCCAGATATATGCAGTAAGGCAGTTGATGCAAACCAAAGCCTTCTAATGTAATTATTGTTATTATTTTCATTTTGCAGCTGTAGAAACTGAGGCTCAGAGAGAAGTGACTTTGAGCTCAGTGTCACCACCTGCTGATGGGAGAGCGGAATTCAAAACCAGGTGTCCTGACCTAGAGTCTTTGCTCCTAACCCCTCCACTGTGAGGTGGCCCCCTCACTGGATCTTTCATGGCATGTCTTAGATGAGAGGTGGATGGTCTTTGGATCAAGGGAAGATAATCCATACAAGAAGGGGACAGGTGTTTGGAAGCAGCAAATCAAGTCACAAAGTGAGGGGACGCACTGGCCCTCAAGGAAGCTGAATGTTGGGGAGCAGTGAGATGAGACTGAATAGGAAGGAGGGGCTAGATGGAAGGTACAGCTTCAAGATTGGCCTGAAAAATTTTGACTGGATGGGGAAGGAAGCAGGGAGCCATTGATGGTTTTGGAGGAAGGGGACACTATATGGTTAGGGCAGCCCTTGTGAAAGATCCATCACATATGGGCATACAGCTGATGAGGGAGGTGTCAGGAGAGACCAGAGAGGAGGAAACAGTCCCAGAAGTTGTTGAGACTCTCTGGGTGTGAAGGATGAGGGCTGAGCCAGTGGAGATGAGAAGGAAGCGAGGAAGCCAAGCTCCCACTGAAGACAGCGCTGAGCGGAGTCTCTGCCTGATGTAATGTGGGGGATGGAGGCGAGGAATGAGTCAAGGGCAAAGTTTCATACTGGGGGCAGACGGGGAGGTGGGAAACAATGCTGGCTTGAACAGATAAAAGGGAGGCTGGTGTGAGAGGGAACTCGGTTTTACACTTCTGGTACTTGGGGCTGAATGAACCATAGCAGGACAGATTTCTGCTTCCCAGCAGCCCACAGGTTAGTGTGGGGGACAGACTGCACAGAGCTGGCCAGGCTGCAAGGCAGAGAGAGCTGAGGGGTGCCACAGAAAGATGGGCAGGAATGGGCAGCGTCCAGGTGGGCGTGTCTGATTGGTTACTGGTCAGGGCTGGAGACAGATGAACAAGTATTTATCCAGATGTAAGAGATCTGGGGTAGATGATGTCAGGGAGGAAGAGAAGGTTGCTTGAGGCAAAAACAAAGTCTAGGACAGAGGCCCAGGCTTGCTCCTGCCACCAGCTAGCTCTGTGCTCATGAAGTAGATTTTTTTTTTTTTTTTTGGAAATGGAATCTTGCTCTTTTGCCCAGACTGGAGCGCAGCGCCACAGTCATGGCTCAGTCATGCACCACCGTGTTGGGCTAATTTTCATTTTTTGTGTGTGTGGAGACAGAGTCTTACTATGTTGCCCATGCTGGTCTCAAGCTCCTGGGCTCAAGCGATCCTCCCACCTCAGCCTCCCAAAGTGCTGGGATTACAGTGGACCAGTTGTTTAAACTACTCTGGTCAGTTCCTAATTTTCTCATCTGTAAAAAATAATAGTTCTTACCCCTGAAGCTGTTGTGAGGACAAAGTAAACTAATAGACTTAACTGCTGAGACCACCCCTGCCACCCACCCCAGCCTGTAGTGAGAGCTCAGGGACATTTCTGAGAAGAGGAGCTCACGGGGAGCCCAGGGAAGAACCGTGTCCCAAATCCCAGTGGGAGGAGCATCAAGAAGGGAGGTAGGTTCCCAGGGATGACAAGGAGATTCTCTGAGCCAGTTGGAGACCAGGAACTTTACAGACTTCATCTCAGTCAGTTTTCCAGGCCATACCATGAGGGAGTGTCTATCATCACACTCATTTCACAGATGAGAAAAGTGAGGTTCATAAAATTGCTGTTGGTCACACAACCAGGAACAAGTAGCAGAGGGACTGGGACCCAGGGCTGTCGGTAATGATTCCAGAGCCTCTGCTGGTAACCTCTGCCCCACACTGCCCAATGTAAGGCGATGGGAAGTTCAGGGGGTGGCTGGAGGGGATCGAGAGGCTCAGAGAGAGCACCCTTTCCTAGAGCATCAGAGCTGGAAGCCACATTGCTGAGGATTAATTAAATCACAAGCGGGCAGAGAGGAAATGGTAGAGGGAAGTACAGACCACACATCGGAGCAGTTTGGTCATGAATGAAAGAAGAAATGGGAGGGCAACATGCGGGGGTGTTGAGGTCAAGGGGAGATCTTTATGGAAGTGGAGAGACAGGATCATGTTGTCAGCAGAGGGAAAGGGTGTCATGGGATGGGAGACAGTAAAGAGCTAGAAGATGGCAGCTCAACTGCGGGAAGGAGGCCCCTCTGGGATGATTAAGGTTGAGATTCAAGCCACAGTTGAAGCAATGTAGGTTTGGCAGAAAATGGCCACAACCATAAGGAAGTTGTAAACTAGATGGAGGAGGAATCAGGGTATCCTTGGTTAGATTCCTCTGCTTTATCCATGACAGAAGGATTTGGGTGTGTCTCATGAAATGACGGGACACACTGGTTTAAAAACAATTTGCCCTGGGATGAAGGAGGCCCTGGGATAGAATGTAAGTTGGGCCCATGTTGTAGTTCAGAATCTCTAAGTGACCATCCATCTATCCATGCATCCATGCATGTATATATCCATTCATCATCTATCAAGCCATGTACCCATCCTTCTATTCACCCATCCAACCACACATCCATCTATCTGTACATCTATACATACACCCACCTATCCATCAGTCCATCCATCTGCTTACCCATCCAGTTTCATGCATCCATCCATCTATCATCTGTCAGTTCATTCATCCATCCTTCCATCGATCCATCATCCATCCATCCATCCATCCACCCATTCATTCATCCATTCATCTATCCATCCATTCATCCATCCATCTATCCATCCATCCATTTACCCATCCATCCATCTATATATTCTTTTACCATCCATCCACACATCCATCTGCCATCCATCCACCTACCCATCCAT
Source organism: Macaca fascicularis (assembly GCF_037993035.2). NCBI lineage: Eukaryota > Metazoa > Chordata > Mammalia > Primates > Cercopithecidae > Macaca > Macaca fascicularis. The sequence continues at coordinate 53,508,296 of NC_088394.1, forward strand.
TTATCCATTCATCTACCCTTCCATCTATCCATCCATTCATCCATCCATCTATCCATCCATTCATCTACCCATCCATCTATTTATTCTTTCACCATCCATCCACCCATCCATCTATCCATCATCCATCCACACATCCACCCATCCATTTATCTACCATCCATCCATCCATCCATTCTTTTATCCACCTTCCAGCCACTCATCCATCCATCACCCATCCACACATCCATCCATCATCTATCCACCATTCATCCGTTCACTCATTTTTCCCTTCTATATCCATTCACCCATTCATTCATTCACCCATCCATACAACCACTCACCTATTTATACGTTCAGTAAACATATATATATATATTTTGAGACAGGGTCTCACTCTGCCTCCCAGGCTGGAATGCAGTGGTGCAATCATGGCTCACTGCAGCCTCAACCTTCCTGATGTAGGTGATCCTCCCTACTCAGCCTCCAGAGTAGCTGGGACAGGTGCACACTGTAACACCTGGCTACTTTTTTTTTTTTTTTTTTTTGAGACGGAGTCTCGCTGTGTTGGCCAGGATGGAGTGCAGTGGTGTGATCTTGGCTCACTGCAATCTCCACCTCCTGGGTTCAAGCGATTCTCCTGCCTCAGCCTCCCGAGTAGCTGGGACTACAGGCACACTCCACCACACCCAGCTAATTTTTTTTTTTTTTTTTTTTTTGGTATATTTAGTAGAGACGGGGTTTCACCATGTTGGCCAGGAAAGTCTCGATCTCTTGACCTCGTGATCCACCTGCCTTGGCCTCCCAAAGTGCTGGGATTACAGGCGTGAGCCACTGTGCCCGGTCATTTTTTTTGTATTTTTTTGTAGAGACAGGGTTTCACCATGTTGCCCAGGCTTGTCTTGAACTCCTGGGCTCAAGTGATCCAGCTGCCTCTGCCTCCCAAAGTATTGGAATTACAGGTGTGAGCCACCACACTGGCCTAATAAACATATTTTATTGAGCACCCACTAAGGTGCTAAGTCCTGGAGGGATAAGTTGGAACATAAAAGAGATCCTTCAAAGATTTTACAGTCTTTTGTGTGAGTCCCAATGAATAAATTAGCAATCACAATAAAATATAAAGACAGCCATGAAGAGGGAAGTCAATGAACTCTGGGGACATAGAGGAAGGAAGGGAGTGAGGGTTCAAGCTGCCCTCTGAAATGAGGGTAGGAGTAAAAGGAAGTGAGATGGGGGAGCAGGAGAGAATGTTCCAGACAGGAAGAACAGCCTGAACAAAGGCTTGGGCATCAGTAAGGGCCTGGCATTTTCAAGGAACTGAAAGAAGGTCCATGTGGCTGGGACAAAGTGATGTGGTGGGTGGTGGAGCTGGAGGAAAAAGCTGAGCCTGGAGAAGTAGGCAGAAATGTGGGCTTCGTCCTGAGGGTAATGGGGAGGCATTGAAGGATTTCGAGAGGGGAGAGCCTTGCTCAGACTCGTGTTTTGGAGATCACTGGGCTTTTGAGAGGAAGATGGACTGGACCAGGAAGGCCTGGAAGCTGGGGCATGAGTTCACGGCTGTGGTCCAGCAGAGAGATGCAGGGGGAGCAGGAGACGAATTCAGGACACATCCAGGTAGCCAACTAACACACTTCGCTGATGGACTGGATGTGGGCAGTGAGGGAGAGCCCAGGGACAGAGATGACCCTTGGATTTCTGACCTGAGGAACCAAGAGGACACCCCATCAGGAACGACAGACACATCAACGGGCACGTCAAGTCTTTGGGACAGGGGAATGGGGCCTATTTTGGGGCCAGGGGTGGAAATACCAGTTGGGACCCTTACATCTCAGCTGGACTGGCCCTGATCCCTGATTCCCGGCCCCCTGGGTAGGGCAGGATGAATCCAGTTTCAGCTGTCAGTGATGGAGATGAGTAAACAAATGCTCAATCCTTACTGAGCTGCTCCAGGAGACCCTAGGCAAGTCACTGCCCTGATGAGCCTCAGGTGACACTGGTGTGACGGGGATGACACTTCTGCCTAGCTGCCCAACCCCGGTCAGCCACAGCTGTCAAATGCAATTGAAGATGATGAAGAGCCGCCGCCCCAGCTGCTTGGATGCTCTGTGACTGAGAGCATCCTCGTTCCACCCACTGCCTTGGGGACAGGCTTCTGCAGGAGCCTGGGCAGAGCCTGGGGCAGGAACGTTCCTTCCCTGTCTTTCAGGGAGAAGGACCACATATCTGCCTGTTCCAGTGCCCTCTGGCCAAAGCGGAGTGGGCTGTTGCAGCAGCCCCTGGGGCAAGCACGGCAGATTCCTGGGTGGTGTGCCTGCCCACTTTAGTCAGAGGCGTTGAGACAAGGAATTACCATGGCCGTTCCTCCCACTCAGATCCAATTCCCCTTCACACTCTCCTAATAGGCCTAACAGTGTCTGGCCTGCTTCCCTGCCATGGCCCTTTCCCTTCCCCTGGCCACAGCACTGTCCCCCCTGCTGCCCCTCCACAAAGCTCTGCCTCACTGCCACCTCCTCCAGGGAGCATTCCTGATTGCCCTGACAGACCTCCAGGTCCTAGAGTCCTCACAGCAGCATAAGGATCTCTCAAGATGCTTCACATAGGCCCAGATTCGGGATATTTTGTCTGGAAGGTCCCTTGGCATCCATCTCACAGCCTGGGACAACTGAGGAGGAATAAACTCGGTTAACCCCTGGTAAGGAAACCACCACAAAAATGTCCCTGGTCCCGGCCACCTCCCAAAGAAGACGGAGGCACACTGGGCCCTTTGCGTCCATCTCACCTGCCCTTCCTTCAGTCCTGTGCTTACTCGGTCAGTCCTGTGTTTACTCGAACGCTGAAGGTTCACTGCATGCCAGGCACCATGCTTGGCCCTGGGGATGCCCACAGCGCGGGGCAAGGCAGACACAGCCTGTCCTCGTGTGACTGGCTCTCAGTCTTGCATTTAGGCTGTGCCCCGTGCCGGGGTTTCATGCTGTTGCCCATTTTTTTTTTTTTTTTTTTTTTTTTTTTTTGAGACGGAGTCTTGCTCTGTCACCCAGGCTGGAGTGCAATGGTGTGATCTCGGCTCACTGCAAGCTCCACCTCCCAGGTTCACGCCATTCTCCTGCCTCAGCCTCCCCAGCAGCTGGGACTACAGGCGCCCGCCACCAAGTCCAGCTAATTTTTTGTATTTTTAGTAGAGATGGGGTTTCACCATGTTAGCCAGGATGGTCTCGATCTCCTGACCTCATGATCTGCCCGCCTCGGCCTCCCAAAGTGCTGGGATTACAGGCATGAGCCACCATGCCCAGCTGTTGTTGCCCTAATTTATATCTGCACATTTCCCTCTCTGCACCTTTGCCTAAACCGTGCACCCTGTGCAATGCCCTTTCTTCCAATCTCAGTATGAATCTTTTTTTTTTTTTTAAACGGAGTCTTGCTCTGTCGCCCAGGCTGGAGTGCAGTGGTGCAATCTCGACTCACTGCAAGCTCCGCCTCCCAGGTTCACGCCATTCCCCTGCCACAGCCTCCTGAGTAGCTGGGACTACAGGTGCCCGCCACCATGCCTGGCTAATTTTTTTTGTATTTTTTAGTAGAGATGGGGTTTCACCCTGTTAGCCAGGATGGTCTCGATCTCCTGACCTCGTGATCCGCCCGCCTCGGCCTCCCAAAGTGCTGGGATTACAGGTGTGAACCACTGCACCCGGCCTCAGTATGAATCTTATCTACAAAACCTAGCCCTATGCCCTATAGCCACCTCTTTCAGGCAGCCTTCCATGAATTCTGGCCAGAAGCAGCCTCTCCCCAGTCTGTGCCCCGAAGCCCTTTAATCTCACCTGCATGTCCCTATAAGGAGTCAGGCCCTGTTCCCCCACCCCTACCCACTGTGAAACCCCACAACAGCAGGGTCTGGCCTCTGTCCGCCCTGCAGCCCCCAGCACAGCCCCGAGAGGCCAGCTGCCCCTGCCAGCTAGGCAGCCTGCACCAGCCTTGAACTGAACCAGAACCTTCCTAGTCCAGAACCTTCCACTGCTACTTTCATGATCTGTTCCCCAGAACAAACAGGGGAATTTGGGTCCTTCTGGAGAAAGCTCTGAGTCTGCGGGAAAGCGAAGAAAACTCAGAACCCACCAGGGAGTTTCCCCAGCAGCAGGGACTGCAGTCACTTCATCATTAATCAGGGTGCTCGCTGGGTCACAGCTGTCCCTTGCAGTTGTGTAGCACAGAAGAGCATGTAGCGGCTTCTGTGGCAGGTGGAGTTCCCACAATAGGGCAGGCAGAAGCCACAGGGCAGAGCACACAGAGGGCAGCGAGGGCAGGAGGGGTGGTCAGCAGAGGTGCCCCTTCCTGCCTGTTCCCAGGACCCAGGCCCGGCCCTACACCTCTGGGCTCAGGCTCTGTCGCCAGGTCAGGGCTGCCCTGTGCCTGCACACCTTCCCCTGCCCAGCGCGGCCTCCTTTGCAGGGGGACTCTGCAGGGAGCTACTCTGAGGCTGCTCCTCCCCTTCTCTGGGATGTTGGCACCAAGGAGGTGCCCAGGCAGGAAAAGCAGCCTCCCCTCCCGCTCCTCTGCATGTGCAAATGGAAGCCAGCCCTGGGCGCAGGAGGCGTGGCTGGGGGCAAAGAACCCATCTGGGCTGTGGCTTGAGGAGGGGGCAGGGTCAGGGTCTCTGGTAGCTGATGCGACCTCCAGAGAAGCAGAGAAATGTTGGTGCGAGGCCCGCCAAGGGGGTCTCCATCTTCCTGAGATCTACCGTTTTGGCAGGGCTCTGTGGGACAGACCAAACTTCCTTCTACAGGTGATGAGATTGAGGTCCAGAGAGGGTCTGAGAGTTGCCCGAGGTCACACAGAGGATCCCGCCCACAGAAAGATTCCTCCATGAGCAGGGAAGCCCCCCTCCCAGGTACGGAAGCAGCCAGGCCTCCCTTGTTGAGGGGTGGGGAGAGGAGCGCCTGGGGCTCCTCCGAGGTTGAGGGTCTCTGTCTGGTTTCCTCTCATAGGATCCCCGCCCTTCCACCTGAGGACTGATGAGGTTAGCTCTGAGCGATGCTCCGGGAGCGTGGGGTTTCCACAGGTCCCCAGAATCTAAAACCAAGAAACAAAAAACCTCACGACAAATAGCGGCTGTTGCTGTTATCATGACAGTTAGTGAAAAACTTTGTAAAGATACAGTGATTAACACAGGGTGGACTGTGAGAGGGTGGAAGGCACCTATCCTTGTTTTGGAGGGGCAGTGCTATCATTTTGAGTTGGCCCTGGTCATGCAGGGACAGGGTGAAGCCAGGCCGAGGTCCCCCATGTCACAATCAGAGTCCAGGTGCTGCCCTGCCTGGAGCCGCCCTTCCCTGGTGCTGCCCACCTGAAGGCCATGGGACTCTCATCCTACTGAAGGGATGCCCGTGCTCGGGCTCCTTCGAGCCCCAACAGGGCGACTGGCAATTTCCTCAGGTGGTCAGGGGACTGACCCACTTGCAGGGATGCTGTGACCTGGGGCTGAGACCCTAGAGTCACAGAGAGGCCAGTTCACCAACTTTATCAACCTCCTTATGATTGCAATTCTTGTTTTATTCCTGACCCTACTGGAAAGTGGACTTGTGTTCTGTCATCTGCCCTGCAATGAGCTGGGGTGCCTGGAAAGTCAGCTCAGGGCCTGACTCAGGCTGGATCCTGACCAGGCGTCTAGTACTGACTCCGGGACACAGCTCTGCTAGAAGCGAGAAGCAGCATCTCCCACTGAGCCCTTCGTTCTGTTCTGTATCTTAGGGTAAGGCATCCCATTTAGGGGAATGTGGTTTCCTGAGCTATTTGGACTGAATGGTGATCGAAGCGCCACCGGGCTCTTGCCTCCTGCGGTCAGGGCCTCGCCTGGGATGGGACACCAGCCAAAGCTGCTCTGTACCCTGGCTGGGCCTCAGCCTCTCGGAGGCAGATGGACCTCCCTGCAGAGTGATGCCCATGTGCCCGTGCCTGGCAGCCGTGGTGGCCCTGACAGCACCCTGAAGCTCACTCATGGTCCAGAAGAGCTCCACTTGGTTTCTGCCTGGTTGACTCCCCAACACCCCCGTCTACCCCCCACTCAAGCCACCACGCATGAAGGACGCTCTCCAGCCAGAGAGATGAACCCAGTTGTGCATGGAGGCTTTTCAATTCTAATAGAGGAACCAAGAAATGTCCCCTTTGAAAGGAGAAGTATGTCACTGCCATGGGCTCCAGATACATGTACCCCACCTCCATCTGCAGTTGAGTGCCCCTTCTCTGGAAATCCACAAATATTCCAAGAGCTGGACTTCTTCTGAATCATCTCAAATTCTTCGAACTTCGCTGGTCTAGGGAAGGATGTGAGGAGGTGACAGAAGGCGGGGCAAGACCCTCAAAGAGGTTAAATAGGTCACTGCCACCCTCGACTCTCACCAGGGTGTCTCCCTAAGCAGAGGGACCCACACACAGAGACTCCCTCCTGGGCTCCTGGCACCATGGCCCCACTGAAGATGCTGGCCCTGGTCATCCTCCTCCTGGGGGCTTCTCTGCAGCACATCCATGCAGGTGAGAGCAGGAGACAGGTGGCCAGGGGTGGGCACCGGGAGGACAGGAGTTAGGGGCATGAAGCAACACACACATTTGTGTATTATTTACACCCCACCTACTCCCACAAAAGACATGAGAAGCCCACAGCACTAGGATTTTGAGGGAAATAAGCAGAGAAAAATGTTGATGATGACTCAGCTCTTGTGGGTGGGCTTGGTGAGGTCCAAAGCGAGCACAGCTCGGGCTGCAATGGCTGCGAGGTGGGGTCTGTGGCTGTAGTTGTGCAATGGAAAATGAACAATTCTCAAAATTATTTATTAGCCTCTGTTTTATTAACAGGTTTTATGCACAATGAGGGAATCAGCATAAAGATAGGATAATTGGTTCCAAAAGCATGTAAAAAAAGATTCTTTTTTTTTGAGATGGAGTCTCGCTATGTTGTCCAAGCTGGAGTGCAATGGTGCAATCTCAGCTCACTGCAACCTCTGCCTCCCGGGTTCAAGCAAGAATCCTACCTCAGCCTCCCGAGTAGCTGGTAATTCAGGGGCCCAGCCACCAGGCCACCAATGGATTTCACCATGTTGGTCAGGCTGGTCTCGAACTCCTGACCTCAGGCAATGCACCCACTTCGGCCTCCCAAAGTGCTGGGATTACAGGCATGAGCCTCAGCGCTCAGCCTGAAAAATAGATTCTTATATTAGGTTGGCAAAGGGAAGATGAAATAAGGTTGCCAGGTGTAGACATACAGGGACGCACACAGACACACACACGTAGGCACTCACAGGACACACAGGATCCCCCACAGACACACACAGACATGCATACCCACAAACACACGGGACCCCCACAGCATACACAGAGGCCTTACACACACTTGTGCACGGTAACACACAGACACACATACACATAGGCAGCTATGCACACGCAGTCACCACACACAGGTGCACACATGAACATGCACATGCAGATCTTCCATGAACAGCCTCCAGGAGACCCCGCAACCCACACCCAGATACTCACAGACACCCCTGCCCCGCTCCTCTCCCTGCAGCTCGAGGGACCAATGTGGGCCGGGAGTGCTGCCTGAAGTACTTCAAGGGAGCCATTCCCCTTAGAAAGCTGAAGACGTGGTACCAGACATCCGAGGACTGTTCCAGGGATGCCATTGTGTAAGTCCCCCCCAGCCCTACCCCTGCTCCTCGGGGCCAAGCTTGGGGACAAGTGCTCCCAGGAGCTCCCGGGACGGCCACTGGGGAGCAGGGAAGAGACAGTGGGGCCTTCCCCCCTGACCTCTGCAGGCTCCTTGGGGCAGTTCATGTTCCCCATGCTGTGGGACCCAAAATGGCTGCAGGCCATGAGGTCCAACCTGTTCCTTGATTTGTGGTGAAATCGAGGCCCCGGAAGCGATGAACACCCCCAGGTCACACAGCTGGTCAGGGGCAATGTGGTCACCTCCCCTGGCCTGGGCCTAAGCCCTGCCTGCAGTTTCCACGTCCCAGGCTCTAGGCCGCCTGGGGGCATGGGCAGGCTGAGGGGTGGGCACAAGGTCCTGCAGCCCTGGCTGCCTGGGAGGGTTGATGTCACTCAGGACAGAGCCTGAAGTCCCAGATCTGCCTCCAATGCCCTGTGTGACTGCAGCAACTTCTTGCCCCTCTTGGAGCCTTGGAATCCTGGTCAGCACAGGGTGGGGCCGTTCCAGGGACTCTGGGGGCCCTTCCCCCTCTGCCACCCCTGGTAACGTCCTCCTTCTGTGTAGTTTTGTAACTGTCCAGAACAAGGCCATCTGTTCGGACCCCAACGACAAGAAAGTGAAGAAGGCACTTAAATACCTGCAAAGCCTCTAGAGGTCTTGAAGCCTCCTCACCTCAGACCCCTGACTGTCTCCCGGGACCACCTGGGACCTCCACCGTTGGTGTTCACCGCCCCAACCCTGAGCACTTGGGTCCAGGGGAGGCCTTCCAAGGACAAAGAAGCGCCACAGTGAGGGAGATCCCATCCCCTTGTCTGAACTGGAGCCATGGGCACAAAGGGCCCAGATTAAATTCTTTCTCCTCAGTCTGTGTCAGCGTGTTCATCCCCACAGTGCAAGACGCGCTTCCACTCCAGCCTGTCACTCTGGGAGGGTCCTCAGAGAACATCTGGTTCTGCCCTGTGCAGGTTGGAAAGGGAGACTGAAGCTGAGAGGGGCACGTGGCTTCCGCAGACCACGCACCAGTGAGGGGAGGCCCTGGTGAGAGGCCCGGGCAGGGGCGGGGCTGGTGGGGTCCTGGGAGGCGGTGGCTGAATTCTGTCCCCACCCACCCCGAGGTCTCCCGGTTTCCCCCTAGCCCAGCTCCTGTTCTTGCTCCACGTGGAGTTGAGGACAAGCTTCCCCAAGGTGCTGGAGTCAATTTCACAGACTGGCCAGGAGCCTGCCGCAGGCCACAGCTCTGCCCAGTGCTGGGGAGCCCCCTGGCCGAGGGTGGCGGGACCTTGCAGCCCTGTCTCTGCCTCCCCCTGCACTCACTGCAGGCCAGCTGGCCCGGCTCCTCCTGGCCCTGGCTCCCTCTCCCTGCTCAAACTCCAGACCAGCTTCAGAGCGAGGGGGATCTGTGGGTCCTGGGTCCTTTCGGGGGCCGTGGGTCCTCCGCCTGCAGCTACCTTCCTAGCCCCCTCCAGCCCCAGGCAGGCGGGCACCACGCAGCCCTGTGGTTCCTCCTGACTGAAGTGTGATCCCCACCTGCCCGGGCTGACCTCCCCACTAGCTCAGCTGCGCCCAGCCTGCAGGAAGCCGGCCCAGCACATCTGCCCACCGACTCGCTCCCCCAGTTCTTAGCGACTGCCCGGAAGCCGACCCCCGGCTCCGCGTGGTTCTCTCATTGGTTCGTGTGTGTGTGTGTGTGTGTGTGTGTGTGTGTGTGTGTGTGTGTGTCAGTCCCAGCTCCTCCATTAGGTTGAGAGCCCCATGAGCCACTCCGGGGACCCCGCACCCCTGTGCTCAAAAAGATGGGGACTAGAGGCTCAGGACACCCCACCCCCAGACCCCTGCCCATGCCCAGCTACGGGCTGAGCACAGAGGAGTCAGGGCCTTCCCTTCTACTTCTCTCTCACTCTCCCAACCAGCGATGGGGCCGTGGCTTCTCTCTGAACACAGTTTGGCGGCAGGGGCATGGGTCCTTCTCTTCCGAGGACCTCGTGGCCGGCATTGTTTGGCAGGGCTGCGGTTAGAAGGGCAATTTCCAGGCCCGACTGTTGCCTCCTTCTGCCCCCTTGTGGCCAGTCAACTCATTGCAGGGCAGATGATAGAACGCAAGTCTACTTTCCAGTAGGGGCAGGACTAAAACAAGAACAGCGATAAAAAGGTTGATAAAACCAGTGAACTGGCTTCCCTGTGACTCTAGGGTCTCTTCGGTCGCAAATGGGCTCATATCCTGTCCTGATGCCGAGAAGGATCCTTTGAACAACTGCCTAAGACCCAGAGTTCTAGGGGTGGCCCAGTCTGAGTTCTTCCTGGAAAATTGTCCTCTGAATCCACCCGGTGGAGGATGATTTAAAAAGGGAGGGAGGCAAGGAGAAGCTCCTAAGGTAGCAAAGGCCAGCGACGGTTGGGGTCTAGACCCCTGCACCCTGCAGGCCAGAGCTGGAAGAACTCTCAGAGTGCAATGGCTGGATTTCGGCTCACTGCAACCTCCACCTCCCAGGTTCAAGCGATTCTCCTGCCTCAGCCTCCTAAGTAGCTAGGATTACAGGCGCCTGCCACCATACCCGGCTAATTTTTTTGCATTTTTAGTAGAGACAGGGTTTCACCATGTCAATCAGGCTGGTCTTGAACTCTTGGCCTCATGTGATCCACTCACCTTGGCCTCCCAAAGTGCTGAAATCCCAGGCATGAGCCACTGCGCCTGGCCTCCAGCAAACTTCGTTTAAAAAAGCAAGACCTTTTTTTCTCCCCCCCTACTGAAATCCTACTCAGAAGCCCATATTATAAGCTGAGATAAGTAGAGCTGCCGTGGAGGCCTGTGAGGAGGTGGGGAGTTGCCAGAGGGTCCCTGAAAGCGAGGTAGGGTGGGGGCGTTGCATAAAGGCAGGGAAGAGGTGGATCCAGGACTGGCAACAAAATGCACGATTCAGAATCCAAGTATTCACGAGCAGCATCCGGTGCAAGCTGGGGGATGGTGAGATGCAAGAGCTAGGACAACTGCCATGTGACCTCAGGGCATTTTAAGGAGGTGTGACTTGGAGGCTGCCATGATTGGAAAGCTGGGAGGGAAAAAGAGGAATGGTCAGGTTCGGGATGAAAAGTGAGGAGGAGTGCCAGACTTACGTTGCTTCTTTCAACTGATAGGTGCCTCCCCTCCTCCCCCACCCCACCCCTGCTTTTTTTTCTTTTCAGATGGAGTCTGGCTGTGTCCCCAAGCTGGAGTGCAGTGGTGTGATCTCGGCTCACTGCAACCTCTGTCTCCCGGGTTCAAGGGATACTCATGCCTCAGCTTCCTGAGTAGCTGGGATTATAGGTGTGTGCCACCATACCCGGCTGATTTTTGTATTTTTAGAAGAGACAGGGTTTTACCATGTTGGCCAGGCTGGTCTCGAACTCCTGAGCTCAAGTGATCCGCCTGCCTCAGCCTCCCAAAGTGCTGGGATTACAGGTGTGAGCCACTCTTCTGAAATCCAGTTTCTCTTCAACGTTCAACTCAGTGTTGCCTCCCCGGCAGCCACACAACCAGCCCTGGTCTCTCTGGTTGCATCTGAACCTGGGCTGTGTGTCCTCCACCTGCTGCCAGCGCTCACCTCAGTCTAATCCTGACCACACTCTGTCCCTTGTAATTGGAGCTGCTTGGGTGATTTACCCAGTAAACGCACTGAGCAGGTATTTGGGTCAGGAAACAGTACCAGACTCATTTATGAGGAGGGAAAAAAGCTTTGTGCATAGTGTATATTTGATTTATACATTTTCATCAGTGTTGCTTGGGTGAATTCCACAAGGGGCACTAGTGGGGAAAGAGAAATTTCCTGGGGAGCCCTAACAACCGGGCCTGAAACACATCTCATCTCCAAATGTGGAAATTAGAATTGGATTGTTCTCCAACGGCCCACCAGAGGGCACTCTGCTCTTAGGAGGAAGTTCTGAGGCTGATGCGCCAGAGGCCCTGACCCCACCAGCTGGACTCCAACCCCATGGCTGTCCCCAGGGGCTGGGATCAGCCACATCTGTTTGTAGCTGCACTAGGCCTTGAGGCAGGGGTGTCTGTAGCTGGCCAGCTCTTCTCTTGGGGGAACAGAAGCTAAGAAACCACCAATTACACTGCCTGGGGTTTGCTGGATGAAGAGGAAGAAGGAAGGAATGCTGCTGGGACTAGCAGGGCCACTAACTCCAGACGCAACCTGGGCAGTGCCGAGAGCTGTGGGCCGGGGTGTTTCCCTGTATTTTCTTAGAGACTGTATTTGTTCTATTTGGCATCCATTTATCACAGGGCCAAATCACAGGGCCAAAGGCATTTACACCTCCCCTGCAAGCCGGATTTTGCAAGTTTTTGAAAGTAGTAATAGTTACAAACCCTCCGACCAATCCCGATCACAGACCCCCCCAACCATCTACATTTAACTCTCACACCAAGCCAAGATTTCCCCTGCCCTGAATCACCCAGAGCCGGGTAGAGACAACTAGGGGCAGCCCCTATGCCCAAGGCCCTCTGGAATTATTCCAACTAGCCAGACCTGGGCTGCTTCCCCTGGCCTGCCTTGCCCTTCAAGTGGAAACCCCATGAAAGGCTGTGGCCTGTGCTGTTCTGAACCTTCCTTTCAGCCTCCTGACCAAACTTGGTGCTCCCTCTGTGGCCCCTGTGTGTGGTCCTGCGTGTGTGCCGTGCCCTGTTCTCCTGGGAGATGCAAGTAATAAATTCTTCTTTCAGTGGCCTTGGTTGCTCTGTGTTGTCACTCAGCCACCTCCATCAATTCAAATCCTGTGGGTACATTTAAAATTTTTTAAATTGACACATAGTAATTGTACACATTTATGGGGCACATGTGATACTTTGACACAGGTGTCCAATGCGTAATGATCAGATCAAGGTAATCAGGATATCCATCACCTTGAACATTTACCATTTCACTATGTTGGGAATGTTTCAAATCTTCTAGCCATTTTGAAACATACAATAGGCCGGGCATAGTGGCTCACACCTGTAATCCCAGCACTCTGGGAGGCCGAGGTGGGAGGATCACTTGAGCCCAGGAGTTTGAGACCAGTCTGGGCAACATAGTGAGACTCAGTCTTTATGAAACACAAAGTTAGCCAGGCATGGTAGCGTGCGCCTGTGCTGCCAGCTACCCAGGAGGCTGAGGTAGGAGGATCACTTGAGCACAGCAGGTTGAGGCTGCAGTGAACCGTGATGGCACCACTGCACTCCAGCTAGGGTGACAGAGGGAGACCCTGTCTCAAAAAGAAAAAAAAAAAGGCCAGGCATAGTGGCTCACACCTGTAATCCTAGCACTTTGAGAGGCCAAGGCGGGTAGGTCACCTGTTCAGGAGTTCTAGACCAGCTTGGCCAACATGGTGAAACCCTGTCTCTAAAAAATACAAAAAAAATTAGCTGGATGTGGTGGCAAGCACCTGTAATCCTAGCTACTCAGGAGGCTGAGGCAGGAGAATTGCTTGAACCCGGGAGAGGTTGCAGTGAGCCAAGATCGCGCCATTGCACTCCAGCCTGGGCAACAAGAGCAAAACTCCGTCTCAAAAAAAAAAAAGAAAGAAAGAAAAGAAAAAGAAATACACAATAAATTGTTTACTAGTCACCCTACTGTGCAATCAAACACTGGAAATTATTCCTTCTATCCATCTGTTTGTTTGCACCCATTAACCAATCTCTCCCCATCACTCCCTCTCTCCTAAATAGAACTACCATATGATCCAGCAATTCTACCACTAGGTATTTATCCAAAGGAAAGGAAATCAATATATCAAAGGGATACCTGCACCCCCATGCTTATTGCAGCACTATTCACAATAGCCAAGATATGGAATCAACCCGTGTCCATCAATGGAAGAATAAATAAAGAAATTTGGTACATGTACACAACGGAGTACTATTCAGCCATTAAAAAAAAAAAAAAAAAAGGAATCCAGTCATTTGCAGCAAAATGGATGGATAGTCATTATGTTAAGTGAAATAAGCCAGGCTCAGAAAGACAACTATCTCATGTTCTCACTCATATGTGGGAGCTAAAAAAGCTTATCTTTGAAAGTACATTTTAACACAAAGGGTCAGGGACCTGTTTGGAGTCTCTGCTTTGCCACTGACTGGCCATTGGACCTGGACACATGTGCCTCACCTGCCTGAGCCTATTTCTCCTTGAAGCAATGGAACTGGACCCGCTCTCACCTGTTTTGGGATGTGCCAATATGGCTACTTCTCTACCTCTCACATTGCCCTTAGGGGACCACAGTCTTAGAAAACCTGCCATCTCCAGTCGGGCGCAGTGGCTCACGATCATGAGGTCAAGAGATCAAGACCAGCCTGACTAACACGGTGAAACCTCGTCTCTACTAAAAATACAAAAATTAGCCAAGCATGGTGATGCATGCCTGTAATACCAGCTACTCGGGAGGCTGAGGCAGGAGAATCGCTTGAACTCAGGAGGCAGAGATTGCAGTGAGCTGAGATCGAGCCATTGCACTCCAGCCTGGACAACAGAGTGCGACTCTGTCTCAAAAAAAAAAAAAAAAAAAAAGAAAAGAAAAGAAAACCTGCCATTTCCTCATAATTGAACTGCCATCACCTGAATATTCCCTGTGCCCTTTTCCAAAGCCAGCATGGCAACCACAGGGGTGAAATACTCAGACAAGCAAAGGGATCAGGGCTTTAAGAAGTCAGCCTTCAGCCAAGCATGGTGGCTCACACCTGTAATCCCAGCACTTTGGGAGGCCGAGGCAGGCAGATCACTTGAGGTCAGGAGTTTGAGACCAGCCCGGTCAACAGGGTGAAACTCTGACAGTACTAAAAATACAAAAATTAGCTGGGCATGGTGGTGAACGCCTGTAATCCCAGCTACTTGGGAGGCTGAGGTGGGGGGATTGCTTGAACCTGGGAGGTAGAGGTTGCAGTGAGCCAAGATCAGTGCACTGCACTCCAGCCTGGGCAACAGAGTGAGACTCTGTCTCAAAACAAGCAAACAAACCCTGACCAGTCCTCCTCAAAATGATCAAGCTCATCCAAAACAAGGAAAGTCTGAGAAACTGTCACAGCCAAAAAGTCAGCCTTCAAAGGACTTTTTTTTTTTTTGGAGATGGAGTCTTGCTCATCGCCGAGGCTGGAGTGCAGTGGGGCGATCTTGGCTTTCTGCAAGCTCCGCCTCCTGGGTTCACGCCATTCTCCTCTCTCAGCCTCCCGAGTAGCTGGACTACAGGCGCCTGCCACCTGGCTAATTTTTTGTATTTTTAGCAGATACGGGGTTTCACCATGTTAGCCAGGATGGTTTAGATCTCCTGACCTCGTGATCTGCCCGCCTCGGCCTCCCAAAGTGCTGGGATTACAGGCGTGAGCCACCATGCCTGGCCCAAAGGACTCGTTTAGTCCTTGCACATACATGTTCATGGTGGGATATCTACTACAGCACAAAGCTGGAAACAGCCCAAGGCCTATCAACAGATAAATGGATAAACAAAAGTGGTCTAACCATACAAGGAAGATTTTTCTGCATGGATACGCCCTGTGTTATGGGTGAAATTTGAAACACTGTGCTGAGCTAAAGCAGCCAACTGCAGGTCACACAGTGTATAATTTCATTCATATGAAATGTTGGAAGTAACTCTATGGAGTCAGAACACCCGCTGGTGGTGACCAGAGATGGTGAGAGAAGAAGACGGGAAGGGACTGCTTACTGGGGATGGGGTTTCCTTTTAGGGTAATGAAAACATTTTGGAACTAGATCAGGGCAGTGGTTGCACCACACTGTGAATGTACCAAATGCTGCTGAATTGTTTAAATCGTTAATTTTATGTTATGCGAATTTCATAAAAAAGACATATTCAATATTCACTTTTCTGCAGAGGAGCAGGCTTGGATGAGACATACATCAGCTCAGGACAAAGGAGTCCTCTAGGAGGGCAGTGAAGAGATTTCACCACTGCTGTAAAACTTGTGTATGAAAAAAGGAGCGATCGGAATCACACACAGCAAAGCTAGTTGTCTACTGGAAATTCTCTGTATTTGAAATCTTTCATGATTTAAGAGAAAAAATGTTTAAGTAATTATGGAAAATCAAAAAGGAAGGGAAGGGAAGGGGAGGGGAGGGAAATGGAGGGGAGGGGAGGAGAAGGGAGGAAAGGAAGGAAGGAAAGGAGGGAGCATTCTAACCCAGCTGAGTCTAAATGCAGTCTCCAGATCATCACAGTGCTTTGCAGAGGTGAAAGCCTCAATGCTGGATGGTGGGCCATGGGTAACCAATGACCAGACCACCAGCTGACCACCAGGAGTGACCACTGAAGGTGAGACCTGAAGTCACTAAGGGCTGAGTGGGGGCTTCTGTCCCTGCTTTTCCCCAGAGGGGTGAAGTAAGAGCCACCCGAAGCTGCCCCATCCCCACCCCCACTCAGCACAAAGCTATTTTATACATTTGTGTAACTTGTAGCAAAAAATTTGGTCACAAACAGTATTTACCTGCTCTGTGGCAACCTTCTCCCACTGTTATTATTATTCTGAGGCAGCTTTATATAGATGCCTTACTAGTTCTACTTTAAAATTTTTGCATGAGATAACAGTGTCAAGTGTTCCATGGAGGTTCAGGTTCATGTTGGGGAGATGCAGGACTTTGTCCTGGGCTAGCAGTATTCTCCTTAAGACCCAGGGTTTTATGTGAGGGGTTTTCAGGTTTTTTTCAATGAAGTTTCTTAGAAATAACAAATCCATCAGTTGGGCACGGTGGCTCACGCCTGCTAATCTCAGCACTGTGGAAGGCCGAGGCGAGTGAATCACCTGAGGTCAGGAGTTTGAGACCAGCCCGGCCAACAAGGTGAAACCCTGTCTCTACTAAAAATACAAAAATCAGCTTAGCATGGTAGCACACGCCTGTAATTCCAGCTACCTGGGAGGCTGAGGCAGGAGAATCGCTTGAACCTGGGAGGCAGAGGTTCCACCACTGCACTCCAGCCTGGTTGACAGAGCGAGACTCCGTCACAAAAAAAAAAAAAAAAGAAATACAAATCCATCATGTATATGGCAGGTATACAAACCAATAAAAATTAACACTTGTATGCCCACCGTCCAGCCAAAGAAATAGAACTTTCCTGCTACTATGAAGTCCTGCCTCTTTCTCCCGTCTCCCTGTGGAGCCAACTGTGGTCCTGAATTTTATCATTCCCCTTGAGCTTCTTTATTAGTTTTGTCACACACGCGTTTGTATACATCATGTATATGCACATGTGTATGTGTATATCCTTAATGACAGGCTGATGGATCTGGCATGTTTTTGAACTTTATGTAAATGAAATATTTCTCTCTCACACACACACACACACACACACACACACACTTCTGTGACTTGCTTTTGTGGCTGTTGTTGCTTCGTGATTCTTCCATGTTGAAGTGCACAGCTATAGCTCATTACTGCTGTGCAGTGTTCCACTGCTTGGACACACAGCTCATTCATTCACATTCTTGTTAATGGCCATTTGGATTGTCTCTTAGAAGTACTGCTGCTTTGAATACTTGTTTAGATTGTCTCCTGGTGCATGGGCCAAAGAATTTCTCTAGGGCAGTGGTTCTCAATCCTGGCTGCACTCTACGATGACCTGGGAGAGCTTTGCAAAAATGCTGATGCCCTGGGCCCTACTCCAGGGGATTCTGACTGAATTGGGTTTTGGAAAGGAAACCCAGGAATATAGGCTTTTGTTTTGTTTTGGTTTGGTTTGGTTCATTTTTGGAAGCTATCCAGGTGATTCTAATATGCAGCCAGTGTTCAAAGTGACATGAGGGTGACATTGCCCAAAGTATCCTCACCAACAATGAGTTCCCACCTGGCCACATTTTCACCCACACTTGGTAAGGTTTCTGTTTAGCCTTCTCCCTGCCACGAGGACAGGCAGCTGGGCTGTTCACAGTCTCTCTTCTCCAGTGCAGAGACCAGGGTGCTTCCAGCATGCCAGGCTCCACTGTGGGGTTCTCCCTTCAGCTCCACTGCCTGCCTGTGCACTTGGACCCCACTGTTACAAACAGGGGCCCATTCTGCAGCTCAGGGGTTTCTTCACCTGGAGCAGGTTTGCACCCTCAACTGCTCTCCCTTCTCTCCTGTCCACACTCTGGCTCCAAAGCCTCTGCTCTCATCTCCTTCCAAGTATTTTGTGGTTCTGTTTTGGCTGCCTCCTAACCCCAAGGAAGGTGTGGTTTGTCTCTGCTATCCCCTCCATTTACTGCTTTTGAGTGATTTCAGAAGGAGGAAGTCCCAAATGTACACTGCCAAGTTCTAAGCTAGAGACCTTAGAAAACAAAAAAAGAAGAAAGATTACACCCCTAGCCCCACCTCGGTCCACATTGGGCTGACTCAGAACGTCCAAGGACATCGGGCCTCAGTACTTTTTTTCTTTTTTTTAGACGGAGTTTCACTCTTATCACCCAGGCTGGAATGCAATGGCGCCATCTTGCCCTACTGCAACCTTCACCTCCCCGGTTCAAGCGATTCAACTGCCTCAGCCTCCCAAGTAGCTGGGATTACAGGCATGCACCACCACACCTGGCTAATTTTTATATTTTTAGTAGAGACGGCGTTTCACAATGTTGGCCAGGCTGGTCTCGAACTCCTGACGTCAGGTGATCCACCTGCCTTGGCCTCCCAAAGAGCTGGGATTACAGGTGTGGGCCACCATGCCAGGCCAGGCCTCAGTACTTTTGTTTATTTTTTTGAGACGGAGTCTCTGTCTCCCAGGCTGGAGTACAGTGGCACGATCTCAGCTCACTGCCAGCTCCGCCTCCTGGGTTCATGCCACTCTCCTGCCTCAGCCTCCCAAGTAGTTGGGACTACAGGCGCCTACCACCACGTCCGGCTAATGTTTTGTATTTTTAGTAGAGACGGGATTTCACCGTGTTAGCCAGGATGGTCTCGATCTCCTGACCTCATGATCTGCCTGCCTCGGCCTCCCAAAGTGCTGGGATTACAGGCATGAGCCACCGCGCCCGGCCAGGCCTCAGTACTTTTAAGAGGTGCTTAGGTGAATGATGGCAGCAGGTTACCCTCCTGGTCTCACCCTTTCCTCAGATGTAAGATGAGGTTGCATTCAGTGATTATCGGAGCCCGTGTTGGCTCCAATACTGTGAGCTTGCTGAAGGCCGAAACCTCTAGCCTGCCTGACTGTTGCCTCACTGGGTGCAGGTGCAGGTGCAGGTGTGGCTGAGCCCCCAGCCCAGGTGTGCTCTGCTGATTGGCAAGGACTCTTTCCTCACTCTGGGCCCCAAACTCCGAGCTGGCTGGCTTGCCCCGGACCCTGTGGAGTGACACGGCAACGGCCGGCGTGAAATCATTAACTACACCAACTGCAGCAGATAGGAGGCGGCAGCGTCCTTTTTGCCAGCAGCATCTGGGACTCATAACAAGAATCGGCGAGGGCTTGTTGCATTTGCTAGGCCTGTTCAGGAAGCTCTGGCTCAGGATCTCTTGTCCTCAACCTGGAGGGTGAGATTTTTGTCCTTCATCTGGGCAAGTGCAGCAGAAGCAACTAACAGTGGCCCTGCAGCTTAATAATTATGTTACTATCGGGCCGGGCGTGGTGGCTCATGCCTGTTAACCCCAGCACTTTGGGAGGCCGAGGCAGGCAAATCACGAGGTCAGGAGTTTGAGACCAGCCTGGCTAACATGGTAAAACCCTGTCTCTATTAAAAATACAAAAAATTAGCTGGGCGTGATGGTGCACGCCTATAGTCCCAGCTACTCGGGAAGCTGAGACAGGAGAATCACCTGAACCTGGGAGGCAGAGGTTGCAGTGAGCCAAGATCACACCACTGCACTCCAGCCTGGGTGACAGAGCAAGACTCAGTCTCAAAACAACCACAACAACAACAACAACAAAAACAAAAAATAATAATAATAATAATAATAATAATGTTACTGTCAAACCATTCTGGGGCTGAATTAGTTTCCTATTGCTGTGTAATCAACGACCTCACATTTAGCTGCTTATAACACCCATTTCTTATCACAAGTTCTGTGTGCCAGGAGTCCTGGCACAGAAGACTGGGGCCTCTACTCAGGATCTTACAAGGTACTGGATAGACTGCATTCTCATCTGGAACTTGGGGTCCTCTCCAAGCTAACGTGATTGTTGGCAGAATGCAGTTCCTTGCAGCTGTAGACTAAGGTCCCCTTTTTCTCGACTGTCTGCCAACGTGTGAGGAGCCTGCACTCACAGTTCCGTGGCCCTCTCACTGCTTGATATGGTGAGGCTTCGTGTCCCCACCCAAATCTCATCTTGAATTGAAATCCCCATAATCCCCGTGTGTCAAGGGAGAGGGGTGGAGGTCACTGAATCATGAGGGAGGTTTCCCCCATGCTGTTTTCATGATAGTGAGTTCTCACAAGATCTGATGGTTTTATAAAGGACTCTTCCCTCTTTGCTCGGCATATCTCCTTCCTGCCGCCTTGTGAAGGTGGTGTCTTGCTTCCCCTTCGCCTTCCGCCATAATTGTAAGTTCCCTGAGGCCTCTCCAGACATGCAGAACTGTTGAGTCAATTAAACCTCTTCCCTTTACAAATTACCCAGTCAAGGACAGTTCTTTATAGTAGTAAGAGATAGACTAATACAGTAACTTATTTCTTCATGGCTAGCAAAAGAAACTCTTCTCTAGTTCTTCTAAAGGATCAACTGATTGGGTCAGGCCCCCTCAGGATAATGTCCCTTTTAATTAACTTAAAGTCCATTAGGGACTTTAATTACATCTGCAAAATCCCTTCACTTTTGCCACAGAATGCAACCTAATCGCAGTACGGATTATCCCATCACATTCACAGGTCCTGCTGAAACTCAAGGGGAGGTTATTATACAAGGGCATGAGTCACTAGGGGTCATCTTAGACCTGCATATAAAAGGGTCTTTGGAGCCAAACTTCAATTAGCCACACCAACAACTAAAATCTACCAGCAGGGACTAGCATAAGCAAAAGCAAACTTGGAGAATCCAATCAAGTTTCAAGGACAGATACCAATGAACACTTTTATTTACCGATAAAATATAAAAATCCAGGTCTCTTAAATCCACACAATCTCTCCAAATATTTGGCAAGATTGATCCCAAGTCCGTACGGGTGGGTAACAAGAATAAAGGGGTCTCTGCTCATAGAGACTTATTGTTGTTCAGAGTTCTGCCCTGCTTCCCTCTAAATGCTCACCAACCTGGGCTCTTCTAGAGTGGGCAGACAGGCCTTATTCTAAGCATAGGACTAGCCCCATTTGTGTGTGACACTAAGTTCCTCCAATGGTCCAAACTAAGCGTGGATGACTATCCAACATCACACACAAATGCACATCCCCTCTCTTTACAAGACATGCAGAATCTCAAGATATCTCAAGATATGCAGCAAGTTTAATACCTGAAGGTTAACAGAAATGACAACAGGACACAGATACAATGCTACAGTAAAATGTGGTTGGGGGTGGAAGGGGGCAGAGGAACACTGGATATCATCACAGCAACCAGTGAGTGAGTCCTCTGGTGCCCTGAGGAGGTTGTGAGACACTTAACTCATGTCACAAAGAATGGAGTAAACTAACAACTCTGAAAGACAAGCAGGTGGCAGCATTGCTGAGATGAGACTCAGGGCAGGGGTCTGGAGCTCGTCACAGAGTGTTAATGCTCCAGGATGCCTGGGCTCAAGAGTGTTCTGGTCAGCATTTTAACATCAGAAGAAGGGCTTCTTCAGGACACACTCCCTTCTCTTAACATGAGGTGAAGAAACCCATCCCATTCTGAGTAACCGGGCCCCATAATACCTTGGTCTTTTGATACACAGCAGCACTACACACCACTGCGCCCCCCAGCCAGCTTCACTCTATCTAAGCACCCACTCTGCAAATGGATCTCAGAGTGAACAAATCCAGAGGAGGTGGGAGGAGCCACCGTGGTGGGATGTGAGGGACAGGAGTTGGCTGGAGGAGCAGATGGGTCCCATGTCAGGTCCCTCCTAGGCATCATGAAGATTGCTATCACTCAGAAGCACCTTTTCCCCAGGTTTGAAGGCTGGCATCCCAAGGTAGGGGCAGCTGGCACAGCGGAAGGCATCGCCCAGGTAGCACTGGAGAGAGAAAATGGGGAAGCCAAGGGTCAGCTTATCCCACGCATACCAGCCAGAAGAAAGAAATTCCTAATTTCATGTGGTCACAGTGGCCTGAAGGAAATGGCTGAGTATGTTTGCAGGTCCAATTGAGTCCCAAATATTAAAAGTTTTCAAGATTTCTGGTTTCGTGAAAAACTACAGTCAAGAAAAGTTCCCTAGGAGGCCATAGTTCTTTTGTTTTTTTGAGACAGAGTCTCACTCCATAGCCCAGGCTGGAGTGCAGTGGCGCGATCTTGGCTTACTGCAAGCTCCACCTCCTGGGTTCCTGCCATTCTCCTGCCTCAGCCTCCTGAGTAGCTGGGACTACAGGCGCCTGCCACCACGCCCGGCTAATTTTTTTGGATTTTTAGTAGAGACGGGGTTTCACCGTGTTAGCCAGGATGGTCTCGATCTCCTGACCTTGTGATCCATCCGCCTCGGCCTCCCAAAGTGCTGGGATTACAGGCGTGAGCCACCGCACTCGGCCATAGTTCTATATTCTATGCAGTTCAAAACACAACCAACTTCAGCTAAATGTCTAACCATCAGGTCCCACTCTGAAGTACAAAGAAATGGGCCAAAAATAAAAAAACACAACAAGACCCTCCCCTACCAGCACAAGCATGCTAACCCACTCTCACTCTCAGGAGAAAGCCTCTCTCCCCATTACTACCTATGTTCGTGTGCTCACGCATTTGTCTGTTACTAAAATATTTGAGGTGGAGCTTGTATGTGCTTGGTTTAGAAGGAGGCCTAATCCCCCTGGGGGTGTGTGAATGCCGAGGAATGATCCTGATATTTACGTTTCCACAAGCTGACTTAGGTTGGGAGCTCATCTGTTCCCTCGACTTCTCTTTTTCCAGTTCTTCAGCAAGGCCACAGGTGCTGTGGGAAAATCAGTAATTAATGAACGAGAATTGTCACCACCCAGAAATCCCAAATCCTAACAGTGCCAAAATGTGCTTTAAGCCTTTTCTCTTCACACCAGTGTCATAACTCAGAAGCCTATGAGCCAGGCAGACAGCAGCAATGTGAGAGGCTGCTGAGGGAGACAGGAGTGGGAGGAGGATGAGGGAAGTAGAGTGTGTGTATTCTGTTTACAGAGGGCAGCCACTACTCAACTTCAGCTGGTAATCATGCTGGGGAAAGTGGACCCAGTTTGCCGTATTTTCCAAATTCAAGAACAGAAGGGGAAAAAAATCTGTTTTCACTTGTAATTTCCTGATTTGTAAATGCTGGCAGCTTTTACATTTAAAAAACACTGATGATTAAACAAGCCTGAATACCACTGATTAACTTTCTACAATCCTTCCCATCCATTTATAAAAACAAATGTGAAGACACCAAGGTCTCACTCTGATGCCCAGGCTGGAGTGCAGTGGCACAATCGTGGCTTACTGGTAGGGTTTTGAGGAAGAGTGAAATTAGATGCATGGCACAATTACGGCTCACTGCAGCCTCGACATCCCAGGCTCAAGTGATCCTCCTGCCTTTGCCTCCCAAGTAGCTGGGACCACAGGCACATACCACCATGCCTGGCTAATTTTTTTTTTTTTTTTAAATTATTTGCAGAGATGGTCTCCCTGTATTGCCCAGGCTGGAAAACGTATGTTTTAAAAATAGTACAGCACTGTGATGACTTGAGCACAAAGCCACTGCATGCAGCATGGCAGGCTCCAGTCAACCCAGCACTCACCAGTTCTTACAGGCCTTCCTCTTCTTCCCTTCTCCACAAGAAGCAGCCCGCAGGGAAGCCGGATCTGGCTTCTTCAAGTCTTCTGGATCCAGCAGCTCATCTGAGTCAATGAGATCCTGGAGAGTGTTCAAAGCAATGAGTGACACAGTCGCGGTCTCTGCTAATGAAAAGCTAAAGTGACCACAGGCTTTAAGAGGAAACTTGGAGTCCAGGCTAAAGAAGGTGTCCACCCTGTCCTACTTTTGGTTGATCATCATGTTCAACCTGACCACATGCTCAAGAGGCCAACAGTGAGTTAAACTACATCCACAGAAGATGCACTAGGATGTGAAGGAATTAGAAACAAATTTACATGAGAAAAAGCTGTAAGACTGGCCAGCATTGTGTAGAGAATATACACATGTTGGGGGTTAGGGGCAGGAATGAGGAGAAGGGAGGGAACAGGCAGAACAGAGAGGGACAGAAGTGTTTATGAAGAGTCATGTGAAAAAGGGAATAAAACATCTTCTACATAATCCCAGAGAAAAATCAAATAATTATATATACCTTTATGTAATTCTTTGTAAATGTGTAGACACTTAGTCTGTAAACCCTATGAGAGCATGAACCTGACTTTTTTTGCTCACTACTCTAACTTCAATAGTAGAGGTGTAGAAATGAAGAATTTTATTACAGGCAGGGCCAATCAAAGATGGAAAACCGGGCTTTTTAAAGCATGGAACGTTCAGCAACTTGCCCAAATAAAGGTGCCAATAAAACTATTTAAGCTGACAAAATCTTTTCAGGTTTACACATGCCCACAAGAGTTTTCAACATATCATATGAAGTGAGAACAAGAAATTATGTGGGGAAAAAGAAATGCTAAAAAATTTAAAATGCCACCAACACAGCTGAGTGCAGTGGCTCACGCCTGTAATCCCAACACTTTGGGAGGCCAAGGTGGGCAGATCACTTGAGGTCAGGAGTTTTGAGACCAGTCTGGCCAACATGGTGAAACCCCGTCTCTACTAAAAATACAAAAATTAGTCAGGTATGGTGGCACGTGCCTGTAATCATAGCTACTTGGGAGGCTGAAGCACGAGAATCACTTGAACCCGGGAGTAGAGACTGCAGTAAGCTGAGACTGTGCCATTGCACTCCAGCCTGGGCAAGAGAGCGAGACTCTGTCTCCAAAAAAAAAGAGCCACCAACATGGAGTTTTCTTCTAAATCAAAGATATAAGTGACAGGCATAGTCATAAATCTGGGCTTTAAATACATTCACACCTACAAGTCCAGAAAGGTCACTATAGCTGTTCACACCCAAACCGGGGCCTGAAAGAAAGCCATCAAGTGACCGTGGTGCCAGCTCACCATGCTGTCGTCCTCCATATCGTTGGCTGAGAGGGTCCACAGCTTGGCAGCAGCAGGGTCCACAGCAGGCTTCACTGAGTCCAAGCAATAAAAGAAAAAAACTCCATAAAAACAGTCAGAAACTATTAATTACAAACATACCTAAATGCTTTCTGCTGTGTAGAAAAGAACACACTGGCCTGGGAGGCAGAAGACGTGGGTTCAAAGTCCAGCCCTACTCCTGTAAGAGGACCTTGGGCCAACCACTTTCTGGTAGTTACAGCAGTCACCATTTGCTAAGCACTTGCTTTGTACCAGGCACCATATTAAGCACTTTATATACATTATCTAACTTAATTCTGCTGACAACCTTATGAGGTAACTGTCATCCTAGTTTTACTGCTGAGGAAACAGGTTTAGACACTTAGGCTGGTTCCACAGGCTGCAAAGTCTGTCTGATGCTTTTAACCTCCATTCCATATTGCTTCCTCCTTGATACCTTAGTTTCCATCCTATAACATGAAGCTAAATCGTACTCCCTATGTTACTGCAGGTGTTTTGAGGATTAAACGAGAAATGTGTCAAAACCTTTAAAAATAGCAGAGCTTTATAGCCTCATGTAAACCTGCTACATACAAGAAAATAGGCTCTAGAGCTGCTGGTGGCAAGGTAACACCATCAGTGGCAGACAAACCTCACACCTCCCGGTTCTCTGTCTAGTCAGGAGAATGCAAGGAACAGCCCAAGAGCTGAGGCTCAGATGCAGTGTGCGCAAATCCTCGCAGGCCCTTGGGGTAAGAGTACCCTCCAGTGATCGTTGTCACAACTGGATGCTCACACCTGCCACAGGGCCAACTGTTCTTCTAAGCTATTCCTACTCATTCTGGAACCATGAGTCGAAAGGTTAGATTCCAAAGGATTTCTTGAAGATTTAGGTTAGATGGTCAAAACCGTACAAGGGGGGATGTACCAGTATATATCTGTACATGTGTGCATACCTCACAGCTGGGTCAATTCAGGCATTTAAAAATAGTGATAGGAAGGATGAGCATGGGGCAGTGTGTGTGTGTGCGTGTGTGTGCCTGTGTGCTTGTACACAATTTTCTAGGCAGAAGAAATACAGTTCGTAAGTGTCGTAGCATCCTCAAAGTAAGAACAGCTGGTTTTTCTGGCATCGGGGAAAAAAGCACATGAGAAGAGGAACAGGGCACTCTCATCTGCCATTACCACTACACTGTGAGGTCTTCTGAGGATAAACGTTAATTCTGGGAACTGGAAGGACTTCATTAATTAAACTGTGTGACTCAGTCCTGTAGAATTAGGAGGCCTCAGTATCTTCTGGTGCAGAAGAAGGAGCTGAACTAGATAATACCTATGCATTATTTCAGTTTGGGATCCTAATATGCCCATGATAATAGTACATTAAGTATTCTTCTATAGTGGAAATGGCAGAAATCAAAGGACTAATCCTCTAAAAATATCACCATTTCATTTATTGCTGGCTCAATTTCTAACATGTCCCTCTAAGCCCATTCAAACAGAAGAATGTCCCTAGGCCAGCCTTACCTGAAGGAGAAGACTTCTTGGTGATGGAGAGCTTAAGCTGACTAGAAGAACCCACTTCAAAGTTTGGTTTTTTGCCTGTGATCTGAACAAACAGCAGATGGTCACTTTCATGACCAAGGTATTCTCGAACAGACTGTACTTCCTCAGGGGTTAGGGGCTCCCGCTGCAGCTAGAATTCAAGACATCAAAAGGATTAGTCCACCCTCCTCTATAAAATGGTTTACTATGTCTACCTACACAGGAGTTAAAGACTCATTTCTGTGCATTAAATATATAACAGTAGATGGTAACAGATATCGCTTTATGCCTCACATTCAGTTTCTCACTGAGAGGAACCCTAGAGTATAACCCTTGTCTGCATGTTTACTTGGAGCCTACCCCTTAGAAAATGTAAAAGTAGTTATAAAATATTAGGTATGAGGCATATGCTAGTTATTGTAGGGGATGTAATATAATTATGAAAATGAACCAGATGTGGTCTTACTGTGTAACAGGAAAGAATGCCCACAATGAACATAGCAGAAATTTATATCCCAAAACACAAAGGGGGAGCAAAATCCTTTCTATGTTCCTTGGGATGAAGTAGCAGAGAGTAAAGGTAGAAAAAAAGGGTTAGGGTGCCACTTCTATGTCCAATAATTATAGACTGGTTACATAAATCATAGTCCATCTATTGCATGGAATACTATTACATCATTAATATGAATGAAGGGAAATACACTGAAGTGGGTAAGTGTCTATGATATCTAAGGGTGAGAAAAAAGCTGGTGATTGAACAATGTATGCATATGATCTTATTTAAATTTTTAAAAAAGTATGTGCATGTAGATGCTTGTAAATACATAGGAAAGGTCTGAATGGACATACAAAAAGGCATTGGTGGCTTCCTCTGGGGAAAGAAGTGTGAGCAAGGAGTAGGATGTCACTTTATATTCTGTATGCTCCAGTATAAAGTGAATTTTTATGAGGAGTCTGATATAGTTTGGATATGTGTCCCCTCTAAATCTCATGTTGAATTGTAATCCCCAGTGTTGGAGGTGGGGCCTGGTGAGAGGTGACTGGATCATGGGGGCAGACTGCTCATGCATGGTTTAGCACCATCCGAATTCTCATGAGACGTGGTTGTTGTAAAGTGTGGCACCTTCCCCACCCCAACTCTTCCTCTCTTTCTTGATCCTGCCTTTGCCATGTGATGTGCCTGCTCCTGCTTCACCTTCTGCCATGAGTAAAAGTTCCTTGAGGCCTCCCTAGAAACCCAGCAGTTGCACGCCCATGCTTCCTGTACAGTCTGCAGAACAGTGAGCCAATTAAGCCTCTTGTCTTTACAAATTATTCAGTCTTAGGTATTCCTTTATAGGAACAGAAGAACGGTCTAATACACATTCCTTATTTTAAAATCAAGCACAGAAAACCTTAAGCTAAAAGGAAAAATAAGAAAGCGCTGGCATAAAGAATCTAAGGCCTGGCAGGATGCAGTGGCTCATGCCTGCAATACCAGCAATTTGGAAGGCTGAGGCGGGTAGATCACCTGAGGTCAGGAGTTCGAGAACAGCCTGGCCAACATAGCGAACCCCCATCTATACTAAAAATACAAAAAATTAGCTGGGTATGGCGGTGCATGCCTGTAATCCCAGCTACTTGGGAGGCTGAGGCAGGAGAATTGCTTGAACCCAGGAGGCGGATGTTGCAGTGAGCAGAGATCGTGCCACTGCACTCTAGTCTGGGCAACAGAGCAAGACTGTCTCCAAAAAGAAGAAAAAAAAAATTAAAAAAAATAAAAAATAAAGAATTTAAGGCCCTACGTTATGTAAGAAATAACAGGCACATCAGCTATCATGCTGTAACATTTACCTCTCCCACATCCAAGAAAATTTTAACATCAAAGAGTGTAGAAATATAAACACTTCTGCTTAATTTAAATATTTCCACTGAATTGTCAGAAAAAGAACTTTGCCCCTAACCTATTCCAGCCTCCCACAAAAAATGTGAGGCTGAACTAGGTGACAGTGTTCACCCAGGCCTAGGATTCGGGTCTACTGAGAGGTGGATGTTGGAAGCAACAGAGCTGCTGCTCATGCCCCTCAGCTGTCACTACCACTAAACTAGTACCAAGGAGATAAGAACAAGCCCCAGCCCACATGAGCCAAGTTGAGTCTCTTCGAAGTTGATTATTCTCACAAGTTTTTTTTTTTTTTTTTTTTTGAGACAGAGTCTCACTCTGTCGCCCAGGCTGGAGTGCAGTGGCATGATCTCGGCTTACTGCAAGCTCCACCTCTTAGGTTCACACCATTCTCCTGCTTCAGCCTCCAAGTAGCTGGGACTACAGGCGCCTGCCACCAGGCCCAGCTAATTTTTTTGTATTTTTAGTAGAGACGGGGTTTCGCCATGTTAGCCAGGATGGTCTCAATCTCCTGACCTCGTGATCCACCTGCCTCGGCCTCCTAAAGTGCTGAGATTACAGACATGAGCCACAGCACCTGGCCTATTCTCACAAGTTTTGTCCTTTGAAGCATCATGTATCTTACATGCAAAGCATTTCTTGTTTCCTAGTTCTAAGCAATACTGATTACCTCACCTGCAGGGCATCAAAGAAAGTTGTCTACAAACATACCTCTTTCACTTCCACAAGACCAGATAGAGTCAGGGCTGAACACAGCTTAGATGCTGTCTTCACTTTGCTATTGTTATCTGCCAAAAGGAAAATCTCAATTAATAGCTTTATAGGTCAAAGTAGGAAAAATAATAAAGGCTCAATCCTATGTGGGTTAGCAAGCATTCAAACAATAATAACCAGGCGGGCATGGTGGCTCATGTCTGTAATCCCAGCACTTTGGGAGACTGAGGTGGACAGATCATTTGAGGCCAGGAGTTCAAGACCAATCTGGCCAACACAGCAAAATCCCGTCTCTACTAAAAATACACACAAAAAAAATAGCCAGGCGTAGTGGCACATGCCTGTAATCCCACTTACTTGGGAAGCTGAGGCATGAGAATCACTTGAACCCAGGCGGTGGGGGTTGCAGTGAGCCGAGACTGCACCACTGCACTCTGGCCTGCACAACAGAGTGAGACTTGATCTCAAAGAAAAAACAAAAAACAAAACAAAACAAAATAACCTATTCTGTTTAATGTACAGATGGTCCCTGACTTAATGATGGCTCTACTTATAATTTTTCAACTTTTATGATGGTGTAAAAGTGATACCCATTCAAGTAGAAACCGTATACTTCAGTTTTCACTAAACTACATGAGATACTCAGCACTATTATAAACAGGCTTTGTGTTAGATGATTCTGCCCAACTGTAGGCTAATGCAAGTGTCCTAAGCGTGTTTAAGGTAGGCTAGGCTAAGCTAAGCAATTACGTTTAGTAGGTTAGATGAATTACATGCATTTTCGTCTTAATAGCATTTATCAGGACGTAACTCCATTGTAAGATGAGGACAACTGTATATACATTTTAGTGATATTATTTTATTCTTCTTCTTATTATTATTTTTGAGACAGGGTCTCACTTTGTCATGAAGTGCAGTGGCATGATCTCGGCTCATTGCAGCCTCGACCTCCCAGGTTCAAGCAATCCTCCTGCCTCAGCGCCTACCAAGTAGCTGGGACTATAGGTGGGCACCACCATGCCTGGCTAATTTTTGTATTTTTTGTAGAGACGGGGTTTTGCCATGTTGCCCAGGCTAGTCTCGAACTCCTGGACTCAAGCAATGCACCTGCCCTGGCCTCTCAAACTGCTTCGATTACGGGTATGAGCCACTGTGCCTGGCCATAGTGATACTATTTTAACTTGACAAACACTTTTTTTTTGTTCAAAGTGTTTTTACCTAAGCTCTTAAATGTCATAATTCCATTATTATTATTTTTTTTATCACTCTGCTTCTTGAAACCCCTTCCAGAGGTTGTGAGATAATGACTATGAAAAGAGGCTTATGAACTGCAAAGTGCACAGAAATACAAGTATTCTTTCTGTATAGTTCTTTTTTGCTCTCTATATAGTTCTGAGACACTGCATTTAGTCACGTAAGGTTTAAACTCCCAGCAAAGAATGCTGATGTATACTACACATAACACAAAGTTCTATTTCCCCATAAACAACGAACACCTTTATACATTTCAAAATACTTTCATTTCTATTATTCTATTTGATGAAATTGTTACATTTTGACTGAAAGTCTAGTGAAAAATATTAAAATCCAGAACTGAATCACTCTGACAGCTATACCACTGATCAAAAAATTTTTTACTTCATGAACACTGTCATTAGTTTCACATGAATCAATAATTACCACATCACTCCTAGAGTTCCAGTCATTATTTTTAAACCTTTTATTTTGAAATAACTATAGATTCACAGGAAGTTGGAAAAAACAAAAAAGTTCTATATATTAAGGAGGTCTTCACTTCGTCTCTCCCCACAGTAACATCTTACCCAATTATAGCCTGATATGAAGACCAGGAAATTGATACTGATGGTCCACATAGCTTTTTCAGATTTCATTACTTTCATATGTACTCGTTTGGCAGAGGGGGCTTTATAGTTCCAAGTAATTTTATTACATGTGTAGATATGTGTAACCACCACCACATTCAGAACACAGAATTGTTCTATCTATAAAGGAGAAGCATTATACTTCCCCTTTATAGCTCCACACACCCCTTTCCTCCCACTTCTAACCTCTGGCAAACTCTAATCTGATCTCCACTACTATAATTTTGTTATTTCAAGAATATGAATGGAATTGTACAGCACAGAGCCTTTTAAGATTGGCTTTTTTCACTCAGCTACTTCCCTTGATATCCATCCAAGCTGATGTACATATAGTTAGCGTGTTCCTTTTTATTGCTGCATCACTTTCCATATTATGAACATATCAAAGTTTATTCACCTGCAAAAGGACCCACTTTTAGATGGCAGTTTCCTTCTATTTTGTTACATAATGAGTCAGCCAAAGACTACAATTTCTCCAGATATGTTGCTTCAGATTTTAACAATAACTTATCCCCAAGGAAAAGGTTTTGCTATAGGAATACTGATCTCCCAATGATATCTCCTGCTCAGGGAAATGCAGCACACATGCTCAAAGACTCAACCCTGTCAAATGTGTTTTTCAAGTGAAGATCTCCTTACCTACAGCTGTCTCTACCGGCTCTTTCAGAAAAAGACATCCACCAGGCCGAAGGATCCGGGCGATTTCAGCCAAAATCTCAGCACTGTGCAGAGTGGTGCTTCCCGGGACTAAACCCGACAAAATAATGTCAAAGCTGGATTCTTTGTGGGCAGCTGAAAAGAAAAGGACTCTAATTAGCAATCATCTGGCCTGGGACAATCTCCTGGTCCCTTTCAACCCCCAACAAAGGCTACAGACCTCACCCTGAGAGAATGGACACCACTCGGTATCCATCCAAGAAGCTGGATGAATAGTAAGCATTTTAAAAAAACATGGAATAGCTACACAGAAAGAACATCATACTTATGGAAATCATCAACTACAATCCTAAGCTCAGTGTATCTCAACTGAAAAACAACAGGGTGACGAGCCACCACTATCACATGCCACCCTAAATGAAAACTCAGATATTAAGGAACCACAGAAATGCAACACTCCCACAGAAACCCCTCCAGCCTCATACAGACAACATGGGTGGGTACTTACACTGCAACAGCTGGTTGATGTTTTCCACAGACACATGGCCTTCATTGCCAGTTAACACTTGAAGCTTATCCACCAGACCTTTCAGAGCCTCCACTGGGGATGACTTATCCCAGACCACTGCCACAAACTGGCCAGCAGAGATCCCAAAATCTGCCATTCTTGCAGTGCAGTACAGATGGACCTAAAAACTGCTGGCCAAAAGAGAATCAAGACTGGGCAAAGACAAAGTGCAATTTAATCCATGAGGTATCATAAAATATGATTAGAATCCCAACCTAACTTGTAACCGCCCACTAGGGAATGCTGACATTAGAAACCCTACTGTATATGCTAAAGAGTCTGAATACATGAACCCCATTATCTCAAGTCTTCATAATCCCAACATTCCCAAAGAAGGCCGATAGCTTCCTTGGTGAGAATCCTGACTTGGAAGAGTCAACAAAGGGGATTAGAGGCAAATAAGAAGGTTGGAGGCAGAAAGATGATTTCCTCTTTAAGATAATTCAGCATGAACGGAATGCAAAACACATAGGACATCAATTAGGCAAAGTGTGACTCAGCAAGGAAGGCAAATAAATTGACAGAAATAATCCAACCACAGGTTCAATGTTTTTAAAATGAAACAACACATTTAAAATTTGCAAATTGAATACTGGTATTTTCCCTTTCATCAAAATATGAAAATTTAATTTCACTGACTGCAGTGATCAAGAATACTTACTACGTCTATACCATTTAATATTAGCCAGACTGTTCAAAGCATCTTCTAAACATTATCTCAACTAAATCTCAGAACAGCCTTAAACTAGATATTATTACCATTTTACAGTCTGGAAACTCAGGCAATTTACTTTGTCCAAGTCACACAACTAGTGGGTGTTACATGGATAAAGTGAGAGCTAGGATTTGAATCCAAATTCATCTGACCGTAAAGCCCATGCTTTTAACCTTTGGAAATTTCCCTCCATAGATCAACTTTCTCTTCTACTTGATACTCAGGTGAGTATATAATACGCTCACAAAGAAAGTAGTTCAAGAGATAGTACTCTATTCAGTTCCTTTCTTTCTTAAACATTAATGACACCAGTTTCCAATTTAACATAGCTCAAATAAATGAAACAAACAATTTCTGGTAGAGGGGTCAAACTTGGATTAGTTTTATGTTGAACATTTCAGACTTCTGCAGAGGTGGCCAACTCAGTGGCAATCATGCCACCACAGATACAGACTGAATTTAAGCCAAGTCACTACACTCTCGTTTCTTTTAAAATGTTGACTTCAGCTGGGCGCAGTGGCTCACACCTGTAATTTCAGCACTTTGGGAAGCCAAGCCAGGCAAATTGCCTGAGCCCAGGAGTTTGAGACCAGCCTGGCCAACATAGTGAAACCCCATCTCTACTAAAAATACAAAAATGAGCTGGGCGTGGTGGTGCATGCCTGTAATCCCAGCTACTCAGGAGGCTGAGGCAGGAGAATCGCTTGAACCTGGGAGGTGGAGGTTGTAGTGAGTCAAGATCGTGCTGCTGCACTCCAGCCTGTTGACAAAGTGAGACTGTCTCAAAAAATAAAAATAAAAATAAAAAAATAAACAATTATAGCTCATGCCTATTATCCCAGCACTTTGGGAAACCGAGGCAGGTGGCTCCCTTGAGTCCAGGAGTTCAAGACCAACCTGGGCGACATGGTGAAACCCCATCTCTACTAAAAATACAAAAATTAGCTGGGTGTGGTGGCAGAATCTGTGGTAGTCTTATGTGGTAATCTTATGTAGTCCCAGCTATTGGAGTGGAGGAGAGGGCCTGAGGCGGCAGGACTGCTTGAGCCCAGGAGCTTGAGGCTGCAGTAAGCCAAGATTCCAGCCTGGGTGACAGAGCAAGACCCTGTCTCAAAAAAACCAAAGTTTACTTCAAGTAACTCTCCTCTTTGCCTACAAAACATACGCAGGATGTCAAATATTTAACACTCAAGCATTAAATACTATAGCACTTTGATCTGTCACTCTTTTTCTAAAGGAGTTACTAAACGTTTTATTTGCTAGAGTGAAGTCAATTAGCCTTCTGGATCCACGGCCTCCATAATCTGGCTCTACCTGTATCTCCCACCACTCCAAAGTGATCCCACCTTATTCTATGAAAACCCTTTGCATTTTCCCTTAATCGTGCCTTTTATCTAGCTCCTTCTGTATGATCCAACTGAAGGGCCCCTAAAAGGATGCTAAGTGTTATCACACAAGTAGGATTCTTTAGTCATTTAACTGTTTTTTTAATGGCAGAGGGCAAGTAAAAATGGAAAAAGAAAAGAAAAAAAATAATACAAAAGAGAATAATTCTGTTTTTTTTTTGGTGGGGGGGTGGGGAGGATGGAGTTTCACTCTTGCTGTCCAGGCTGGAGTGCAATCGTGGCTCACAGCAACCTCCGCCTCCCGGGTTCAAGCAATTCTCACACCTCAGCCTCCTGAGTAGCTAGGATTACAGACGTGCATCACCACACCCGGCTAATTTTGTATTTTTTTAGTAGAGGGGGTTGGTCAGGCTGGTCTTGAACTCCCGGCCTGAGGTGATCCGCCTGCCTTGGCCTCCCATAGTGATGGGATTACAGGCATGAGCCATGTGCTCAGCTAATTCTGTGGTTTTTTTGCTTGTTAGTCCTGTTTTTTGAGACAGAGTCTCACTTCATCATCCAGGCTGGAATGCAGTGACACAATCTCGACTCAGTGCAACCTCCGCCTTCAGAGTTCAAGCAATTTTCATGCCTCAGCCTCCCAAGTAGCTGGAATTACAGGTGGACACCACCACACCTGGCTAATTTTTGTATTTTTAGTAGTGACAGGGTTGTTGGCCAGGCTATTCTCAAACTCCTGACCTCAAGTGATCTGCCCGCCTTGGCCTCCCAAAGTGCTGGGATTAAAGGCATGAGCCTCCGTGCCCGGCCAATTCTGGTTTTTAAATCCCTAAACAGCACACAATCAAGAACTGAAACTTTTAATTGGCACATGATGTCGAGGAAGAACCCCTGCAAACGTTAAGGTGTGCAATATGGGATCAATCTCACATTTAAGAACCAGCCAGGCAAGATGGGAGTATAGATTGCTGGACATTAAGTTATAAGAATAAAAATGATCTGTTTCTAGAATGATGTTGGAATAGGTTCTTCCTTGGGATAACAGAAAAGGATGATAAAGACCCCACCTACTAGACTACTGCAACTTTGCACTGTATTTACAGAAAAACCCTCATGAAGGAAACGAGGGGCAAAAGCTTATCAACTAGAGAAAAACAAAAAGCCAAATGTCTAGACCTTTTCAGCAACATTTATGGAGGCAGTTTTATAGGGCACAGGTTTTGAGTGCAGATGACCTAGGGTCCTATCTACCACTGGATCTTATGGGCATATGACCATAGATAAGTTACTAGACTCTTTGAATTTGTTTTTTCATCAGTAAAGTAGGGATAATAACCTCATATTTTGCGAGGTTGCTGTAAGAAACAAATGAGAAGATAATAATATGTAAGGCACTCGGCAGGCTCTGGCACACAGAGCTCTGTAAAGTAATGTTCTAGAACTCTGGGCTTCCACTTTTCTGTGGCTAGTTTACCAGCCTTTGCTTCAAACAGTCCTATAAAACCCTGTTTCTCCTTAGCCATGCCTGATAGGAGGACACCCCAGGGAGTGAGAGGAAGCTGCTTTTTCATTGTTAGAATTAGTGTAAAAGCTGTGCTTTATGATCTTTGGACAGTACTCCAGTGGGACTGTGTCAGTAAATTAGAAGAATGTAAAATGCTTTGCGTTCTGTATCTCCCAAAACTAATGTTATGGTAAGAGGAGCTTATGAACTACATGAATTAAACATCAAACCTCAAAAAACAGGCATAGCCACTACTTTCAGTCAGCATTTTTCAAATAAAATAGGAGATAATATTCCTTCAAATATCTAAAACCAAAGTGTGATACTTTTCATCATCAGAGTTTTATGTTGCTGTTGTGAATTTGTCTTTTAAAACAAAAAAACCCATAACGAAAAAGTGTCCCGTATCTAAGACAACATGCTCAGAAGCTGTGATTCAGGACCCAGCTTCATAATAAGAGGTGGCATCATTGTCACGTCACTGAGCTCATTAGGTGCCTCTCCAACCCTGACTGAGGCACACACATGTCCATGGCCCTTCTAAAATGTTACTGGCAGGCAGTAAAAGCAGATGTCTGAGAACAGACGGTTTTTCAGGTGCCCAGTAAGCATCAAATCTTGAGGCATTTGGTCTCTCTTCTGGTGAAACGGGACAAAAGAAAATAGTAAGACTGAAATTTGGGCTTCAGATAAAAAAATCCTTTAACTTGGGTGCATAAAAGAATTCCAAGAATACTGACAGTTATCAGAAAGGAAAATCCTAATTAAAATTAACTAACTGGGCTGGGTGCGGTGACTCACGCCTGTAATCCCACACTTTGGGAGGCCTAGGCAGGTGGATCACCTGAGGTCAGGAGTTCAAGACCAGCCTGGCCAACATGGAGAAACCCTGTCTCTACTAAAAATACAAAGATTAGCTGGATATGGTGGCCTGCACCTGTAATCCCAGCTACTTGGCAGGCTGAGGTAGGGAGAATTGCTTGAACTCAGGAGGTGGAAGTTGTAGTGGGCCAAGATCTTGCCACTGCACTCCAGCCTGGGCAACAGAGTGAGACTCCATCGCAAAAGAAAAAAAAAATTAAAAAAATAAAATTAACTGAAGCTCTTGTGCACCTACATGTCACTGCCTGGCCTCTGGGTGACTAGTGCCAAGTGGGCCTAACCAGCCTGCTGTGCAATCCAAGTCAGCCATTGCCCCTCTCTGGGCCTCAGTTTCCCTGCCAGCTTTAGCAGAATGGTAGGAAGGCACAATTACAATCTGCAAATGAGACCTAAGAAACCTACTATGTGCCTGTCCCTACACAGGAGACAGACAAGAAGACACTTGTTCCCTGCCCTCAAGAGAATTCTCTGTCTAGACACTTAGACTAGGACCTTAGAGATTTTTTTTTTTTTTTTTTTTGGCAGAGTCTTGCTCTGTTGCCCAGGCTGGAGTGCAGTGGCACGATCTTCGCTGACTACAACCTCCGACTCTGGGGTTCAAGCGATTCTCCTGCCTCAGTCTCCCAAGTAGCTGGGATTACAGGCACCCACGACCACGCCCAGTTAATTTTTGTATTTTTAGTACAGATGCAGTTTCGCCATGTTGCCCACGCTGGTCTCGAACTCCTGGGCTCAAGTGATCCACCCACTTCAGTCTCTCAAAGTGCTGGGATTACAGGCATGAGCCTGGCCCAGAATTTTTTTTTAAAAAGTGAGAATCAACAATGAAACAAGAATATCTCTAGGCATTTGGCATGTGTCAGGAATTAGAGTTTCAGAAAGGATACCCAAATGTTAAGTTTCCACAGGAAAGGCTCATTTAAAGCTGGGTGGACAGAACTCAGAAACAAATCCTCATGGAGAGGAGTGTTTTACCTAAAACAGAAATATGGATCTAAAATTTTAACCTTTGGGGTAAGTTTTGGCTTAGGAGGTCTTCCCCACACCTGTGCAGGGGAAGCGGATATTCTGAAAAGACTAGAGTTGACAAGGGGTGTGCAAAACACAACTTTCACAGATACAAAGATGGGGTCTGAGTGCAAACACTAAATAGACAGAATCACATGCTCTTGTCCTTAGTTACTCTTAGTCCAAAAACCATTTACTTCTTCCTATTAAGCCTTCTCTGATGACACCCCCGTGAAGGGCTCTGTTAGTGACTGGACCGTGACCTCCTTGAGCCATCCAGAGCTCGGCACTCAGTAACGTCAGAATGAAGGGCACCAGCCTTTCCCGAACTTGCAGATCCTACAAATCACCCGAGGGAGTGGTTAAAATGAGATTCCTGGACCACACCCAGAACCACTCAATCAATCCTCCAGGACAAAGGCCTGGCTGGCTGTCCTAGTAACAAGCATCCTTCCGATCTGGATATTTAACTATACCAACTCAACACGCTGGGGATTCGGACAAGTCGCAGGTTCGAAATTATAACCGTGAGCTCAGGTACCCCGCCAAGCTTTCGTGCTTTGCTGCCAAGCACCCCCAGGGACCCAAACTTCACGGGGACTGAGGTCCAAGGTCACAACGACTGGCTACTGGTAGGACCGGGTCTCAGAACCAGGTCTCCCGGACCCCAGAGCTCGGAGCCCTTTCTCCTCAGCGTGGTGTCCCCGGGGCCTCAGAGTAGGGCTGGCTGCGCAAGGGACGAGGCAGCCTGGGAACGGCAGAAATTCCCGGTCAGGACCCCGGGGCGGTTAGGGCCGGCCCTGGCCCCGCACACCAACTTCTCAGGAATAAACCCGCCGGGACTCTCAGCGGGGCGTCCGTGGCTGCGTTCGCATCGAGGGACAGGGGTAAAGAAGAGGAAATTAGAGGATATAGGGACGAGGGTGGGCCGGGAGGGGACAGTTGAAGGATCTCTGGCTCTCAGCCGGCCCCCACCACTCTCACCTGCCGCCTGGGCTCGCTCTCGGCTTCTCCTCAGCGGTCGACTCCACGCCTCGCGCCTCTCGCGAGAGGAGGAGGCTCCACGGTGCGACTACTTCCGCTCTCCTAGTGCAGTGGTCCCGACGCTGCCCGTCGCGTCGCCGTGGGCGACGTGCCCGCTTCCAAAATGGCGACGGCGGCGGCCGTGGCTGGTGCGCTTGGCCGGGCGGGCTGGAAGCTTCTGCAGTTGCGGTGCCTGCCCGGTGAGGGGGCTGCCAAGCCGGGGAGAGGCGGGGAGCGCGGAGGGGGCGCGAGGCCGGCTTGAGCTGGGTTCGGCGGTGGGGGGAAGAGGCCGTTGGGGCGGCCCGCGAGCAAGGTGAGGTGAAGGGCATCGGCGCGGGCTCAGGCGAGCTGCCTGGTTAGCTTCGGCCCTGCCCCGCTGCGGGGCAGGTGCAGGGGGGCAGGGCCTGTCACCCCCATTTTATGGAGTTAGCGGAGCCTCAGAGAGGGCTGGGGGTACGAAGGTCACGCAGCCTGAGCCTGTTGGTTACAGAACTGGCAGTCGCAGACCCATTCTCAACTCCATTGCCAAGTCCACTAGAAGGACAGGTGGACACGGCCACAGAGAGCCTAGTCCATTGTTTCCCGAAAGCTAGTCGTTTCCCCACCACTTCATGAACTCTGTGATACTCTCTTACCACCTTTGCCACTATGTACTCAGTATTTTTATTTTTAAATAGGAGTTCTGAAAGAGGAAACTTCATATCACTGTCGTAAATGGAAAACTAATATCGCCTTCCTTAATTAGAATGTATGCATTAACACTTTAGCATACATACATAACTGATGAAACGTTCACCTGTATTTCACCTAAAATCTCATGACCCTCAGTGGTACTACAGTCACACTTTGCATCCGCTCCTTCCTTTTCAAAGTTTTATGGATATTTGTGCCATATCTTTCAGTACATGTATTAAAATATTGATATTTTTACACATACTGTTCTGTTTCTTTTTTTTCTTTTTTTTCTTTTCTTTTTTTTTTTTTTTTTGAGACAGGGTCTGGCTCCTCAGCCTCCCAAGGAGCTGGGACTACAGGTGTGTGCCACCCTACTTGGCTAATTTTGTTGTTAAGAGGGAGTCTCACTCTGTCACCCAGGCTGGAGTGCAGTGGCACAGTCTCGGCTCACTGCAACTTCTGCCTCCCTAGTTCAAGTGGTTCTCCTGCCTCAGCCTCCAGAGTAGGTGGGGTTACAGGCTTGAGCCACCATGCCCAGCTACTTTTTTGTTTTTAGTAGACGGGATTTCACCATGTTGGCCAGGTGGGTCCCAAACTCCTGACCTCAAGTTATCCGCCTGCCTCAGCCTCCCAAAGTGTTGGGATTACAGGCATGAGCCACCGCCTAGCCCCCTTTTGTTGTATTTGTATAAAATTCCAAACTAAAGATGTGTAGTTAAAGTAATGCCTATGACCCCACAGATCTACCAAGAGAAGTGAAGGTATGTATCTACAAAAAAGTTAGTACAAGTATGTTCATAGCAATTGTATTCATAGTAGCCAAACACAGAAACAGTCCAGTTGTCTAGCAACAGAATAATATTTTTTATGGAACACTATTCTGCGATAAATACTAAAAATCAGTCAAAGAGAAAGCTGGACACTAAAGTGATAAGGACCGTTTTTAATCAGTAATAACTGTTGCAGTAGGGAAAAGGGTCTAGCATGAACTGAGCGCAACCTTGAGTTTAGTGCATGCAGAAATAACTGGGTGTTTCAAAGAAAAAAATGAGGGAGGAGGTAGGAAGGCAGGTGGGGACTCAATAGAGTCAAGAAAGTGAATAATTATAAATGAGATTGGGCTGCTAGCTGGCAGTTAACAAAGTTAGGATTCTGTTTTCCCAGAGGGAGACGTAAGCCCTATCCTTCTTAAGTGTTATCCAGAACAAACAGTAAATTTTTTCTTGACAACCTGAGTTTTCTCAGGCAGGCACTTTAAAGGTGGGTAGGGTTATCGTAAGGTATGTGGCCCTGAGTGATGGTTATGTTAGTGTGTGTTCAAGTCTTTGTAGGCCAAGGTTGAGGCCTAGATAAGAAGAGGGCTCAGAGGAGCCTGGTTAGAGCCTGATCAAGGAGACAATCTTTGCCAGATCTACTGATATGCATAAAAATATGGATCAATCTCAAAAATATACTAAGTGGGCCAGGTGTGGTGGGTCACACCTGTAATCCCAACACTTTGGGAGGCCAAGGTGGGAGGGTTGCTTGAGCCAAGGAGTTCAAGACCATCTTGGGCAACATAGCGAGACTCTGTCCCTATTTAAACTTAAAATAAATAAATATATATATATACACACATATATATAGTCCTAAGTGAAAGAAGCTTTATTGAAATATGTACATGTAGATGAAATCTTAGGACAGGCAAAACTAAGACAAGCAAAAACTAACCTAGAGTGAAAAATTCAGAACAGTGTGAATGGGGAATGACTGAAAAAGCATAAGAGAACTTTCTGGGGTGACAGTAATGTTCTCTGTTTAGATTGGGTTCAGGTTGTGCAAGTGTATACATCCGTCAAAACTCATAGAATGGTACACTTAAGATTTATGCATTTCATTGTGTGTAAATGGCATCTCAAAAAAACAGTGAACATAGAACTCTTCCATGCTAAAATGTTTAGAGATGAATAATACTGATATGTGCAACAAATGCACCAAAAATCAAGATGGATGAAGAAATGACAGATGTGTAGAACCTAGTGGTAGATATGCAGGTGTTCATTCCATAATTATTTCAATTTGCATGTTTGAAAATTTTTATAATAGGCCGGGGACGATGGTTCACGCCTGTAATGCTAGCACTCTGGGAGGCCAAGACAGGCGATCACTTGAGGTCAGGAGTTTGAGACCAGCCTGACCAACGTGGCGAAACCCTGTCTCTACTAAAAATACAAAAATGAGCCTGAGAGTAGTGGTGGGTGCCTGTAATCCCAGCTACTCAGGAGGCTGAGGCACGAGAATCACTTGAGCCTGGGAGGCAGAGGTTGCAGTGAGCCAAGATAGTACCACTGCACTCCAGCTTGGGAGACAGAGTGAGACTCTGACTAAAAAAAAACCAAAAAAAAAATTTTTAGAATAAAAAATGTTGGGAAATAAAAAAGTAGTATGAATTTATGCTTAGGAAACATACTTCTCATCTTTCTTAAAATAAGTGGGGATGTTGCAGATATTGCAGATGAGAAAGCAGAGATTAGTGACTTGTCCAAAGATACCACATAGACACTGGGGGAGTAGGACTGAGACATTAAATTACTACTCCAGAGCTCTTGCCATAATATATATAAATATGTAACATTTACAAGCCACTTTTACATTTTGTTTGGGCCACATAGTGGTCCCATTGAGCAAGTAGAAATTATTACTCTAAATTTGCAGATTTAAAAATCTGCACATTGGGGTAAAATTGTTTGCCAGTTATCACACAAGTAACAAGTGGTAGAAACAGGTCGAGATGCTAGGTAGATCTTGTCTCCTGGCTTACCACTTTTCCTACCACTTCATGTCCCAAAGTTCCCAGTTTGCCCAATATTTTTGTGTGGGACCCAACACTTGGATAAGTGGTTCTGGAGGAGTCTCTGGCCTGCTTTTCCTCCTCCTTGTCTGTGTTACCACTCTGGGTCTGAAAGGGTCTTCTCTGTTGAATGTCCCTGACTGACCAGCCCAGTTTCTGTTTCAGTGACCCGTTGCCGACCAGCCCTGGTGCCACGTGCCTTCCATGCTTCAGCTGTGGGGCTGAGGTCTTCAGATGAGCAGAAGCAGCAGCCTCACCCTTCATTTTCTCAGCAGCATTCTGAGACACAGGGGGCAGAAAAACCTGATCCAGAGTCTTCTCATCCACCCCCCAGGTAGGCACTAATCCACCTATTTCTGGCCACTTCACATGCTTCAGTATGTCTGTTC
Organism: Macaca fascicularis; assembly: GCF_037993035.2. Classification (NCBI taxonomy): domain Eukaryota; kingdom Metazoa; phylum Chordata; class Mammalia; order Primates; family Cercopithecidae; genus Macaca; species Macaca fascicularis. Next base: position 53,550,741 of record NC_088394.1, read on the forward strand.
CTCCTTCACTTCCTCTCTCCTCTCCATCCCCTTTTATACTTACCTTCATTTCCAAGGCCATCTTTGTTTTTTAGAATTTTTTATTTTTTGTAGTGATGACTTCTCGCTACATTGCCCAGACTGGTCTCAAACTCCTAGGTTTCAAACTGTCCTCCCCCTAGACCTCCCAAAGTGTTGGGATTACAGGTGTGAGCCACTGCACCCGACCCCAAGGCTGTCTTTGGAAATAACCTATTGTTTTTATAAAATTGGTGCCTGTTTGTTCTAAAACATCTAAACAGTATAGAGAAGTTCACAAAAATAAAGCAGTTTTATCCAAAATTACAGAGATAACCCTGCTAACATTTTTGTGAATATCCTTTTAGATGTTTCTCTAAGCTTATTTCATATATACATTTTTGTATAGAATAGATACAATGTGTATAAACTCTACATGCTGTTCTAGAACCTGTTTTTTCACTCAACAGTACATTTGTAATGTCTTTTCATAGTTTAATAGTTGTATAACATTCCAGCAAATAGCTGTGCCGAAATTTATTTGACACTTTTTTATTGATGGATATTTAGATTTTTTTATTGATGGATATTTAGATTTTTTTGATGGATATTTAGATTTCCTGTTTTTTATTGTTTTTTACTGATGGATATTTAGATTTCCTTCACTAGTATAAGAAATAATGTGATAAAGTGTGTGAATCTCTCCTTAGAAGTGGGAGCACTGGCCGGGCGCGGTGGCTCAAGCCTGTAATCCCAGCACTTTGGGAGGCCGAGACGGGCGGATCACAAGGTCAGGAGATCGAGACCATCCTGGCTAACACGGTGAAACCCCGTCTCTACTAAAAAATACAAAAAACTAGCCGGGCGAGGTGGCGGGCGCCTGTGGTCCCAGCTACTCCGGAGGCTGAGGCAGGAGAATGGCGTAAACCCGGGAGGCGGAGCTTGCAGTGAGCTGAGATCCGGCCACTGCACTCCAGCCTGGGCGACAGAGCCAGACTCAGTCTCAAAAAAAAAAAAAAAAGAAGTGGGAGCACTGAGTCAAAGGATATGTACACTTAAAGATTTGTTACAGGCCGGGCACGGTGGCTCACGCCTGTAATCCCAGCACTCTGGGAGGCTGAGGTGGGTGGATCACGAGGTCAGGAGATCAAGACCATCCTGACTAACACGGTGAAACCCTGTCTCTATTAAAAATACAAAAATTAGCCAGGTGCAATGGCAGGCGGCTGTAGTCCCAGCTACTCGGGAGGCTGAGGCAGGAGAATCGCTTGAACACAGGTGGCAGAGGTTGCAGTGAACTGAGATTCTGCCACTGCACTCCAGCCTGGGTGACACAGCAAGACTCTGTCTCAAAAAAAAAAAAAAAAAAAAAAAAGATTTGTTACATATATGGGACCAGTTGCCCTCCAGAAAGGTAATACTAATTTACATTTCCATTAGAGGTTTTTTTTTCCCTAATCCTGCCATTGAAAAGTTTCTCTAGATCTGAAATTAGAGTGTTCCTTTTCATTTTTCTGGTTTCCTAACTAAAGTACTTTTCATTTCAATTCAAGAAATATTTTTTGAGGCCCTACTATCATGCCAGGCCCTGTGAGTAACATAGCATTGCTCCTGCCCTCATGGAGGTAGTCTGGTGTGAGTTTAGATGAAGAAACCCTCTGAGCACAGTGTGCTAAGGGCTGAAGACAGGAACTCCAGGGTGCAGCGTTGCCTTCATACCACATGACCTCATTTGCTGGATTCCTCTCGGTGCCTATGGGGAGGGGAAGGATGATCTAGTTTTTACTCTGTTGGCATTAAAACATTGATACTGGCTAGGCGCGGTGGCTCATGCCTGTAATCCCAGAGCTTTGGGAGGCCGAGGCAGGCGGATCACTTGAGGTCAGGAGTTCGAGACCAGCCTGGCCAACATGGTGAAACGCTGTCTCTACTAAAAAATACAAAAATTAGCCGGGCATGGTGGCGCATGCCTGTAGTCCCATCTACTTGGGAGGCTGAGGCAGGAGAATCGCTTGAACCCAGGAGGTGGAGGTTGTATGTAGTGAGCTGAGATCACACCATTGCACTCCATCGTGGGTGACAGAGGGAGACTATCTCAAAAACAAAAAACTAACAAACACAAAAACCCCACACTGATACTGACACAAGAATAAATGTCTTCCCAGCATGTGCTTAGAGGAGATCCAGAGCCCCTAGTTTCTGGTCAGGCCCATTGTACATGCCAGGAGATGAAGTATGCTGGGCTGTGTCCTCTTGTCTCAGGTATACAGACCAGGGCGGCGAGGAGGAGGAGGGCTATGAAAGTGAGGAGCAGCTGCAGGACCGCATCCTGACGGCAGCCCTGGAGTTCGTGCCCACCCACGGGTGGACAGCAGAGGCGATTGCAGAAGGAGCCCAGGTGTGTATAGGTGAGGGTGAAGCCACCTGACCAAGATGAGCCAGGATGGAGTCACACCAGACAGAGCAGAAGGCCTCATGCCTTCTTCCAGTCCAGCTCAGAGCCCCTCACAGCTGCAAGATTGACTGGGTTTTTCCCCCAATAGGGTGGAACTGGCTTTATTTTGTAGTTATAAAGAACGTACCACGGAGTTGGTTGTTGGGAGTTGTGTTCTAAAGGCAACCTATTAGGCAAGAATTGTCTGTGATCAAAACTACCATGTTTCATTGACTCTAAGATGCCATTGGTTGTAAGAAGCACCATTTTTAAACGCATCAGTAAAACAGAAAACATACTGCCTTTTGAACTATGACAGAGCACTTCTATGATTGACACTGATTTTTTAAATGAAAAATCTATATGCAGTTTTGAATTAATGACATACGATGTTTGAAAACCCCCAAGAAGGCACCACTTTGGAGACCAACACATCTTATTTTCCCAGAAACTCTAACAGCATTTCCTACATTAGTAGAGACTGCTGCTTTAGATTAGGCAGTAGGCTCATGTTCAGGCCATGTTGTAGAGAGTCCTCCAGCATAGCAAGATACCATCATCCAAGAGACTGAGGGGATGACAGAGTTGCATCTCCCATCCCAGGCTTGCTGCAGGGCATCTACCCATGGCCAATGGGCAAGGTTGCTGCTTTACTGAAATTTAACTGTTATTTCCTTGTCTTCTCTCACTCCCAAGTGCACATTTGGTAACAGAAGTCTCATTAGTGAAATGCAGATGCTCTGACTCCACTGTAGGCTCATTGTGAAAACTGAACAATACAAACAAATATAAAAAAGAATGTAGAAAACACCTATAATCACACCAAAGATCATACTACCAACATTTATGCCTAGTTCTTCCAAATTAAAACCCTTTAAATGATTCATTCTTTAAATGTTTGTTGAGCAAATAATGTGCCCTAGGCACTGTGCTAGTCCAAGGGACATGACAGGGGTTAAGATGGACCTGCTTCCTGCCCTTGTTGAGCTTCCAGTCTAGCAACATTAATAAAATATATACAAATATTTACTTAGACGATGTGGTAAGTGCTATCAAGGAAAGGTGCTGTTGGGCTGTATCATGGAGGGACCTGATCATTAGATCAGGTCACAGCTGCAAGATTGTTTTTTCCCTCAATAGGGTGGAATGGCTTTATTTTGTAGATATAAAAGTAATGAACCATGTAATTGGTTGTTGGGAGTTGTGTTCTAAAGGCAACCCATTGGCAAGAATTGTCTGTGATCAAAACTACCATATTTCATTGACTCTAAGATGCCATTGGTTGTAAGAAGCACCATTTTTAAGTGCATCAGTAAAAAAAGAAAACGTGGCATATTAAACTATGACAAATAGTTTAATTTGTCATACCAAGGGGATGGAGGGCTGGGCACAGTCGTGCATGCCTATAATCCCAGCACTTCGGGAGGCCAAGGCAGGAGGATTGCTTGAGCCCAGGAGTTTGGGACCAGCCTGGGCAACCTAGGGAGGGACCCCATCTCTACAAAAAAAAAAAAAATTAGCCAGGCATGGTGGTGCTTGCCTGTGGTCCCAGCTAGTTGGGAGGCTGGGATGGGAGGATCTCTTGAGCCTGGTATGTCGAGGCTGCAGTGAGCCATAATGATGCCACTGCACTACAGCCGGGGCAGCAAAGTGAGACCTTGTCTCAAAAAAAAAAAAATATATATATATATATATATAGGGGGTGGGTAACAGGGCAGTCAGGAAAGGCTTTTGAGCTGAGAATTGAGGAATGAATAGGCTTTACGTGACTTCGTGGGTAGGGGATGGACAAGTCCAAATAGAGAAACTGCAAAGGCAAGGTGGAAAGAAAAAGAAGGATGGTGCATTAGAGGAACCACAGAGAACCACCATGCAGAGAGTGCCGGAAGAGAGACTTGAGATGAGCAAGGCTGGAAAGGTCAGTCAAGGTCAAATCAGGCAACGCCCTAAAGGTCATGATAAGGAGTCAAGCTTTTCTTCTAAGAACAATTGAAGATACTGGATTAAATTTGGCATTTCAAAATGCTCATTTTGGCTGCTGGATGAAAAGTGGATTGGAGGCAGAGAGAGACTCATTGGGGGCTGCTGCCAGACATCCAGGAGAGATAAGGTGGTCTGGCTTAGAGTAATGGCAGTGGGTAAGTTTGGGAATAGCTTGGACATGGGAGGGAGTGACAGGATGGCACCAGAGTTGCCAGTTTGCATGTGTGGGTATACAGTGGTAGTGTTTTCTAAGGTTAAGGCCATTGGAAGAGGACCAGCTTTGGGGAAGGGTACAGCCTTGATCTTTATTGATTATGAGGAGTTTTTCAGTCAACCAGTGGAGGCATCAGGCATACAGTTCGGGAACTGGAGGAGATAGCTGGACTAGAGATACACATTTGGGCATTATTAGCGCGCATATATATACTCTCTCTCTCTCTCTATATATATATATATGTAGTAATTATAGAAGTCAGTGAGATTGTCCAGGGCAAGAATATAATGTCATATGAGAGGGGAGTCCAGACTGTCAAGGAACTTGGACATTTAAGGGGAGGGTAGAATAGGATGGGCTGTCAAAGTCTAAGTCAGAGCATCCTGATGTTGGAGGCACAGCAGGAGAGTGTGGATTAAGCAGCTAGACATTGGTTACTGGAGCAACAACTGTTTGAGTGGAAAACTGGGTCAGAAATCAACTGGAGTGGATCGAGGTGTACATAGAAGGCGAGGAAGTGGCGAGGCGTTTGGCTGCGAGGGGTAGATGAGAACTACGGTGCACCAAGCAGGGGAAACAGATGGAAGTTTGCACATGATTGAACACAAATGGGAAGAGTACAGAAACAAGAGTGGACCAGGCTCACATGTGTAATCCCAGCACTTGGGGAGGCTGAGGCGGGAAGATTACTTGACACTAGGAGTTTGAGGCCAACCTGGGCAATATGGCGAGACCTCATCTCTACAAAGACATTTAAAAATTAGCCAGATGTGGTGGCACATGCGTATGGTCCCCGGCTGAGATGGGACGATTGCTTGAGCCCGAGAGGTCAAGGCTGCAGTCATACCACTGCTTGAGTGACAGAGCGAGACACTGTCTCAAAAAAAAGAAAAAGAAACAAGAGTGAGGGTGAATTTACAAGAGAAAATAGGCAAAATCAAGAGAGTGAAATTCCTTGAAGGCAAGAATTGTGGGATCTGGACAACAGATGGAAGGACTGGCCTTAGATGTGTTAGGTGCAAAGTTGGAGAAAGCAGCTGAAGGCTTAGTTTCTAAAAAAGAAAGAAGACCTGTTGATGTGTTCATCCCTGAGCTAGTCTCTGTGAACTTGTTATTCAAGCCTGGATTCCACTCTTGCACACACACCAAGGGGCTTTGTGGGGTGGAGGGACCGGTGGTGGTCAGTTTCACCAAAATCACATGGACCCAGAGTGAAGAGTAGGGGTGTCCCACTGAAAATCAAGCTGCTGTCACTAGGAAGAGGCTCTAGTGATGAACAGGCAACAAATGTACCCTACACTTGGGCACCACTTTTCTGTTTTCTATCTCCCCTTTTATAGTCTCTAGGTCTCTCCAGTGCAGCGGCCAGCATGTTTGGGAAGGATGGCAGTGAACTAATACTGCATTTTGTGACCGAGTGCAATGCCCGGCTCACACGCATGCTGGAAGAGGAGCAGAAGCTGGTACAGTTGGGCCAGGCAGAGTAAGTCCCACGGCATTATTACACAGGGTGGCAGCTAAGGATCAGGGAACTTGGGCCCTATTAGCTATCCCCAGGAGGCCAATCCAAGCAGAACCCAAAGAAAGTAGCATTGGGCAGCCTTGCTGCTGTGATGGGACTGACACCTGGCAGCCTGTCTCTGACAGCTTTAGTCAGGCCAGCATCAGGAGCTGGTGGGGACCCTTTTCCCTAGGTCTGAGTAAACTGTGGAGCACTAAGCCTCTGCCTTTTGCTCAGAGACACACTGTTTTCTTTTCCCTCTTCCAGGAAGAAGAAGACAGACCAGTTCCTGAGGGATGCAGTGGAAACCAGACTGAGAATGCTGATCCCATACATTGAGCACTGGCCCCGGGTACCGAGTCCATATCCAGGCCCCAGAGCAACAATAATCCTAATATTTGTTATTCTCAGAACCTTTCACACAGATGACTTTGTACACTGTTGAACTTAGCTCATCAATCTCCATAAACCCGAGAATACTTAGTACGCTTGGTAGAGCTGGGTTTCAAACTTGGGCATACCAAAGAGAGTGACCCTGAGCCATCTGTGTCTCAGTTCTTGGAAATGTGAGTGGTCCGGGTACTGGATCCCATCCTGGGTGGGGTTCTCCTAGTGGCCTGAGTGTGCCACCAGGTCTGCAGGGAGCAGGAATCCATGCAGGAAGTTAGAAGAGTCAGAAGATTTTATTGGCTGTCTTCACTTGAATAACAGCCCTGTGGATTTTAGATCTCGAGGACTGGGATTTGTCAAATTGTCAATGTGATGCTTGGAATTGGCATATTTGTTGCAAGGGTTTTTTTCACCTTTTCCGAAGCTTCCTTTTTCCTCTGTTTTAAAGCATGTCACAGTATGGGCCATTCTCTGAGTGAAGAAAGTACAGAGTGAAAGTACACCTGAAGTGAGAGGGACTCAGACATCTTGTGTCCTTTGCTCAGCTGGAAGACTACTGAGCATGTAGTTTCAGTCATTCAGTTGATAGACATTTGAACACTTACGGTGGTGCCTAACCCCAGGCCAAGTGTGACTCATTCCACCTTGCAGTTAAATCAGTGGAAGAGGCTCTCAGCTGCCTTCCTGATTCAGCATAGTGTTTTCTTCCGGGCTACCTCACTAAGAGAAAACCTTATAGCTGATCCAGGACCTCTCTGACCACCTCCCCAGTGGATGTAGCATTGGTAAAGTGGCAGGACCTTGTTTTGTTTGACAGTAGGAGCTGATGTATGTGAACGGACTCCTATCTCTGCTGTTTCTTCTGTGTGACAGACTGGGGTATCATCGCCCATCCTTGCTTAGACCAGTCTAGATCCTCTGTCCCTCTGCATTCCCAGTTCCAAATGCTAGGGATGGAGAATGTGCTTGAGCTTGCGTAAGACAGGGCTATGCCCCTGGCTTTCCTCAGCTGTAGTCACCATTGCTAGCTGCCCAGAACTCACACTGTTGGGTGAAGATGCTGGTCTCAGAGAACCAGAGCTGGGCAGGCTCCCTCATACTACCTCTCATTGGAGAGGTAGGTGCTGGTCAGCTATGCACCATTATCTGTGAGCAGAGCTTACTCCTCTGCCATTCTCTCCCCAGGCCCTCAGCGTCCTCATGCTCCCTCACAACATCCCGTCCAGCCTGAGCCTGCTCACCAGCATGGTGGATGACATGTGGCATTACGCTGGGGACCAGTCCACTGATGTGAGTGCTTTCTGCAGGCCCACAGGAGGCTGGGAAAGGCTTGTGTTAAGCATTGCCTCAAGAAGCTTGTGAAATTTCTTTGATCACAAGCCCCTGTAGGGGGGCTGCAGTGTCATTCCCATCTAAGGTATGAGGAAGGTCCCTCACGAAGCCAAAGTGGGATCTAGGTCATCTTCATTCAGGGACCAGCATTCTAGCCACAAACCAGTTATTATTTCTTCCAGCTTGTGGTGGTGACACCAGGCGTCAGAGAGCCTTTAGCATTGGCAAAGCTAATTGGGCTGCCATTTTATTATCATTTCCCTCTCTCCTAAGATGTAGATTCTGCAGCAGAATTCCTCTTTTGAAAAAAAGAAATGCCCTGGAAACACCCATTGCTTTAAAAAGAAATTCCCTTCCCCAGCCCATTTGACCTGCTTTGCTAAGAGATCAATAAGGCTCTTTAAACAGCACCAGAAAAGAATCTGACTTGTTAATGTTATCATATTTCTGGTAAGAAATTTTAAAAAATATACCTTCATAAAGGAAATTAAAATGTGATGATTCTTTGTGGAATCCTGGATAAGGAGGCACAGAAATAACTCCCACCATAGTTATAATGAAGTGTTTTAATAAACTTCTCCCATGTGGGAATATAATGCCGACAGAGATGGTAGGAAAATGAAATTAGAAAGCAAAGAAATTAAAGGAATAAAACACCAAGCAGCCGAGCTGGTCCTCTGAAGAGCAGTTTGCCAGAACAATCAGAAGTTGCTGAGGGACTTGAACTCTCAGCTTTGCCCAGGTATTGTAATCTGTCCATGAGCCTGTCTCAGCCCTCACTTTGTTGATGAACATACCAAGGTTTGGTCATAACTGGCTGATTACAGCATCTTCTGGGACTCAGATGTCCTAAGATGTAGGCTTTCTACTAGCAGTTCCAAAATGGATTGGATGTAGCGAAATCATCTGGGATACTTATTAAGTATCCTGATTCCTGGCACTTAATTTAGATCCATTGACTCTGCTCTTAAGAGGTTGGGCCCAGGAGCTTGCATTTTTAATCAACCAGGTAATTCTGATGCTCAGTCAAGTTTGAGATGGTGGTGTTGTCCAGAGGGCCAGATGTATCTGTGAGAGAAAGAAGTAGTCAAGAGGGAACCAGGAGTTCCCATGGCCTTGGGTAGGAACTGTCTCAGACTTGCACCAGCCCACAGCAGTAGCGTGGGTTTCTTTGCAGTTTAACTGGTACACCCGCCGAGCCATGCTGGCTGGCATCTACAACACGACAGAGCTGGTGATGATGCAGGACTCCTCTCCAGACTTTGAGGACACTTGGCGCTTCCTGGAAAACCGGATTAATGATGCAATGAACATGGGCCACACTGCCAAGCAGGTAGCTGGGGACTAGCCATTGGGGAACCCTCTTTAGAAGGCATACCTGTTCTCCTCAGGCCACAGCTGGTCACTTGACTGTGCTCTTGCTCCCTTTTGGCCTCAGCTGACAGTCCTGAGGGCCTTCCCAGGGAGCCTGGCTGGTTCTTCCTCAGGCCAGCCCTTCCCTAAGAGCCATACTTTGCCCATTTGTGATTGTGTTGTCCAAAGCTGTCCTTCCAGTAATGTGGCCTTCATGTCTCCACCTTTTGGGGCTTATAGGCCTCCTGATTTATCCTGCCTGTCGCAACTTTAAGTTTGTGTTGGTGGTCTAAGGGAACCTGACACTGACTCCTTCTAGGTAAAGTCCACAGGAGAGGCACTGGTGCAAGGACTCATGGGTGCAGCGGTGACGGTGAGTACTGCCCAGCACATCCCTGCCCCTCCTGTCTCCCACTCCAGCCCTGTGATATATGTGTTACTGACTTCACATCATTTTGTAGCCCTAACCTGGAAACCTAATAATCTAATAATAAGGCTGACAGTGGTTCAGCCCTAGTGTCTTGATTCCAAAAACCCCACTTCTTTATTTTTTCCTCTTATCAGGAGATATCACTGACTCCTGGGACCCTGGTATATCAAGTCTCTGTATCATAGCTGCACCTGCCACCTTGCAAACCTGGATCTTGGCCAGGTGCAGTGGCTCATGCATATCATCTCAGTACTTTGGGAAGATCGCTTGAGCCCAGGAGTTTGAGGCCAGTCTGGGCATCATGGCAAAACCCTGCCTCTATGCAAAAAAAAAAAAAAAAAAGAAAGAAAAAGAAAAGCTACATCTTTTCTATTAGAGTTTATAGGCAGGGTAAGCCCTCACTATGCTTTTTGTTTCCATTCCTGTGTCAGCTCAAGAACTTGACAGGTCTAAACCAGCGTCGGTGAGAGGAAACGGTGTAAGCTACAATGCCTAGAAGAGAATGAGTGGACAGATTGAAAGAGCTTTGAAAAGTATGAGGTGCCATCCGTGTAACCTGGTGTTCATGAGAACACACTAAAGGACTCCTGAGACACTACCACAGCCACCTGGAAACCACAAGGCATTTGATGCTACCGTTCTGGTCAGGGATTGGGCCGCTTCTTCAGTTCCTAATACCAGACCAAGCCTCCTGATGCCTTTCTGCACTGCAATTATGTGATTGAAAAATGAGATGTTCATCCAAGCAGTCAAGCCACAGAAACCCAGCATGTCCCTGTCACGATCTCATGGGCACCTTGATCATGTCTTAACCTTCCATTAACCTTGGGGCTCCCAAGCCAGAGTCAAGGTGACGCATGCCTCATGCCACCTCAAGGTGACAGCTCATCCCCAGCACAGCACAGGCGTGTGCACACAGAGGTGTTCCTTGCACCCCCCTCCCTCTCAGGTGTCCTGAGATGCTACTCCTGGGAAACCCCTCAGAAAACTGCCTCACCCGAGACAAGTGCCTGCTGGACAGAGGTGTGATCCCAGGCCTGGTGTCATATGACACCAGCATGCATCGCAGGATTATTAGTGTATTTTGAGTCTAAAAATAATAAATATGTTTGAAGTAGTTTCCTGTTGTGTAGTTAGTTTGCTTATCAACCATGATAGGTATCCAAGACCCCAGAGGGAGACAGAGGTGTTATGGAAGAGGCTTGAGGCTGGCAGCCAGGAGACCTGTGTTCTGGCGCTGCCACTGCCTAGTACACAGTAGTAGTTATGGTACCTCTGCGTTTCTGGGCTCAAGTCTTCCCATCAGTAAAATAGGGGTAACAGAAGCCTTCCCACAGACCATTAGCTCTCTTGGCTGCCCTTGTCTGACGATTTCAGTGGTACATTCTTTAGCCCCAGTAATTTTCTCAGCCTGTACACTGGCTGGGTTCCCTTTGCATGTCTGGTTAGCTCTGTTTTCTGCTTTGCTCTCTTCTGCCTAAGTCAGCTAAATATTATTGGGGGAAGTCAGCAACTAATTGAATTTCAGATCTCTTGTGGGTCTTCCACTGGATCTTTTTTGTACCTCTCTTCATTCCTTGTATCTTTTGACATCCTGTGAAGTTTTTGCAGTAGCTGTTCCAGTTTTCATTGCATTCTCCTTTTTCCTTCATAGCATCCATCTCACACTCAGCAGACAACCATAATTCTTAATTTACAGAGACGACACAGGCTATGGAGCAGGGTTCCATCAGTGCCCACCCTCTGTCTCAGGAAGAGGTGTCAGTCTTTGCAAAGGCAAACTCTTTATCTGGTTACTCTTCTCCCACCTCTTAAATGTAGCTCCTGTCAAGTTCTATTTTAGAGCTTTTGTCTGTTGGAGCAGCCGCCACTTTGTTTGAGGCCCATTGAGAGTTTGAGACTCTCTCCAGTCTGTTTAGGGGACTTCAGTAGTTCTTGGTTGAGCATGCACCCCACATGGTGCCCACTGCGAGGCACTGGAGATGCAGAGACAAAGAGCTCCCACTCACCCACCGCAGCTACACAGACTGCAGAGGAAGCATTAGGTTAAAGAACATTATATCTTTTCCTGAAGTTTTCAGAAGTGCATGGTCCATACTTGAGACTGCAAGGGAAAGGGTATTTACTTATAATTCAGGTATACTTTCCTAAAATATGCATTCATATTAAAATATACTTTTGTTTTTCTGTAGATGTACAAGTTCTTTTTAAGGGCTTCATGATATTCTACGTGTGTATACTTCACCAGGTCTCTTATCAGTGGACAGTACAAACAGTACTACCATGAATGTCCCTGCACTCGTATCTTTGTTTACAACTGCAAGTGTTTCTGCAGTATGAGTTCTTAGAAATGTTACTGTTAAGTCAAGGACGTACGCGTGTTTTGCCAAACTACCCTCCGAGATAGCTGAATCCGGTACATTTTAAAGCAGGAGGCGGTAGAAGACGCTCGGCGGTTCCGGCCTCCGAGCACCAGGCGGCGCTGTGAGCCGTCTTCGCGGAGGCCACGCTGACTGACTTCCGGTGTCGGCGGTGGCGCAGGCGCAGTCACCGCGGAGCTGACGCGGAGGCTGGCGGCCACAGGGAGCGATGCCGTACGCCAACCAGCCCACCGTGCGGATCACTGAGCTCACTGACGAGAATGTGAAGTTCATCATCGAGAACACCGACCTGGCGTAAGGCTGCCGAGGGAAGAGGCTGGCGGCTCTGGGGCGCCGGGAGGCCCAAGCTGGGGCCCCGGGGGCAGGGAGCGGGGGTGGAGTGGGGGTGATGTCCTTCCAGAGCTGCCCCCCTGCGCCAGGGCTTTAGCTTTGGGAGCCTGCGGCGCGGGCCCAGCCTGTCGAGGCTGCAGCGCCTTCACGCCTCTTGGCTTTTCGTCTTTCAGGGTGGCCAATTCGATTCGGAGGGTCTTCATCGCTGAGGTGCCCATAATAGGTAAGCGACCCCCCTTCCTCGTTCCCGGGCCCACGGGTTCCTGCCCCGCTCTCCACCCACACTCCCTGGGGCTCCTTCCAGTCCTTGGTTCGGGCTGAGGGTGGTAGTGCTGAGAAAAGTGCATTGCTGGAGACTTGACCATACCCTGTGCCCTTGGCCCAGTGGCCGCCTCCCTGGCACCCACGGACCACTTAGGTCCACTGTTGTCCTGCGTATGCATTGCTGAGAAGCATGGGTTTAACAGTGTGCAGACTTGGGTTCAAATACTGTTTTCACTACTATTGTCACAAAAGTTTTTTAAATGTTTTCAACTTTTATTTTGGATTCAGGGGGGTACATTGGTGCAGGGTTGTTGCCTGGGTATAGTGCGTGATGCTGAGGTTTGGGATATGAATGATCCTTTCACCCAGGTAGTGAGCCTAGTACCCAATAGGTAGTTTTTTACTCCTAGCCCCACTGCCTCCCTCCCTGCTCTAGTAGTCACCAGTGTGTCTATATTGTCATCTTTATGTCTATGCGTGCCCAGTTTTAACTCCCATGCGGTGTTTGGTTTTCTGTTCCTGTGTTAATTCTCTTAGGATAATGGCTTCCAGGCCGGGCTCACGCCTGTAATCCCAGCACTTTGGGAGGCCGAGGCTGAGGAACACCTGAGGCCAGGAGTTCGAGACCAGCCTGGCCAACATGGGAAAACCTCGTCTCTACTAAAAATACAAAAATTAGCCGGGTGTGGTGGTGCACACCTGTAATCCCAGCTACTGGGGAGGCTGAGGCAGAATTGATTGAACCCGGAAGGTGGAGGTTGCATTGAGCTGAGATCATGCCTCTTACGCTCTAGCGTGCGCAACAGAGTTGAGACTCCTTCTCAAACAAAAGAAAATAAAAAAGAGGATAGTGGCTTCCAGCCGCGTCCATGTTGCTGCAGAGGACATGATTTCGTTCTTTTTAATGGCTGCATCAGTTACTATTTTTGAGAAACTTGGGCAAGTTATTAAACTTCTGCGTACTTCAGTTTCCTCATCTGTAACATTCAGCCACTAATGATCTTTATCAGGGTAATGTTAAGGATTAAGTGAGGTAATCCATAGAAGTGCTTTATGTTTAGTGAGTGCTCAGTGCTGGTAGATGGCTTTTTTATTAATCTATTCCTTCAACAGCATTTATGGAGCATGTAAGTGGCAGGCATGGTGGTAAGCTCTGGGAATACAAAGCTGTAGAGAACATGGTTTTTGCCCTCATGGAGTCCACAGTGAGGTTGCAGGGGGAGAGATGAATCCACAGACAACACTAAAGCAAGGTAGACTGATCAGTAGTTCAGGAGAAGCATAGCTATGGTGCAGTTGGCTCTTAGAGGAGGGAACATCAATTTCTGGTCTGGTTCCAGCCACTTTGCTCCAGGTGCTTAATGCATTGATTATACTTGTATGAAATACTTCAAGCATTTCCGAGAGTCAGGTCCAGAGAGTTTGGGTTAGGCAAAAGAAATATGTGGCATCAAATATTTAGACTTTTAAGGAAATAAGCAAGCCAAATGATTAGGCAAGAGAACGTTGTAGTTTATCCACTACCACCCCCGGCCCCCCAGTCACTTCTTCAATTCAGCTTGGAGTGCTGGACCTCCCCCTGACTAATCACTTCATGTCTCTGGACCTCAGTTTCATCAAGAGTCAGGTGAGGGAGTTGTACTTCATGATGCAGCCCTGCCATTCTGAGTCTAAATGCCTCTTTCCCCACAAATTCAGTTCTACAAATAATGTTGAGCACCCAAGCTAGGAATACAAAGACATCCCAGCACCTGCCTGAAGGAATTTCTGAAGCTTGGGGTATAGACATAACATACACAAATGTGACACAAGGCACACTATGACAAGTGTCTTCAGGGAAGTCTGAAGAGAGTTTCGTGAGAGAGGAGGTGAAAGAGAGGGAGTGCCACACCTGTAGCATAGAGGGCAGGCAAGGCTTAGTTTTTAGGAGGCACAGAGGATCTTAACCTGTACAGTGAGGAGGGGAAGGGTGTGCTGGAGGAAGGGGCCGGGGGATTAAAGAGGCAGAAAAGCTTGGGTCAGGGTTCTCTTAGTTGGCTTGGACTGGGGAAGCAATGGGAAGCATAGCAGGACAGAGTAGGTGGAGGCCTAGCATGTGGAGGTCCTCTTCCGACCTCTGTTCCTAGTGTCTGTGTCCCTCATTTGGCAGTTGGGCTCCAATGCCATTTGATTCCTGGATTTAGTTGGTTCCATGCAAATGTTTATGAATGAATAAATATGTGTTTAAGTCAAGCGTGTGTGATAGATAATACCGTCTTTACCCTCCTACCTGCTCATTGCTGCTAGGGATTGGGTTCTATATTTAGTATGCTTTGTGCGTTAAAGGAATTCAGTAAAAGTCTGTTGGTTGAATGTTTAAAAAGTGCTAAGTTGGGCAGTCCAGTCATTATATCCTAAAATATAGGTATGGCCCATAAGTCTGTGTTACTTCTGTGAGGTTTTCCCTGACTTTGAAGTGCTCAAATAGTTCATGTTCTTGGATTTGGTGGTGGCACAGGTAGCAGATTTAAGTGCTTCTCATGGAAATACTCAGCTCAAATAAACATGTTTCCACTCCCATGATATTCTCTGAGTCAGTGTTTTCTGTGAAGCAGGGAGCCCCCTGCGTTAAATCACCTGGGCAGGGAGGTGAGGTGTGTGGTGTGTGTGGCTCTTATTAAAATGCAAGTTCCTGGGCCCCACTCTAGTGCTGTGGAATCAGCCCAGCCTCTGCAGTTTAGTGTCAGGTGATTCCTAAATCTTGAGAACCACTGCATTAAGTCTCTAGGTAAATTTGATGGCTAAACTCCATGTCTGCTTCTTTCATTTTGTAGCCATTGACTGGGTTCAGATTGATGCCAATTCCTCAGTCCTTCATGATGAGTTCATCGCTCACAGGCTTGGTGAGTACTCCTTTTATTAGAAGGGAGGGTACTGTGCCTAGTGTCAGGAGGGGGCTTCCTTCCAGCCTCACTCCCCGGAGGCTTCTGGGTTCTCATTTTGGCTTGGCTGTTTGGTTTTCTTTAAAGTGCTTTTCTGTTTTTTACAGGATTAATTCCCCTCATTAGTGATGACATTGTGGACAAGCTGCAGTACTCCCGGGTATGCTGTGTGATTGGGTGGAATGTGAGGTTTGGTGGGGAGGCCTTGGGTCTCAAAGGGATTTTTCCTGACATTTGGCATCCAGCTTGAGTAGTATTGTAGGTCTGGAACAACAATGTGGAGATGTTGTCTAGAGCCTGGGCAGGCCTTGATCCTTGGTTCTGATGGGGCTTCAGATTGATTAGCATGCAGAACATCAGGAAATGTTGTTAGCCAGCTCCACCAGATTGCCTGTTTACAGTGGAGGTTCTTCCTTCCAAAGCGTCTCTTCCCAGTAGCAGGGGCCTTAGGATGCTACAGGAGTCAACAGAAGGTTGGGGTAGGCAAGGAGCAGAGGGAATGGGAGCTGTCTCATAAGAGCAGCTTCTGGGGAACTAGTCCTGGTGTCTGCAGATTCGTGCTGTCCCCTCACTCGTAAGTGATGCTGCTTAAACATGGCCACACTCTTACCCCCTTCCTCCTGGTCGTGTTTGCTCCCTGATGGCATGTTAACAGGCCTTCATAGTTTGGAGAGAGTGGGATAGTAGTAGGTTACCTTCATCCTTTCACTAGGCTGCATTACATAGCAGCGTAAGACTACTCCCTCTTGATGGCTTTGGGTGATCCAGAATCAGTCCATTTTCTAATATTCTCAAGGGCCATGTCATTTTTGTGATGGCTATGATATATCTTATAAATATGTATTTTTTTTAAAAGAAATATTCGGCTGCATGCGGTGGCTCACGCCTGTAATCCCAGCACTGTGGGAGGCCAAGGCGGGTGGATCACAAGGTCAGGAGATCGAGACCATCCTGGCTAACACAGTGAAACCCCATCTCTACTAAAAATACAAAAAATTAGCCGAGTGTGGTGGCACGTGCCTGTAGTCCCAGTTACTTGGGAAGCTGAGGCAGGAGAATGGCGTGAACCCAGGAGGCAGAGCTTGCAGTGAGCTGAGATCGCACCACTGCACTCCAGCCTGGGTGACAGAGCAAGACTCCGTCTCAAGAAAAAAAAAAAATTCAAGCATAGAAAAGCATGGAGCTAGTGTAATAAATACCCATGCTTCCACCTAATACTAAGTTGTCACATTTTAACATTTTGCCCTATTTGTTTCAGATCTCCAGATTTTTGTTTTTTAAGAAATAAAACAGAGATATTGGTGGGGACAGTTGTACAACCAATTAAGAGCAATTTGGTGACATCTTACATAAAGAGATGCATGCTCTATCACCTAGCAGTTCCTTTCATTAAAATTTTTTCTAGTATTTATTGAACAAAGATGGCATGGTCTCTCTCTCTGGCTTTTTCTAGAATAATAAATACCCTTTTACTTTTCACCTATAGTTACCAATTATTAATATTTTACATTTGCTTTATTTTTCATATGCATGTTGCTATTTTTGCTGAACTGTGTGAAAGTTGCAGACATCCTAACACTTCTAAATACTTCAGCATGCATTTCCTAATAAGAATAGTTTCCTACTACATAACCACACTTTTATTGTGCCTAAGAAGGTTAGCATTAATCTGTAATATCAATATTCAAATTTTCCTAGTTTTTCCCCAAATGTCCTTTATTGCTTTTCTGTTTGTTTGTGGGTCAGTCTTGATCCAGTCAAGATTCATTTGGTCCTTATAGCACTTTAATCTCTTTTCATCTCAAACAGACTCCTCTCCTTTCAGTACATTTTTTTTTTTTTTTGAGATGGAGTCTCACTCTGTCGCCCAGGCTGGAGTGCAGTGGCACTATCTCAGCTCACTGCAAGCTCCGCCTCCTAGGTTCACGCCATTCTCCTGCCTCAGCCTCCCGAGTAGCTGGGACTACAGGCGCCTGCCACCACGCCCGGCTAATTTTTTTGTATTTTTAGTAGAGATGGGGTTTCACTGTGTTAGCCCAGATGGTCTCGATCTCCTGTCCTCTTGATTCACCCGCCTCAGCCTCCCAAAGTGCTGGGATTACAGGTGTGAGCCACCGCGCCCGGCCTCAGTACATTTTTTTAGGTTGAATATCTTTTCATATTTTTATCTTCCATTACATTTTGATTCTCCCATTTCATATTTCTTTTTCTGTTTTTTCAGACAGGTCTCACTCTCTCACCCAGGCTGTAGTGCAGTGGCATGATCTCGGCTCACTGTGACCTCAGCCTCTGGGCTCAAATGATTCTCCTGCTTCAGCCTCCCAAGTAGCTGGAACTACAGGTGCTGTGCACCACCACACCCAAAAAATACAATTTTCTTGTATTTTTTGTAGAGACAGGGTCTTGCCATATTGTCCAGGCTAGTCTCGAACTCTTGGACTCAAGCGATCCTCCCACCTCAGCCTCCCAAAGTGCTGAGATTACAGGTGTGAGCCACTGTGCCCAGCCCCATTTCATATTTCTAAAAGTGATTCTGTCTCAAGGTTCTGGGTTACCTTCATACCTCACCTGTGTGTGACTGTAGAGGACCCAGGTGGGTCCTCTAGCTGCTGCTTCTTCCTTATCATGCAAACATCAAAAGAATGTTGGGTTTTCCTCACTGGTGTGAGGGAGAGAACAGCTTGCTTGATTGCATCCTAGTAACTGTCTTCTTGCCTGAAGTGGAACTGCAATTAATAGTCCCTAACTTGGGAATGAGTCAGTTGTTTTAAGAATGGCAAAATGTTAATAATTATGGAAGGTGGTTATATATGAAATTTTCCATAATAGAAAGGATTTTTTAGAAAAGGTGAGTAGTCTAGAACTTGAAAGGTACTTTTTTCTGTTCCTTGGTGGTTTTATTTTAAATGATGGTTACATTCCTAAGCTGGTCCTCTTAGTTCTTGGGAAGCTGAACTATAGAGTGTGAAAGCATCCTCCTCTGCCTCATAGCCTTGGTTATCTGAGGAAGAGTAGTTCAAGAGCCAGAGGGAGATGTTAGCAGTGTGTCTCCAGAGGTGGCCTTGCAGCTGGTGGGAGTGGGAAGGAAATGTGGGTGCCAATGTATGTATAAGTTGTCTCTAAACTTGGGCAGTCCATGAGAATGGTATACCAGATTGTAACAGCCCACAAGAACCTGGAGACTGACGAACCCCTTTTTACAGGTGAAGAAACTTAAGGAACTGGGCATTAGATGCAGGGAACCAAGACAAGGAGCCAAGGCAGGAGTTGCCATCTCCCTGTAAACTCATTCCTGCTTCTCTTCCTACCTTAGGACTGCACATGTGAGGAGTTCTGCCCCGAGTGCTCAGTGGAGTTCACCCTCGACGTGCGGTGCAATGAAGACCAGACGCGACATGTCACCTCTCGAGACCTCATCTCCAACAGCCCCCGGGTCATTCCGGTCAGTGCAGGAGAGCAGCCTCTTTTCCCTGGGATCTTTTCTCTTCTTTTGCTGGCTCCAGGTGGGCTAGACTGGGGTTGATCCTTATCAAATGTTGGCATTCCCTGTTACCTTCTGCCTTAATCTGATCCCTAGAAGTGCTAATTCTAGATTCTTCTTGGGCATCATTGCATGGTTAGCATTGTTGCTGCTGCACACCCTCTGTCACCCAGGGACCCTTTTAAAGGCCATGGAATTGTTCTGCCTGAGGCCATCACCACACCATGAAGTGGGGTTGGAGTCCTGGGGGCATCTGTGCCACCACCTCGTCAGGTGCTCCTTCCCTGATTGACAGATTGCAGTCTAGAAGTGCTGGGATATGGATGCCAGAGGAGGTGACTGGGGAGGTGAGCAACTAATGAATGCCTGGTGGACTCCCTACAGGTGACATCCCGGAACCGAGATAATGACCCCAATGACTACGTGGAGCAGGATGGTGAGTCTTCCTGATCTGTCACTCTGTGGGCCAGCGGGAAGCAGAGACCAGACACAGCCTCTCGTGCTGCCTGGTCTCCTCGCAAATTGGCTTTAGACCCATTTTTCCAGATGTGTGTGGTCTTGCAGTGGCACTCCAAGTCAGAATTTGGAGAACCATGTCTCTCCTGGACCTTGACTGACTTGTGCCTCTCCCTGCAGACATCCTCATCGTCAAGTTGAGAAAGGGCCAGGAGCTGAGACTTCGAGCCTATGCCAAAAAGGGCTTTGGCAAGGAGCATGCCAAGTGGAACCCTACTGCAGGGGTGGCTTTTGAATACGATCCAGACAATGCCCTGAGGCACACAGTGTACCCCAAGCCTGAGGAATGGTATGTTCCCCTTAGGAGTGATGGCAGGCATTTGGGGTGGGTGTGTCATAGAAATGGCTGCTGCTGACTGAGAGGTGGCAGGCTCTCTAGGAACTTGGGTGCCTCAAAAGCAGCAGTGGCAACGTTGTGCTGACCTGTGTTTGACCTCAGGCCAAAGAGTGAGTACTCAGAGCTGGATGAGGATGAGTCGCAGGCTCCCTATGACCCCAACGGCAAGCCAGAAAGGTAAGAGCCTGCCCGGATATGGGAAGGTAAAGTGTGTAAGAAGGGATGGTTTTGGTTCAGGCCATGAGTTAGGCGTCCCTCTTCCCGACCTCGTAGTTCTCACAAGCTGAGGAGGGCTGCTGACTGCTAAACCAGACCTGTGGTATGTGCACATCCCGGGGCAGGCTGTCAGCCCCCTTTTGGTCACTGTGACAAAGAGGAACCTCCAGTTATCCAGGTTGTTCCTATTCTGATTTTCAGCCCCCAAAGAAGAGATCCTTCAGGTCAATGCTAGGGGCAGAGATTGGGACCCAAGTTCCACAGGGGTGACTGTGAAAGAGCTGTCACTGGTCACTGCTCACTTGGTTTTCCACTCTCTCCTCAGTGGGGCATGCGTACATACAGAACTTTAGGATTTTCACAGGTACCTTATGAGGTAGTTGTAGCCTCCTTGCAGTCGTGCAAAGTGTGTTGAAACTACCCTATGTAAGAGGTTTTAGACGAAAGGAAGTCAGCCCTGGCCCAAGGTCAAGTTCCATGTGGGAACAGAGCCAAGACCCGGAAGGAGGGAGGGTTGTCCGTGGCCAGAGCTCGGGTCGGCCACCCTGCCTCACAGGGCACTCACTGGACTCTTGCCTCCTAGGTTTTACTACAACGTGGAGTCCTGTGGCTCTCTGCGTCCTGAAACCATTGTCCTGTCAGCCCTCTCTGGATTGAAGAAGAAACTGAGTGATTTACAAACTCAATTAAGCCACGAGATCCAGAGTGATGTGCTAACCATAAATTAACTGCAGCTTGCCTGCTTCAGCAAAAACGGACATTCAGGCCAGCAGCTGGATATGGGGGTCTCTCTTCTAGTTTCTGAGAATCTAGTCTACTGTTGCTTGAGCGTCTTGGCAGGACATCAGTACCAATGAGAAGAGGGTCACAGATAGATTACCAGGGATGCAGTGGTGTTTAGGCAGGACTGGTCTTTACTGGCCCTGACTGCTGTTCATAACTGGCAGCAGTGCTCCCCAGATCCCAGAAGGTCCCTTCTGGACTGTTTCCAGCACACCTGTAGGGAACCACTGCACTCCTCTCCTGGTTAGTCCAGCTCTTTAAACCCTTTCTGTCCAAGATGAGTCATTTTCAGTTGTACCTTAGATTTCTAGTGTTAGGATCAAGTGCCATAGCCTTTTTTCAAGGGGCCTATAAACCTTCCCAGTCCTTGCCCCAGGGCTGGCACTTCAAATTCCCAGGTGTCCCTAATTTGAGAAGTAACCTTTTGGAATAGCATTAGACACTGGCTGTCCCCTCCCCACCAAATAAACATGATATTTCATTCTCTGTCCAGCAGTTATGAACCCCTTCACCATCAATGGCTTGATCATTTAGTCTGGTGGTGGTGGGCGAGGGTGGAAGCAGCCGCAGGAGCAAGGGCCCCTCCCACATACACAGGAGGAATATTTCATTTCTCCTTAATGAAGGCTCTGGCCCTAACCCCTCAGCACTGTCTCCGGATAGGAACATGTACAAAGCAGTTAATTAGGCAGCCTGGAGAAAACCAGAGATCCAGTACAGAAAGGAAAGGATATTTATTGATTAACAGAAGTTGTCTTTTTAAAAGTGTTTATTTTTGGCAATAAAGAGCACAACATAATCTCCTTCATGCGTCATCGTGCCACTTAGCTGAGCCAGCCAGCTCTGCCTCCCTCCCCAAAGACCTTTGGACCCCAGTTCCCCTCTACAGGCTAGCTCATCCCTCTGGGTGGTCATTCCCGGGTCACGTTGAGAGCGAGGCTGACTGCACCACCTCCCTAGCTCAAGGGCTCCTTTGGGAGGGGCTGCGTGCTTTATCATCCTCCTGCCACAACTCAGATAGTGGTTATTTACAAGGTCTGTTCCCACAAATCAGGACCCTAAAGTATTAAAAAACAAAACCCAAAAAACAACAACAAAAAACCCCACACAACCAAAGGTTTGACGTGAATAGAAAGATAGCCCTTCTGCATGGTAGTCAACAAATACCAGCACTAGAAAATCAATTGCTTTAATTGCATTACAGCAGGGAGCCTCAGCACCATGTGGGGAGGAGGAAACGGGAAGGGCTAGGTCTCAGAGTGCTTTTGGCTGGCCAGAGGGTACAAACAGGGCCAAGGGGCTCCCTCTGCTTGGGCATTGTCCACCCCTAGTCAGTGAGGGGGGCAGCAGGGGTGCTCCCCACAGCAGTCCTGCTGCAGCCTTCCCTCCTGGCCTGGCCGTGGGGCAGGAACAAGCTCCAGCCTTCCTCCACATGGCTGAGGTAATCAGCATCCCTACCCCGAGGGCATCTTCCCAGCCTACAAAGCAGGAAGGAGCCTGTGCAGAAGTTACATTTTAAAACCAGATTTTCACCTGAGGCGTCAACCAGATGTCACCTCTGCTTAAAACTCCAATTGCAAGGCTGGCAAGCAGCACAGTGGAAGCGCAGATCCTTCCTGTGTCACTCCAGGCCCAGAGGAACTGAGAAGCCACCTGCTGTTCCGGCCCTTGGGCTGTTTGGGAAAAGCCAGCAGTCAGAGTGCCAGCCTCGAGCTCTGATTGTCCCCCTCCTCTGGCCCTGGTAGTTCAAGCAGGTTCTGGCAGCAGGAGGGTTGTGCCATGGAGGATGGACACAACTGCCCTTATACTCAAAAACAGCCTTGACCATGGCCTGGTCATAGGATTAAAAAGTGTGTGTGTATTGGTGGGGAAGGATGGGGTGAGGGTGAGGGGATCTCATTGATACAGAGTATGTCATAAGCCATATATATTAAAATCATTAACAGTATATAGTCCCACAGTAGTTCCAGCCCCTCACACATGCTCAGGTGGTGTGGCCAGCCCTTTGCCTCAGTCCAGTCTCACCCTTGGGGGCAAGGAGAGGGCAGCTTGCTCCCTTTCTCCAGGCTCTTGGCCGACAGCCCCTTGAGGCTGTCTACGGTACACTGCAGCCAGCCCCGCGGCAGGCAGCCCCCAGCAGGCATTGGTGCTCGCCAGCACTGTGGTCACTGGGATGGGGTCTTGGCCTCGCTGCTGTCCCCTTGGCTGGGCTTTGGCTTTAGCAGGATGAATCTGTTGAGGAGGTCCGTTTCCGAGCTGGCCTGGGCTGCCCCATAGCCCTCACCTGTGGGCACAGAAGCAGGCTCAGAACTCAGAGCTAGGTCAAAAGACCCCTGCCCAATAGGCCTCATCCTCCACAGAGCCTCCTGGCAGGTGGGTGTGGGGCATGGAAGCGACTCACCAGCATAGCTGGAGGCTTCGGCGATGTTCTGGGAACCCGTGATGTGGTGCCAGTAGGCACTGCGGGGCAGCATGGTCGTGGGTGTGCAGGGATACGAGTAATGCTCCGTGCCCTTGTTCAGCAGCTGTGGGGCAAAGGAAGGGGTCACTCCCATTAGTGGCTCACAGTATCCCTGAGCAGCCCACCCAAGGGCCCTACCTGCCTCCACTGTGTACCCCAGGCACTTGGCCCTGCCTGCCCACCCGCCCCCCTCCCCAGACCCTGTAACCTGGACTGATGCCCGCTGCCTCACCCTCACGTTCTTCTCCATTTCCAGCAGGACCCGCTTGTGCTGCTCAGCAATGGCCAGGGTGGCACTGTGGACCCGCTGGTAAATCTGCTCCCCTTCTTGTGTCTGGAAGGTGTAGAGTCCTTCCCCAGCATCACACATCCTGGGGACACAGATGGCACAGAGGGCAAGATGGTGGGGACCCACCACAGACATGCATGTAATTGGTTAGGCTGTCCTGCAACTGCAAGCTGTGGCTGCCTTCCAGGCCGGGAGGACAGGCAGGGCTGTGGTCTGGGGGTCCGATCACATGATGTAAACATGCTGAGCATTTTCTCTACCAGCTGGTGCTCAAAATGCATTACAAGAATTAACCCATTCAGTTTTCTCTACCACCTCCCTCTGGTCTTTGTACCATAAATGGTGTCCTCATTGTTATGCATTTTCCCAAACCATTTTATAGATGAGGAAACTGAGGCATACAGAAGCTAAGTAACTCAACCAAGGTTCTGCAGAGGATTATATGTAATTTCAGTCTAGGCAGGCTGACTCCAGAGTTCAAGTGAGGGGATACCCAGTCTTCACTATAATGCTAGGACGTTAGGTACTTTATTATCCCCGAAACCCAGACTCAGGTCCACAGTCACAGAACTAGTAAGTGCCTGAACCCGCATTTGACTTAAGCCAAAGTAGTCTATGACTTTTGGTAAATAGCTTCAATTGATCGGCATGCTGTGGGCAAGTTACTCCTCTGAGCCTTCATTTCATTTCTTCGTCTGTAAAATGGGAACATTACATTCCCCCTTGGGATTGCTATGCCAATAAATAAACCAAGCTCCTAGCGCAGTGCCCAACACAGAGTGAATGGCAGCCCCCATCACACCATGGTAGGACAGGGCTGAGAGGCGAGAGGGTCCTACCGGCCAGCTTCGAAGGTAAAGCGTGTGGCATCCCGGCCATAGCGGCGCAGTGAGCAGAGGGGCCATGAGACGAGCTTCACACGGGGGTTGTGGATGTCCCAGAGGTAGATGTTCTCATGTGTGATCTGCAGCTTGCACTCACCATACACGTCCAGGTTGGGGCAGGGCAGCAGGAATACATTGAAGCGATCTGGTGTGGGGGAGGATGGACAAGTGGGCCCAGAGATACCCCAGATGGGGGCTTCCTCCCTCCCTTCCTCTCCTCTTCCTCCTCCCCCTCCCCACCGCCAGGGCCAGGGCCCAGCCTCACCTGTCTGCTCACACTGCACCCCTGGGGCCAGGAGGTCAGGCTCTCCCAGACTGATGTCGTTGAGGCGGGACCCCAGACACTCCACAGATAGTGTCTTGTACCACTCCTCTGCCTCCAGCTCTGAAGAAAATGCTACTTCATCATGTGGCTCCGGGAGCCCGGTAGCCCAACCCATCTGCCCAGCCTGACTTATGCCGCCATGCACAGCAGGGAGGGCAAGGACAGTGGGTTCTGCCTGCCGATCTTGCCTCAACCCTGAGGGCCTGCTCCCTGAAGGCACCCCCAACCCCACACACACCCCACCACCATCTCCACCCAGGGTTAGCCCTGCTCTGCCTGCTCCTAGCTGGACCTCTGACCATGACTACCCCAGGGGAGGCAGATGGAGGTCCACACTCAGCGCCTCACCTGAGTCGCAGGTGAAGGTACGTGCCGAGTCGTCAGTGAATATGATGGCCACCGCCTGCCGCTTGGTCTCCTTGGGGAGCCGCGTGACACACTTGACGTTGCTGATCTCAGTCACCTGGGACAGCATCCACGAGGGACTTAGCCAGGCCAGTGCATCTCTCTCTCTGTCTCTCTCTCTCTCTGCATCCCCCACAGCCCTGCCACCCCCAGGAGGGTGCACAGACCTCAGGCCTCAGCAGACTGTCTTTGCTTACAGGTTGGGGGAGCTAGGACCCAGGCCTCCTAACCTTGGGGCAGCCCCGGAGGCACACTGACTTCTCATCTGGATACTTCTCCAGCCGCTGGGGCCCCTTGCTGGAGGATTTCCGGAACACCAGCCAGCACCTCCGGTAGATCTGTGGGGCGAGATGACAGGGCTCAGACCTCCCTGGACCACTCCCACCCCATCAGCATGGCCCTGCAGCCACCCCTGCCTGCCACAGGGGGCGGTGCCGCACAGCCTTCCCTGGAGCCCCAGCCTGGGGACACCGGGAGCGGGAGTCAACAGCAGTGTCACCTCCCTGGGAGAGAAGCCTCCTCCCCAAATTGAAAAGTCATTGACTTCTTGGCTGGCTCCAAAACGCTGTTCCACAAAGGGTGCTCTCCTGACCTGCCATTTACTGTGTGCCCCGCTTTTAGCGAGTAGCCAGCGTTCCTGAGTGCTTCCTGCTCACACCTGTTATTCGCACTGTGCACAGTCTCAGGGCCACTCCTGAGATAAGTCCTGTTATCCCCATTTTATAGATGGAGAAAGGGAGGCATCAAAACACTAAGGAATGGTGATGCTGGTATTTGCAGCAGGCTGTCTAGATCCAGGGCAGACCCTCACAGCCCACTGCAGGATCTGGCCAGGGCTCAGGCAGTGCCAGCCACAACAGAGGGGTCTCCTGGGGACAGGGATTAGACCCTCGCCCTTTGCCCACCTGTACATACCCTTGCCTCCTGCCCACCTGTACATCCCCGTGCCCCTAGTTCTCTGAGTCAGGTGAGGGTCTTTACGTAGGTAACCCCCACTCTTGTCTCCCGGGGCTTTCACTCACCCTCTCTTTTCATTCTCTTACCAACCCTGAAGTGTAAGGGGCGCAGTGCCAGCTGGGAACCCAAGGCTGTTCGAGGTAAAGGGGTGGAGCTAGGAATCTGAGGCTCCTCCCACAGCATGGTGCCTTCCTCCTGGTCCTGGCCACTGCTGAGGCTCCTGCACCTTAAACCACCTACATTCTCTGTAGCTTCAGGGACTCCCCCGAGGAGGTAGGGAGGGGAGGGGAGGGGAGTGACCACTCTAGGATTGAAGGGACAGACCGGCCTATCATTTACCCGGGGTAGGGGAGGGTTTGGCCCCAGCCACGGGCCAGAGCTGCCCTTGCACAGCCCCTCCCTCCCACCTAGGCTTTTTTCTGCCCAAAGTCTGTGGCTGGGGTTTACCTACTTCCAGCGGGCACTTCAAAAGCCCTGCAGAGCCTGTTCCCCGGGCATCTCTGGTGTTCCTCTTACTGGAAACAGTAGGGAGACTGAGTGGCGGCCGAGAGCACAGCAGAAGAGGCCAGGGGACCTCTAGGCCCCACCCTCTCCTCAGCTCTACTGTGCCATGGGTAGGTCCTTGGCAGGCAGGGTCCCAGGGTGCAGTGGTCCTAGGCAGCCCCCATTTCAAGATACCACTCAGAGCCAGGCCACTTCTGGCTCCTATCTGGGACCCTAGGAGGCATGTCTGTTCCTGCACTCCTGACCCTGGCTCGGCCCCTGTTCTACCCACCTAAACCACAGCAGCCCTCAGTTCTCAGCTACAGCGCTCCTTTAAGACAGACACTGAATTTTATCCTCAGAATCCTCACTCATATCCTGGTAGCCTCATTAACAGCCATGCTAAACAAGTGAATGACCACATGAAGGAACCGTGAATGAATGGATGGATGAATGGATGGATGCTGCCGACCCACATACACCCTGCCAGGGTGGGCTCCATGCAGCCCGCAGCATCAGGGGCAGAAGGCCTGGGGACCTGAGCATGCCGGTTGCCTGGTTACAGGATACACATTCACAGCCCCAGGGAGCCACACGCTCAAGAGCCCTCCTTCCCACTTCGCACAGGGCTTTGATCAGTGCTTCAGAAACACTCTGCCACAGCTCTGCCACGGGAGAAAGGCCCTGGCAGGTATGAGTGCCGACTCCTGATCTCTTTCAGCCCCTCCCCCCTCACCTCTGTGGGCTGAGATGAGAATGGCTGCTGGGGAGGGACTGCAGCCTCTCATACCAGGGGAAGTGAGGCTCCTGGTTTCAGGGGGAAGAGAATTCCTTGCATGGATAGGGCCTGGCCACGCCCCACCTTCCCATCCAGGCTGTGCCCACCTGTCAGCCGCTCAGTCTCCCTTCTCTCTGGAACAGGTTTGATACTGAGCCCAAGTGGCTGCCCTTGTAGCCGGTGCCTTCCTGGCATGCTCTGCCCTGGGCAAGGCCTCAGCCCAGCTGGCCCTGGGGACCTGCTAAGTCTGGGGCCATAGGAATGAGGAGTGATGTTAGAAGCGAAGCCGCTACTTCCTTGGCCTCCCTACCTCAGCCTCAGCTTCTCTCTTTGTTCTGTGCTCCAAGTCAGTGGGCTGATCCGCCTTTCAGGGGAACAGCAAAGCAGTCGATGGCTGCCAGGGCCCAGTCTCAACTAGGTTGAGCCCCAGGGTGGGGAGGAACAGGAGGGGAGGTGGGGCCAGAACCGCCCTCTCCAAGGCCAGCCCTGCTCTGTCTGGTAACCAGGTAGGGAAGCCGGGTGGCAGATCCCTCTGCCACTCCGCATGCCCCCCACCCCCCTCAGGCTGAGCCAGAAACCCTTGAGCAGCCTGAGCCCACCCACCCCTTCAAGGCAATGGGAAAGAAAAGGGAGAGAGGGATAGGAGTCCGGGGTCAAACACGGGACTTGGGTGACCTCAGTCACCAGGGCTGTCCTTCCTACAGGAGAAGGGGCAGCTAGCTGCCAGACCTGTCTTTGGCAGGGGGGCCTGGCAGAGGAAAAGAGGCAGCTCTCAGACAGCCTCACCGAGATCATGAAGTTGATCCCCTCTGCTCCTGTCTTCTGAGGGGTCTATCACCAGTTGGGGGTCTACAGGGGGTAGGACAGGATGCACGCCCAGTGAGACCTCTTCTCTATAGCCCCTCCAAGCCCCCAGTTCAGGGCCAAGCACCAAGCCAACAACTTGGAGGGAAGCAGCCTGTCCCAGAGCACTGGACCATTCTGCCCAAAGTTCTCATTTGGAAACCACATAAATATCAGCTTCAGCGCCTCACACCACCCCATCCCCCCCAGCCAACCACTCCCCTTTTCAAACACTTCTTTAACATTGAAAACAACAATCTGAAATATACTAAATATCTGCACACGGAAAGCAGTAGGAAGCAAGGTGAGAGGACCTAAAAGAAAAGAGGCCAGGAGAGGTGAGGGGAGGCCGGGGGTGGGGGGCAAACGGAAGGGAGAGGAGGCCAGGGGAAGTGAGACGCTGCTTCTCAGCTCAGACACAGCCCGGCCTTGCCAGCCGCTCCTGCTGCTGCTGTAGTGACAACTTCAACAATAGCAGGGGAGCCGCCTGCCCATCGGCGGCCACCGTTGCTGCCACCACCACCACCACTGGCCCAGCTGTTGGGATGCCAGCCAGCCCTCTGGGGCGGGGGCTGCAGCAGACAGAACCCAGCCCAGGCACATGCCAGGCAGCACGCTGGCGAGGAGCCCCGAGACCACAGATGCACGATGCCCGGCAGCCGGCGGGCAGCCGCATGCCCCACACACCATGCCTCCGTGCCTGGGACCCAGTCCTCGGGACCCCCTCCCTTGGCAGGGCACCTCCGCAGGTCAGGGTCACTCACCCCGAGCTTCCTGCTCTTCATCTTCACGTAGCCTTGCTTGACGATGTCGCTGAAATTGGTCGCCATGCTTTTCCCACCTTTTGGGGGCGCGGGGCCTGGCGGAGGCGAGGGGAAGAACGTCCAGGTGCCTGGGTCTCCGGCTCCTCCAATCACCTGTTCCAGACACTCTGTCGGGGCTGCCGGGCGAGGGGCTGCTCCTCACCTCCCCCGCCTCAGCATTGTTCTAGCAGCTCCTTCGCCCGGCGCCTGCTGGAAATAAAAATGACAGGGAGATTAGAGGCAGTGACATCTTTCTCTTCCTCTCGCTGTCTCGCTCTCTTTTTTCCTTCCTCTTCCCACACTCCTCCCTCCCTCTTCCCTCCCGCCTTCCTCCCGCCCTTCTTCCTTCCCTTCCCTCCCCACCCCAGGACGACAGAACCATTCAGGAAAACCGAGGTGGAGGCAGCAGTGAGGAAAATGGTCCAGCCCAGTCCCCTCCCTCACGGCTGGGGCTGGCAGTTAACCCCTTCCTGGGAGGACTGGCTCTGGCTCCTGCTGTGGAGGTGGGGACCTAGGAAGGGAAGTGGCGGGGAGTGCTGTTCCTCAGCATTTCGGGCTTGGGGCCCCATCAACTGTGATAACTCTGGGGCAAATTTAGGGCAACTTGCCAAGACCAAAAGCCCCTTCCTGGGTACAAGCGCTCCCAGGGGTAGGGGCAAGTGCTTCCCAGAGATGGGGGATGGGGGTCCCAGGAGATGACCCCTGGGTGTCTGAGTGAACCCCACGCTCTGCAATGTTAAAGACAATTTGCCTAGTCAGCTCAGCAGCCCCCACAAACCCCTCTGCCCTCCTGCCGGACCCGGTCCTCTACCTGTTTCTCTCCAGCCCCAGGCTAAGAATCACTACCTTGAGCTCACGCAGGGTCTGCTCCCAGGCCCTGCAACTCTTCCGCACACAGCTCTGGGTGTTGCTTCCTGGGTGGGAGGGCAGAGTCCAGTGGGGCGGGCCCCCAGATAAGCCTGAGGAATGTGCTGGGCCGGCTGGAGGTGGCCACTGTGGGAGCAGACGCCTTGCCCTGGCCCTGGGGTTGGGAACGCTGGCCAGTCCGTGAGGGTGGGGCCCAGGTCCCAACAGGCCACTGGGTCTGGCCAAGCCAAGCCGGGCCTCCATGTCCTGAGCATGGGCAGGAGTTAATTATAGGAGAACCAGCCAGGGCCTGGGGCAACAAGACATGCAGGAGACAGTGTGGGACACCAGAGAGAGGTAAATATGGAGCAGGAAATGGGCATACCAGCAGGGCCACCCCAAATCAGGCAGATCTACAGATAACAAAGACTCAAACTCAAAGGGAGACCTCAGTGATGACCCAGTCTAATCCCTGTATTTTATAGATGGGGAAAGAAAGTTGCCCAGAGAGAGTAAGTTACATGACTAAGGTCACACAGCAGGCCTGGGGCAGAGCCAGGGATGAAGGAGAAGGTCCAGGGTGGTGATGGAGGCCAGTCTGAGGGGGAACATCCTACTGCCATCTCTGGCTGCCTGCCACCTAAGCCTTCCCTGCCATCCAGCCTCAGGGGCAGGATTATGCCAGCAATGTGGCCCCTGTGTCTTCAGGATCACCGGGTGGGAACAGGGCAGCATTTCTGGGGTCAGCTGGGTATCTGTGCTGCCAGAACGGGGCCCTGGGGCAGGCATGCTGCTGGTTGTCCCAGCAGCTTGGCATTAATTAATGTCCTGGAGGCCTGTCTGTTGAGTGCCTAACAAGGAACAGATGGGACTACCCCAGTGGGCACACACAAACAAGGGACGGGCAGAGAGGGTAATGCTCCCCTATCCCACTTGCACCCTGATACCCCCCAATTCCACTCCTGCCCATTCACTGCCTCTATCCCAGCTCCCTGGGGTCCAAGACCCTCCCACAGTTAGGTGGTCTACTTTCCTCCTATAAGGTCTGGTCTGGGGTCCCCCACTGGCAACTGATCCCCAACACTCTGCCACACCTGGGCTCTGGCAGCTAGAGATGGGTCAATTTTCTCATCTCTGTCTTCACCGCCTGCCTCTGGGGCTGCCTTCTCCCCAGAGCAAGGACCAGCTCAGGAGTTCCCCTCCAAGAGGATTAGCAGGCTGGCCACTGGCTGTGGGTCCACAGTGTGGAAGCCCCCTATCAGAACACGTCTACAGGAAGCCACTGGGCCCCTCGGGTTCATCCAGCGCAGCCCAGACATAGCACAGCCTGGAGTGTGAATCTAGCTGGCTGTGTGGTCCTGGGCAAGCCGCTTAAGACGCTGTGCCTCAATTTCCCCACTGGAAAAAAAAAGTGAATAAATCTACCTACTTTAAATGAGGAAATGAATCCATGAGGCACTTGCCTGCCCACTTGGGACAACAGCTTCTACCCTTTTTCTTTTTCTTCTTTTTTTTTTTTTTTTTTCAGACGGAGTCTCGCTCTGTTGTCCAGGCTGGCTCGGTTCACTGCAAGCTCTGCCTCCCGGGTTCATGCCATTCTCCTGCCTCAGCCTCCCGAGTAGCTGGGACTACAGGCTCCCGCCACCACGCGGGGCTAATTTTCTGTATTTTCAGTAGAGATGGGGTTTCACCATGTTAACCAGGATGGTCTCGATCTCCTGACCTCATGATCCGCCCGCCTTGGCCTCCCAGAGTGCTGGGATTACAGGCATGAGCCACCGTGCCTGGCCTTCTTTTTCTTCTTTTGAGACAGGGTCCTTCTCTGTCACCCAGGCTGGAATGCAGGGGTGCGATCACGGCTTACTGCAGCTTAGACTAACCAGGCTCAAGTGATCCACCCACCTCAGCCTCCTGAATAGCTGGGACCACAGGTACATACTGCCATGCCCAGCTAATTTTTAAAAACTTGTTTGTAGAGATGGGTTTTCACCATGTTGCCCAGGCTGGTCTTGAACTCCTGGGGTCAAGTGATCCACAAGGCTTGGCCTCCCAAAGTGCTGAGATTACAGGTGTGAGCAACCGCACCTGGCTAGAGCTTCTACCTTGAAAACTCCAAGGGCTATATATATATACATTGTTTTCTTCAAGGGATATAGTTTTCAAGAGTTGCTGCTCAGACAAGGCGATGAAACCACCAGAAGCCAGCCTGCTCCTTCCCAGTGTCGCCCCACCAGGGACTGTGGCCCCAAGCTCTCAGGAGTGCTCCTGCTGCATCTGTCCATAGGCAGTCTGTCCCTGTCCCATACCCCAGGTCCCCAGCAGGAAGAGTAACCTTCACCGGGAAGGCTGGGTGGCAAAGTCCTGCCAGCTTACTCTGGCCCTGAGTCACAGGGACCCCTGGCCACACTTAGTCCCTAATGAGGTTTGCAAGAGCAAGACCTAACCTAGGACCCAAAATGGTGTGGCAAAGGGGGGTTGGGAATGGAGAGGAGGGAAAGGTCAGGGCCAATAGGTGGAGCCATAAATTTGACAGGCAGTGGTGTCAAGTGGTGGGGGGAGCCCAGAACCAACCCACCATCCTCCAGAAGGAATGCACTGTGTTAAGCAAGCGAGGCAGCCCCCAAGCTGAGCCTGTGAAGGCCCAATAGGACAGCAAGAAGTGGAGGGCAGGCCGGGCACAGTGGCTCACAATTGTAATCTCAACACTTTGGGAGACCAAAGTGGGAAGATCACCTGGGGCCAGGAGTTCAAGATCAGCCCCAGCACCATAGAGAGACCTCGTCTCTACAAAAAATGAAAAACTTAGCCGGGCGTGTGGCACGTGCCTGTAGTCACAGCTACTGGGGAGGCTGACATGGGAGGATCACTCGAGCTCAGGAATTCCAGGTAGCAGTGAGCTGTGATGAAGCCACTTTACTCCAGCCTGGGTGATAGAGTGAGACTCTGTCTCTAAAAAATTTCAAAAAAATCAATTAAAAAAATACAAAAAGTGGAGGGCAGCTCAGGCTGGGCAGGCCAGGAATCGGGCTGAAGTAGCCCCTGCCCTGTTGGTCCCTGGGGCCACTGTCCCCATCCACTCCTGAGCCACCGCCAGCCTCACAGGCCTGCAGCAGGAAGAATGCTTGCTACTTTGAGAGGACCTGAGGTCTTGGGTCCTTCCCCAGCACTGTGAGCTCCGAGCTCCCAGCTAAGCAGGGTGTCCAGCAGCCCCTCTCAGGGTTCCAGTGCAGGAGGAGGGGAGCAAGGGCCCCCCGTATCCCGCCTCCCAGCCTGGTACCAACACTGCTGCTTACCCAGGGACAGTACCTGCCTGGTGCCAGGTCACCACAGGCTCCCGCGCAGGGAGAGCCAGCTCTCCCCAGGAAGGGTGGGTGTCCTGGGGGGCGGGGGGCTGGGAGACTCCCAGGGCCCTCCCTGCCCACCTGCCCCCCTGCCCCATGGGGCAGCCACGCTGAGCACTCCCTCTCGCACCTGGATTCTGCCTGGAGGCTTTGGCTCCAGAACAAACGCTACTCGCTGAGACTGCAACCAATGACTGAGCAGGCGGCTGCCTGCCTAGCTGGGCCTCCCCATCCCTGACAGATCGGATCTTATCGGGCTGCAGGAACAGCCCTACCTGGACACCATCTCGGTGTCATCTGGCTGTCTCTATCCCACGGCGAAGATCGGATCTGTGGGATTCTCTCCAGCACCAGGGCCATTTCCCATCACCTGCTGCTCTCCCCCCACCCCACCCCCAGATTGTTATCAGGGGCGGGCTGGGAGTGCTCCCAACAGATCCCCATGGGGCGACCACACGAAACGTGGTGAGGCCCATCAAGGTGGATGGCAAAGACAGACCAAATACCCACCTGGGCAGAGAGGGACGGCAGAAGGAGGGGACATCTGAACAGCCACGGTCCCCCAGACCCTTAAGCCAAGAGAGTAATGCTGTGGCTGCATACCACTCTGCTCTCGGGGGTCCCCTGCCCACCCCTCAACATGCCAAACCCCCTCCCTCGAGGGACCACTGCACTAGCTGTTTCCCACCTACAACATCATTCCCTCACACGCTCATGGTTCATTCCACTGCTTCATCCACCTCCCCCAGGAGGCCTTCCCTGACTACCCTCACCAAAGGATCCCCGCTAGCCAGCCTCTCTCACAACATCAGGTGTGGCTGCCTTCATCGCACACCACCATGGGATTTTCTTGTTCCTACATCTGTCCATTTGTTTCTGACCACAGAGAGACATCTGGAATGTCAGCTCCCTGGTGGCTCAGCCTCGTCTGTCTAGTTAACAGCTCTATCCCAGCTCCTTGAATGGTGCCCGGTGGGGAGGAGACGCTCAATATTTGGGGTCTGAATGCATCGTTCTCTCCAGGACTTGTCCTCCCCCCAATCCTTTCTTCCACCACCACCAGCCTCCATCTGGCTGGACCTGGCTCAGCTTCCAGAGGTGAGTGAGCCACAGCAGGCTCCCAGCTCCTGGGTCTCAGCGCTGACTGGCATGGCCAGCAGGCTGTTGTTACTGGAGAACCAGCTGCGCTCAAGACCCACAGTTTGGTTCAGAGCTGCCTCAGGGAAGAGTGTGCTGCTGACACCGAAGCCAGGCCTGGTTGGGCAGCCCCACCTTGGCCAGGGTTGTGGTGTAAGGTCATGCCCAGCCCTGCTCCCTTGCCCAGGAGGGAAATGCTGGGAGTAACCAGTACCAGCACAGCAACACAAGCAACTGGGGAGAGGAGACACAGCTCCTGGGACCAGAGTTGGGGGCGGGGGCAGGGGCAGGAAGAGCCTGTACCTGTGCCACATCCCTCTGAAAGGGTCTAGGAAAGAACCTGCCCTAAGCAAGCCCACCCCACACAGTAAAGTGTAGTCTCCTAGAGCTGCTGCCAGGCCCCTCGCTGCCCTCGCCATCAGACCCCTCCAACCCACACCCTCCATCCAAGCGGAAGCGGCCCAGCAACTGACGTGTCCCCATGGCTTGGGGCAGGCGGGCTGCACAGAGCCCCTGCTCTGCCACATCACCCAGGTGCCCAGCCTCAGCTAATGCCCCTTTTCAGTAACAGAAAGCATGTAACTGGATTCAGGGCCTTGCGGGCCACTGGGGAAAAGGTAGACAGACCTTGGGGGCCAGTGGAGAAAGGTTCAAGGACAGGAGGCAGCTGGTCATGAGTTTGGGCTGTAGGGAGAAACCCCATAGTCAGGAGGGGGTCGGCAGTGGGGGCCAGCTGGGGTACAAAAAATCATCTCTTGGAATTTGGAGGAGTTGAGAGAACAGGAGGCCCCGGGGAGGAGTAGGAAGGCTGGTAGAAGGTTGGGAGCTGCCAGGGGCTGGGTTATGCCCCTTCCGGCTGGCAGGCCCGGGAGCGCAGGGCCTGGGTTGTTCGGATGGGGTTTGTGTGGGTGCGGGTGAGGTCATCTCGCGACCTGGGCTACCCCGAGACGAGAGCTGAGGGTGGTGAGAGCGCAGGGAGTTTCAGGGCCCAGGCACTGGCTTGTAGGGGGCGGGTCTCTGAGCCCCTCCACCCCAGAGTAGGAAGGTCCCATGGGACGGAGCGTCCCTCAGGTTCGGGAAGTGACTGAGGGTAATCAGGGGTGGGAGTCGCCGGGGCTCTCGCGGGCTCTGCGCGGCCTATGTTCCCCTCCCTGCCTCGCGCCCCCCAATTTACCTGGACGCCGAGGCCCGGGCCAGGAGCGCCTGCTCAGCGGGGCCGCGGAGCAGGCTCATGCCCGCGTCACGGTGCGGCCGGCGGGGGCGGCAGGGCGGCGGTGGCGCCGGGCTCCAGGCGGGGACGGCGAGGGAGGTGCGGCCGCCCGGCTAAGGATCGGGCTCAGGCTGGGACTCGGCTCCTCTCCCTCCGCCGCCCGGTCCCACCGCTACGCCCCGCCCCCTGCCCCGCCCTGGCGGCCAGCCCCCGCCGTATACCTCCGAGCCGCGGGACACTCGATTCTGCCCTGGCACCCCCGCACCCGTTTCAAGTCGCCCCTGGTACCCCCAGCTCATTCCCACCACCCCTCTCTGGGCCCAAAAGCCCACATCGTCTCTCAGCCCCTGAAAGCTGAACTCCACATCAGCTCCCAGCCCCCACATCTCAACCCCTTCACTTCTTCAGGAGTCGCATACACACCCAGACTCCACATCAGCTCCCAGTCCCCACATCTCAATCCCTTCACTTCTTCAGGAATCACATACACACCCATTGCTCCCCTAACCGCATCGTGACTCTCTGGACCCTCACAGCCCAGCTCCCCCAGCCTCACAGTGACCTCCTCTGCTACCCCTCCTCAAGCAGCCGCACCAGCGCCTCTGTCTCCCAGATCTCCTCTCCACCCTCAAAACATCCAGTTCTCCTATTCTAGGTCTCCCTGAGACTTTGCCCTCAAGCCCAAACTTCATTCCCCTCCATTGCTCCCCCCACCCAGCCCCCAACCCCCTCACCCCTGCTCTTCGGGCCTGAGTCAATGATCTATCGGAATCCCCAATCACAGGCCTCAGCTGTGCAAGGAAGGGACAAGAGAAGTTGCCCAGGGCCTCCTCTGGGGAGGAACTGACCCCTCCGGTTTTCACATCTTTTTACACCAGAGCTTCTCAAGATTTTTCACCTTTTACACCAGAGCTTTTCTTCTTTTTTTTCTTTTTTTCCCCGAGACGGAGTCTCGCTCTGTCGCCCAGGCTGGAGTGCAGTGGCCAGATCTCAGCTCACTGCAAGCTCCGCCTCCCGGGTTCACGCCATTCTCCTGCCTCAGCCTCCCGAGTAGCTGGGACTACAGGCGCGCGCCACCTCGCCCGGCTAGTTTTTTTTTTTTTTTTTTTTTTTTTTTTGTAGTTTTAGTAGAGACGGGGTTTCACTGTGTTCACCAGGATGGTCTCGATCTCCTGACCTCGTGATCCACCCGTCTCGGCCTCCCAAAGTGCTGGGATTACAGGCTTGAGCCACCGCGCCCGGCCTACACCAGAGCTTTTCAAAGTGTGGTCCTTGGACCAGAAGCTTCCCATCACCTTGAAACTTGTTAGAAATGCAAATTCCCTGTCCTACCTCAGACCTATGAAATCAGAATTTCTGGGAGTTTCCAGCAGAAATGTGTATTTTAACAGGTTAGGTGATTCTGATGCGCACTAATGTGTGAGAACCACTGCTTTAGACCATATATACAAAACAAAACAATAGGCCACCTGAACAGCCAGAATCCTGAGAAATGAAAATATCTCCACGTCCAGCTACTGTCCGGGTGTCTCAGAGGAATAGGCCTAAAGCAGTGAGGGACCAAGGATCCCAACACCCACCCATGGAATGCATGCCCCTGCCCTGGAGACACCTGGGCCTCAGCCTTGCCCAGGGAGCTTAAAGGGAGGCTGCCTCCGGATGTCTGAAAATGTCCCTGATGGTCATTGTAGTGTCTGTGATCAGCCTGAGTTAATCAGCCCCAGGCCCATGGCCAAGCTAGCGTGGGCCTCGACCTCCTGACCTCTCTATGCATCTTTCGAACTTGGCCTCACCTGCTTTGCTTCAAACCACAGCCCATAAAGCTCCCAGCACTTGATTCATCATAGCAAACTGTTTTTCAATACCAGAAACCTCTAGGGGAGCTTTGGCCAACAACAACAACACAAATGAATTTTCACAATAAAAAGCCATCATTTTTGGCACTGAGGCTGGAGTGCAGTGGCGTGATCTCAGCTCACTGCAACCTCTGCCTTGGGGCTTAGGTGATCCTCCCCGCTCAGCCTCCTGAGTAGCTGGGTCTACAGGCATGCACCATCATGCCTAGCTAATTTTTTTGGATTTTTTTTTTTTGTAGAGACAGGGTTTCACCATGCTGCCCAGGCTGGTCTCAAACTCCTGAGCTCAAGCAATCCGCCTGCATCGGTCTCCCAAAGTACTGGGATTACAGGCATGAGCCACTGTACCCCGTATGATGATTTGCTTTTTTACTGTTGAATTTCGAGAGTTATATATTCTACCTACTAGTCCTTTGTTGAACATGTGGTTTGCAAATATTTTCTCCCAGTCTGTAGCTTGTCTTTTCATCCACTTAACAGGGTCTTTCACAAAACAAAAGTTTTAAATTTCGATAAAGTCTGAACTATCCATTGTTCCTTTTATGGATTATGCTTTTGTTGCCCAATCTAAAAACTCTTTGAATTTTCTCCTATGTTTCATTCTGAAAGTTCCATAATTTCATTTTATATTTAAGTCTGTGATCCATTTTGAGTTGAATTTTATAGGAGGTGTGAGATTTGATAGAGGTTTTGATGACTTTTTTTGGTTTAGGTTTGATTTCTTTTTTTTTTTTTTTTTTTGCCTGTGGATGTCTGATTGTTCTAGCTCTATTTGCTGAAAAGACTCTCATTGAATTGCTTTTACAACTTTGTAAAAAATCAGTTGGACATATTTCTGGATTCTCTGTTCTATTTCATTGATCTGCATGTCTACCTCTCTGTTAATAACAGTCTTGATTACTATACCTATATAGTAAGTTTTAAGGCTGGGAGCAGTGGCTCATGCCTATAATCCCAGCACTTTGAGAGGCTGAGGCGTGGATTACTGGAGGTCAGGAGTTCAAGACCAGCCTGGCCAACATGATGAAACCCCCATGTCTCTACTAAAAATACAAAATTAGCTGGATGTGGTGGCATGTGCCTGTAACCCAGCTACTCAGGAGGCTGAAGCAGGAGAATCGCTTGAACCCAAGAGGCAGAGGTTTCAGTGAGCCAAGATCGTGCCACTGCACTCCAGCCTGGGCAAAAAGAGCAAAACTCTATCTCAAAAAAAGAAAGTCTCAAAATCAGGTAGACCAGTGGTCCCCAACTTTTTGGCACCACGGACTGTTTCAAGGAAGACAATTTTTCCACTGATGTTGTGGAGGTGTTTCCAGGATGATTCAAGCACAATATCTTTGTTGTCCACTTTATTTCTATTATGATTACGTTGTAATATATAATGAAATAATTATACAACTCACCATAATGTAGAATCAGCAGGAGCCCTGAGCTTGTTTTCCTGCAACTAGACAGTCCCATCTGGGCATGATAGGAGACAGTAACAGATCATCAGGCATTAGATTCTCATAAAGAGTGCACAACCTAGAACCCTCGCATGCACAGTTCACAATACGGTTTGCGCTCCTATGAGAATCTAATGCTGCTGCTGGTCTGACAGGAGGCAGAGTTCAGGTGGTAATGTGAGCAATGGGGAGCAGCTGTAAATACAGATGAAGCTTCATTCATAGCTGCTCACCTCCTGCTGTGCAGCCGGGTTCCTAACAGACCACAAACCAGTACTGGCCTGTGGTCCAGGGGTTGGGCACCTCTGAGGTAGACTGTTATTAATTCCTCCCAAGTTACTGGTTTGCTTGTTTGTTTGTTTGCGACAAGGTTTCACTCTGTCCCCCAAGCTGGTGTGCAGTGACACAATCATAGCTCACTGCAGTCTTGAGCACCTGGGCTCAAGGAATCTTCCACCCTCAACCTCCTGAGTAGCTGAGACCAACCATGCCCAACTAACTTTTTAAAATAATTGTGTAGAGACGGAGTACTTGCTATGTTGCCCAGGCTGGTCTCAATCTCCTGGCCTTAAGTGATCCTACCAGCTTGGCCTCCCAATTGTTGGGATTACAGGCACGAGCCACTGCGCCCAGCCCCAACTTATTCTTTTTCAAAATTGTTTCAGCTGTCCTAGTAATATTCTTTATCTTTCTATGTAAGTTTTAGAATAATGTTATCTATATCTACAGAATATCTTGCTGGGATTCTGATAGAAATTACATTAAACCTGTATATCAATTGGGGAGCATTGACATTTTTACTATGCTGAGTCTTCCAATTCAAGAACACAGTATGTCTCTCCACTTATTTATTTATTTTTAACGTCTTTCATCAGCATTACGGAGTTTTCAGCATACAGGTTCTATACACATTTTGTTAGCTTTCCACCTAATTATTTTATTTACTTATTTTTGGTGATTTTAAAAGGTATTGCATTTGTAATTTTGTTGTCTATGAATGAGTTCATTGCTAGTATACGGAAATAATTTTTGTATAATTATATTTTGCAACCTTGCCGAACATATTAATTCTAGGAGGTTTTTTTCTTTTTCTTGGTAGATTCTTTGACATTTTCTATATAGATAATCATGTCATCTGCATGCAGAAAAGGTTTTTTTCCTCTTTTTCTACCTATTTGTTAGTGGTTTATCGCATTGGCTAAAATGTTCAGCACTATGTTGTAGTATGAGCTGACATCCTTGCCCTATTGCTGGTCTTCAGGGAGAGCATTCAATTTTTCATCATTAAGGACCAATGTTAGCTGTAAGTTTTTTGTAGATTCTATTTATCAAATTATGGAAGTTCTCCTCTCTTATTTTTTGAGAGCTTTTACTATTAATGAATGTTTAATTTAGTCAAATGCTTTTCTATACTGACTGATGTAATATATGATATTTCATCTTTAGCCTGTTTTTTTGTTTGTTTGTTTTTTTTGTTTTGTTTTCCTTGAGA
Source organism: Macaca fascicularis (assembly GCF_037993035.2). Lineage (NCBI taxonomy): Eukaryota > Metazoa > Chordata > Mammalia > Primates > Cercopithecidae > Macaca > Macaca fascicularis. The sequence goes on from NC_088394.1 coordinate 53,591,159, forward strand.
CAGAGTCTTGTTCTCTTGCCCAGGCTGGAGTGCAATGGCACCATCTTGGCTCACTGCAACCTCTGCCTCCCGAGTTCAAGCGATTATTCTGCCTCAGCCTCCCATGTAGCTGGGATTGCAGGTGCCTGCTACCACACCCGGCTAATTTTTGTATTTTTAGTAGAGACAGGGTTTCACCATGTTGGCCAAGCTGGTCTTGAACTCCTGACCTCAGGTGATCTGCCTGCCTCGGCCTCCCAAAATGCTGGGATTACAGGTGTGAGCCACTGTGCTGCACCCGGCCAGTTTTCTTTTCTTTTTTTATGTACTACCTTTATCTGGTTTTAGTATCAGGGTACTGACTTTATAGAATGAACTGAACAGAATTCACTCCTATTTTCTGAAAACAATTTTGTAGAATTAGTATTAAATTTTTAAATGTTTGGTACAATTCTTCAGCAAAAACATCTGAGTCTGGAGTTTTAAAATAATACTAATAATAATTTTTTAAAATAAAACGAGATGGGGAGTCTCACTATGTTGCCCAGGCTGGTCTCGAACTCCTGGGATCAAGTGATCCTCCCGCCTTGGCTTCCCAAAGAGATTTCTTTTTGGGAGTTTTAAAATTTAAAATCTAATTTCCTTAATTGTTACAGGACTACTCAAATGAACTATTTCATGTTAAATGAATTGTAACAGTTTGTGTCTTTGGGGAAGTAGTTATTTCATCTAAGTTATCAACTTTATAATAATAATAAACATTACCTTATTATTATTATTACTGATGTCTTCAGGGTTTATAGCAATATTCCTTATTTCACCTCTCTGACTTTTTTTAGGTATAGGTATTTGTGTCTTCTCTGACTTTTTTTACTCTGTCAGTCTTGCTAGAGGTTTGCCAATTTTATTGATCTGTTCAAAAAACCAAATCTTTGTTCCACTAATTCTCTCTCTATATATCCCTCCTCTCTCTCTCTCTCTCATTTTAGATTTCATTGATTTCTGCTCTTATCTTTATTATTCCCTTACTTCTGCTGGTTTTGAATTTATTTCACTGTTTTTTTCTAGGTCTTTAAGGTGTCAGTCTATCAAGTTTAGATGATATAGAGTTTAGATGACAGATTTAAGACTTTTCCTCTTTTCTAAAGTGAAATAAATTTCCGTATTAGTGCTGCTTTAGGTGTATTTCACAAATTTTGGTATGTTTTACTTTCACTGTCATTCAGTTCAATGTATGTTTTAAAAAATTCCCTTGAAACTTTATACATGGATCATTCAGAAGTGTACGGTTTAATTTCTAAGCATTTAGAGAATTTCCTGTTCTCTTTGTGTTACTGATTTCTAGTTTGATTCCATTGTAGCCAGAAAAAATACTCTGTAAGATTTCAATTATTTTAAACTTGTTAAAGTTTGTTTTATGGCCAGGATGTGGTCTATCTTAGTATATGTTCATGGGCACTTGAAAACAAGGTGTGGGCCTGGTGTGGTGGCTCACTCCTGTAATCCTAGCACTTTGGGAGGCTGAGGCGGGCAGATCACTTGAGGCCAGGAGTTTAAGACCAGCCTGGACAATATGGTGAAACCCCGTCTCTATGAAAAATACAAAAATTAGCCAGATGTGCTTGCTGGAACCCAGGAGGCGGAGGTGGCAGTGAGCCAAGATTGTGCCACTGCACTCCAGCATGGGTGACAGAGCAAGACTCTGTCTCAAAAAAGAAAACACAGTATATTCTGCTGTTCTGAGGCAGAGTGTTCTAAAAATATCAGTTAGCTCCTGTTGGTTGATGCTGTGGTTAAGTTCTGCATCTTTTCTGATTTTATATCTACTTGTACTATCAATAGCTGGAGAGAGGTGTTGCTATCTCCCGCTGTAAGTGTGGATTTGTCCATTTTTCCTTTCAGTTCTATCAGTTTTTGTTTTGCATATTTTGTAGTTCTCTTGCTTGGTGCATGTGTATTAAGGATTTCTTTTCTTCTTCTTTTTTTTTTTTTGATATGGAATCTCGCTCTGTCACCCAGGCTGGAATACAGTGGCGTGATCTCGGCTCACTGCAATCTCCGCCTCCCAGGTTCAAGCGATTCTTCTGCCTCAGCCTCCCGAGTAGCTGGGACTACAGGGGCGCACTACCACACCTGGCTAATTTTTGTATTTTTCGTACAGATGCGGTTTCACCATAATGGACAGGCCAATCTCGAAATCCTGACCTTGTGATCTGCCTGCCTCGGCCCCCCAAAGTGCTGGGATTACAGGCATGAGCCACCATACCCAGCGCTGTATTAAGGATTTCTATATCTTCTGGATAGATTGACACTTTTACTATTATATACTGTCGCTTTCTGTCTCTGGTAGTTTTCTTTGCTCTAGAGTCTACTGTGATGATTAATTTTGTGTTAAGGGACACCAGGATAGGTGGGAAAGCATTATTTCTTTTTTTCTTTTATTTTCTTTCTTTCTTCTTTTTATTTTTATTTTTTGTTAATTTATTTTTTTTGAGACAAGAGTCTCGCTCTATCTCCCAGGCTGGCGTGCAATGGCGTGGTCTTGTCTTCTTATTTTTTTTTTTGACGGTTCGTTCTCTTTTTTATTTCTGTGTTTTCTTTTTCCTGCTTTCCTATGTGTTACTTGAACAGTTTCTTTTTTTTTTTTTTTTTTTTTTGAGACAGAGTCTAGCTTTATCGCCCAGGCTGGAGTGCATTGGCCTGATCTCAGCTCACTGCAAACTCCACCTCCCGGGTTCAAGCGATTGTCCTGCCTCAGCCTTTCGAGTAGCTGGGATTACAGGTGTGTGCCACCATGCCTGGTAAATTTTTGTATTTTTTGTAGAGACAGGGTTTCACTATGTTGGCCAGGTTGGTCTTGAACTCCTGACCTCAGGTGATCCATCTCCCTCAGCCTCCCAGAGTTCTGAGATTACAGGCGTGAGCCACCGTGCCTAGCCTGAACATTTTTTACAATCTCATTTTAATTTACTTATTATGTTTTTGAGTATATCTTTTTGTTTAGCTCTTTAGCGGTGTTGCTTTAGGTATTACATCATCTCTATTTAATTTCTCTCAGTCTACTGAGATTGTTCTACTAGTTTGAGTAAAGTATAGAAATATTACCTGTTTATGGCCAGGCGCAGTGGCTCACGCCTGTAATCCCAGCACTTTGGGAGGCCGAGGCGGGCGGATCACCTGAGGTCGAGAGTTCGCTACCAACATGGAGAAACCCCATCTCTACTAAAAATACAAAAATAGCTGGGCGTGGTGGCGCATGCCTGTAATCCCGGCTACTCAGGAGGCTGAGGCAGAAGAATCTCTTGAACCCAGAGGCGGAGGTTGTGGTGAGCCAAGAACGCGCCATTGCACTCCAGCCTGGGCAACAAGAGTGAAACTCCGTCTCAATAACAACAACAAAAAGAAATATTACCTCTTTATGTCCCTTTATCCTCCCCAATCTATAATTGTGTTAAAATTTTCCTCTATATACATTTAGAACTGTATCAGAAGCAAAATAATTTTACTTCAACCATGAATAATTTAGAAAATTCTAGAAGAAAAGCCTATCGTGTGTGTGTGTGTGTGTGTGTATATATGTGTGTGTGTGTGTGTATATATATATATATATTTTTTTTTTTTTTTTTTTTTTTTTTTTGAGATAGAGTCTCACTCTGTGGCCCAAGCTGGTATGCAATGATGTGATCTCGGTTCAGTGGAACCTCTGCCTCCTGGGTTCAAGCGATTCTCTTGCCTCAGCCTCCCAAGTAGCTGGAATTATAAGCAGGTACCACCACACCGGCTAATTTTGTATTTTTAGTAGAGATGGCGTTTCTCCATGTTGGTCAGGCTGGTCTCAAACTCCCGACCTCAGGTGATCCACCCTCCTCAGCCTCCCAAAATTCTGGGATTACAGGCATGAGCCACCACGCCTGGCCAAGCCTATTGTGTTTACCCTTATGTTTGCTTAATATGTTATTTCATCCCTCCTGATTATTCAAAATTTCTTCTTTTATTGTTTCTATTTCGAGAATTTTATTTAGCCATTTTTTAGTCTAGGAGTAAATTCTCTTAGTTTTGTTTTATTTTAAAATGTCCAAATTTTCCCTTCATTCCTGAAGAACATTTTCACTGGGTATAGGATTCTGGGTTGACAGTTCTTTTCATTCAGCCCTTAAAAAATCTTGTTCTGGTCAGGCACCGTGGCTCACGCCTGTAATCCCAGCACTTTGGGAGGCCAAGGCGGGCAGATCATGAGGTCAGAAGATCGAGACCATCCTAGCTAACACGGTGAAAACCTGTCTCTACTAAAAATACAAAAAATTAGCCAGGCATGATGGCAGACACCTGTAGTCCCAGCTACTTAGGAGGCTGAGGTAGGAGAATGGCACGAACTCTGGAGGTGGAGCTTGCAGTGAGCTGAGATTGTGCCACTGCACTCTAGCCTGGGCAACAGAGTGAGACTCTGTCTCAAAAAAAAAAAAAATTTCTTGTTCTACCTCCTTCTGACCACAATGGATGGATGCTTTCTCCCTTCCCTCCCCTCCCCCACTTCCCCTCCTCTTCCCTTCACAGAGTTTTGCTCTTGTTGCCCAGGCTGGAGTGCAATGGCATGATCTTGGCTCACTGCAACCTCTGCCTCCTGGGTTCCAGTGATTCTTCTGCCTCAGCCTCCCAAGTAGCTGGAATTACAGGCGCCCGCCACTACGCCCAGCTAATTTTTTGTATTTTTAGTAGAGACGGGGTTTTGCCGTATTGGGCAGGCTGGTCTCGAACTCTTGGGTGATCCGCCCACCTCGGCCTCCCAAAGTGCTGGGATTACAGGCGTGAGCCACCATGCCCAACCGACAACTGTGGTTTCTGATGAAAAAATTGCTGTCATTGGAATTGTGTTTGCTTTATCTACGAGGTATTGTTTTCTCTAGGTGCTTTCAAGACATTTTTATCTTTAGTTCTCAGAAGTTTAATTATGAGATATTTTGGAGTGGATTTCTTTGGGTTGCCTCTTTGAGGTTCACTCACATTCTTGAATCTATAGGCTTGTGTCCTTTACCAAATTTGGACAGATTTCAGCCGTTATTTCTTTTCTTTTCTTTTTTCTTTTTCTTTCTTTCTTTTTTTTTTTCTTTTTTGAGACGGAGTCTCACTCTGTCGCCCAGGCTGGAGTGCAGTGGCGTGATCTTGGCTCACTGCAAGCTCCGCCTTCCGGGTTCACGCCATTCTCCTGCCTCAGCCTCCCAACTAGCTGGGACTACAGGCGCCTGCCACCAAGCCCAGCTATTTTTTTTTTTTTTTTTTTGTAATTTTTAGTAGAGACAGGGTTTCACAGTGTTAGCCAGGATGGTCTCAGTCTCCTGACCTAGTGATCCACCTGCCTCGGCGTCCCAAAGGGCTGGGATTACAGGCGTGAGCCACCGCACCTGGCCTCTTTTCTTTTCTTTTTAGATGGAGTCTCGCTCTGTTGCCCAGGCTGGAGTGCAGTGGCGTGATCTCGGCGCATTGCAACCTCCACCTCCGGGTTCAAGCAATTCTCCCACCTCAGCCTCTGGGTAGCTGAAATTACAGGCATGTGCCTCCACGCCAGGCTAATTTTATAATTTTAGTCGAGACAGAGTTTCACCATGTTGGCCAGGCTGGTCTAGAATCCTGGCCTCAGGTGATCTGCCCGCCTCGGTCTCCCAAAGTGCTGGGATTATAGGCATGAACCACTGTGCCTGGCCTCAGCCATTATTTCCTTGAGTGCTTTTTTTTTTAAGCCCTGTCTTCCTTCTTCTCTCTTTCAGGGACTCTGATGGCACAAATATTAAATCTTTTGTTATAGTCCTACAGGTCCTGTATTTTTCAGTGTATTTTCTCTCTGTTGTTCAAATTGGGCAATTTCTATTGCTCTCTCTTCCAGTTCACTGATTCTTTCCTGTTCCCCTGATTCTGTCATTCAGCCCACCCACTGAGGTTTTTATTTCAGTTATTGTGTTGTTTGGAAATTCCCACTGGATCTCTTTATACCTTCTGTTTCTTTGCTGAGACTTTCTATGTTTTTTTATTTTCACTTGTTTCAAGCATATTTGCAGTTGCTCCTTGAAACATTTTATAATGGCCACTTTAAAATCTTTGTCAGATAATTCTAACATCTCTGTCATCTCAGGGTTCAAATCTATTGATTGCCTTTTATTTTTCATTCAGTATGAGATTTTTCTGATTCTGGGGATGAGTGCTTTTTGGAAACCTGGATATTTTCATATTATGTTATGAGACTTTGGAGTTTGTTTAAGCCTCCTGTTTTAGCTGGCTTTCTCTGATTACTGCTCTAGCAGGGGAAGGGGAGCACCACCTAGTTACAGTTAGGTGGAGATAGAAGTCCTGGTTCTCCACTTGGTCTCTGTTTATATCTTGCAGGAGGCTGCCCACTCATTACTATTGGGCAGGGACGGAAGTTCCAGCGTCCTCATGTTCTCCACTGAAAGCACTGTGGAGGTGGCTTCATTACTACTGGGCAGTAGTGAAAGACCTGACTTTTCACCTCTGACACAACCCCAGAAGGGAGGGAGAGGGACACCTCATTACTACCAGGTCACGTGGAGGTCCAGGCTTCCCATATGGTCTACACTGACACGGCAGCAGGAGAGTCTCGATTTTGGCTGGTGGGAAAGTTAAGGTGCCTCGTTACAGACTGACGAGGGCAGAAATCTAGAGTCCTGGACTGGGCGCAGTGGCTCACGCCTGTAATCCCAAGACTTCAGGAGGCTGAGGTGAGTGGATTGCTTGAGCCTAGGAGTTTGAGACCAGCCTGGCCAACACGGCAAAACCCATCTCTACAAAAAAAAAAAAAAAAAATCCAGGTGTGGTGGTGTAAGCCTGTATTCCCAGCTATTTGGGAGGCTGAGGTGGGAGGATCACCTGAGCCCAGGAAGGTTGAGGCCACAGTGAGCTGAGATCATGCCATTGCACTCCAGCCTGGGTGAATGACAGAGCGAGACCCTGTCTCAAAAGAAATCTAGAGTCTCCACTAAGCCTTTGCTGTTATGGGTGGAGGTGGGACCAATTTTGTTTGTTTGTTTTGGTTTTTGGCTGGAGCTGAGTGCTTACTGTCTAAACATTTGATGTCTAGCCAGGATGCCCCTTTCTTGGTCCTTTGGCTGGAGAGAGCAGGCTTTTCTCATTTGGTGGTATTTCTTGCTCTGTGCCCGCTGACATTTCTGGGTTGCTGGCCTTTTCAGCTCCAAGTGTGCCATGTATGAGGCAAAAGAAAAACCCAGGAAAATCACCAGTGTGTTGTTGCTTGAGTCCCACATTCCCTAGCCCGTCCGCCTTCTTCTCTCCATCTTTCAGAGTCTTCTTGTGTTTGTTTTGGATATAACTTCCAAGGTTTTTAGTTGTACTTACTGGGAGGAATAGGAAAAAGTAGGCCTACTCCATCTTCCCAGAAGCAGAAGAACCAACTCACTTAAAAAAATAAATAAGCACCAGCTCTGCTCTGCCCTTGAACTAGGAGATAAGCAATAATATCCATTAAGTCACAGATCCAATGGTGATAGTTTTGTGTGTGTGTGTGTATGCATATGTATAAATAGTTTTGTTGAAGTATATAACATACAGTAAACTTCATGTATTTAAAATGTACAGTCTGATGAATTTTGACATAGTTATACACCCAGGAAACTAACAGCACAATTAAGTTAGTGAGTATATCTATCATTTTATAGTTTTCTTCTTCCTTACATTTCTTCTTCATCATTTCCCTGCCCCTGTCAGTCTCCAGGCATCCATTGATTTACCTTCAATCACTATCTATTAGCCTACATGTTTGTTTATTTATTTATTTATTCGATATAGGATCTCATTCTGTCGCCCAGGCTGGAATGCAGTGGCGTGATCATAGTTCACTGTAGCCTCATCTTCCTGGGCTCAAGCAGTCCTCCTGCCTCAGCCTCCCAAGTAGCTAGGATTATTGGCACGTGCCACCACACCTGGCTAATTAAAAAAAAATTTTTGTAGAGACAGTGTCTCACTATGTTGCCCAGGCTGGTCTTGAACTCCTGGGCTCAAACCACACTCCTGCCTCAGCCTCCCAGGGTGCTGGATTTACAGGTGTGAGCCATTGTGCCTGGCCAGCTTGCATGTTAAAATAATTTAATAGACATATATATATACATTGGAATACGGCTCAACAATAAGAGGAATGAAATACTGCAACAACATAGATGAATCTCAAAATAATTACACTGAGTAAGAGTGAAGGAAGCCAGACAAGTACATTCCGTATGATTCCATACACACACAGAGACACACACACATATGCCTACACACAACGCATGTGATATGTATCACAATACAGCATATACAATATATACATCCATCACATACCAAAATCTGAAACTGTTTCGTTCATGTGTTACCTTGAATCGAGTATTTGCAATCTATTACTACGAAAAATCTTCCCAAGGTCCAGTTTCCAAATCTGACCTTAGAAGTTGCACCCTGTAGGTGTTCATGCCACCCTTGGGTGTGGGCAGGGCCGGAGGTTGTGGGCACTGTGGATGACCAAGAATTGATTGAGTGGGCCGGGCGCGGTGGCTCAAGCCTGTAATCCCAGCACTTTGGGAGGCCGAGGCGGGCGGATCACGAGGTCAGGAGATCGAGACCATCCTGGCTAACACAATGAAACCCCGTCTCCACTAAAAATACAAAAAAATTAGCCGGGCGTGGTGGCGGCGCCTGTAGTCCCAGCTACTCGGGAGGCTGAGGCAGGAGAATGGCAGGAACCCGGGAGGCGGAGCTTGCAGTGAGCCGAGATCGCGCCACTGCACTCCAGCCTGGGCGACAGAGCGAGACTCCGCCTCAAAAAAAAAAAAAAAAAAAAAAAGAATTGATTGAGTGGAGACTGAAGGGTGTGTCTCAGCTGCAGCCCGATGTTCCTCTGGTTGTGAGGCCATTGGCAAGTGCTTCTCCTTCCTGGAACCTCAGGGCCCCAATCATGAGTGGGGCTGGGTGTGGTGGCTCATACCTGTAATCCCAGTACTTTGGGAGGCTGAGGGTGGAGGATCACTTGAGGCCAGGAGTTTGAGGACAGCCTGGGCAACATAACGAGATCCTCATCTCTAAAAAAAAAATTTTTATATTAGCCAGGTGTGGTAGTGCATGCCTATAGTCCTAGCTACTCAGGAGGCTGAGGCAGGAGGATGGCTCGAGCCCAGGAGTTGGGGGCTGCAGTGAGCTATGATAGTGACACTGCACTCCATCTGGGTGACAGAGCAAGACCCTGTCTCAAAAAATAAATTAATTAAATAAAATCCTGGGAGAGACGCAGGGCTGCACTGAAATTTATAGATGACAGTCTCCGCTCCATCCCCCAGCACTGCCTAAGAAAGGTTAAATGAGGCTGGTGTGACTGGGTACACCCCTCCAGCTCACAGCCAGGGGCCTCAGCCTGTTTTAGTCCAGCATTAATGCTGGGCCTGAGGCCAGGAGGGGCTGGGGGCAGCACGCTGGTCCCAGCTGTGTTTGCTTTATTAGATCCTTTGTGCCCGAGCCTGCAGAGCCAAAAGGCCACCATCACTGTCGTGGGAGGCTCACAGTCCATTCAGCCCCAAGCAGCCCCCACCAGGGCCCTTCAGCCCCACCCTGCGGATGGATTTTATCGTCTTACATTTTCATTCCTCGGCCAACACTCTTTCCAGATGGGAAAACTGGCTTTACTCCTCACCTGAGCATTATTGGGGCTTTTGGTGGCTCTGGGTGCTGGCTTTTGCCCCAATTTGTCTGGGAGGAAATGGGCTTGAGCAGCCACAAAGGAAAGAGATGGAGAGATGGCAGGACCAAGCTGGATGCTCTCATGGGCGGAATCTGGTGAAGCCTGAGGTTGTGATGGCAGCCCCAGGCTGGCGCCCAGACCTGGGGCTTCCCTCGACTCCTCAGCCAGGAAGGAACACCAAGGCCCTGGTAATCATGACCTCCAGTCAGAATGTGATGCCTAGGGAAACTGAGGCAATTGAGTAAGGGACAGTGAATGAGGCAGACTCATCTCTGCACCTCTGTTTCCTCCTGGAAATGGAGGTGGGTGAGCCTCACATGGCCTGCCCAAAAGGCTGTGCTGTAAAGGACAAGAAGATTCCAGGCAGAGAAGGGTGGTGCTAAGGTATGTAGGTTCTAGAGCCAAACCACGGTGTCCGAGCCCTGGTTCCACACTTGGGCAACTCACCTCGCCTCTCTGTGCCTCAACTTTGCCGTCTGTAATGTGGGGTTGATGAGGGTGATGATAAGAGTGTCTCTCCTTCTAGAATCATGAGGAAATAGATATAAAGCTGTTGGAACAGGCTCCAGCATGTGAGAATGTGATTGTACCTCCTCTACCCACCCACCATGGGCTGTTTTGGGGGTGGTGTGGGGATGGTGTTCCGTGAGGGGTTACATACTGGCCTCCGATTACCTCCTGAGCTCAGATGGCAGCCCACACCTCAGGTCCTAACCCAGGCATCCACTGGGAGAGGGTGTGAAGGAGGCGGTGTCCCTGGTACTTGGAAATCTACACTGAGAATGGAGGCAGGGAAGGATCTGGGGCCAATCCCAGCTCCATCTTGGGTCCTTTCACCATTGAGAACTTCATTTTCCTCCTCTGGAAATGAGAACATTAAAAGTTTAGTGAAATAAGACCTGTGGAAACATCCACCTGGTTCATGGAATGGAGGGAGGCTTGTCGCAAGTATTGAGAGTTTGCGTTTTTGCTTTTGTTTTTTGTTTGTTTTTGTTTTGTTTTGTTTTGAGATGGAATCTCGCTCTGTCGCCAGGCTGGAGTGCAGTGGTGCGATCTTGGCTCACTGCAACCTCTGCCTCCCGGGTTCAAGCGATTCTCCTGCCTCAGCCTCCCGAGTAGCTGGAAATACAGGCACGCACCACCATGACCAGCTAATTTCTGTATGCTTTTGTTTTTAGAGATAGGGTCTCACTGTGTTGCCCAGGCTTAACTACAGTGGTGCAATCATGGCTCACTGCAACCTCGAACTCCTGGGCTCATGCGATCCTCCTGCCTCAGCCTTCTGAGTAGCTGGGACTACAGATGTCCACCACCATGCCTGCTTGGCTACTTTTCATTTTTTTTTTTTTTTGAGATGGAGTCTCGCTTTGTGGCCCAGGCTGGAGTGCAGTGGCCAGATCTCAGCTCACTGCAAGCTCCGCCTCCCGCGTTCACGCCATTCTCCTGCCTCAGCCTCCGGAGTAGCTGGGACTACAGGCGCCTGCCACCTCGCCCAGCTAGTTTTTTGTATTTTTTAGTGGAGACGGGGTTTCACCGTGTTAGCCAGGATGGTCTCGATCTCCTGACCTCGTGATCCACCCGTTCGGCCTCCCAAAGTGCTGGGATTACAGGCTTGAGCCACCGCGCCAGGCCTATTTTCATATTTTTTGTAGAAACAGGGCTCTATGTTGCCCAGGCTGGCCTCAAGCAGTCCCCCAGCGTTGACCTCCCAAAGTGCTGGGATTACAGGTGTGAACCACTATGCCCAGCCAACCACTGTTTTAACCATCTTCTTTGGGCCTTAGCCCCACAAGCCTGAAGTTTTCACCCAGGAAAGGCAAAGCCCTTTTGTGACATGACTTTTCCACGTCCTCGACCTCAAACCGTGTTTATACCGCACACGAACGTTTTCAGGCAATTTTTGCCCACACTATAAAAGCATTTCCCAAGCCTGGCCGTTCTAGCTACTCTGTGATTTTTGTCAGATTCAAGCATCTCCTCTACTATTATTTGCTCAAGACCTTGCCTTAAATCACCTCACATTTTTCTATTTGCCTCAAGAACAAACTGTATAAATAAAATACCTTGAAAATAAGACAAGCACATTCGACTGGGGCTGGCAAACAATGCCTGCCTGGAAAGCTCTGAGGCTTTTGTTAAAAGGAGCTCAGCACATGTCGGAGAGAGGCCAAACCCATGCTACCACCTGTCTGAGGCTTTCCCCTTGACAACAGTCAGAGAAGGAAAAGAAAAACGAATAGAGAATTGCTTTCTCATAGTTCAGCCCAGTGTTGATTAAGGCCATTTTGTAGAGTGTGGCTCACATCACTGTGTCTATCACCATGGTGTGCTCCACACCTGGGGAGACACCTTACTAGCCTATTGAACCTCACGGCAGCAATTCCCATTTCACAGGTAGAGAAACTGAGGCCCAGGAAGTAGAAGAATCTGTCCAAGATGATGCAGTCATGCCAGGACTTGAACAGGTGACTCTGGAGACTCTGTTGCTTGGGGCCTTGGCATAACCTAGAAGGATGGGGGTCCCTGTTCATGTCAGCCTTCTATGGGGCCTCTAGCAAGGTCCTTGCTTCCCCCACACCCCTCAGGTCTACTCTTGGGGAAAAGGGTAAGCTCCACAGAGCCAGGTGCCAGGCCCAGGGAAGAGGATGACACCTGGAGTCCCCTGAATCCTGGGCAATGTCACCACAGCCATCAGACAGGTGAATTCTTCTTTTTTTTTTTTTTCAAGACGGAGTCTCACCCTGTTGCCCAGGCTGGAGTGCAGTGGCACGATCTCAGCTCACTGTAACCTCTGCCTCTTGGGTTCAAATGATTCTCCCGCCTCAGCCTCCAGAGTATCTGGGACTACAGGCGCCCACCACTATGCCTGACTAGTTTTTGTATTTTTAGTAGAGATGGGGTTTCACTATGTTGGGCAAGCTGGTCTCAAACTTCTGACCTCATGTGATCCGCCCGCATTGGCCCCCCAAAGTGTTGAGATTGCGGGTGTGAGCCACCACGCCTGGCCATGAATTCTTTTCAAATGACATTGGTGAGAGGCTGGTGTCTTCGAGAGCTACACAGGAGCACTGAGAGCTGGCCCCGTTGGCCAGTTAAGATTAGGCCTTGGCCCAGTGCAGTGTAATCTCAGCACTTTGGGAGATTGAGGTGGGAGGATTGCTTGAGCCCAAGAGTTCAAGACCAACCTGGACACCAAAGCGAAACCCTGTCTCTACAAAAAGTAATAATAATAAAAATTAGCCAGGCGCAGTGGTGCATGCCTGTGGTACCAGCTACTCAGGAGGCTGTGGTGGGAGGATCACTTGAGCCCAGGAGGTCGAGGCTGCAGTGAGCCATGACTGTGTCACTGTACTTCAGCCTGGGTGACAGAGCGAGACCTTATCTCAAAAAAAAAAAAAAAAAAAAAGAGATGAGGCCTCTTCCTGTCTCCCTCCCCAACTCGACAGTGACACAAACCAGCCTCCCCAAGAACCTTCACATCAAAGTGAACTGACCAGGAGGGGCGTGGAGAGGAAGGAGACGGGGGCCCCCTAGCTCCTTTAGCTTCCTCCTGGGGAGGCCGGGTGAGGGGTGATTTCTGATGGGCTCAGAGAGCAGCTCACAGGAAGGAGGCCCGGGACAACATTCCTGCCCCACCTCCCCACACAGAGTTCTCCCTGGACTGCCTTCCTGAGCACACGTGTGAGACGCTAATAGCAGGTCTGACAAGCTGCTCCCTGGACAGGCAGCAGTGAAGGGAGGCCAAGTGCTTGGGCCAGCCTCCTCTCCCTCCCTGATTCATTGATCCACTCAGTAAACATCTGAGCACCTACTCTGTGCCAGGCACTGGGCACTGGGGACACAGTGTTCCATGGGAAGAGCCCATGGCCTTGCGGAGTTCATGGTCTAGTGCAAGTCACCGGCAAGTGCAACTGTGAGAAGGGCAGAAGGAGTGGAAGCGGCTACAGGGGGCTAGAAGAGATATGGGGGCCAGGCATAGTGGCTCATGCCAACACTTTGGGAGGCCAAGGTGGGAAGATCACTTGAGGCCATGAGTTTGAGACCAGCCTGGGCAACATAGTGAGACCCTGTCTGTACAAGGAAATATAAAAAACTAACCCGGCTTGGTGGCATGTGCCTGTAGCCCCAGCTACTCGGTAGGCTGAAGCAGGAAAATCACTTGAGCCCAGGAAGTCAAGGCTGCAGTGAGTCAAGATCATGCTACTGCACTCCATCCTGGGCAACAGAGGGAGACCCAATCTTTAAAAACAAAAAACCAAAGACGGAGATACAGGGAGACCTGATTTGTCTGGGAAGGCTTCCTAAGGAAGTAGCCCTTAAGGTGAAAGCGAAAGGATTAGGTAACCTGGTGAAGAAGGGAGAGAGAATGTTCTGGGTAGAGGGAACTGCACGTGTAAAGGCCCCTTGGCAGAAGAGATCCTGGCCTGCAGAAGGGCATGGGAGGAGGCTAGGGTGGCTGAGTGCAGTGAAGAGGGGAAGCACAGTGCTTGGAGAGGCTGGATGTAGGGTCTTGAAGGCCAGTCCCAGAATTCCATCTCTATCTTAAGAGTAACAGGGAGCCAGTCAAGGGTTTTACACGAAGCAGGAGATAAGATCCAACTGACTTTTTTTTTTTTTTTTTCAATAGAGTATCACTCTGTTGCCCAAGGTGGAGTGCCGTGGCACGACCTTGGGTCACTGAAACCTCTGCCTCCCAGGTTCAAGCAATTCTGCCTTAGCCTCCTGAGTAGCTGGGATTATAGGCACACGCCACCATGCCTGGCTAATTTTTGTATTTTTTTTAGTAGAGATGGGGTTTCACCATGTTGGCCAGGCTGGTCTTGAGCTCCTGGCCTCAAGTGATCCACCCGACTCAGCCTCCCAAAGTGCTGGGATTGCAGGCATGAGCCACCGCGCCAGGCCCCAATTTATACTTTGAGAAAGAATCCCTCTGGCTGTCCTTAGAGAATATATGGAGGGGCCAAGTGGAAGTGGGGGAGCAAGACAGGAAACAAGAGCAAGTCTCGAAGGAGAGAGGTGGTGAGTAGTGAGAGGGTTGGTGGCTCTGAACAGGTCTGAGAGATCTTTAGAATGACAAGTGTCCCTGACTCCTTGGTGATTGGCTACTGGAAGCCAGGACACTCAAGGATAAGAAGGAAGATAAACAATGACCCTGGGACGAACATTATCGTCTCAATGCCTCCACAGATATAGACAGAAAACCAAGCCCGTGTTGGACGCTTTTTTCCAAAACTGATTTTTCACTCACTCCCTCTTCTTTCACAGGACAAGGTGAATTTTACCAACAGTCTGACATGCCTCTAGAGAAACGCACTGTCATTTATTTAGCCAGCCCCTGACCACGGCCATTTAGCTGTCTCTATTTTTGCTTTTGTAAACAGTGCCACAATGAGCACTCGTGTGGCTAAATATTTGCACCTGCACTTATAGATGATGTGTGCTTATAGATTTCCTTAGGAGAGATTTCTCAAAGTGAACTGTTTCTACTGCATTTTGCCAGCCCGCCCTGTTCCCATCTGAGGGTGGGCATCAATGGAGGAAACCTTTCTGATGCCCATAAGGTCAAAGCTGTCTTACCTTTAATATTCAGTACCTGGGAAAAAAAACCCCTCGGGAAACCAATATGTTGACCAAAGGCTATTAGGAATTCCCCAGATGATTTACTTCGTTCCTCCTCTGCTATGTGGACTCCGAACTTCACTTGACAAGAGTCATACCTGTTTGGGTGAAACATTATTTCCTCAGTCCACAGATGAGGCTTGGTGAACATATGTGTTTGGGGACACCCCTTGCCATACCCTTAAGTCCCCTCCCTGGGGTCTGAGACTTAGCAATGCTTGGAGAAATCATTTCCCACAAACTTGCACATCCCCTGAAGGGCCTCTGCAGTGAGCAGCTGGGAGGACCCGGGCAAGGTGAGGAGGGAAGGTGTGGGGATTAGGTCAACCCTCTGCAGGGACAGTCCATGGCCTAAAGGTATGGGCATTGCCCTGGGGATGCACCCTGTGGCCATTTCCTGAAGCAGCACTGTCCCTTGGCAGCAAGACTGGCCGCATCATTTTCGGGGCCCAGCACAAAAAGAATATGTGCCCCACCAACAAATGATTAATACATTGCCGAGGGGTGACAATAGAGTATTAAACCAAGCCCTGGGCCCTGTAGGGCGCTGAGTAACAGCACAGGTTGCCCGCACAACCATGAAGTTGGCCTTCTTGGCAAGTCTCTTCCTCCTGGAAAAGAGGTCTTGCAGGCGTGGAGCAACAGAGAGGAGGTAAGCGTGGGACGCCAGCTCGGGGAGCAGCCCAGCCCAGCCCTGGCTCACTGCCAGGTAGACGGAGAGCCTCTGGGGCCTCCTTCAGGCTGCCTGTCAGGCTGATGGAGTGGATAGATGCGGTAGAAGCAGATGGGGCCAGTGACCTGGAGACAGGTGTTCACATAACACCTCTGCAGCCACAAAACTGTGCAAGCCCAGCATGCGGGAGGGAGTGGCGTGGCAAGAATTGGAGGGCAGCCTGCAGAGCAGGAGAAGGAAGCTGAGATTAATAACAGCGAGAGCAACATAAGCTCTTCCTGCACTCTTACGGGAGTCAGGTGCTGTGCTTGGCCTGAAGAGCCATCCCTTGAGACTGGAGCCACTGTTACCCCCACTGAATACAGGAGGAAAGAGGCCCAGAGGGGAGAAGTGGCAGGGTCTAGAAATCCTGAGCCCCCTTCTCTGTTCTTCCTTGTCCACCTCCAGCCCTGTCCTGCAAGGGACCAATGCCTGGAGCGGATGGGGAACTGGCCACCAGTGGCAAGGGAGAAACCCAGGAGTCCCACCTCCCAGAATGGGGCTTTGCCTTGATGTTGGGGGGCCTGTTGCCCCAGTCCTTTGTTGAGCCTCCACCTTCTCCTCCCTTTACGAAGCCTGTCCTTTGGGACTTGGGACTGAGGACAGAGATGTGTGTGTGTTTGTGTGTGTGTGTGTGTGTGTGTGTCCTGGATGCACAGGGGCTTCCCCTCCTTCCTCAAGGGAGTCAGCCACACCCTGCCAGGACCCACAGTCAAGGCCAGCTCCATGGCCGAACCCCAGATGTTCCTCCCTGGCGCCTCTGTTACTGTTTTTGAATCAGTCGTGCGGTAGCCCCTCCACCCTATCCGGGTTTGATCGTCCATAAAAAAATTAATGGTCCCTGCAAATAAAGAAGCACAACAACAGAGGAAGGCTTTTTAGACAATCAATTAAAAGCCTAGGAGAGGGATTATCTCATTGAAATATCAATTTTTAATAGCACTGCATCTTTGAGTTTCCTCTCAAAAAACTTTGCACAGTGCATTTGCCTGACTTGGTTTCTCCCTCCTGCTCTTGCTGCCTTCGAGTGCCCAGAGCAGGGGCCTGAGAGAGAGCCTGGGAGGTCATCCATCCATCCATCCATCCAATGCTCAGTGAGCTTCCGCTATGTGGCTGGCATAGGTGGTGGGGGCACCAAGGTGAGCAAAAAGGAGGAACTTGCCGGCTGGCAAGGGCACGGGAGGGCTGCACCAGTCAAGTGAAAACATTGGCAATGAGGAAAGTGAAGCCATCTGGAAAAATCAATGTCAAGGGACTGAAATGCAGGTTAATAGGGGCACAGGAGAGGGTGTATCCTTTTAGCTAGAGGAGTCAGGGAAGCCCTTACCACTTCCTTGCCCTTGGGAAATTACCTTTAACTTTTTTTTTGTTTTTGAGACGGGGTCTCACTCTACACCCAGGCTGGAATGCAGTGGCGTGATCTCCGCTCACTGCAACCTTCACCTCCCAGATCAAGTGATTCTCCTGCCTCAGCCTCCTGAGTAGCTGGGTTTACAGGCATGCACCAGCATGCCCGGCTAATTTTTGTATTTTTAGTAGAGATGGGGTTTTGCCATGTTGGCCAGGCTGGTCTTGAACTCCTGACCTGAAGTGATCCACCCACCTCGGCCTCCCAAAGTGCTGGGATTACAGGTGTGAGCCACTGCACCTGGCCTGGAAGTGACCTTTCAAATGAGACTGGAAGGATGTGAAGGAGGGAAAGGTGGTTCTAGGCAGAAGGAACAGCATGGCTGGAGGCCCTGAGGCTGGAGTGGGACTGGGGTGTTGAGGAGTGGAAAGGAGGCCAGTGGACTGGAATATAGTCAGGGAGGGGGCGCTGTGGGGAGATGAGGCTGTGAAAAGAGACACCATCCAGACCTCAGGGCCCCAGGAGGCCCGGGAAGAGGTGTGTGTTATATTTAGGGTGTGCCACGGGCAGCAGATGCAGTGGGGTTACCAGCCCTAGTTCTAGCCCTGCCTCTTAGTTGCTCTGAGACCCCGGGAAGCTGCTGAAGATCTCAACCTCAGTTTTCTCACCTGTAAGATAATTATTATCCCCTTATAGGGGATAATTGTGATCACCTCACTGGGCTGTCAGGAGCATCAAAAGAAATAACAAAGTCAGCCTGTTTAGCCTGGTACCTCTTTTTTCTCTCTGCCCCTACCCCTCTTAGTTTGGCAGCTTCCTCAGTTTACCCTTCAGGGATTGGGGGACTAGATAAGCTTCATCTGTTAAAGGATTTCTACCAGACTGATTCCTACAGGATTTTTTTATACACCTGAGTCCAGTTTATCAGCCATCAGGGCGGGGGTGGTGGGGACAGGGTGGTGGTCCAGGGACAGACAAAGGTGTCACTGCTCTCCAAGCATTGCCATTTCCCAATCCCATCCTATCCTGGAATTGAGATAGCTCGGCATTAAGATACCTGAGTGGGCCAGTAGCGGTGGCTCACACCTGTAATGCTAGCACTTTGGGAGGCTGAAGCGGGTGGATCATGAGGTCAGAAGTTCAAGACCAGCCTGGTCAACATGGTGAAACCCCGTCTCTACTAAAAAATACAAAAATTAGCCGGGCTTGGTAGTGCACGTCTGTAGTCCCAGCTACCTGGGAGGCTGAGGCAGAAGAATTGCTTGAATCTGGGAGGCGGAGGTTGCAGCGAGCTGAGATCGCGCCATTGCACTCCAGCCTGGATGACAGAGCAAGACACTGTCTCAAAAAAAAAAAAAAAAAAAAAAAAAGATACCTGGGCGGGTGATCGGGTGGAGGTTTCTGAGAGGGGACTGAGGGCAGCGGGAGCCATGTGTGGCTGGGTGGGGCAGGCCGTGCAGGCAGAGACAGATCCTGGATAAGGATCCTGCCCCAGTGTACACGAGTGTGCTTTTTTTGCCTGAACAACTGGTCTCCCACACAGACCTGACAGGTGCCCTGGGACAAAGGTGGACACACAATACTGCTGGTGCTGGACCCTGTGTGAGGGGCTTGACAAAGGTCCTTTCTAAGCGCCACAACACATCCCGTGGTACAGAGGTGGAAACTGAGTCTCTAAGAGGTTGTGCGGCTTGCATGGTTAGGAGTGGAGGCAAATCCACATCTCTCTGAATTTATGATAATGAAGGGGTCAATATTTCCTTAACTATGGAAAAAAAAAAAAGAATGGGTGGGGGATAAAGGAGCGATGGATTACCGCCTAATTAAGAGGATCTGGGCCGGGCGCGGTGTCTCAAGCCTGTAATCCCAGCACTTTGGGAGGCCGAGGCGGGCGGATCACGAGGTCAGGAGATCGAGACCATCCTGGCTGACATGGTGAAACCCCGTCTCTACTAAAAAATACAAAAAACTAGCCGGGCGAGGTGGCGGGCGCCTGTAGTCCCAGCTACTGGGGAGGCTGAGGCAGGAGAATTGCGTGAACCCGGGAGGCGGAGCCTGCAGTGAGCTGAGATACGGCCACTGCACTCCAGCCTGGGCGGCAGAGCGAGACTCCATCTCAAAAAAAAAAAAAAAAAAAAGAGGATCTGGGGATTCTCAGGACACAGAGGCTGGGTACCCTGGGACAAGCCACTTTGCTCTCGGGACCTCAGTTTACTCACCTAGGTAATGAGATTCCCAGCTGCAACCCATCCAAGTTAGGGGATCAGGTGAGGCTCTGGGTGAGAAAGGGCTTTGCAGAATGATCTGAGGGGAGAGGGCTTGGTGACAGCTGTCAGGTCATCACTGGCTCGGCGCTGTAGCTGAAAATGCCCAGCCTTTGGAGCTACCTTGGTTCATTCAAATCCTGATCCTGCCACTTCCTGGCTGGGTCCTTCCCTCCCTGGGCCTCAGTTTTCTCATTTGCCATTTTTCACCTCCCAGGGGGTTGTGAAGGTAAAAATTAAACAGCAACATAGAGAAGGAGCATGAGCCCCGAATGACGCTCTCCTTCCTTTCCTGGGGACACACTCAGACTCCTGCAGGCAGGATTCCTGCCCTCTGAGCTCGGAGCTCGGGGTGGGCTGACGAAGCATGGTCCTGAATCCCTGTGTTCTCTGGCATGCAGTCAGACCAGGTCATTGGTGCTCAGGTCACAAGGCAGGTGCAGTGGCATTGCTGGGGAAGGCAGTTGGGGAGGAGGAGAGGCTGTAGCAAGAGGCCCATCTGGACTTTTTCCGAGAGCAACAGGGAGCTGAGCCCACTTGGAGAATGTGCTCAAGGGCGAGAGCCTGGGGCACCCCAGGGGCCAGGATGTGGCCAGCCCTGCTAGGCCTTCAGCAGGGGAGGGGAAGACCAGGCTGCTCCTCTCTGACGTAGGGGAAGCCTGGGAAATGGGAAAGCCTCGGAGGAAGGCTTCACGCTTCCACCTTTTCAGGCCCCCTCCCTGGGATTGGGAAGGAGTCTGAGCACTCTGGAGACCACCCCCAGTGCAGCTGGGTCTGTGGGGCTTGAGGAAGACTGGGAGGCTTTCCAGGGGGGCCCTGCCCCATTGGGAGGCGCCTGCCTGGGGCCTGGGAGGCAGATGGCATCTTGAAACCCTGCAATTAGTAAAGTAGGCAGGGGAGCCAGTGGTGGCGGGGGAGGTGGGAGGCGGCCGGCTGAGAGCTGCAGCTGGCTTCTGGATGCTGCCACTGCTTCCAGCCCCCCTCCACTGGCCCAGAAGGGCTGCCTGGAGTGGCTGGAGGGCCCCAGGAAGACAAAGCAGTGGGGGCTTGGGAGGAAATACAGGGCAGCAGGGAGAGTCAGAGAAGGAATAGAACGGCACAGTCATGTCAGTGAAGGTGGATTTGGACAGCCCATTTGTTCCTGCCCCCATTTGACAGATAGGGAAACCAAAGCCGATCAGAGAGAGGCTGGGGCCAGAAGCCAGGTTTGTCTGGAGGGCTGGAGTGCAGAGGGCTCACTGCTGGGCATGGATTTCTAGGCAGAAATCCCTAGGCGCTGCCTGGTAGAGTCAGGCTGGATAAAATGGCCTTGGCTGGAGAGGAAGGACAGGCTCAGGGCCCCCAGCCCTCCCACTACAGGAGAGGAGGGACCGGGTGGCGGGGTAGTGTCTGGCTCAGCTAGTTTTCCAGCCCGTCTGGGCACTCCAGGCCTATGAGGAGAGGCCCTGGCACTGCTGCCCCTGGGTTGCTGTGGCTTTTGGTACCTGGGCTTGGGGGACTTCCACGCCCCCCACTCCAGGAGGAAGACTTAGCTGGGCAGCAGAAAGATCCTCCTAGGACTGGCCTGGCAGTTATTGCAGTGGAGCCGGGGGTGGGGTGGGGTTCTGGTTTCAGCTTCTACCATCCCACCCATCTGTCCTTCCTCCATCCATCCTTCCATGCATCCATCACGCTTTCCCTCCTGCCTCCCCTCTAACACTTAAAGAAATGCCCACTAGGTCCAAGGCACTGTGCTGGTTGCTAGACGATTCTCTGCCCTCCAGGAGCAGCCAGGAGGCAGAAGCAGCAGACACATAAACAGCTCCCCTAACATGCTAAGAATGAACCCAGTAGACCGAGCTCTGAAGGGCTGGTGGGACTTTGATGGGTGCAGGGCAGTACTCGGGGCAGTAAGGAGGTTGGCATGGCTGGAGCTGCAGTGTCTGCAGAGTAGAGTGTGGTGGTGTGGCAGAGGGCAGGGGCCACACGGGGCCTTGCCTTGGAGGATGGGGTGGCAGCCCATGATCAGGAGTGTGGGCCAGGCGTGGTGGCTCATGTCCATAACCCCAGCACTTTGAGAGGCCAAGGCAGGTGGATCACTTGAGGTCAGGAGTTTGAGACCAGCCTGGCCAACATGGTGAAACCCCATCTCTACTAAAAACAAACAAACAAACAAACAAACAACAACAAACAGCTGGGCATGGTGGCACATGCTTGTAATCCCAGCTACATGGAAGGCTGAGGCATGAGAATCTCCTGAACCTGGGAGACAGAGGCTGCAGTGAGCCGAGATTGTGCCACTGCACGCCAGTCTGGGCGACACAGAGAAATGCTGTATCAAAAAAAAAAAAAAATTATAATAATAATAAAAATAAAGGAGTGTGGGCTCTGGCCTGGGATCCCAGTTTCATGTCTAATCAGCTGTGTGGCCTTGGAACAATCACTCCGTCTCTCTGAGCCCCTGGATCCTTAGCATAAAATAGGATGATGATGGTGACACCTACCACGTGTGGCTGTTGGGAGCGACCAGTGAGAGGATGCCTGTGAGGCACCGGGGGGTGGGACGGGGGCTCAACACATTCTGGCTGTTCTCAGCAGTCACCCCTGGAGTGACCAGGAACCTGCGGGGGATCTGAGCCTGCGAGTGACATGTGCCCTTGGCCTGACTACACTTCATGCTGGCGGGCTCAGTGCTTCCCCTTTCTCTGTTTCCTTACTTGTTCAAAGAGAAACTGGACTAAGCCTGAGGAAAAATCTTCAAATGTCTCCAGGAGTGGGGCAGTAATTTAAATGAGTGAGGGCGGTGCAGGGGAAGGCTGCAGGGAGTGGTGGGGACTGCAGTGCCTAGGGTGCCTGTGTCCCACCCCAGGGAGCGGCCTCCTCTCAGCCCAGCAACTATAGCCATGTGGGAGTGAGTCCAGACTGGTCAGAGATGCTAACTTCTCAAGAGAGGGAAACCCACGCCTTTGTGGGAAAACCTCCATTACCAATGTTAGCAATGCATTAAATATTTTTTTAAAGTATCACATGTCGCAAAGCTAATGCTTCTGTTGGCAGCGGCCGCCATGACCACTAGGTGACTTTCTCTGCAGGTAAGGTGGGGAGCCACGGAAGGGTTGTGAGCAGAAGCAGCACGCGTTCCAGGCTGGGACCATCTCCAAGCCCTATCTACAACAGTCCCTCCCCTCCCGAGGCCTGTTTTCCTATGTACCGTGGAGGTGGGAAGCCAGACCCTCTCCTTGCTGACATTCTTAGGAGCAGTCTGCCTGGAAGATAGGGGCTGTAACGAGGCCCTGGCTCAGTGCTATCTCACAAGAGGTGCCAGGGAGTCTGGGGGAGCCTGGCCGCACCAGACGGGGTCTGCTCTGTGTCTGGGAATGGCAGGTCCAACAGGTCCAGCCGGAGGTGGCTCTTAGAGCTAGTGTCAGTGAGGGCCTGGCTCCTGCCTCCTAGCTCTTCAGGGTCAAAGGGCAGCACTTTCAGCCTTTTCTGGGACCAACTTCCTATTTGGGAGAGAAAGCAGACAGATCCCTGGCAGGAAATGACCTTCTTCCCAAAGCCCTGTTTTCCACTGGCGCTGACTTTCCACTGGCCACAAACGGGGAGTCCCCATGGTTGTCTCACGCAGCCCCCTCCATCCCCCTCAGAGCCCAGGGGCCTCTTTGCCATGGCAGCAAACCCACCTCGCTAACATAATTCATTTAGTCTTGGCAACGGACAATTTTTCAGTGCCCGTATTTATTAGCGCCCAGCTGGGCTCCTGGGTCTGCCTCTCCCCTCTTCGCAGTCACCAGGTCTCCTGGTGACCCTGAGGCCCAGCACCAGGTGTCCCTGGTGCTCTGAGCACTGTGGCCTCAGGGCTCCCTCTTAACTAGGCCACACCAAGAGAGAAAATCATTTAGTGCAGCTCTCCTACCCTGAGCTGGCAGCCCCTTAATCATCTGAATTTAACTCCTCTTTGGTGCCAGGCTGGAGCCCTAGCCTCTCCTTGCACACCCCTAAACACAGGGAGCTCACCACCTTCTTTATGCTAGAATAATTCTGGCAATGCTTCCTTCTGCAGAAAGCAGGCCCGGGTACTGAGAATTTAACTAAAGGGTCCTGTCCAAAGAGCAGATGCCCTGAAAGCCACCTAGACTGTGAAAGATCAAAAGTGTATACTACTGTGTTTCTTTTTGAGGCGGAGGCTTGCTCTGTTGCTCAGGCTGGAGTGCAGTGGTGCAATCTCAGCTCACTGCAAACTCTGCCTCCCGAGTTCAAGTGATTATCCTGCCTCAGCTTCCCAAGTAGCTGGGACTATAGGCGCCCGCCACCATGCCTGACTAATTTTTGTATTTTTAGTAGCGACGGGGTTTCGCCATGTTGGCCAGGCTGGTCTTGAACTCCTAACCTCAGGTGATCCACCTGCCTCAGCCTCCCAAAGTGCTAGGATTACAGGCGTGAACCACCACACCTGACCTGCTACCGTGTTTGTAATCACTATTTCCATCAGATGTAACATAAATTTGCTGGTTATGGAAGGTGTAGAAATTAAATACCAAAAATAAAACCGCCTGTAATTTCGCTACCTAGGGCAGGGCTGGGGAAAAAAAGAAAAGGGTTTGTTATTTACTGTGTCCACACCTACCTCTAGGTAAACTTCCATCAATCACCTGAACTTCATCCCCTGCGCCCATCTGGCAAATTCCTCCTCTCCAGGGAAAACCTTTAGGTATTTAATATAGCTAACCTTTACTGAGCTCTGGGTTAACCTATCTAATTCTTGTGACAGCTCTGAGGCATCTTACAAATGAAAAAACTGAGGCTCAGAGAGGGCAAGTAACTTCCCAGAGGTTGCACAGCTAATAAGGGGCAGAGACATGAATCCATCGGGTGCCGGAACTGAAGTCTCTAGAGTAGACACGCACTATACTTTCTTCCTCCTCATCATAGGAGTGGATACCAGACTGCTCAGCAGCTCAGATGTTCGTTTATTCATTCTTTGCGGGGGTTTTTTTGAGACCGAGTCTTGCTCTGTTGCCTAGACTGGAGTGCAATGGTGTGATCTTGGCTCACTGCAACCTCCACCTCCTGGCTTCAAGCGATTCTCCTGCCTCAGCCTCCTGAGTAGCTGAGATTACAGGCGACCGCCACCACGCCTGGCTCGTGTGTGTGTGTGTGTGTGTGTGTGTGTGTGTGTGTGTTTCATTTTTGTGTTTTTAGTAAAGACGCGGTTTGGCCATGTTGCCCAGGCTGGTCTCGAACTCCAGGGCTCAAGTGATTTACCTGCCTTGGACTCCAAAGTGCTGGGATTACAGGTGTGAGCCACCGTGCCTGGCCTCATTCATTCATTCTTTCTTCTTCACATTCACTCATTTATTAAGTTACTTGACATTCCTGAGCTCTGGTTCAGTGTCAGGTGCAGGCCGATGCCGTCCCCCACACCCCCCGCCCACATCCACCACACTTTCAGATGCCCCAAGAACTTGAACTTCATTTATTACAAAGAACTGGGTTCACTGCATTGTATGATGAACAGTGAAGCCTAGAGGGGCAGCCCAGGCTGCGGCTCCAACAACCTCCCCCAACATGGCCAGCCCTGCATGAAGTCCTGGGTGGGTGAGGTCACCTGGACTGGGCCTTGGAGCTGTCCTGTATTTATAAAACCAAATGGGTCCAAAGACTCCTGGAGATACATACATATATATATGAGAGACATAGGCTTCCTTTCCACAGGGCGTTTGTAAGTGGGACTGTTGACACCATCCCTGGGAGAGAAGAAAGTCGGCTGTGGCAGGGACTGGTCCCAGAGTGAGCCTAGGCGCTGCATCAGTTTGAGTGGCTGGTTAGCCTGGACCCTGGGCAGGTGTGGGGCGGCCCATCCTGCCAGCCACAGGAAGCTCTAGGCCACCTGGATTTGCAGGTCCTCGTCCTCGTCCAGGTCGCTGGCTCCATCCCCGGCCTCCTCGGTGCCAAAGCGAGCACTGCGGATCTTCCCGAAGAGGGGAGCGTTCTGCTGCTGCCTGCGGAGCCTGCGGGGTTGAGGTGACAGGAGGTTAGAGCAGCCTGGCCGGCAGTCCTCCAATAAGGTGGCTGCAGCTGGTGCAGCAGCAGTTAAGCCTTCCCTGGCGCTTTCCCTGCTGTCTCATCTCCTGTAATCTCCTTATATGATAGAGGTGCCATTATCACCCCCATTTTATAAGCAAGGAAACCGAGGCACAGAAAGGTGAAGTCATTCGCTCAAAGTCACACAGATGGTGGGGAGTGGGGCAGAGCTCTGAACTGAAGTGGGTGGTGCCAGAGCAGCTGGGCGGTTAGAGAAGTGAAGGAGTTGGCTCAAGGTCATGCTGTGGGATTTGAACCCAAGCCTGGCTCTCAGAGCACAGGCAGCAGAGTTGGGTGGTGGCGACAGTGGTGGTGGGCTGAGCCCTCTACATTCCCAGTGTCAGTGAGAAAGGGCTCAGCCCCAGTTCTTCCTCACATTAAAATTCCTAAAGTCAAAATTTACGAGCAAAACTTTGACTCTAAGAAGAGCTGGTGAAGGAAATGCCGATCCCTCCCCCCACCCCCCAGCAAAGTGGCCACCCCGGCTGCATCTTACTGGAAGGCATGAATTATTAACACGCAAGGGAGGGGCACAGGCGGGGGCCTCCATTACTGCACAGTGATTTAGTGAGCTGTCCCCGGAACATTAAAGCACAAAAAGTTGGAAAGTAAAACGACACAGCGGTCCTGGGTGGCCCCACCCTCCCGGATGGAAGCACTTGAGAGGCTCAGCAGAGCCTGCCTGCCCACTTCTGGAGTTTATGGCTCCTGAACAATGTGACCCAGACTGCGGGAAAGCCCCAAGGCTAAGTGGGCTTTTGAAGGGTGTGTCCTGCGGGGTCAGAGTGGGCAGAGCCAGCCAGGCATGGGTCCTGACTTGGACCCATGCCTGGGCCCCTGCACAACACTTTATGGGCATCATCCCAGGCGGGTGGGGAAATCGAGGCTCAGTTTACCATGGGACAACGGCTGTTAGGTCTCTGCAGCCCATACTCTAAGCCACAAGATCTCAGCAAACAGCAGCATATAGTAAATGCTCAGTAAATAAGGGCTTGGATGGTTGATGGCCAGGGGTGATTCTGCCTGGCCACCCATGAACTGTGTGGCCATGGAAAGACTTACCCTCTTGGGCCTTAGTTTCCTCATCTGCCAGCCCCCAGGAAAAAACATCTTTCCTTTCTCTCATAGAAGCGGTGTGATGCTGAAGCACAATATGTAACCCAAATATAAGCCCCTCCCCAGCAGTAGTAGTAATAGTAGTAATAGCAGCAGCTGCTGACAATTACTCAGCATTTATTATGTGCCAGGTGTTTTCCTTTCTCTCTGTCTCTCTGTCTCTCTGTCTCTCTCTCTCTCCCCGCCTCCCTCCCTCTCTCTCCCTCTCTCTCTCTTTGTCTCTTTCTCTCTTTCTTTCTGACAGGATCTCACTCTGTCTCCCAGGTTGGAGTGCAGTGGTGTCATCACAGCTCACTACAGCTATGAACTCCTGAGCTCAAGTGATCCTCCTGCCTCGGTCTCCCAAGTAGGCGGAACTACAGGCACACACCACCATGCCTGGTAAGTTTTGTATTTTTTTGTAGACATGGGGTCTTGCTATGTTGCCCAGGGGTCTCGAACTCCTAGTCTCAAGCAATCCTCTTGCCCTGGCCTCTCAAAGTATTGGGATTACAGGTGTGAGCTACCATGCCTCGCCTCCAGGTACTTTCATAAGAATGGATCAGCTCATTTAATGCTCACAACAATCAAGAGGTAAGAACTATCACCATCCCCATTTTACAGATGAAGAAACTGACACAGAGAGGTTAAATAAGTGTCCCAAGGCCACACAGCTGCTAATGCTGAGCCAGGCTTCACACCATTCAGGCAGTCTGGCTGCAGAACCGGGCACCCTCTATTCCACGAAAGAAGAGAATGCAAGTAAATGCATTCTCAGGGCCCGGCACCGGTCAATTCTGTGATCCGGCACAGGTCAATGCTGTGGCTCCAATGCTCCTTGGGCCTCCCAGCTGTGAAGTGGGAGGGACCTGGACTGAAGTTTTCTGATATCACCTGGCTCTGTGATTCACAGAGTGCTGGGAAGGAGACAGGGCTGGGGGAGGGAGGCAGGGCGTGCTGGGTGGGGCCTGTTGGCAGTGGAGGGGATCCAGGCCTGGGGCCCCTCCACGGTTCCCTGCTTGCCAGTCTCTCAGATCCCTGATGTCCTGGTGTCACCTGGGCCCAGTAACCCTGAGGACTGCTTATTCTTCTTGTCCATGAATCTGGAGCCCTGCTGGCCCCACCCACTGTCCCCCCCACCCCCGCCTTGGGCCTGACCTCTCCAGCCCGCCCTTCCGGCCCTCACTCCGCCCACCAGCCCTCCCACTAGAGGAGACAATTCCAGGGCCTGCAGCTGGCCTGACTTCCTGCACCCCCTGCCCTGGTTTCCTGGCTCTGGCCCTTCCTGCCCGGAGGGGAAAGGATTCTGGCTCCAGGCACCTGGATCTCTTCCTTCTCCGTCTCCCCCACCAGCCTTGGTTTGGGCTCCATCCCTGACTGGAGGGTTCCCTGGCTGGAAGTCTCTGCCCTGTTTTTGTTCCCTGCCTGGGGCCCACCTGGACTGCAGGTGCTCCAGTTGCACTTGCAGGTTCTCACTCTGCTCCGTCTGCTCGTCCAGCGACCGCTGCAGCTTACGTGCCTGGTTGTGGGCCTCGTCCAGCTGTGGGGGGGTGAGCAGGGCCGAGAGCATGAGGGTCACCCAGGGCTGGGCAAGGCCGGCCACCCGCCCAGGGACAACCACTCCCAACGCTGTTCCCTGGGAAGGTGCTCCTCCCAGAGCGTTTGCTCCTTGAGGCCTAGGCTAAGGTTTACCTCTTCCAGAAAAGCATCGCTTCGGTTCCTCTCCATCCCCTTTGCCTCCTCTTGCACATCTACCCATCCTCCCAAGCCCTGCACTACTGATGCAGCCATCCACCTCCTATCCTTCTGTCCCCATCAGTCTGTCCATCTGACCATTTGTCCAGGGAGATATTCATCTGCCCATGGAGACAGTCACCCATCACTCCCCATCCATTCATCTAATCAGCTGCCCATCCAGCATGCCTAGCCATGCCTTCCTGCTCTCCCGGACACACCTATCTTCTCATCAACCTGGCCTTTCTCCCTCTCCATTCGTTCTTCCATCCACTGACCCAGTCAGCTGTCCATCCGTTTGTCCACTGTCTACCCATCCAGCCATCATCTGTTCATACATCCATTGGAACCACCCATCCATCCGCCGCCCTGCTTCTCTCTCCCATTCATCCATCCACTCATTCCTTCATCTATGGGTTCATCCATGCACACATCCATCTTGTCTTCTCTTCATTTTTCTTCCTATCTTCCCACCCACATGTCTATCCTGCCATCCATTCATCACACACCTACCCACTCTACCCTGGGCACCTCCTGAGAGCCAGGCTTGTGCTGGGCACCAGGGGCTGAGAATGGAGAGGCCAGGAGGGCCCTGCGGCCCCCACTCCTCCCTGGCTGAGGTCTGTGGCTGCCCCTGCCCCTCCGTGGTCCTCACCTCATCCTCAGCCTGGGCCAGCTCCTTCTTGAGCTCCTCCACCCGCAGCCGCAGCTTCTTCACCTCGGCCTCGTGCTGCTCCACCCGCCGGTTGGCATGTGCCAGCTCTGCCACCTTCTCCTGGAACTGCTTCTTCAGCTTGCCATGCACATGCTTCAAGTCTGCCAGCTCCTGCAGGGCACAGGGATGGGGTGGGAGGGAGGGGGGATCAGTATCAGCCTGGGCGCCATGCCAGGGAGTCCCATGAGGTCAGGCAGTTCTAGGGATGCTGGGTGTCTCTCCTTCCCAGAATCTCTCCATCTGCTGTCTGAAATATCAGCATTAGAGGTTTGGCTGAGAAGCCAGAGGCTGGAGGTGCCTTCTAGGGAGTGAGAAGGCTGGATGGGTGGAACCTGTGGCTCCAGTTTGGATGTGTAACTTTCAGATGCTACTGGATCTGCCCTGGAGCTGTTGAAGCAGAATCGGGGTTTCTGGGGAAGGATGAGGTCTGGAGTCTTCAGGGGCATATACATGGCATTGAAAGACCTGGGTTGGGAATGAGCTAGGCTGGGGAGTAGGTGGGTGTCTCAGAGCCCAGAGTGGTTGGGGAGAGGAAGGGCAGCCAGCAAAAGAGGTGCCTATACTCTGGAGGTCTGTGAGTTCTCCCAGCCTCAGTTTCCATATCTGTAAAATAGGAATAGGCATTGCCTGAAAGTCTCGAGTCCATCCTTTTTGTTCCATCTCTACCGATTGCAACCTGGTCCAGGTCTCCTCCCTCTCTTGCTGTCCAGAGAATGTCAACAGCTTCCCCCCAGCCTGTATTCCCATTCTTTGTCCACACAGACTGCTCACACTTTCCTCCTGCTTTAAACTCTCTCGAGGAGGCCCACCACTCCTGCCTCACCTACCACATCCCCCCGCTCACTCCCCTCCAGCACACTGGCCTTGTTCCTCCAAAGCTCTGTGTCTCTTTCACCACGGACGTTTATTCATGTTAGTCCTAACTTCTCTCCATCCCCTCCCCTAAATCCACACACTACCAGTCAACAGCTGCTTTTCCTAGAGAACTCAGTTTATTTATTTATTATTCTTTTTTTGAGACAGAGTTTCTCTCTGTCACCCAGGCTGGGGTGCAGTGGTGCAATCTCAGCTCAGTGCAACCTCCGCCTCCCGGTTTCAAGCGATTCTCCTGCCTCAGCCACCCAAGTAGCTGGGATTACAGGCGCCCACCACAATGCTCGGCTAATTTTTGTATTTTTAGTAGAGATGGGGTTTCGCCATGTCAGCCAGACTGGTCCCAAACTGCTGACCTCAGGTGATCCGCCCGCCCCAGCCTCCCAAAGTGCTGAGATTACAGGTGTGTGCCACTGCGCCCAGCTGAGAACTCAGTTTAAAATTCACTGCCTCCAGGAGACATTTCCAGGACTGTGGGCCTAAGCCAGGTCTCCTGGTATCCCCTCTTCTTGCTGGTGACCATGAAGCTGTGTGATTGGCATGAATCTGTGTGACAGAGAGAGACACGTGCACATCCCCCAAGTGAGCCTTCAGCTCCATGAGGGGAAGAGGGGAGGCCACATCTGTCTGCTCAGTGCTGTGTCCCTGGCACCTAGAGTGGAGCCTGGCACACAGTAAGTGCTCAATGAATGTGGCTACTATAATTACTAACTGGTCTAGCACACAAGGTGCTCAATACATGCAGCTACCATAATTATCACCAGGCCTGACACACAGTAGGGAGGCTACGCTCTGGGAGGTGGCGGCCCCAGCACTGGCCACTCCACTCCTTGCCCCACCTTGTTCTTCTCGAAGAGCGCGGCCTGGCTGGCCCTCAGGTCACAGTCCAGTGCGCTGGCTGTCTGCCGCCGCCGCCGGGCCAGTGCCTCCTCCAGGTCCCCGACCTGTGCCCGCAGCTTCTTGTTCTCCCGTTCAAGGCCCAGTTTCTCTGTCTCTAGCCGCTCCCGGCGGCCCCACTCCGCGGCATTTTCGGCCTGCAGCCGCTCCATCTGCAGCAGGGCAGGGCAGAGTGAGGACTCCCAGGGGAGGGGGCATGCAGGGCCTGAGCTGGATGCCCCCACCACCTCCTGGAGCCATTTTTGGCTCCAGGAAGCAGATCCAGCTGCACTGGCTATAATTAAGCTGGGCTCATTTCATGGTGTACAGGATGTGAGAGCGCTTCTGGCCTCTGTATGGGAGAGAGGCCTGCCTCCTGCAGATCAGGACACCCTTGGATGTGGCTGGTCCTCCTCAGAGCATAGGCCTGGCCCCTGCCCTTTTCCCAGTGACCCGCTGATGGAGGCAGGGCCCCAGGACCCCTAAACCCAAGTCCTCCTGGGTCCCATCCATGGCCTCACCTCGCCCCTCAGCTCGGCCATCTTCCGGTCCATGCTGGAGCGTGCACCGAGCTCATCCTCCAGGTCCTCAGACATGCGGCCCAGCTCATCCTGGTGCGCCTCCTTCAGGATGCTGAGCTGCAAGGATAAGGCCCCAACTGGTCATGAGAACCACCAGGATACAGCCTGGAACCAGCTCCAGGGGTAGGTACCAGTGCAGGAGTGCTCAGCGCAGAGCCTGAGGCAGCACCCAAATGGGGCAGGCACCAGGTATTCCAAACAGACCTCAAATCTGACCACTTCCGCTCCTCCCAATGTCTCTCTTCCTCATTACTGTCTAGCCTCCCAGTGTCTACATCTGGCCCTTCTCCGTCAACCCATTTTCCACAACAGCAGCCCAGAGGGAGCTTTTAACAAAGATGAATGCAATCATACCACCCTCCTCCCACGAAGCCTCTGATGGCTCCCAGGTGCCTTAGGGTAAAGTCCAGCTCCTCTCTACACTCACAAAGCCCTGCACGATTGGGTGCCTACCCACCACTCTCCCCTTAGTTCACTGTACTCCAGGCACCATGGACTCCTTTCTACTCCTCAGACACACCAAGTTCCTGCCCACCACAGGGCCTTTGCACATGCGTGGAACATTCTTTCTGAGACACTTCATAGGACTGATTTTTCTTACTCTCAGGCCTTGACCTAAAGGTCCCCTCCTTAGGGATGCCTCCTCTGTCCACCTGGCTTGGAGGAGGGGCCTCCTCATCCCACTCCCCACTGGAAAGCTAGCCTGGGAGGATGGGGAGCTTCTGTGTCTGTCCACCTTTGTGTCGTTGTGTGGCCTGGGCACAGGGCTGCCCTCAGTGTGTAGTGACTGATTCCAACACTGCTCTGCACACGGATGCATCAGAATTGCTTGGCATGCATTTAAGACAATAACATTTCTTGTGGGATACAGCAAACCCCAACAAACTGCTGCTCCCTGCAACACCTGGATGAGTTTTCAACACACAGTGTTGAGGGAGAAATGCCACATACAAAAGAGAACCTTTATAATTTTCTTTTTTTTTTTTTTTTTTTTTTTTTTTTTTTTGAGACAGAGTCTCGCTTAGTCGCCCAGGCTGGAGTGCAATGGCGCGATCTCGGCTCACTGCAAGCTCCGCCTCCCGGGTTCACGCCATTCTCCTGCCTCAGCCTCCCGAGTAGCTGGGACTACAGGCGCCCGCCGCCTCGCCCGGCTAATTTTTTGCATTTTTAGTAGAGACGGGGTTTCACCGTGTTAGCCAGGATGGTCTCGATCTCCTGACATCGTGATCCGCCCGCCTCGGCCTCCCAAAGTGCTGGGATTACAGGCGTGAGCCACCGCGCCCGGCCCTATAATTTTCTACTAAATTGTACATTTGTGTTTCCTTTGCTTTTCTTCAAATGATTATACTTCATAATTTGAAAAGAATACAAAACAGGGTCCTGGACCCAAGCCTGAAAGGTGCTGATTCAGGAAGGTGGAGGTGAGGTCTGGGAATCTGTATTTTAGGAGATTTCCTAAGAGATTCTCATGTAAGACCAGTCTCGGTCCTCTCCAGGACAATTTTAGACTCTAAAGGTCTGTGATCCTCCCAGCTGCTAGAAACCGACTGATCCAGTGCGGCGTTCCGTGGCTGGCTGCGCCCTCTGGTGGCCACTGAGGCCTGCACAGGAGGCAGTAGTGGCAGCTCAGCCTGCTCTGAGCCCCCACACCTGCACTGTAGCCTCAGTTTCCCCATCTGTAAGGTAGGGATATGAGGACTCAGCTCCCTGGACTGCCATGAGGCTTCAGTGACACCTAGTACAGATAGGAGCCCAATGAACGCCACATCCAGACTCCTCCTCTTCATCTTGGTCTACAAGGCCCCCTCCTGCGGCCTCGCCTCTCACTTCCTGCTCTCCAGACACTTGGCCCTCCCTGTTTCCCGCACATGCTGGGCTTGTTCCTGCCTCAGGACTTTGGCATCGCTGTGCCTTCTGCCAGGAACATTCTCCCCTGTATCTTCTCAAGGACAGCTTCCTCTAGCCCCTTTAGGTCTTGCCTCAAATGCCACCTTCTTAGGCCTTTCCTGACTTACCAGCCCATCTCTCTCATTCCGTTTTGACTCTCTCATAACTCACGAATCTGCCTGGTGACTGTTGGTCTCCCTTGCCCTCAGCCCCCACAAAGTGAGCTCCTGAAGGCAGGGACCGTGCCTGCCCAACACTCAGGACAACTCAGAATTAAATAAATAAATAAATAAATAAATAAACAAATAAATAAGGCCAGGCATGGTGGCTCACACCTGTAATCCCAGCACTTTCGAGGCTGAGGCAGAAGGATCACTTGGGTTCAGGAGTTCAAGACCAGCCTGGCCAACATGGTGAAACCCCGTCTCTACTACAAATACAAAAATTAGCTGGGTGTGGTTGTGGGCGCCTGTAATCCCAGCTATTCGGGAAGCTGAGGCATGAGAATCACTTGAACCTGGGAGGTGGAGGTTGCAGTGAGCTGAGATCACACCACTGCACTCTAGCCTAGGCGACAGAGTGAGACTCTGTCTCAAAAAAAAAAAAAAAAAAAGAACGACTGTCAGATGAATTAATGAATGAATTCTCTCTTCTATTTCCACTACTGAAATTCAACAGTGTGATCCTGCCACCTCCAGGAAGCCCCTCTGGTCTCCAAGACTCACCTGCTTGAGCATCTCCTGCTTGGTCTTGCTCAGCTCCTCATACTTGATCTTCCACTGGCTGAGCTCCCCCTCTAGCTTCTCAATGTTTCTGCTCAATGCCAGTTTATCCCTAGGGAAGGGACAGACACAGGGGTGAGCCCACCGAGGCCCTCTGCTTGGAGTCCTCACCAAAGGTGGCCCTGCCGTGTACCCTCTGCACTTGTTGAGCCCAAGTCCAAAATCCTTGCCTTGGTATTCAGGCCCAGGCGCCCTACGTGGCTACAAGCACCCTGGCTTTGCAGTTCTCCTGGAACTGCATTCCCTATCCAAGTGCAAGTGCCCTGCTCACATTGCGGGGAGGTGGTTGGGGTTCCAGCGCACTGAGCATCCCCGGGCGAGAACCTCTCTCCTGCTGTACTCCAGGCTCATCTGAAAATGGCTCCAGGAGGTGGCAGCCCCAGCACTGACCACTCCACTCCTCGCCCCACCTTGTTGTTCTCGAAGAGCTGTCAAAGACCACCCTGCTCCTGTCTGTTTTGTAGACTATGTTCCCTGCAAGGCTTGGTCTGAACACACCGTTCTGCAAATAGAAACGCTGGAAAACACTGTCCAGTGACCTGGAGAGAGGGTCCTCTCTTGCCATCGTCACTGTGTGGGATCCCTACATCCTCCCATAACCGCCACCCTGCCTTGATCTTGAATGAGGCACTGTAGGTAACAAGCGTGATGCCTGGCCCTGGCAGAGTAGGTGCTCACCAATGGCTGAGCTCAGCATCACCTTCCAGCACGCTGGCCTCTCTCTCTGAGAGTGGAAAACTCCACGCCTCCAACATGGGGTTCCCGGAGGGGACGTCACCCTGTAGGAGGCATGTTGAAAACCCACGGGGACATTTTTGGCTATCCCAGTGATTAGGGGTCATTTAGTGGGCGGGGGCCAGGGTGCCTGACTCCCTGCAATGCCCTGGGCGTTCTGCCCATCAGGATGCATTCTGCATCCTACTGAATGCACGCACAGCCCACTGGACATTGCTCGGGGTGGAGATGAGCTGAGCCTAGAGCCTCACTCTGATTTACATCGAAACACAAAGTAATGTTTATACTAACACACACTGAATTTTCTAGGAATGGAATCACTGTATAAACTGAGGGAAGACTGCACTTTTCTTTGTTTTTAGAGACAGGATCTGGCTCTGCATTCCAGAGACTGGAGCGCAGATCACAGCTCACTGCCTGGAACCGCACTCCCTACCAGAGGGCAAGTGCCCAGCTCATACTGTGGGGAGGGGGTCAAGGCTCCAGAGCACTGGGCATGTCTGGGCAAGTACCTCCCTCCCGCTCTGCCCCAGGTTCGTCTGTCAAGGACCACCCTGTTCCTGTCTGTTCACAGCTCGCTGCAACCCTGAACTCCTGGGCTCAAGCGATCCTGCCACCTCGAGCTCCCAAAGGACTGGGATTACAGGCATGAGCCACTATGCCTGGCTGCACTTTTCTTTGTTCAGAACTTTACCAAAGGTTGTTCATCTCTCAAGAAACCTCATCATCACAGTGACACTACTTGTGTCTTTGAGTTGCTAACTCTGCACACCCGCGTGAGCCGCCTTTGTAGCTGTCTTGCGAGGTGACTTAAATGTGCAGATACATGTAAGCCTTCAACACAGCACCTGACTCGGAGCATGTGCTATGTGTTTGCTGTTGTAACTATCGTCACTATCATCCCATGTAAAGACACCCACTCTGACCACTTCATCATTTCTTCTGGAGGAGCTAGCCCAAGCCCTTCCATATCACAACATGTGTATTTTAAGTTACTTTCAGGCTGGGTGCAGTGACTCATACTGTAATCCTGGCACTTTGGGAGGCCAGGGCAGGTGGACTGCCTGAGCTCAGGAGTTCAAGAGCAGCCTGGGCAACAAGGTGAAACCCTGTCTCTACTAAAAATACAAAAATTAGCTGGGCGTGGTGGTGTGTGCCTATAGTCCTAGCTACTCAGGAGGCTGACGCATGAGAATTGCTTGAACCAGGGAGACAGAGATTGTAGTGAGCCAAGATAGCGCCACCGTACTCCAGCCTGGGCAACAGAGTGAGACTCTGTCTCCAAAAAAAAAAAAAAAAAAAAAAGTTACTTTCACTTCTACTTTATATTTCAGTTAGTGCACTAGGTTGATTTTTTTGCTTGTTTGGCTTAAACAGTCAAAATTTATTCTCTCATATTTCTAGAGGCTAGAAGTCCAAGATCTAGTTGTTGGCAGGGCTGGTTCTCTGAGGGCTGCGAGAAAGAATCTGTTCCATGCGTCTCCCCCAGCTTCTGGCAGTTTGCTGGCCATCTTTGGTATTCCTTGACCAAAGATGCAACGACGTCCACAGAAGCATCGTCCTGATCTCTGCCTACATCTTCACAGAGGCATTATACTGATTTTTTTTTGAGACAGTGTCTCTCTCTGCCACCTAGGCTGGAGGGTACTGGTGCAATCATACAATCATAGCTCCCTCAGCCTCGATCTCCTGGGCTCGGGCCATCCTCCCGCCTCAGCCTTCCAAGTAGCTGGGACTACAGTGGCACAGCACCATTCCCAGCTAATATATATATTTTTTCTTTTTTTGTAGGCTGGGCACAATGGCTCATGCCTGTATTCCCGGCACTATGGGAAGCTGAGGTGGGTGGATTACCTGAGGTCAGGAGTTCGAGACCAGCCTGGCCAACATGGTAAAACTCCGCTACTAAAAATACAAAAATTAGCCAGGTCTGGTGGCACATGCCTGTAATCCCAGTTACTCGGGAGGCTGAGGCAAGAGAATCACTTGAACATGGGAGGCAGAGGTTACAGTGAGCCGAGACTGTGCTACTGTACTCCAGCCTGGGCGACAGAGTAAGGCTCTGTCTTTTTTTGTAGAGACAGGGTCTTGCTGTGTGTCCCAGGCTGGTCTCAAGCAATTCTCCTGCCTTGGAATCCCAAAGTGCTAAGATTACAGGCATGAGTCACTGCACCTGGCCATTATATTGATTTTTTTAAAAAGGGGTATGTAGATAGGTTATGCTATTGATGTATTTAATTTCTGGACAGAAAAACTGCAGAATATTCATTATCATCAAGCTCGTGCCCTCTAAACTGCCCTGATCAAGGTCACTGGTTACCTCCACATTCTAAATCCAATGGTCAGGGCTCAGCCCTGTTCTTACTGATCACTGTGTCCTCCGGGAAACCGTTTCTTGTGGTTCCCCTTCCCCAGCCCAGCTTCCTTCTCTTGTCTCCTCTGCTGTTTCCCTTTCCTCTAACAGACCTCTAAACTTGGCACTTCAGGGCTGGATCCTCTGACCTCTTCCCTATCCACACTCACTCCTTGGCCCTTGGCCAGGCTCATGGTTTTTTTTTTTTTTTTTTAATACAGAATCTTGCTCTGTCACCCAGGCTGGAGTGCAGTGGCACAATTCTGGCTCACTGCAACCTCCACCTCCCCGCTTCAAGCAATTCTTCTGCCTCAGCCTCCTGAGTAGCTGGTATTACAGGTGCCTGCCACCATGCCTGGCTAACTTTTGCATTTTTAGTAGAGATGGGGTTTCACCATGTTGGTCAGGTGGGTCTCGAACTCCTGACCTCAAGTGATCTGCCCACCTCAGCCTCCCAAAGTGCTGGGATTACAGGCGTGAGCCACCGCACCCGGCCCAGCTCATGGCTTTCAATATCATCTCTTCACTGGTGACTCTTGCATTTTTACCTCCAGCACAGGACCGTCTCATGAACTCCAGACTCATTCACTTCCCCAGCTGCCTCCCTGCCATCTCAAACTCACAGGTACAAAACCAAAGTCCCAGCTGCAACCTACCAACTTCCCTGTCTCCATTCCCTGCTTTTACCCTGCCCACAGCCCTCTCCCCCAGCTAGAAAGTAAGTTTCAGGAAGGCAAGGGCTTCTGTCTTATTTATGGCTGTATCCTCAGGGCTGAGCACAGTGCCTGGTCCAGAACAGGTGCCCAGTAACGTATTATTTGAATGAAGAAATAAAAACTTGCATTGAGTTCTCGGGTGGAACACCACTGCTCTACAGTTCCAAGACACAGCCTAAACACTACCTGTCATCTTCGCGAGTCTAAAGTTCTGTCATTCTGGGGGTGCTCACCTGGCCCTACCGCTGCCCCCTCCTGCCTCCCACGACTCACTCTCGCTCCTTGAGCAGCACCTTCTGGGACTCATCCAGTCGTAGCCGCAGGGCAGTCAACTTGGAGGCCTCCTCCTCCGTGGTAGCTGTGTCCTCCCAGGGCAGCCGGCTCCGCTCCTGGCGGCCTGAGCTGCCCCGCGGGCCCCCGGCCCCCACGCTGCGTGCCTCCCAGCAGTCCTCAGACTCCTCCGGCATGCTCTTCAGCAGGCTCTCCACCAGCTCCAGTTCCTGCGGGGACCAAGGTGGAGGCTGGAGCAGTGGCCGCCAAGCCAGGCCCTGGGTCTGAGATCAGCTTGATGGGTAACCTTGGGCAAGTCACTCAGTGTCTTTGGGCCTCAGTTTCCTCTTCTGCTGCCTGCCTCTCCAGCTCAGACACGCCCTGCTCTGGGCCTCCCACTTCACCTCCTGGAGCTGCAGAGTGTCAGCGCCATGGTTCCCTGTATCCTAGAAGATTCCCCAGGAGAGGTGGTGAGCTCCCTGTCACTGGAAGTATGCAAACCTATAGTGGGGCACTGATGGGAACAAATGTTGAAGCAGGAATTCCTGTAATGGCTTAAGCCTAGATTCCTTCCAAAGGAATTCCAGCTCTAAGATCCTGTTTTTTAAGGGGTAAACAGTAAAGCATGGGGAGACTGGTGACATGGGCAAGCAGTGCCTGTGAGGAGAGCCAGCTCTCAGACAGCAAGCAGTGAGAAATTACGAACCCAGGGCCGAGACCCCTTCCTTCTTGCCATCCTCCCCTTCTTCTCTGCCCCTGCCATCCCCAAGGCCTGTCTCTGACACAAACCCACAAGGACCACAGCCCCCGTTCCAGCTTCTCCCACAGCCTTTCCAGATGAGTCCGGGCCAACCTCTTCCTGGCCCGGCCCTCGGTTTCTCTAGCTGGACTGGAGTGGTGGCCCTGAGGACTCCCTGAGGAGTGAGAGCTACTCTTCTGTATCTCAGATTATCCAGGTGGGGGTGGCAACTGGTTCAAAGCCCTGTTTTACTAATGGGGAACAGGGAGAGATAGGACTTGTTCTGGGCCACAGCATGAAGAGGCTGGGCTGGAGGACAAACTCAGACTGCAAGCCTAGGGCTCCTGCGACTGCCCACAGCCCTCTGGCCTGTGATGGACAACTGGAACAAGGACAGGACAGGAACGCATTGTGCACAGTGAACACCACCTCCAAACACCAGGTCGCCCCAGGGAAGAGGGGACTTCAGCCACAGGAGGCAGCAGTGCCCGAGCTAGCCTATGGGGTGGAGGGGGCTGGGCAGGAGAGAGGAGGGGGCAGTCTTATCTGGAAGAGTTGGCCTGTCCAGGGACTGAGCTGGGGAGCTGAGCTTGGACCCTGCCCCTAGCTGGTTTTCTGGTAACAGGCCTGCTGGCTCAGGAGAGGGTGCCCTCTGCAGCAGTATAATCATATTTCACTGCAACCTCGACCTCCTGGGTTCAAGGGATCCTCCTGCCACAGTCACAGCCTCCCAAGTAGCTGGTACTCCAGGTACGAGTCACGTCGTCCTGCCCTCCTGGCACTTTTCACAGCTAATTCCTACTTATCATTCTAGTCTCAGCTTGAATGTGCCCTCTTCCAGGAAAGCTTCTGTGAAGCCTGCGTCAGGGACCTCCTCTGTGATCCCAGTGCCCTGATTTCCCCCACCGCTCAGCTCTGATTGAATCAATGGATTCAGCTCTGCTACGAATCAGCTAACTTCCAGGCAAGCTGCTGGATCCCTCTCCTGCTCAAAGGGGATGATTCCTTGGTTCTGTTGACTTATCAGGTGTGGGAGTGGAGGTATCACAGAACTTGGGATTCTCCACCCTGAGGTCTCCGGAAGGAAGATGATGTGAGGCCCCACAAGGGTAGAACCCGACCTGGAGAAGTGAAACCTCCAGGAGGCCAGGCCTTTACTAGCTTGTTTCTGAGCCCAGCAGCTCAGGCCAATCGGCCCCGCCCACTTCGAGACGGGGGCGCGAACGCCCCGCCCGCGCCGCGCACCTGGCTGCTGGGCGGCCTCTCGGATCCGACGTCACGCACTGGCTCGCGCTCCGCCTCCG
Organism: Macaca fascicularis; assembly: GCF_037993035.2. Lineage (NCBI taxonomy): Eukaryota > Metazoa > Chordata > Mammalia > Primates > Cercopithecidae > Macaca > Macaca fascicularis. The sequence goes on from NC_088394.1 coordinate 53,631,534, forward strand.
GCTCGGGGCCGTCGCGCATCTGGTCGGCGACGCCTCTGGCGCCCCTCAGCCGCGCCAGCTCGCGGCCCCGTGCCTCGCACTCGCCCTGTGCCTCCTGGCGCTCGCGCCGTGCGCCCGCCAGTTCTTTGGTGAGCGCGTCCAGGCGCTGGCGCAGCTGGCGCACCTCTTCGCGCGCGCGGTTGCGCTCAGCGCGCACCTTGCTCCACTTCTCGCGCCAATTGGCAGTGCAGTCCGACCACCAGCGCATGGTCTTCTCCATCTGCGCCGCCCGCGCCCGCGCCTCCTCCAGCTCCCGCAGCCGCAGCTCCTCGCGGCTCTCCCAGTCGCCGTCGGCCAGCAGCGCGGGCGCGGGGGGCAGGGGCAGCGCGGGGGGCGGCCCGGGCGAGGGCGTGCCGCTGGGCGGCGTGGGCGGCAGGGAGTCGGCAGGCCCCATGCGCTCCGGCGACGGGCTGCCCAGGATGGTTAGGAGGCTACCCTTGGACAGCTGCGGGGATTCGGCCAGCCGGGGACTGGGCCCGTGGCTCATGGTGCGGCCGGGCGGGCCCTGGGCTCGAACTGGCGGCCGGGCTCAGGGGCGGCTCCGGGGACGCGCGGCGGACGCGATACCACTGTGCATGATGGCGCCGCGCCCCGCTTCTCTCCAGGCCACAGGGCGGAGGACGCCTCCTCGGACCTGCGGGAGAACGCAACCGTTATTGGACTGACCACCGTCAGTCTGGAAGATCAGCCGCGCTAAGGGCCAGGCGGAGAGAACCGAACGGCCAAGGTGGGAGGAGTGAGTTCTGTTCCAGGAGCGTCCCAGTGAGGCAGGATTGGTGGCGCAAGGGCCCGCAAAAGCCTCCTCAGTGGCCTCCAGACTCCCATTCCAATCCCTTCACCTAGCGGCGCTGATCTGAAACCTTGATCTGTTCTTTATCATCCAGGTCCCATCTCGATGGCTTATACTATACTACTGTCCCACTTCCGCACGGGACCCACGAAGGGGCACTGGGCTGGTGCCAGGAGTCCGCTCCCTGCCTCTTCCTGCACTGGGCTAACTTCTTTAAAATTCTTCTGAGATATCACCTCCTCCTGGAGCTCCTCAGGCCAGGTCTGTCAGCCCCTTATGTGTCTCCATCACTGCACTAACTTACCCTGCCCTTTATGTGTCTGCTCTGTACCCTTAACCCAAGGCTGTGAGAGTTTGCTGTGGTCCGGGACTGGGTCGTGGCCACTGTTTTAGTCCCAACACATGATGACAATGATATTTGTGGAGGGCAGGCCACAAGCCAGGCATTATGCCCAGGGCTTTAGGTGAACGATCTCATTTATTCCTTAAAGAGTGGAGGTGAGGAAAATGATTACCTCCATTTATGGTATCTATTGAGTCCAAATGCAAACTCTAGTAAGGATTTGCTGAATGAATGCACGCGCTGGGGATGATGATGGAAATAAACCAGTCCTCAGATGGCAGGGGCTTCTGAGAGTACAGCAGGATGTTCCCTCCCCTTCTTTGCTGGAACCACCCCTCCCTGACACCCTGACTCACTGCAAACATCTCTCTTGTTCTCTGTGTCTCACTTCAGCCTCCCCATTGCCCAGCAATGGGCTCTGCCATTTATGGGCCATGCCTCTGCCTTAAAATAAATGAGAGGCATGTCCTTCTCTGTTCCCAGTCTGACCCAGTCTCCCTCCATTGTGGCCTCTGCTGACTGCCACCCACCAATAGCCCCTTGGGACATCACACCTTTCCATCCCCATTAGGCAGAGAGCCCTGGTCCACAGATCTTCACGCCTGCCCCTAAGACTCACCCTTTCTGAGTGATCAGTGCACTGTCGGTGGGACTCTCAGCACTGGCTGTCCCCAAGGCTGCCTGGCAGCCTTCTGTGTCCCCTCTCCACCCTCTTCCAATCTCTAACCCACCTCATTCTTGGCAGATGATCTAATGTCAGGGTTTGCAGTGAAAAAGGAAGCTGTCAAGCCCCACGGCCCCCTCCTCTCTGCCCCTAAGAGGACAGAGGGGTTCTCCTTGAGCCGAAGGCCCCCTCCTGCCTGTCCCACCCTAGCCAGTGACATCCTCTCCAGGGGCCTTACCCCTGCTGAAGTGTCTCCTGGCACCTTCTTCTCCCCTCCCCTGGCTCCTTCCTTTTAAGGCCCTTCCGAAGTGGTCCACACTTACTGTCTCCACTCCATCTACCTCCTTGGTGCTCTGCCACCCAGCCACCTATGGCAGGCTGGTTTCCAGGCCCCTGTGACGGTGTCCCCTGTGGACCTACCATGCCACCTGCTTCCCTGCCTCACTTCTTCCACGTCTTCCTCTCCAGGTTTCCCCTCCTCTCTAGCTGCTCGTCAGCCTCCCAGGTGGACCCCCTGGGCTTAACCCTCGAGTGCTGCTGTCATCCAGCCCTGGGCCCCCTTCTCCTCTCACGCTATCCCTGCCCGAGCCATCTTGCTATGTCCTCAACCCTCAACCCCAAGTCTCTCTCCAGCCCAGGTTGCCCTCAGAGCCTGCCATACCTCCATCCAGATGCCTGATAGACGACTCAGGCTCGTCTTGGTCAAAATGGAACTTGCTGCCTCCATTCCCCCCATGACCAGCTCCTTCTGGGTGCTCCTCCGAGAGAAGGCACTTCCTCACTCCTACCAGCTGTGGGGGCCCCTGAAATCTGCCTTCTCTCCTCCCCCACCCACCACCAAACCTTGTCAGTCTGTCTGCCTTGCATCTACCTTCCATCCACCTTCTTTGTCCACAGTCACTAACCTGTCAGGGTCCACACCACCTTCACTCACCTGGGCAACAGTACCCACACCCACCTCCCTGCCCATCATGCACTTTTGCCTCCTTCAAATCCGTTCTCAAAAGCAACAGCCAGAGTTGCTTATAAGAACCTGACCACTCTGGTGGCCACCCCTTGTGTCATTACCAATACTGATTCCTCCCTAGCCTCAATTCTAAGGTTACTCCCTCTAGGACTCAACTCCAAATACTCTCCAATCCTAGCAAGGAGCCACAAGCCACTGATCCCACCACTGCACTGCCCACCCCCCACGTCCCTCTCCTTCCCAGCTCACCTTCGGTGCTCCTAATCTCTCCCTTGCCAGCACCCTCCATGCCCTAGGCCCCTTCTGTTGTGGACTGTCCCGGCAAACGCCAACCCTGTTCCCTCCACTGCTTTGCCCGCTCTTACCTTCAACTGTGGAGCCAGGCATTGGAGGTTTACACCACCACGTGGAGCAGTATTTTTAAAAATTCATGACCTTTTGTCAAGGTTCCTCCATGCTGCTCAGAGACCCCACTGCATTTCTCTAGGCCATTTGCTGTTCGTTTATTGTCTGTCTGCCTTTACCATGCATGAGGTCTAGGCCCAGCTCTGACACCAACCCTATGTAAGCCACTGTCCCTTTCTGGGCTTCAGTTTCCCCATGTGTAGAAGGGAGGACGTGTGAGAGAGACCACTGCTTCTTCATCAGGGTATCCTTCAGATTCACCCGGACACTTGGCCCCATACCCGAGAGAGTCATGTTTGGTAGGTGTGGAGCTGAGAATTTGCATTTTAATCGTTTGGGGTATTTGAGTATTTGGCGTTGCTTTCTTACTACCCACAGTTCCATAAACACAACGTGTACATCCTGACCCTGATAACATCTGTGTCACACACCCAGATACAGCCATCCAGATCCAGGCACTGACATCCCGGGAGATCCCTAGCAGCCTGTGCCTCTGTGACTCAGTCTCTCCACCTGTGCAGTGAGTTCGCTGGCCTTGATGCCCGTGTGTGTTCACAAACATCTGTGCACACACAGACATGCAATCCCATGCACAGATGAGAACACCCGGGGGCAGATACACATATGCTCAGATGGACCGACAGGCACACACAACTACACGGGTGCATGGAGAGACATTCGCCTGTAGACACAGACACACCTGAAGACACACACATGCCAGCACACTGACACACAGGTACAAGGACATGCAAGGAGACATGCTCATCCCCAGAAGTAGATACACACACACACACACACACACACACACACACGCAGACACACACACTCCTCATTTTCCTGGCCTAGCTCCACATAGAGAAGCTCTTGGAAAAGAAAAACAATGTGAGAGCCTGCGGGGGAGGAGGGGGGGAGGAGGAGGAGGAGGAGGAGGAGGAGGAGGAGGAGGCAGGAAACCCGAGTGCCAGCCAGCAGCTGTGCTGGGTATGGGGGCCTGGGCCCTGTCGGCTGGGCCCTTCCCGCAGCCCCTGAACCAGGAGCCTGGCAGGGAGGGGGTCATTGCCACATCCTCCCTGCCTCTGGGAGCTGCCAGGCCTGGCACAGGGCTTGGCCCGGAGAGGGCCACCGGCTCCTTCCAGGAATCCAAGCCTGTTGCTCAGGGCCAGGGCAGGCACCACCCAGGCCCCTAATGGCTTCCAGGCACCCATGCTAAAGGCAGAGATGCGGGATCCAGACTCAGCTCGTTCTCCTTCCCAGCGTCCTGGCCAGGCCCCTCCTAGGAGGGAGGAGGAGAAAGGGGCACAGCAGGGCAGGGAAGTTTTGCAACAGCACTCCCACCTTTGTACTTCAGGCCCAGGGTCCCCTGGAGCGGGTGTGTGGGAAGGGGTGGGGTCAGGGTCCTCAGGAGTTTTCTGGAGAAGCCCACCCCGCCCCCAGCACACCAGGAATCCTGCACTCCCACATAGACCCAAGGGCAGCCAGACCCTGCCTAGCAACACCTCCCCCCATCCCTCCCCACTCATACAGCACAGCCCTGGGGACACACACTCACATACAGCCCCAGTAATGCACACACTCACACACAGCCCTGGGGACCCGCATTCACACACAGCCCCAGTAACACTCACACACATGGCCCCAGGGACCCGCACTCACACACAGCCCCAGTAACCTGCATGCTCACACACACATAGCCCCGGTAATGCACACACTCACATGCAGCCCCAGTAACACGTGCACACTCACACTCACACACACAGCCCCAGTAACGCGCACACTCACTGAGGGGCAGCAGCAGCGCAGAGCATGGCCCACAGTCATGGAGATGCCCCAGCTGCCCTGCCCACCCCTTCCAGCAGGCTCAGTGCCCTCTTCCCATGAGGTGTGTATGTGTGTGGGGTGGGGCCTCCTGTTCCCTTGGCATCACTGCCCCACCAAGGGGCAGGTCATGGTGGGACCACCCACCACAGGCCCCAGGGAGCCTTTCCTATCCCACTCTCTCTTGTCCTGCCTCCCAACAGCCAGACGGGTCTGTTACTGCTTTAAGTCTCTGGGTTTGTATTCCAAATGCCCCTGTCCCAGACTCCAGAGCCCCCACCCATCTGCAAGTTCAGCTGCCACCAACTCCAGGAAATGCCTTGATCTTCCCAACCACCCCCCAACCTGGGGAGCACAGCCCTACAACCTCCCACAGCCAGGCCTGGCAAGCTGCCGTCTCCTGGCAGTACAGGCTTCCCCCATCCAGATGGGACACTTGTGCCACTTAGAGCTTCTAGGACAGGCCCCACAGATACTAACTGATTAATGCTAGCTGGTGGGCTGGAGAGCAGAAGACTGAATTACGACCTTACATCCCCTTAGCTGGGCAGCAGAGCTGAGTAGAAACCAGGGCTCCTGAACCCCAGCCCCACAGCTGTGCTCACTGGTAGCTCACTCCAGGACAGAAACAGGAATATTTTGGTCTGACACTTGCTCCAGGCTAGGCCCTCATCAGCCCTGCCCACAGAAAGTGACCAGTGGTTCCTGTTGCTTGTGGACTTGTCTGGAATATCTCTCCTTCCTTCATCAGCAAACTCCTATACATCCTTCAAAACCCACCTCCAGCGTCCCCTCCCCTGGGAAGCCTTCTCTAACCTCTGTACAGAGTATGCTCCCAAAGCACCAGGCACCTCCCTATTCTACAGCAAAGGCTTCACTTTGAAGTCCACAAGTGAGGGCATCAGCACAGGGCCCAGCATACAGCAGATGCGTGATGGATGGAAGGTACCCCTAAGAAGGTAGTACCACTCTTAGGGGTACCCTTGTGACCATGCAGAGTTTGGGAAGGTTGAGTCATCCTAAGGATCAGGAGTCAGTCTGTGGCCAGGCTCTGAGACAGGTAGGTATCTGAGCCTGTCTGTGGCCATGGTCGGAGTAAGAGGTCGTCTCACGGCCAGGTCAGCTGTCCCACCTTTTACCTGGGGAAGCCTAATTGACCCAGAGGGAAACAATGTTGTGTTTTGTCCTCAATGTTTGGATGGGTCTCTCCATATCCAGTGAGAAGAATGAGTAATGCCAAGGCCTGGACAGGGGCCAACTGAAGGGATGGGGAGCCCAGTGGCCCAACCCCTTCCCCCAGGTCTGAAACCCTGTAGATCCTCCCAGAGCCTTTCAGGTAGGGCCCTGGGACAAGCCCATGGCCACAGGCCTGGCTGCGGACAGAAAGCAGAGCCCAGTGGGAAACCACAGAGGACAGCCTGATTGAATAAGTGCAGGGCCCAAGGCTGGTCAGCCCACAGACTGCGGGCACCTGTCCCTGTGACCTGCTGCCCAGGCTCCAGCTGTAGGACCTCTTGGGGGAGCTCGCTGGCGGGGAGGGAAGGGATGGAGGCTAAGCCTCCAGGCTGGACCTGAGCTCGGGGGTAGGCACCCCTGGTCTGTTCCCAGGTACCCCTATCTTAGACTGAGGAGCTACAGAGACAGCCTGGATCACTGATTTGAACTCCTTTCTTTACAGATGGACCAACTGAGGCACAGAGGTACAGCTACGTGTCTGTGTCCACACCATAGACCAGCAGAAAGGCCAGGGTAGGGAGCTGGAGATGGGATGCTTCCTCTCCTGGGTCTTGGCCACCTGAGGGGCACAGTGCCCACCTACACGATGTGGGTCCTACACGATGAGGGGCACAGTGCCCACCTACACAGAGCACCTACACGATGGGGTCAGCAGGCACCAGGCGAAGTGGATACTCACAGCTGGGATGGCGGCGTGAACCTTCATGGGAGCCGACCCCGACCCCAGCCCCACCCCTCTCGGCAACACCGTGAACTTGTCACTCTTGTACAGCAGACATCCCACTAGTCCCAGCTCCGTCACTGATATGCTGTGTGATATCTGCAAGTCTCTGCCCTCTCTGGGCCTCAGTTTCCCTACCTACAGGATGGGGAGAGGCACTAAAAAGATTCCTGAACGCTCTAACAGGTGGGCAGACTTCGCTAACCCAAATCAATCCAACCCCCACAAAAGCCCTGGCAGAGCGGGGATGGGGAGGTAGACACCACCCCCATCTAAGGTAGAGAAACTGAAGCCCCAGCCCTGGGTCGTCTTACTCCTCACTTAGTCGCCCCCTCCTAGGCTGCCGGCCCTGCTAGCCGCCCGGCTCCCCCTAGCGGCGGGCGGAGGGTGGAGGGGGTTCCCGGCCCGTGCGGCGCGGTCCCGCCCACCCCACCGCAAGGCCCCCATTGGCAGCCGCCGCGGCTCTGGGCAGAGCGCCGTGTTCTGATTGGCCAGCACCGCCCGTCCATCCCGCATTCGCCATGGCGACCACGTTGGGTCCCCCGGGAGAGTTCCAAATTCCGTCCCCGCCCGCCGCCCCCTCCCGTCCGGCCCGGGCCGCGGCATTCCGGAGGCGCCTCCCCTCCCCCATCTCCCCGCGGCCCCTCCCCACTGGAGACCTGGGGTTCCAGTGGGTGAGGGAGTCCGGGGAGGGGTCTAGAAAGTTCTGCTCTGAGTTCGGGGGTTGCCGGGGGCGCCCCGACTGTGTCTGCTCCTACAGCACGCCCCACAACTTAACCCCTTTTTTCCCGCGGAAAGCGCGCGGCCTGGAGCAAGTTCCCGGGCCGCTGTGGCGTGCCGCCCCTCGCCTGCCGCCCCCACTCACCGCGGGCCGAGACCTGCGGGCTCCGGCCGTCCGAGCCGCCGCGGCGGGGTGGAGCGGACACAGTGCAGCGGCGACCGCCGCTGGAGGGGCCGAGGGAGGGCCGCGGAGTCTCCTCCTCCCTCCTGGGGGGAGGGGAAGCAGGGGGAGCGGCGGGGCCCCCGAGGCGGTCGCAGGCTGCGGCCCCGCTGTGACCCCGGCCCGCCGAGCTGCTGTGGTGGAGGCTCCAGCCTAACTTCTGGGCGAGGGGTGCGGGCCGGGGCGGTGGGCTCTGCTGCAGAGCTGGCCGGACCCCGATGGAGGCCCCACCCCCATGAGGGGCCGAGAGTGGGGGGGCTCGCCTTTCTTGGTTCAGGTTTCCTCAGCGCCAACTAGGTACGAGGCGCCCCCCGCAGAAACGGGCACCGCGGGTCCCAGCTCGGCACGTGGAGCGAGCTTAGCAAGTCTTCACTGTTGTTACTTGCATTCTTCCCTGGGCCAGCTCTGCCACCGAGTGGACGTGGGCCAACAAGTCTGTACCCATCGGGCCTCAGTTTCTCCTTCTGTACAACAAAAGGGTTGACGAAAGCAGCCTCGCGCTTAAGAAGTGGGGGGCGCGGGGAGCACTCGGCCCGGCGGGCAGAGGCTTTTCTCCGCATCGCGATGGTGGTTAGCAGGCCCTGGGGAATTACGGTAATGCACCTTCGGGGGCGCCCGTATGTTTTGGGGGTAGGGTGTTTGTGATCTTGGCTGGAAAGCGGGGACAGGCGTCTGGAGGACTCCCCACCACATCCTGTACCCTGGAAGGCCCCCGAGGTGAATCTATTTAAAAGAAGACCAAAAATTCACCAAGACAGTGGAGAAAACCCAGCCTGATTGGGATTTTACCTAGAAAAAGAAGCTAAATATTACAAAGATAAGTTCGTTTTACCCCATGATTCAGAGTTTAGATTATGATTGCAACCACGCACGCCTTAGAATGAACCAAGAATGAATCAAATGTTAACACTGGAAGTCTTATTTTTTCTTGTAGTGGTTGAGTATGTAGCATCCTTCCCTTCTGATTTGGTTTTTGCAGTAAGAGTCATTTTTGCAAAAATATTTGAAAGCTTCCTCAAACTCTAGGATCACTCTGAATCCTTTGGTAGTCCAGTGATTTTTTTCGGGTCTGGGTCACTTCCCTTGCAGACGTTCCCTTTCTCTGTGGGCAGCGGCTGTTCCATTTCTCCTGCATTGCTTCCACCAACTTCATGAAATCCCACACTTTGCAAGACTGGTAGTTTCACTTGTCGATTCATTTGCTTTGTATTTGTTCTGCATGGCTGAATGCTGACAGCGTCTGTTCACCAGCCAGAGACAGATAGGGGATGTATGCGGTTTGAGTACTCAGAGGACAAGGGCATCCACGTTTTACAGCTGGGGAAGTGAAGGCTCAGAGAGGCTCTTGGCTCAGACTTGCACAGGGTCCTAGAGTCAGTAACAGCCTTGGGTCAAGAGCCCAGAGGTCTTGCCCAGAGTTTTTGGAGGTGGAAATGGGGCTGGGGAAGGTGGTGGAGACTGAGTTGATGGTGCACCTGAACTCCTCACTATCAGGCCTTCTCTCCTTAGAGAGAAGCAATAAATATTGTCCTGAGGGTGTCTTTTGCAGGGGCTAGGGTTGGGTGATGTGACCCACCCGATCGTAGAACCAAGGTAGGTGCTGGCCACAGGTTCTGGCAGCTCCCATGATGTTACCTTAGTTACCTTGGGGCTGGGTGTTATTACCACCGTGTCATAATGAGAAAAGTGAAGATCAGAAGTGACTGGGCTGGGCACGGTGGCTCACACTTGTAATCCCGGTGCTTTGGGAAGCCGAAGCAGGAGGATCGCCTGAGGCCTGGAGTTCAAGACCAGCGTGGGCAACATAGGGACACCCTGTCTCTACAAAAAGATGAAAAGTTTAGACAGGTGTGGTGGTACGCACCTGTAGTCCCAGCTAACTTGCGAGGCAGAGGCCAGAGGATCATCTCAAGTAACTGGCCCGGGGTCACCCTATGAGATTTTGGATCCTAGATCTGACTGTTTCAATTTTACTGTAGTTCTCTTTCTAGAACAACACCTCCAGGTGCCTCTCTGAATGCAAGGTTGATCTGGCATCAGCCTCCCCCGTGGTCTTGGTAGGGTTTCTCTCTGGCAGTCTGTCCCACTCCTCTCAACTCAGGACAGTCAGGTTTTTGAGGTGTGTATCGATATTTTTCACACTTCAGCAGTTCTCTTCCTGTATCACTGCCATCACTTTTTGCCACTAACACATGACGCTTGTGCCCTTATTTACTTAGCATTTTTCTTTAAATCATTCCACTGTGGAGGATCTACGTGTATCTTAAAGGCTATTTCATATAGCCAGGTAAATAGAAAATTTGTATAATTTGCCAGAAGTAGAAGAAAATCACAACAATAAATAGCATGCAAATAAAACAACATTAGTAAAGTCTAGCTAGAAACGTTCTCTTTGTTAAGAAGGGGCATCATTTCTACACCCATGTTCATTGCAGCATTAATCACAATAGCTGAAAGGTAGAAGTAACTCAAGTGTCCATCAACAGATGAATGAACAAAATGTAATGTGTATTATACACATAGTGGAATGTGATTCAGCCTTTAAAAGGAATGAGAGTCTGACACACTACAACATGGAGGAACCTTGAAGACATCATGCTAAGTGAAATGAGCCAGTCACGCAAGGGCAAAGACTGTGTGATTCTACTAAGATGAGGTACTTAGATTGGTCAAATTCAAGAGACAGAAAATAGAACTGTGGCTGCAAGGGCTTGGGGGAGTAGAAAACAGGAAGTTCTGTTTCATGGGTATGGAGTTTCAGTTTGAGAATATGAAAAATGTTTTGGACATGGGATGTGGTGATGTTTGCATGACAGTGTGAAGGTACATAATACCATTGCACTGTACACTTTTTTTTTTTTTTTTTTGAGACAGGGTGTTTGTTTGTTTGAGACAGAGTCTCACTCTATCGCCAGGCTAGAGTGCAGTGGTTCGAACACAACTCTCTGCTGCCTCGACTTCCTGGGCTCAAGCGATCCTCCCACCTTAGCCTCCTGAGTAGGTGGATCTACAGGGGCATGTTACCATGACCAACTAATTTTTTTTTCTGTTTTTTTTTTTTTTTTTTTGTAGAGTCAGGGTCTGCTATGTTTCCCAGGCTGGTCTTGAACTCCTGGGCTCAAGTAGTCCTACCACTAGGGCTTTGTCCAAAGTGTTGGGATTATAGGTGTGAGCCACCCCACCTGGCCTGAATCTACACTTAAAAATGCTTAAAATGGTAACTTTTGTTACATATATGTATGTGTGTATGTGTATATATATATATTTCTTACCACAATAAAGCATTTAGAAGTCAGACATCCTGTTTTGATGTCTAATAAAAGATTGAAAAATGGGGAAAAATAAGGGACCTAGTCCTTGTGAGAGAGGGGTTAAAACAGTTTAGCCCTTGGCTGAGCGCGGTGGCTTACGCCTATAATCCCAGCACTTTGGGAGACAAAGGTGAGCAGATCATTTGACTTGTCAAGAGATCGAGACCATCCTGGCCAACATGGTGAAACCCCGTCTCTACTAAAAATACAAAAATTAGCTGGGTGTGGTGGCGTGCGTCTGCAGTCCCAGCTACTTGGGAGGCTGAGGCAGGAGAATTGCTTGAACCCGGGAGCAGAGGTTGCAGAGAGCCGAGATTGAACCACTGCACTCCAGCCTGTTGATAGAGTGAGACTCTGTCTCAAACAAACAAACACACAAACAAACAAAAAACAAAAGAAACAGTTTAGCCTTAAGCTGAGGCTTCTGCTGGACACAACCAAGATTGAGAAAGACGTGTAAATGACATTTTTTGCAGTGTAACTCAGTTTATCTAAAGTCCTGTTGGGGTCCCACTACAGTCTTCTTGCGGCTCACCAGGATTAGTAGCCCCCATATGAGGAGACACTTTACTGGGATGGTATGTGGCCTCCTCCCTGCCTGGGGGCCTGAGAGAAGACTGGCAGGCTTCCTACCACTCAAGCATCCAGAGTGTTTTGCAGAGGGGTGGGAGGCAGAGAAGCCTTCCTGGAGGAGGCAGGATCCAGTGGAGCCCTGATGGGTGGAGAGGAGCTGGAGGGCTTCCCAGGTACATGTGTGGGACCACAGCTGGGACCGAGCAGGGAGGTGGGTATTAATATGGCAAGCACACTCAGACTGGGTGGCGGTGGAAGTTGGATGGGGTTAGACTGTGAAGGAAGCCACCACTGGTTGGTTGGTTGGTTGGTTGGTTGGTTTTGTTTTTGAGACGGAGTGTCGCTCTGTTGCCCAAGCTGGAATGCAGTGGTGTGATCTCGGCTCACTGCAACCTCCACCTTCTGGGTTTAAGTGATTCTTGTGCCTCAGTCTCCCGAGTACCTAGGATTACAAGTGTGTGCCACCACGCCTGGCTAATTTTTGTATTTTTAGTAGAGACGGGGTTTCGCCATGTTGCCCAGGCTGGTCTCAAACTCCTAGCCTTAAGTGATCCACCTGCCTCTGCCTCCCAAAGTGCTGGGATTACAGGCCTGAGTCACCGCACCTAGCCTCACCACTGGCTTTTGAGCAGGAGAGTATCTTGGTAGTGAGTTTCAGGATCAGGAGTGCAGGGCTAAGTAACAGGCACTAACTTAATCCCCAACTGAAGCATAGCACAGTGAGGCTGGTACAGACCCAGGCTGGAAAATAGAGGGGCTGTGGGGTAGGCAGGGCCTCCTCCTGAGCCCTGAGAACGGCCAGCTGGGCTCACATTCAGCATGAGGAAGGAGGAGGTTGGCATGGCAATCCTAGCGGTAGCTGGGTGACCTCAGAAAGGAAGGGCCTGGAGGTCAAGGTCTGGATCATGATCAAAGAAAACAGAAGTGCCAAGAAGGTCCAAGGCTTGTCCAAGTCACCCAGAGGGAGTGTAGCCCAGGAGTCAGGACACAGGTGCACTGGTGTCCCTGCAAAGCCTTCACTGTGCAGCTGGGGTGGGGACCTGCCTGCCCTCCAAGGAGCAGCTCCCTCCTGCTTCCGCAGAGGCACTTGTACTACCTGTGAGGTGTGCTTGGGCTGATGCGGGAAGGGTCCCAGTGAGGCAGAGAGGAGGGAGACCGTGTTAGGACCTGTCTGGTTTCTGCCTTTTGCTGCCTCTCCATCTTTCCGCCAGGGCTGGAAGAGCACATTCCTGAGTCACAGTTTTCCCAGGAGTCTGGATGGGGCCCAGGCAAGAGAGAGCACCATCTCCCCATTACCAACACACACACTGTCTCTCTCTACCCCCACACACCTCTTGGCTTTCCCTTAGAGCTCTTCAGAGGGTATGGCTGATGCAGTTCGGGCCTATCCAGACCCCTGGCTCAGGGAGAAGCTGGCCAGCTTTCCAGCCCCACGTTTTCTGGGCTCTGTGGCCAGGGAGGCCCCTCTCCACCAGGCTCTGCCACTTGGTAACTTTGGGCCAGGCCCTGGTCCTTTCTGGGCTTCAGATCCTTCATCTGTGAAATATGATGGCTTCATAGAGTGCTTCCAGTGACTTTGCCAGCCTTACCTTTTGTAAGCCCCACACTACCCTGCAAGGTGCTACTGTCATTATCTCCATTTTACAGAGGGGAAACAGGTTCAGAGAGCGTGAGTGGCTTGCCCCAAGTCACCCACCCAGCAAGTGGTGGGCTTGGTACTTGAACCCAGGCAGTCTGACCCAGCTCCTGCCTGAGGTCCTCGCCATCACCGATATGCCATCGATTGTCAAATCAGGCAGGGATCATTTTCCCTTTTCTATAGGTGGGAAAACTTGAGCCCCAGAGGGGCGACATCTCTTGCCTAAGGATGCGGAGCTCAGGTGGGTCTTGAGCACTGCGTAAGGCCATTTTGCCATGTCCTCGAGCACCTCCACAGAGAAGCCACCACCCCAGGAAGTGCTGCAGGCTCTACGGGGTGATACCATCAAAGGGTGACCAGGGCATGACCACCGGCTTGGAGGAAGCAAAGAGGATGCTGTTAGTGAAAGGAGAAGTGAAGTGAGAGTGTGATGCCTGGGCCTGGGGTGGAGGGAGCAGAGAGAAGTGCAGTGGGGGTGCAGGTGTGGGGCGAAGGGAGAGGCCACCCACAGACGCCTCCCAACTTCCCCTTCTTCCTGCAGAAGCAACAAGACAGCAGCCGAGACAGCAGCTGAGACAGTAGCTGAGACGGCAGCGGCAGCTTCACAGGTCAGCCTCCTCTGGGCCTCTCCCCACTCTGCCCTGCCCAGTTCTCTGTCCTTATCCACAGGCCCCTCAGTGGGTACTGGGCATACCCACACCTAGGTGGGCATAGGCCTGGGGACATCCTGGGTGAGCAAGCTGGGGACCCACCCTCCTTCCCTTTCTGGTTGGCAGCTCCACATCTGGGGGAATGTAGAGAACTATGCTTTTGGAAGGAGGGACGATTTAAATTAAGAAGTGGTTAGGCATGGGGCTTGAATCTTAGCTTCCCCACGAGGTCTGGGACAAGTGAAGGGTAGTTTCTTTTCTGGACCTCAGTTTCTCATCTATAAAATGGGGTGAGTCTGGGAACCTGCACCGTGGATGGTTGTCAGGGGCTCAGTAGAGGGCCTGGCACATACTTTGTGCTTGGCAGACTGGAGCAGGTGCAGCTCCTTTCAGAGCGACCTAGATTGGATCCTGGGGACAGCATGTCTCAGGGAAATGGCCCTGCTGCTGGCTTGGTCACAGACTTCCTGTTGGGCTCCGGGGGGGGCCTTTCTTTCCCAGCCTGTGAAATGGGGTCACTAATAGCATCTCTTAGGGCTTTTTTTTTTTTATTTTTAGAATCTTGTTCTGTTGCCCAGACTGAAGTGCAATGGCGTGATCTCAGCTCACTGCAACCTCCACTTCCCAGGTTCAAGCGATTCTCCTGCCTTAGCCTCCTGAGTAGCTGGGATTACAGGCGCCAGCCGCAATGCCTGGCTAATTTTCATAATTTTAGTAGAGGTGGGATTTCACCATGTTGGTCAGGCTGGTCTCGAACTCCTGATCTCAGGTGATCCATCTGCTTTGGCCTCCCAAAGTGCTGGGATTACAGGTGTGAGCCACTGCACCTGGCCTCTTAGGGCTTTTTTTTTTGCAGAGACCACAGGTTGGTTGATTCCTCACCCAGGCCAGAGGCAGGGGCTCCAGACTGTGGTTGGCAGGGGCAGGTGGGGCTGTGTGTGGAGAATGGCTGGCTCAGTAGGCCCTCATGCTGCTGGGGAGAGGTGGGCTTCTGGGGTGCGTGGTCAGCTGCAGGGAGGAAGGCAGGGTTTCCCATCAGATGTGTTCCTGACCAAGGACTTTGGCCAGAGCCCTGGACCTGGCTCAGAGCCTGATTCCAGTAGAGGATCAGGGAAATTGTTGTTGGAGTTTCTCTTTCTGGGAAATAGGTTTCCTTGGCCTCATTTTACGGATGAGAAAACCTGAGACACAGAGAGGTCAAGTGCCTTGTCCGGTGTCACACAGCCTAGGCACTGAATACTGGCACTGGTTATCAGATTCTCATCTTCCAAAGGCTCTGTCCTGTGCTCCACAGCTCGTCATTTGTCTATTGGCCTAAATAGAGTGTTACTTGTCTACACAGCAACTCAGCTGCCCAACCATCTTTGGGAGGCTGCAGTGTGCAGGGGTAGCGCCCTGGACCCTGGAGGCCTGGGTTTGAGTCCCAGCTTGCCCACTGGCCTGCTGTAGAACTCAAGCAGGCTCCTCTGTGCAGTATTCAGTTTCCCCACCATCAACTGGAACCATTCTGGAAGTCAGGTAAGGAAGGGATTGCTATTTCCTAGAAGGCCCCAAATAATGAATTGCAGGGTGGAAAACGAAATGACTCAGCGTGTGAGATGATGGTGAAGGGATGTGGAGGGGAATTTGGAGGTTGCAAGCAGAAGTGAAGACCGCGGTTTGCTCCTGGGAAAGGGGGTGGAAACCACAGCTTCTATCTGGAGTGCCTGGGGGAGGTATCACTTCTGCTTTGGCCTCAATTTCTTCAGTTGTGTAGTAGGGTCAGGCTTGTCTTCCCTCAGTGCCTGCCTGGAACCAGTGTGGGTAAGAGCCTGGTCTTAGGGTCCACACCCTGCAGGTCAAATCCATCTATCTGACTGGACCTCAGTTTCACCAACAGTATAGTGAAGGGGCAGACAAGTTGGCCCAAGATCCTTTCTGTGCTATCAGGTCCTCCACTACTGGGCCTCAGTTCTCTCTCCTAAATGATTTCCTTCAGTAGCTCAGTAGCTTCTTTTGCCTCCCCAAATCTTTTTTTTTGTTTTGTTTTGTTTTTTTTTTTTAGACAGAGTCTCCCTCTGTCACCCAGGCTGGAGTGCTGGAGTGCAGTGTCACAATCACGGCTCCCAGGCCCAAGTAATCCTCCCATCTCAGCCTCCTGAGTAGCTGGGACCACAGGCTCATGCCACCATGCTGGGTTAGGATTTTTAATGTTTAATTTTGTAGAGATGGGGTCTCCTTATGTTGCTCTGGCTGGTCTCAAACTCCTGGGCTCAAGTGATCCTCCTGCTTCAGCCTCCCAAAGTGCTGGGATTAAGGCATGAGCCACCGCACCCGGCTCCCCCAAATCTTGTCCTTTGTCTTTTCTCTGAGGTTCTGAGAGGGTAAGTAAATAACACAGCCAAATAAATAACCAAATAGCCAAATAAATAAGAACCCAGCCTTCTGTGACTCCAGAGTCTCTATTTCATATTTAAAATAAACATATATATTAAAAAATTATGTTAAGAAAAATGGGTGACCACCTGGAGAAAAAATGAAATTGGATTTATATTTCCCACTGTACCCCATTATCAATGCAAATGGACTGGAGATTTCAATTTGAAAAATGAATCTATAAAAGGACTGGAAGAAACGGGTAGATTCCTTCATGACATTGGAGTAGAGACCGGGCTTGGTGGCTTCCTCCTGTGATCCCAGCCCTTTGGGAGGTTGAGACGGGAGGAGGGAGGATCGCTTGAGCCCAGGTGTTTGAGACCAGCCTGGGCAACATGCTGAAACCACGTCTCTACAAAAATAAAAACATTAGCTGGGCGTGGATGTGCCAGTTGATACAAAAGTGCCCCAGTTGATACAAAAAGTTGTATACTCTACATACTATTCTGCATTTTGCTTTTTCACTTGAAAATACATCTTGGAGAGCTTTCCATGTCAATAAGAGGAGAGCTTCCACTTTGTCATCTGCATATTCTAATGTTGTAGAGATAAGCTACAGTTTATTTAACTAGTCCCCTATTCATAGACATTTGTGCTGGTTCTATTTATTTGCTCTTACAAACAATGTCGCTATGCTTATCTTATTTCTCACATGTGTGAGTTCACCATTTATTTATTTTTATTTTTTGAGACGGAGTCTTGCTCTGTCACCCAGACTGGAGTGCAGTGGTATGATCTCTGCTCACTTCAACCTCCACCTCATGGGTTCAAGACATTCTCCTGACTCAGCCTCCCGAGTAGCTGGGATTACAGGCATGCTCCACTGCGCCTGGCTAATTTTTGTATTTTTAGTAGAGACAGGGTTTCACTATGTTGGCCAGGCTGGTCTTGAACTCCTGACCTCAGGTGATCCTCCTGTCTCAGCCTCCCAAAGTGCTGGGATTACAGGCATAAGCCACCACGCACGGCTCTATTTATTTATTTCTGATACAGGGTCTCACTCTGTCACACAAGCTGGAGTGCAGTGACACCATGATAGCTTACTGAAGCCTCAAACTCCTGGGCTCACGTGATCCTCTCACCTCAGCCTGCCAAGCAACTGAAACTACCAGGTGCGTGGCACCACACTCAGCTAATGTTTTTGATTTTTAGTAGAGTCAAGATCTTGCTATGTCACTCAGGCTGGTCTCGAATTCCTGAGCTCAAATCTTCCTCCCGCTTTGGCCTACCAAAGCGCTGAGATTACAGGTATGAGCTACCACGCTCCGCCATTTGCCCATTTTTATATTGGGTTCGACTTTTCCTTATCAATTTCTAGAAGCATTTTACGTAATAGGAAAATCAGCTCTTGTCTGTTATACATAGATAAAAGTATTATATGCAAATAGTTTTCCTAATCTGACATTTGTCTTTTAACATTACATATGGCCTTCTTTTGGCCAGGTAGAAGTGTCTTTTTAAACAATTTTTTTTGTTTGTTTTTTTCTAAGATGGAGTCTTGCTCAGTTGCCCAGGCTGGAGTGCAATGGTACGATACCAGCTCACTGCAAGCTCTGCCTCCCGGGTTCACACCTTTCTCCTGCCTCAGCCTCCCAAGTAGCTGGGACTACAGGCACCCGCCACCATGCCCAGCTAATTTTTTGTGTTTTTAGTAGAGACAGGGTTTCACCGTGTTAACCAGGAGGGTCTCGATCTCCTGATCTCATGATCCACCCACTTCAGCCTCCCAGAGTGCTGGGATTACAGACGTGAGCCACCATGCCTGGCCTTAAATAATTTTTATGTAATAAAATGTATCTGTATTTTCTCTTTTGGCTTCTGGATTTTGAGTTATAGCTAGAAAAACCTTCCCCACTTCATTGTTTTCTTGTTTTGTTTCTGTTTTTTGTTTTTGAGACAGGGTTTTGATCTGTCACCCAGGCTGGAGTTTAGTGGCACAATCATAGCTCACTGAAGCCTTGACCTCCTGAGCTCAAGCGATCCTCCCACCTTAGCCTCCTGAGTAGCTGAGACTACAGGCATGTGCCACCAAGTCCAGCTAATTTTTTGTATTTTTTGTAGAGATAGGGGTCTTGCTGTGTTGCCCAGGGTGGTCTCGATCTCCTGGGCTCAAATGATCCTTCCGCCTTGGCCTCCCAAAGTGATGGGATTACAGGTGTGAGCCACTGCGCCTGGCCTGTCCAGATTTTGCATATAATAAAATATATGATTTTTTTTTGCAACAATGGAATTAGATTGTTTTGCAATGTGCTTTCTGTCTTTTATGAGCAATATGTCACTATTATTTCTTCCGTATTGATAGTCACTTGGAGCATTTAAAAATCCTAACTATTAAAATATTTGTTTTTTTTGTTGTTGTTGTTGTCATGAAGGTAATATGTTGTAAAAAAAATTAAACAATACAGCAAATATAGAAGGAAGTTTAAAAAGAAAAACCTCTCCCCTCAAAAAAACATTATTAACATTTTGGTGGCCATCCTTCTAGATCTCCCAATATGCTTCAGCATGCATACAAACATAATTTTTCGTAAATGAGATTTCATGTGTTATTTTCAACCTGCCCTTTCCACTCAATGATATGCTGTGCTCTTCTTTTACTTAGCTTTATTTTTTTGTGTTATTTTTTTGAGACGGAGTCTCGCTCTGTCGCCAGGCTGGAGTGCAGTGGCACGATCTTGGCTCACTGCAACCTCTGCCTACTGGGTTCAAGTGATTCTCCTGACTTCGCCTCCCAAGTAGCTGGGATTACAGGCGCCCACCACCAAACCCAGCTAATTTTTTTTTTTTTTTTGTATTTTTAGTGGAGATGGGGTTTCATCATGTTGACCAGGATGGTCTCAATCTCCTAACCTTGTGATCCGCCTGCCTTGGCCTCCCAGAGTGGTGGGATTACAGGCGTGAGCCACTGTGCCCAGCCTTTTTTTTTTTTTTGGAGAAGAGTCTCACTCTCTCATCCTGGCTGGAGTGCAGATGTGCCATCATAGCTCACTGAAGTCTTGAACTCCTGGGCTCAAACAATCCTCTTGCCTCAGCCTCCTGAGTAGCTAGGATTACACATGTGCCAACATGCCTGGCTAATTTTTATATTTTCAGTAGAGATGGGGTTTTGCCATGTTGCCCAGGCTGGTCTTGAACTCCTGACCTCAAGTGATTTGCCCACCTAGGCCTCTCAATGTGCTGGAATTACAGGCATGAGCCACCACACCTGGCCTCAAAATTTTTTTTAGAGAAAGGGTCTCGCTATGTTGCCTAGGCTGGTCATTAACTCCTGGCCTCAAGCAATTCTCCTGTCTTAGTTTGGGATTACAGGTGCAAACCATGGTGCCCGGCTATACGCATCTTTTTTTTTTTTTTTTTTTTTTGAAAGAATACACATAATTCTTAATAGTGAAATGACAATCTGTTGCATATTTTAACTTTTAATTTTGAAAAAATTATAAATGCACAGAAGGTTGCAAAAAATAGTACAGAAGGTTTTGTATACCCTTCACTTATTCTCCAGTAGTAACATCTTGCATGCCTACAGTGTAATATCAAAGCCAGGAAATTGTCTTTGGTATAGTTCACAGACTTCATTCTGTATTATAGACACTCATTTATGTGTGCTGGTTCTTTGGTAAGTGTGTTTTAACTTTATAAGAAACTGCCAGACCGTTTGCCTTGCAATTTCATGACATAAAATAAAAGATTCCTGTAAACAGCACCACAATCAAGACACAGAACTGTTCCATCGCCACAAGGATCCCTTGTGCAAGACCTTTAAAGAAACAGACTCCCCCTCCCTAACCCTTTGCAACCACTAATCTATTCTCCATCTCTATCATTTTGTCATTTCAAGACTGTTGCATAAATTGAATCACACAGCCGATTTTCAGATCGGCTTTTTTTTTTTTTTTTTTTTTGGCTCATGATAATTCCTTTAAGATCCGTCCAAGTTGTGTGTGTCAGTAGCTTTTTTTGAGAAATTCATTTTTTTAACTGCTGAGAATTGTATTTCAGAGGGTAAATGTATCACCATTTAACCATTTTCACCCACTTTGAGGCTATTATGAATAAAGCTGCGATGACTGTTCATATACAGGTTTTTGTGTGAATACGAGGTTTCATTTCTCTGGGATAAAAGCCCAAGAGTGCAATTATTGGGTCATATGATAGGTACATGTTTAGTTTTATAAGAAACTGTCAAACTGTTTTCCAGAATGGCACTGGAGTGTAATTTATTTATTCTTCTATTGATAGATGTTCACATAGCTTTCAACTTTTCTTTATTAACAATACTACTCTAAATATTCTTGTATGTGTATAATCCTGGCTTGCCCTGTTCTTTCCATAGGATAAATTCATAAGAATGAGTTTCCTGGCTCAAAGGATATTCAGAACATAAAGTTCGAATGTGTTGCTAAGCCGCCCCCTTGCAGATGGTGCTCAGATCTTAGACGGAGAGTGCGGGAATGTGCCTGTCCCCACAGACTCACTGGGTGCTATCATATTTCAGATTTTTGCAGATCCAGTGGTGGAAAAATGAAAACTCATGTTCTTAACTACTTTCCTCTGCCACTACCATCAAACAGGTGTTTTGAGTTTTGTGGCTCTCCCTCTTTGAAGCCTTGCAAGTTTTCATTGACTTTCTTTCTTCTAAGAGGAGGATCATCAGTTCTCTTGCCCTCCCTCCCCTATTTCCTCTTCTTCATCCTCTTAATATGTTTTTTTAGTTGGATTTCTAAAGTCTTGTCTATAGAGGTATACATACAATAAAATTCACCCTTTTGGAGAGCAGTTTGGTGCATTTTGACAGATGTGTACCGTCATGTATACATGTATATCACAATCAAAATATAGAACATTGTTGTCCCCTGAAAAGTTATCTTGGGCCCTTTTGTAGTTAATATCTTTTACCTTCTCCCTGGCAACTACTGATTTGTTCTCTGATCCAATAGTTTTGACTTTTCTAGATTCCACTTCCATGTTACATTCCCTCCAGGAGTGAATGAGACTTCTAGCTGTTCTGTATCCTCATAATACTTTGTATTACCAGTCATTTTAATCCTAGTCATTCTAGAAGGTGTGTAGTGATATCTCATTGTGGTTTTTATATGCATTTCTCTAATGACTAATGATATTGAGCGTTTTTCATGTGCTTATTTGCATCTATAGGTTTTTTTTTTTTTTTTTTTTTTTTTAAACATGTAGGTCCAGCTCTGTCACCCAGGC
Organism: Macaca fascicularis; assembly: GCF_037993035.2. Taxonomy (NCBI): domain Eukaryota; kingdom Metazoa; phylum Chordata; class Mammalia; order Primates; family Cercopithecidae; genus Macaca; species Macaca fascicularis. The sequence goes on from NC_088394.1 coordinate 53,653,253, forward strand.
TGGAATGCAGTGGCATGATCTCAGCTCACTGCAGCCTCCTTCTCCTGGGTTGAAGCAATTCTCCTGCCTTAGACTCCCAAGTAGCTAGGATTACAGGCACCTGCTACCACACCTGGCTAATTGTTATTTTTTAATAGAGATAGGGGTTTCATCATGTTGGCCAGGCTGGTTTCGAACTCCTGACCTCAGGTGACCCACCTGCCTTGGCCTCCCAAAGTGCTGGGATTACAGGTGTGAGCCACCATGCCCGACCCATCTGTACATCTTCATTGGTATAGTGATTGTTCAAATCTTTTCCTATCTTTATTGGGTAGTTTGTCCTGTTATTAGTTGTGTAAGGGTTCTTTATATAGTCCACATACAATTTTTAAAAAACATCAGATACGTGTTTGTAAATGTTTTCTCCCAGTCTGTGGCTTATCTTCTTATTTTCCTAACCATGACCTTCAAAAAGCAGAAGTTTTAATTTTGATGAAATTCAGTTTATCAGTTTTTTGTTGTTGTCGTTGCCATGGATCATGTTTTTGGTGTTGTTTCTAAGAAATCTTTGCATAACCTAAGTCAGAAGGATTTTCTTTTTTGTTTTTTTCAAGGAGTTTTACAGACATATCTTGGAGATATTGTGGGTTTGGTTTTAGACCACCACAGTAAAGCAAATATGGTAATAAAGTGAGTCACACAAATTGTTTGGTTTTCCAGTGCATATAAAAGTTATGCTTACGGTGGGTGCGGTGACTCATGCCTGTAATCCCAGCACTTTGGGAGGCCGAGGCAGGCGGATCACGAGGTCAGGAGATCGAGACCATCCTGACCAACATGGTGAAACCCGTCTCTCCAAAAAATACAAAAATTAGCTGAGCATGGTGGTGTGTGCCTGTAATCCCATCTACTCGGGAGGCTGAGGCAGAAGAATCGCTTGAACCCAGGAGGCGGAGGCAGAGGTTGCCGTGAGCTGAGATCGTGCCACTGCATTCCAGCCTGGGCGACAGAGCGAGACTCTGTCTCACACACGAAAAAAGTTATGTTTACATTATACTGTAGTCTATTTAGTGTGCAAAAGCATTATGTCTAAAAATGTACATACCTTAATTAAAGGACACTTTATTGCTAAAAAATACTAACAATCTATCTGAGCCTTCAACAAATCACACACTTTTTGCTGGTGGAAGATCTTGCCTTGATGCTGATGGCTGCTGACTGATCAAGGTGGTGGTTGTTGAAGGTTGGGGTGGCTGGCTATTTCTTAAGACAGCAGTGAAGTTTGCCACATCAATTGACTCTTTCTTTCATAAGATGTTTCTCTGTAGCACGTGATGCTGTTTGATAGTATTTTACTCGCAGTAGAGCTTCATTCAAAATTGGAGTCAGTCCTCTCAAACCCTGCAGGGGCTTTATCCACTACATTTATTTAATATTCTGAATCTTTTGTGGTCATTTCCACAGTGTTCACCATATCTTCACCAGGAGTAGATTCCATTTCGAAAAACCACTCTTTGTTCATCTATGAGAAGTGACTCCTCATTCATTCAACTTTGATCATGAGACCGCAGCAAATCAGTCACATCTTCAGGATCCACTTCTAATTCTAGTTCTCGTTCTATTCTCATCACATCTGTAGTTACTTTCCCCACTGAAGTTTTGAACCCCTCAAAGTCATCCATGAAGCATGGAATCAACCTCTTCCAAACTCCTGTTAATGTTGATATTTTGACTTCCTCCCATGAATCACACATGTTCTTGCAGCATCTAGAAGGGTGAATCCTTTCCAGAAGATTTTCAATTGACTTTGCCCTGATCCATCAGAGAAGTCACTATTTATGACAACTATAGCCTTAGGAAATTTGTTTCCTAAATAATAAGACTTGACAGTCAAAATGACTCCTTGATCCATGGACTGCAGAATGGATGTTGTGTTAGCAGCACAAGAACAACATTAATCTCCTTGTACATCTCCGTCAGAACTCTTGGGTGACTAGGTACATTGTCAATGAGCAGCAATATTTTGAAATAAATTTTTTTTTTGAACAGTAGGTCTTAACAGTGGGTTTAAAATATTCAGGAAACCATGCTATAAATAGATTGCTGTCATCCAGGCTTTGTTATTCATTTGTAGAGCACAGGCAGAGTAGATTTAGCATAATTCTTAGGAGACTTAGGATTTTCAGGATGTTAAATGAGTATTGGCTTCCATTCGAAGTCACCAGCTGCATTACCTGCTAACAAGTGAATTAGCCTGTCCTTTGAAGCTTTGAAGCCAGGCATTGATTTCTTCTCTCTGGCTATGAAACTCTTAGATGGCATCTGCTTCCAATATGAGGCTATTTCATCCACACTGAAATGCTGTTGTTTAATGTAGCCACCCTCATGCATGATGTTAGCTAGTTCTTGTAGATAACTTGCTTCTCCATCAGCACTCGCTGTTTCACTTTGTACTGCTATGTCATGGAAATGGCTTTTTTCCTTCAACCTCATGAACCAACCTCTGCTAGCTTCCATCTTTTTTTCAGCTTCCTCACCCACCTTGGCCTTCATAGAATTGAGGAGTTAGGGCCTTGCTCTGAACTAGGCTTTGGCTTAATTAAGGAAGTGTTGGCGGGGGGGCTGGTTTGATCTTCTATCCAGATCACTGAAACGTTCTCCATATCAGCAATAAGGTTGTTTCGCTTCATGTGTTCACTGGAGTAGCACTTTAAATTTTCTTTAAGAGCTTTTCCTTTTCATTCATAACTTGGTGAACTGTTCGGTGCAAGACGCCTAGCTTTTGGCTTATCTGGGTTTTGACATGTCTTCGTCACTGAGCTTAACATTTCTAGCTTTTGATTTAAAGTGAGACATGTGCGACTCTTTCTTTTACTTGAACACTTAGAGGCCATTGTAGAGTTATTCATTGTTCTGATTTCGATATTGTTGTGTCCTAGGGAATGGGGAGGCCCAAGAAGAGGGAGAGAGACAGGGGAACATCGCTGGTTGGTAGAGCAGTCAAAATGTATACATTTATTGGTTAAGTTTGCCATCTTATATGGGCGCAGTTTGTGGTACTCCAAAACAATTATAATAGTGACGTCAAAGATCTCTGTTCACAGATCACCACAGCAGATATAATCATGATGAAAAAGTTTGAAATATTATGAGAATCACCAAAATAGGACACAGCCATTAAGTGAACACGTACTATTGGAAAAATGATGCAGATAGACTTCTTTGATAGACAGTCTTCAATTTGTAGAAAAACCCACAAGATCTGCAAAATACAGTAAAGCCAGGTACGCCTGTACAGTTTTAGTCTTGTTATTTGTGTCTGTGATCCATTCTGAGTTAAATTTTGTATGTGCTTCAAGATATGGATTCAAGATGGTTTTTTTTTTTTGGCGTGAGATATCCAATTGTTCCATCATTAATTGTTGAATCAATTATCCTTTCTCTACTGAATTACCTTTGCATCTTTGTCAAAAATTAATCGACAAAAAATCAATATATGAACAAATTTTTGGACTCTATTCTGTTATATTTATCTCTATATCTGTGCTTATGGCAGTAACACACTGTCTTGATTATTGTAGCTGTATAGTAAGCCTTGAAATCAAGTAGTGTGACTCTTCCAACTTCATTGTTCTTTATCAAAATTGTTTTGTCTATTCAAGATCCTTTGTTCTTACGTATACATTTTATAGTCAGCTTGTCATTCTCTACAAAATATCCTGCAGTGATTTTAATTGGGATTGGACTATATTCATGAGGGGTGTTGGTCTGTGTCTGTGGCTAGTTTTGGTACTACGGTAATATTAGCCTTCTAAAATGAATTTGGAAGCATTTTCCCTTTTATTTTCTAAAGGAATACATTTAGGATTGTTATATTTTGTCTCGTACATTTTTTTTTTTTTTTTTTTAGATGGAGTCTTGCTCTGTCGCCCAGGTTGGAGTGCAGTGGCACGATCTTGGCTCACTGCAAGCTCTGCCTCCCATGTTCACACCATTCTCCTGCCTCAGCATCCCGAATAGCTGGGACTACAGGTGCCCGCCACCACGCCTGGCTAATATTTTGTATTTTTAGTAGAGACGGGGTTTCACCATGTTAGCCAGGATGGTCTCGATCTCCTGACCTCGTGATCCACTCACCTCGGCCTCCCAAAGTGCTGGGATTACAGGTGTGAGCCACCGTGCCCGGCCTTGTCTTCTATTTTTTTGTAAGAGCTTCTATAGACTTGATATTATAACTTTTTTAAATGTTTGGAAGAATTAACCAGTGAGGCCATCTGGGCCTAGTGTTTCTTTGTGGGAAGGTTTTTAAATTACAAATCCAATTCCTTTAATCAGTGAAGGACTATTCCTATTTTCTATTTTTTCTTGAGTAAGCTTTGGTAGTTTGTGTATTTCAAGGAATTTTTAAAATTTCACCTAAGTTATGTAATTTATTGCCATAAATTGTTAATATTATTCTCCTAATTTTGATACCTGCCGGTTCTGTAGTGATAGCCCCTCTTTTATTGCTGATAACTGGTCATTGTACCTTGTCTTTTTTTCCCTTTTGTCATTCTGGCTACAGACTTATCAATATTATTGAGCTTTTCAAATAACCAGCTTTTGGTTTCACTGATTTTTCTCTACTCCTTCTGTATTTTCTATTTTATTGATTTATAATTTTATCTTTATTATTTTTCCTTCTGCTTATTTTGTGCTTAGTTTGCTCTTCTTTTTATATTTATTAAGGTGGAAGCTTACATCACTGTCTTGAAATCCTTCATCTTTCCTAATGTAAGCATTTAGTGCTATAAATTTTTCTCTAAGCTCTGCTTTAGCTGCATCCCACAAATATTATGTTGTTTTCATTTTTATTCAGTTGAATATATTTTATAATTTCCCTTGTGATTTTGTCTCTGACTCATGGGTTAATAGTGTATTATTTAATTTCCAAATATTTGGAGGATTTTTTGAGGCATCTTTATGTTTATGAATTCTAGTTTAAGTTCCTGGTGGTTACTGAACTTACTTTGTGTGCTTTTAATCCTTTTACATTTATTGAGATTTATTTTATGGCCCAGAATATGGTCTATCTTTGTGAATGTTTCCTGTTGTAATTGAAAAGAAGATGTATTTTGATGTAATTAGGAGAGTGTTCTATATTAAAGAAGATAGTTAATAGTGTCATTCATGTCTTCTGATATGGTTTGGCTGTGTCCCCATCCAAATCTCATCTTGAATTGTAGTTCCTGTAATCTCCATGTGTCACAGGAGGGACCTGATGGGAAGTGATTGGATCATGGGGGCAGTTTCTCCCATGCTGCTCTCGTGATAGTGAGTTCTCACGAGATCTGATGGTTTTAAAAGCATCTGGTTTTTCCCTTGCTAACCATTCTGTCTCCTGCCACCCTTTGAAGAGGTGCCCTTCCTCCGTGATTATATACCCAGTCTTGGGTATTTGTTCATAGCAGCGTGAGAATGGACTGATACATCTTCTCTATCAATTTTTGTCTACTTTTGTCAATTACTCAGAGAGAAATATTGTATTTTGCAACTATAAGTGTTGCTTTGTCAATTTCTCCCTTTAGCGTGATCAATTTTTGCTTTATTTTTCAAAGCTCTGTTATTAGGTGCACATACATTAAAGATTGTTACATTTTCTTGATGAATTAGTCTTTAGCATTGTATAATCTTTATCCCTGGTAAAATTCCTTATCCTGAAGTTTACTTTTTCAGATATTAATATAGCTATTCCATCTTACTTATTGATATGGTTTGGCTCTGGGTCCCCATGCAAATCTCATGTTGAACTGTAATTTTTCAGTGTTGTGGAGGGACCTAGTGGGAGGTGATTGGATCATGGGGACAGATTTCGCCCTTGCTGTTCTCCTGATAGTGAGTGAGTTCTCACAAGATCTGATGGTTTAAAAGTGTGTGGCACTTCCCCCTTCTCTCTCTGTCTCCCCTGCTGCCATGTGAAGATGTGCTTTCTTCCCCCTCACCTTCTGCCATGATTGTTAAGTTTCCTAAGGTCTCCACAGCCATGCCTGTGGAACTGTGAGTCAATTAAACCTCTTTTCTTTATAAGTTACTCAGTCTCTGACGGCTCTTTATAGCAGCGTGAGGCTGGACTAATACACTTATGATTGGTATATCTTTTTCCATCATTTTACATGTAATTTATTGGTGTCTTTATATTTGATACATGTTTCTTGAAGACAATATGTAGTTAGGTTTTGCTTTTATAATCCAGTCTGACCATTTCTGCCTTTTAATTGGAGCATTTAGACTATACTTAATGTAATTATTTATATGATTGGGTTTATATCTACCATCTTGCTATTTGTTTTCTCTTTATTCCATCTGTTCTTTGTTTCTTTTCCTTCTTGTCCTGTCTTATTTTGGGTTGAGCAGTTTTCATAATATTCTTTTATCTCTACTATTGCCTTACTAGCTATATCTTATAATTTTTCCTTTTGTAATGGCACTGTAGGATTTAAATACACATATTTAACTTTCCACAATTTACTTTCAAATAACATTACAATACTTAAAATATAGTTTAAGAACCTCACAACCAAATACTTCCATTTCTGCTCTCCTGCCTGTTGTGCTATTTTTGTGGTATGCTTCTACTTCTACATACGCTATGATCCCCACAATGCATTGTTACTGTTTTTATATTAAACAGACATTAAAACCAAGGAAATTTATTTTATATTTGACACATTTTTGCCAATTACAGTACTCTTCATTTCTTTGTTTAAGTCCAAATTTCCAACTGGCATAATTTTTCTTCTGCCCTAAGAATTTTCTTCAATATTTATTTCAGTGCCAATCTGCTGGCAATGAATTCTCTAACTCCTTGCTCATCTGAAGAAGTTCTTATTTTGTCTTCATTTTTTTTTTGATACAGGGTCTTTCTCTGTCACCCAGGCTGGATTGCAGTGGCATGATCATGGCTCACTGCAATCTTGACCTCCTGGACTCAAGTGATCCTCCAGCCTTAGCCTCTTGAATAGCTGGGACTACAGGTGCATGCCACCATGCCTGACTAAGTTTTGTATATTTTGTAGAGACAGGTTTTCGCCATGTTGGCCAGGCTGGTTTTGAACCCCTGGACTCAAGCAATACACCCACTTCAGCCTCTCAAAGTGCTGGGATTACAGGTGTGAGCCACTGCACCCAACCTTGTCTTCGTTTTTGAAAGATATTTTCCTTGGGCATGGAGTTTTAGAATGACAGATATTTATGGAAAGATATGACTGCATTATCTTCTGGTTTTGATAGTTTCTGATAAGAAGCCTCTTGTTGTTTGTATCTTTTATTTTCTGTGTACAATGGCTCTTTTTTTCTGGCTGACTTCAAGATTTTATCTTTGGTTCTGCAGCAGTTTGACTAGGATTTATCTAGATGTGTTTTTCTTTGCATTTATTCCATGGGGTTTTGCAGAGCTTCTTGGATCTGTGGTTTGTTGTCTTTTATTAGTTTTGGGGGAAAATTGGCCATTTAAAAAATTTTAATTTTCTATTCTTTCTGTTTCTATTTATTCTTCTCTGTTCTCTCTCCTTTAGCTAGGATTCCAATTACATATATACAGACCATTTGCACAGTTCTTGGGTAATCTGTTAATTTTTATTTTCACTATTCTTACTCTTTATATTTCAATTTGGATAATTTATATTACACTATCATCAAGGTCAAAGATTCTTTACTTTACTGTGTCCACTTTGCTAATAAACTCATTGACAGAATTCTTCATCACTGATACCGAGTTTGTTTCTAACATTTCTACTTGACTAGTCTTAATAGTTTCCATTGTTCTGCTGAAATTTCCCATCTGTTCTTAGAAGTCTGCCTTTTCCACTGCACCCTTCAACATATTTATCAGAGCTATCTTGTCTCTATCTGATAGTTCCAACATTTTGGCCATCTCTAAGATCTGGTTCTGTGTGTCTTAAAATCTTTGACTACCAGGCATTGTGTGTAATGGAACAGTAGTAAAGTAAATGATATTTATGCCTAGAAAGAAATTGAAATATTTCTTATGTCATGGCTTTGGTATAGGCCTCAAGTCAATCTAATCTGTAGTTGATTTAGGTTTAAGTTTTATTTATTTATCTGTTTATTTAGAGATAGAGGCTCACTATGTTGCCCAGGCTGATCTTGAACTCTTGGGTTGAAATGATCCTCCTGCCTCGGCCTCCCAAAGTGCTGGGATTACAGGCATGAGCCACAGTGCCCAGCTGGATTTAGGTTTTGTTGTTGCTATAGTTACCTTCGGTAGACTACAGGCTCCAAATTTCTCCAGTGGTGGACTGTCCCTACATTGTGTTCAATGAGGACTTGAGTCCCCCAGGGTCCCCACTCTGCACTCAGCATTGCATGCATGCAACACAGAGGAAATCTCTCTTCGTGTTCTAGTCCCTTCTCCAGCGGTGGACTGCTGTTACTTGTTGCTTGGTGCAAGGCTTGTGGTGGAGGCAGGGAATTCTTGATTATCCTGCTCTAGCTTTAGCCTTAGACAGTCTTGAGCCTGAGCCCCGGGAGTGGGGCTTTCTTAGTGTTCCTGTTTCTCCTCCAGTTTTTGACAACCTCAGCCTCTTATTCAGTGCAGGTACTAGAATGCAGGCTGACTTCCTCCCCTTCACCCCCGTGGGAACTAAACTCTGCCTTATTGGTTGGGGGATCTCGAGTGGGAGTGAGATTCCTGCTCTTTTCCCAGTAGTAGCAGCAGCCCTCCGTTTTATATCAGTGCAAAATCCTGGACACTAATGGGTTGCCTCTTCCTTGCCAGTGTCCAGCGGCTTTTCCTTTGGTTTTCTTTTCTCACTCTGTTGCCCAGGATGGAGTACAGCGGTGCTATCACGGCTCACTGCAGCCTCCAACTTCCCAGGCTCAGGTGATCCTCACACCAGCCTCCTAAGTAGCTGGGACTACAGGCATGCACCATCACATCTGGCTTTTTTTTTTTTTTTTTTTTTTTTTTTTTTTTAGAGACAGAGTTTTGCCATGTTGCCCAGGCTAGTCTCGAACCCCTAGGCTCAAGCAATTCGCCTACCTCGGCCACCCAAAGTATTGGGATTACTGGCATGAGCCAAGGCACCCGGCCCTGATGGCTTTTGCTTAGTGTCACTGTAGCATTGTAGTGGGAGGGTCTTCTACTCCTCCAGCAGAGGCAGTCAACATTTGCTTTATAGCAGGTCAGGGACCTGTGGGATGGGCATCTTAAATCAAAGCAAAGCCAGGGTACAGGTGTTTATCTCTTGGCAGCAGCCAATTACTACCTTGCACTCATGCAGAGCCCAGAGCACAGATGGGCTTCTCCAGGTACTCCTGCTCCACCCTCAACCCTTGGCACGTCTTGCATGGCTGTGTTACCATGGGGCCTCCCTCAGGCCCTGTCCCACTCCACATCATTCTCATGAGTGTCCAGTGGAGGACTGTAGGAAGAAACTGTCTGGGGGTACAGGTTACCCTTGTGTCTGGGGCTCCCAGTAAACTGCCACTCTAGCTAATGCTCAGCCATTAAGATTTCATTAAGGTATTAGTCATTTTCTCCTTATCTACTTTTGCGGCAACTACCTATTCCTCCATGCTCTGTCAAACATGAAACAGATCATGTGTTTCATCTATCAAAGATAATGCATTCTGGTTACCTCCAGAAACCAGTTTGCTTGGTGGCCTGTGACTTCAGCTCTCCAGTAGGCTAAAAAAAAAAAAAAAAAAAAAAAAGATTTGGTACATTATTTAGCTTTTCCATTGTTATAATGGGAACAGTGCTCCCATCTGGCTGTCTACTTTCTAGGTGGAAATCAAAATCATCTTAATACGGTTTTTACACAATTAAAAAAATCTCTTGTTTAACGTTTCTATTATGACTATATGCATTACATTCCATATCAAGTCATGTAGCAGCATTTCATTTTCTTGTACAACTTGGTTTTCTTGAAATTAATTGCTTCTTTTTATTTTTGCATTTACAAACTTTCTGTAAGACATCTCAAAAACAGTTTTTCTAGATGTTCAAACCTATTCGGTCGTCTATCTACTCTCCTTTTCCTCTTCCTTAATTTTTTCTTGAAGAACTCCCTCCCAGGGCATTCTTTTCTCCTGCTCCCTCCGGGTGGGAAATGCCCTAGTCCTGCTGTTCTTCACACATTTTCTGGGGAGTAGCTTTACCTCTCCCATGGTAGGACACAGGATTTCCTGTACCGTGTGTCTTCTTTCATGATTTACTCTCTCATTTTGTTGGAGCACATCCTCCAGCAGCTTCTCAAGAAAGGGTGTGTGTTTTGAAATTTTCAGTAATCCTTGGTTGACCGTTCAAGAGAGGAGCACTAAAAACCTAATTGCTTGGCAGAGCTTGGTGACTGGTGAAATTTCACTGTAAGTTAGGTCTTGGCCATGACATTGAGGAACACAAAAATGGAAGCAGCTATAGGATACTATTCTGGGAATGGTTAGCTCTTCAGAGACTTTTCTCCTGCCTTGGGGCATAACCCTGGCTGCTGCAGTCTTCTGGAATCTGAGTAGGGGAGGACATGGGGAGGGGATATTGTTTAATTCCCCCTTCTGCTCTGATTATGGTGCATCCTCTCTCCAGAGAGTAAACTTTGTGTGGAGCAGGATTGGGATGGTAGGATGGTGAGGAAACTCCTGAAAACTCGAGGTGGCAGGGGAGATCTGGGGACTGAGTTGGACATTAAAGACTCGCAACCAACGAATCTTGTTTTTATTTTTATTTTTTATTTTTTTGAGACAAGGTCTCATTCTGTTGCCCAGGCTGGAGTGCAGTGGTATGATTTTGACTCACTGCAGCCTCCATCTCCTGGGCTCAGGTGATTCTTCCACCTCACCCACCTGAGTAGCTGGGGACACAAGCGCAGGCCACCATACCCGGCTAATTTTTATATTTTTTTTGTAGAGTCAGGGTTTTGCCATGTTGCCCTGGCTGGTCTGGAACTCCTGGTCTCAAGCGATCCTTCTGCCTTGGCCTCCCAAAGTGTTTTAGATCACAGGCGTGAGCTGCCATGCCTGGACAACAATCCCTGTTTTTTTTTTTTCTGAGACACACAGTCTCACTCTGTTGCCCAGGCTGGAGTGCAGTGGCACCATCTCCGCTCACTGCAAGCTTTGCCTCCTGGGTCATGCCATTCTCCTGCCTCAGCCTCCTGAGTAGCTGGGACTACAGGCGCCTGCCACCACACCTGGCTAATTTTTTGTATTTTTAGTAGGGATGGGGTTTCACCATGTTAGCCAGGATGGTCTCGATCTCCTGATCTCATGATCCACCCGCCTCGGCCTCCCAAAGTGCTGGGATTACAGGTGTGAGCCACCGTGTCTGACCAACAATCCCTGTTTTTAGCCTCTTCCTTCATCCCCACTTCAGAAGTTTCTGATGCCTCCAGTTCTCAAGTGCTTCCAAGGTTGTGAGGTTTCTTGTCTCCCGCCAACACCACACCTCTCCCCACTGCAGGCACTTGGGTTCAACTTTTTTCAGTCTGCTAAATGTCTTACCAGGTGCCACCTACTTGTAGCCTCCAAAGTTTACCTGACATCTCCCATCTCTGCAGTTGTTTTCTTTCCCATTGTTCTCTCTTTGTGCCTGTTTTCTAGGGAGTAGCTTTACCTCTCCCATGGTAGGGTACAGGAAACCCTGTACCCTGTGTCTTTCATGATTTACTCTCTCGTTTTATTGGAGCACATCCTCCAGCAGCTTCCTGAGAGGCTTTGTGCCTCTTTTCTTCCTCATTGTACTGTTTTTCATGCCTATTTTCTTTCCCATTGTTCTGTGGCTTTATGCCTATTTTATTCATTCCCTCTCATGTTAATGGGGGTTTCAGGGGCACACATAAATTTGCTCTATTGAAGCAGAAGTTTATTAATTCATTTTAAAATGGAGGAAAATGAGGGCAGAGAGAGAGACAGATCCTACCCAAAGCCACATGATGAGTTAATAGCAGGGCTGGATGGAGTTTACATGTTGCTTTCTCCCAAACACCTTCCGTCTGGGTAGAAGCTGGTGTCCTGGGGAAGCCCCCAGATAGACTGCTTTTTGGGAGGGGGAGTATATCAGGCAGAGCTGCTAATGGCAGCCATTACTTGGTGGTCAAGGATTCTGGAGTCTTAGAGACCTGGCTTTAGGCAGGTTTAAGTAAAGCAAGACCCTTTGCCCTTCATCCTCAGCTTCCTCATCTGTGAAATGCAAGAGTGGTGAGGGTCAAATAAGATGCTGCATGTCCTACTATTGGGACATGCCAGACACCTAGAAGTTAGAGGCCGTTCTTTTATCATCACGATGATGGCATGTACCTTTTCCAGGGCCAGAGCCAGTTCTTGGAGGAGACTCAGCACAGGGCATGGATCACTGTGGTACTCTTTTCCTGTGCCTGTGCCTTCTGACTTTGCAGAATGCAACAGCAGGTAAGGGAGCTCTGCTGAACTGGGGGCAGCCCTAGCCCAGTCCTGGGACTATGATGCAAAAGGGGCAGGCATCAAACCCTGGGAGATTGAAAGGGGCCACTTAGGCTTCCTGGGGGCAGCAGGAGCTGCTTGTGAACTAGACTCTCAGGCTGGGATGGAAAGCCCAGAGGTGGTGGGGCCAGAGGGTAGCTGAGACACAAGCTGAGGGGGAGGTGTGTCCCCACAGAGACATGGAAAGAACTCCTCAGCTACATGGAGAATATGCAAGTGTCCAGAGCCCGGAGCCCGTTTTTTTACCTTCGGTGAGTTGGGGGTGGCCTTCTCCTGTTTAGAGCCAGCTGTGTCTCCCACCCCAAGCCTGCACCTTGAATCAGTGGGTCAGAGTTGGTCTTGTATAGACTCTTAACTGTGCATTTTTTCAGCACTTTTATTGAGTGCCTACTGCATGCCTGACACTAGGCTCTGCGGATGCAGGGTGGGCGTGTCACTGCCCTCATGAAGTTTATCATTGAGGAATGGGGGCCCTTAATCATGGATATCATGAAACTAAGTGTAGAATTGTGGGTCTCCATGCATTTTCCTGGGCAGGGACTCTAAAATTCTGGCTGGGTTCTCCAGGGTCTGTGACCCAAAGACTGAGCAGCTCTGGGTGAGCAGACAATGCTGAAGACTGGTCAGGGATAAGAGCGGCTACTGGGAAGCTGTGAGGGAGCAGTCAGGGAAGGCTTCCTGGAGAAGGTGACAACAAACTGGGACCTGAACAGGAGTTAATCGAGAGGAGGGGATAGATGGGGTAGGGAGGTAACAGTGTGCCAAGGACACTGTGTATGCAGTGGTCTGGAGGTGGGAGTCGCAGGGGTGTGGGTGGGGAGGCCCTGCCCTCCCAGGCTGTCTAGAGCTCCCTCTCACCCTTACCCCACTCTGGGCTCTGGCCTCCCTGGCCGTCTCTCTGGGCTGCAGTCAACTTCACCAGCTGGAGCAGATGCTACTGAACACCAGCTTCCCGGGCTACAACCTGACCTTGCAGACACCCGCCATCCAGTCTCTGGCCTTCAAGCTGAGCTGCAACTTCTCTGGCCTCTCACTGAGCAGTGCCACTCTGAAGCGGGTGCCCCAGGTCAGAGGCTGCAGGTGGTGGTGGTGGGGGCGTGGCCAGCTGCCCCTGCCCTAGAAGTCCTCCAGGGGTTTAAGGTGTGGACTTTCTTTAGGCTCCACCGTCCTCCTCCCCACACCCCCCAGTCCAGGCTCTGCCCTAACTGGCAGTGAGTTACCTCCTCTGTAAAATGGGGCTGATACTCGCTGTGTGAATTGTGGAAAGGGTGGTGCTTTATGGCCCCTCTAGGGTGGAGTCTTCTTCCTGCTTTGGCTGGAGGCTACCCCCTGGGGGAGGCAGCTGTGAGAGAGGCCAGGAACCCTGGCTCCTTTTAGGACCCTGGGATGATTGGCTGGATCCCTGGCGGGGGCTGGGCTGGGGCTGAGTGCTGAGGTAGCTCCATCTTCAGGGGCCCAGTGGGTCAGGTAAACACCCCAAACTCAGGAACAGCATGGAGGGAAGGCCTGGGATCTCGGGAAGTTTGGGAGGAGATGCAGCCTGGGGGGCGAAGGTTCTGTGGGTGGAAACCCCAAGGAAGGTTTCATGGGGAGTGGGAGGCAGTGAAGGTGTTGGGGTCAGGTCTACAGGTCCTGGTTGCCAGACTCAGCTTGTCTGTGACCCTCTGCAGGCTCGGGGTCAGCATGCCCGGGGTCAGTATGCCTGGGGTCAGCATGCCATGCAGTTCCCCGCCGAGCTGACCCAGGATGCCTGCAAGACCCGGCCCGGGGAGCTGCGGCTCATCTGTATCTACTTCTCCAATGCCCACTTTTTCAAGGTCAGTGTGATGGCGGGCCAAGGAGGGTGGGTGCCGGCCCCTTCTTAGGATCCACTGCAGGTGCCCATGTCACTGCCTGGCCTCTGGGTGACCAGCACTGAGTGAGACCAACCAGTCGGCTGTGCAATGCAAGCCAGCCATTGTCCCTCTGTGGGCCTCAGTTTCCCTGCCAGCTTTAGCAGAATGGTAGGAAGGCACAATTACAATCTGCAAATAAGACCTAAGAAACCTACTATGTGCCTGTCGCTAGGCGGGAGACAGACAAGAAGACACTTGTTCCCTGCGCTCAGAGAACTCTCTGTCTTCATGCTTAGACTAAGACCTTAGAGGTTTTTTTTTTTTTTTTTTTTTTTTTTTTTTTTGTCAGAGTCTCGCTCTGTTGCCCAGGCTGGAGTGCAGTGGCATGATCTCGGCTCACTGCAACCTCCGCCTCCTAGGTTCAAGCGATTCCCCTGCCTCAGCCTCCCTGGGATTACAGGCGTGCATCACCATGCCCAGCTAATTTTGTATTTTTAGTAGAGACCGGGTTTAACCATGTTGGCGAGGCTGATCCTGAACTCCTGGCCTCAAGTGATCTGCCCGCCTCAGCCTCCCAAAATGCTAGGATTATAGGCGTGAGCCACTGTGCCCGGCCAGACCTTAGAGATTTAATGTCAGCACAAGGTCGATAATAGCCACAAAGATCCAGAGCGATGGATGAGTCAGTGTGGGGTCAGGGCTCTTCCCAGTGGGCAGTCCAGGGGAGCTTCTGGGGAAGGCGCCTTTCAACTTTGGCTTTGAAAGTGTGTGAGGATAGTGGTGAGGTGGAGGGTGTGGGGCTGGAATGCATTAAACGAATGGGACGTGAAGCAGGGGGCGGTGAGAGGACAGCTTTCCCCCTGGCAGGAACAGCACATGCAAAGGCTGGGAGGCTGGGAGGCTGGGAAGGCTGGGAGGCTGGGAGGCTGAGAAGGCTGGGAGGCTGGGAGGTTGAGAAGGCTGGGAGGCTGGGAAGGCTGGGAGGCTGGGAGGCTGAGAAGGCTGGGAGGCTGGGAGGCTGGGAAGGCTGGGAGGCTGGGAGGCTGAGAAGGCTGGGAGGCTGGGAGGCTGGGAAGGCTGGGAGGCTGGGAGGCTGGGAAGGCTGGGAGGCTGGGAGGCTGGGAGGCTGGGAAGGCTGGGAGGCTGGGAGGTTGAGAAGGCTGGGAGGCTGGGAAGGCTGGGAGGCTGGGAAGGCTGGGAGGCTGGGAGGTTGAGAAGGCTGGGAGGCTGGGAAGGCTGGGAGGCTGGGAGGCTGAGAAGGCTGGGAGGCTGGGAGGTTGAGAAGGCTGGGAGGCTGAGAAGGCTGGGAGGCTGGGAGGCTGAGAAGGCTGGGAGGCTGGGAGGTTGAGAAGGCTGGGAGGCTGGGAAGGCTGGGAGGCTGGGAGGCTGGGAAGGCTGGGAGGCTGGGAGGCTGGGAAGGCTGGGAGGCTGGGAGGCTGGGAAGGCTGGGAAGCTGGGAGGCTGGGAAGGCTGGGAAGCTGGGAGGCTGGGAAGGCTTTCATGCTGCACACGTGAAACTCTTGCTGCTTGTTCTCATCCAGGGAAGCGGGGCTCAGACCTTACCCAGGGCCTCCCGATTTCCCCCCCCACTCAACCCTTCTCCTGCTGCCCTTCCAGGATGAAAACAACTCATCTCTGCTCAATAACTACGTCCTGGGGGCCCAGCTGAGTCATGGACACGTGAACAACCTCAGGGATCCGGTGAACATCAGCTTCTGGCACAACCAAAGCCTGGTACTGCTGGGGGCGCCCCCATTTCCCCTGCACCCCTGCCCCTCTGTGACTCTCCTGTTGAACATTGGTTTGACCAGACCCAAACCTGTGGAACCCTCTTGGAAATCCATCACACTTTGAAAATTCCTGCTCAAGAAATAAGAAAGAGAGGTTTTTACTCATGCATTTGTCAGGATGCTTTCAGTTGCAAGTGAGAAAAGACCACCTCAAGCCAGCTTGAGCACAGAGGGAACTGATTGGCACACATCAATGAAATGTCTAGGGGTGGTCCACCAGCTTCAGGCACAGCTGGATCCAGGGACAGATCTGATGCCCTCGTGGCTCAGTCTGTCTCCATCTCAGCAATGGTCTCCTGCCTGGGCTGTCCATTCTGTGGCATGATGGATGCTGAAGAGCCAGACTTCCTTTCCTTCTTCCCATCAGGCTCTTCCCTCCACTCTCCATCCCCAACCTGCCCCAGTGCAGACCAGGGTCTCAGGATCTTAAAGGTTCATCTGGGTCATGTGTACATCCCTTTACCTGTCACTATGTCCAGGGGGATGGAAGGTGTGGATTGGCCAGGCCTGGGTCACAGGGCCCAGGGACTGGGGTGAAAGAATGAGCTCCTAGGGGAAGTGCAGATGCTGATCCTGGAACAAAGAAAGGGCTGCTCATTGGGGGTGGGGGCAGAGTGGGGTGGCTCACAAGCCTCAGTGCCTCCTTTTCTGGTTCCTGCCATTCCTGAAAAGCCCGGAGCCTCTGCTTTCTGCTCCATCTTCCCTTCAGCCTCACCAGGACTGCCCTGCACTGTAAATTTCACCATCATCCTTTCCTTTCATCTCTGGGCTTTTGCCACTATGGTTCCCTCCACCTGGAATGCCCTTGCCCTACTCATATAGAAATCCAACACATCCTCTAAGGCCTCAGGGCCCCCACCTCCCCTTCTCCCTTTGGGTCAGCTCTGCCTGCCCTCCATGGTTTTCCGTGACTGTCTATGTCATTTCCTCCACCTCTCCACCCACGTGACTTGGCGTTAGGGTTGTCTGTAGATGCGTCTCCCCCAGCCAGGCATGGGTCTGAGCACGTTGCTGTTCCCCACGGGGACGAGGGGAAGGGATCAGCTGGTTATGGAGTGCCTACTGTATAAAAGGTCAGAGCTGGACACTCAAGATTCCATGTTGCCCTTTGTTTTTCCACCGTTCTTGTAATATGGGTATGAATGATCCTATTCTGCAGATGACTAAACTGAGGCGCAGAGCAACTTGGCATCTTGCCCGGGTCGCTCTGAGAGCCCACAGTGGAGATGGGACTGGAATCTGAGACTGTCTGAGGCCAAAGGCCAGCCAGTGCCTGGTAAAATGTTGGCGAATGGACAGTTGAGTCACCGTTGGCCCCCAGGACTCCCAGACACTGATCTGCAGCCTTTCCTCTGCACCCTATGACTGACTCCAGCATCTTCACCCAGGAAGGCTATACTCTGAGCTGTGTCTTCTGGAAGGAGGGAGCCAGGAAACAGCCCTGGGGCGGCTGGAGCCCTGAGGGCTGTCGTACAGAGCAGCCCTCCCACTCTCAGGTGCTCTGCCGCTGCAACCACCTCACCTACTTTGCTGTTCTCATGGTATGTATGCATCCTGAGTGGGGCCCAGAGCTGTAGAGGGCCCTGTGTCTGTGGCAGAGGAGAAAGGCAAAAGCTGGTGCAAGGGGCAGAAAACCCAACTTAAATGGGCTTAAGCAAAAAAAAAGAAAAGAAAGAAAATTTAAGGATTCATGTTCCTGAAAAGGCTGGGGTAGGCTTCAGGCATGGCTTGATCCAGGGGCTGATCACTAAGATCACTAAGATAGCACTCTATCTCTGTCCCTCAACTGTGCTTGCTCTGTGCTGGCTTAGCCCTCAAATAGGAACTCCTAATATGAGATAATAATATAGCTGGCAGCAGTTCCAGGCTCATGCCCTGCAAGCTTTCAGACCAGTGGAATAAAATCTTTTACCCAGTTCTGCCAGCCATGTGCTCATCCCTGAACCAATCACTATAGGCAGGAGGAGGGAGGGCCCTGCTTGACCAGGCCTAGCGCACCTTTCTGCACAGAGAGGGCAAAGTGGTGGAACCCCCCAGGTGCATAGGGAGTAGGGGAAGGGAGGCACTCATAGCAGAAGAGGGAGATGGGAGCTGTGGCGGGGGCAAAACTCACTGTATCTGCCATGGCCTCGTTCAGGCCAGGTCCATGGCTAGGCTTGTGGGGAAGGGGACTTGGAGAGGAGGCCTCAGGAGGTCTCTCTGACTGAGGCTGGGAGGGAGGGCGATACTATGCTTCTGGCCTCCAGCCCCTCTTCCCTCCTGCAGCAATTCTCCCCGGCCCTGGTCCCTGCAGAGTTGCTGGCACCTCTTACATACATCTCCCTCGTGGGCTGCAGCATCTCCATCGTGGCCTCACTGATCACGGTCCTGTTGCACTTCCATTCCAGGTATTCCACTGCCACAGTGCTGGGCCTGCCCCCAACTGTGGCACATCACCCTTCCTTGTGTCCCATTTAGTCAACTAGAACTGGGTGTGCCTCTCCAGAGGGTGGGGGCCAGGAGGTGGGAGACCAGCCTCTTGGTGCGACTGCTGTGGGATCCCTGCCCCTTCTTCACCTCATTTTCCCCATCGGCATGCACCAGTGGGTAGTGCTGCCTGGATGATGTCCCTGGGCCATGGAGGGCCATGCTCTCACCTGCAGGAAGAAGATTGACTCTTTAGCACGCATCCATATGAACCTGCACGCCTCCGTGCTGCTCCTGAACATCACCTTCCTGCTGAGCCCCGCATTTGCCATGTCTCCTGTGCCCCAGTCAGCGTGCACGGCTCTGGCTGCTGCCCTGCACTACGCGCTGCTCAGCTGCCTCACCTGGATGGCCATCGAGGGCTTCAACCTCTACCTCCTCCTCGGGCGCGTCTACAACATCTACATCCGCAGATATGTGCTCAAGCTTGGTGTGCTAGGCTGGGGTAAGCACAGCATCTCTCCTCTCCTTCTCCTCAGACCTCCGGCGGGCAGGATATTGACCCCTTTTAGTCCTTTCTTTCCCCTCCTCCTCATCATCATAGTGGCCATTACATGACCACTAGCTGTGATCTCTGTCTACACCCACCTCTACTTTCTACATTACTAATTTTATCACCTCTTCCACCTCCATCATCACCATCATCACCTCCTCCACCTCCTTCACCACCATCATCACCTCCTTCACCTCCGTTATCAGCATCACCTCCTCCACCTCCATCACTACCATCATCATCTCCTCTACTTCCGTTATCACCATCACCTCCTCCACCTCCATCACCACCTCCTCCACCTTCATCACCATCATCATCACCTCCTCCACCTCTACCACCTCCTCCACCACCACCATCATCTCCTCCACCTCCATCACCACCTCCTCCACCTCCATCACCTCCATCATCACCTCCACCTCCATCATCACCATCACCTCCATCACCACCTCCACCTCCATCATCACCATCACCTCTTCCACCTCCATCACCACCACCTCCACTTCCATCACCTCCATCACCACCTCCTCCACCTCTATCACATCCATCGTTACCTCCTTCACCTCCATCACCACCTCCTTCACATCCATCATCACCTCCTCCACCTCCATCACCTCCATCACCTCCATCATCACCTCCTCCACCTCCATCACCTCCTCCATCTCCTCCACCTCCATCACCACCATCATCATCACCTCTTCCACCTCCATCTTCACCATCACCTCCTCCATCTCCTCCATCTCCATTACCACCATCATCACCTCCTCACCTCCATCACCTCCATCATCACCTCCTCCACCTCAATCACCTCCATCATCACCTCCTCTACCTCCATCACCTCCTCCATCTCCTCCACCTCCTTCATCTCCTCCACCTCTATCACCACCATTATCACCTCCTCCACCTCTGTTATCAACATCACCTCCTCCAGCTCCTCCACCTCTATCACCACCATCATCACTTCCTCCACCTCCATCGCCATCATCTTCACCTCCTCCATCTCCTCCACCTCCATCACCTCCATCATCACCTCCTCCACCTCCATCACCTCCTCCATCTCCTTCATCTCTTCCACCTCTATCACTACCATTATCACCTCCTCCACCTGTTATCAACATCACTTCTTCCATCTCCTCTACTTCTGTCACCACCATCATCACCTCCTCCACCTCCATTGCCATCATCATCACCTCCTCCATCTCCTCCACCTCTATCATTGCCATCATCACCTCCTCCACCTCCATCATCACCATCACTTCCTCCATCTCCTCCACCTCCATCATCACCATCATCACCTGCTCCATCTCCTCCACCTCCATCATCACCTCCTCCATTTCCTCCATCTCTGTCATCACCATCGTCACCTCCTCCACCTCCATCATCACCTCCTCCACCTCTGTCACCACCTCCTCCACCTCCATTGCCATCATCATCACCTCCTCCACCTCTATCACCACCATCACCTCTTCCACCTCCATCGCCATCATCATCACCTCCTCCACCTCTGTCACCACCATCATCACCTTCTCCACCTCCATCACCATCATCATCACCTCCTCCACCTCCATCACCATCATCATCACCTCCTCCACCTCCATTCATCATCACCTCCTCCATCTCCTCCACCCCTATCATCACCATCATTACCTCTTCCACCTTCATCATCACCGTCATCACTTCCTCCACCTCCATCATCACCATCACCTCCATTTCCTCTACCTCTATTATCACCATCATCACCTCCTCCACCTCCATCATCACCATCATCACCATCACCTCCTCCATCTCCTCCACCTCTATTATCACCATCATCACCTCCTCCACCTCCATCATCACCATCATCACCTCCTGTAGCTCCATCATCACCATCACCTCCATCTCCTCCACCTCTATCATCACCATCACCTCCACCTCCTTCATCACCATCACCTGATTCATCTTCCACCTCCATCATCACCATCATCACCTCCTCCACCTCCATCATCACAATCATCACCTCCTCTAGCTCCATCATCACCATCACCTCCATCTCCTCCACCTCTATCATCACCATCACCTCCACCTCCTTCATCACCATCACCTGATTCATCTTCCACCTCCATCATCACCATCATCACCTCCTCCACCTCCATCATCACCATCATCACCTCCTCTAGCTCCATCATCACCATCATCTCCGTTTCCTCCACCTCTATCATCACTATCACCTCCTCCACCTCCTTCATCACCATCACCTGCTTCATCTCCTCCACCTCTGTCACCACCATCACCTCCTCCACCTCCATCGCCATCATCATCACCTCCTCCATCTCCTCCACCTCTATCATCACCATCATCACCTCCTCCATCTCCATCATCACCATCATCAACACCTTCACCTCCTTCATCACCATCACCTGCTTCATCTCCTCCACCTCTGTCACCACCATTATCACCTCCTCTCCCTCCATCACCATCACCATCACCTCCTCCATCTCCTTCACCTCTATCAGCACCATCATCACCTCCTCCACCTCCATCATCACCATCATCACCTCCTCCACCTCTATCACCATCACCTCCTCTATCTCCTCCACCTCTATCATCATCATCACCTCTTTCACCTCTATCATCACCATCACCTCCTCCATCTTCTCCACCTCTGTCATCACTATCATCACCTCCTCCACCTCCACTATCACCATCATCACCTACATCTCCTCCACTTCCATCATCACCATCATCTCCTCTACCTCCATCACCACCATCATTTCCTCTACCTCCTTCACCACCGTCACCACCTCCTCCACCTCCATCACCACCATCATCACTTCTTCCACCTTCTCTATCTCCAACAGTACCATCACTGCTACCTTCATCACCGTCCTTGCCCCTTTCTTGCTTATTTCTATTTCCTCAGAAGTTCCCCAGTCCTCCCTCCCATTTGCTCCCCACCATCACCGTCCCGGTGTGACCACTCCTCCCTCCACCACTGTTCCATTGTAGAACTGAGCTTCCTCCAAACCACCAGGCTTATTGCTCTGAAGCTGGGGGCTCAGAACAGTCTCCTCCCAGTTGTCCCTTGCCCAGTGGAATTCTGTGTCAGCAGCCCCAGGGACCAAGGGCCAGCCCTCTCCCACATCTCCTGAGCCTTTGTCTCACCTCTCAGGGGTCCCAGCCCTCCTGGTGCTGCTTTGCCTCTCTGTCAAGAGCTCAGTGTACGGACCCCACACAATCCCCGTCTTCAACAGCTGGGAGAATGGCACGGGCTTCCAGAACATGTCCATGTGAGTGCCCTCAGGGCTGAGTGGGCTCCCTGGCTCTGACAGAAGGGCCACATGGGCCTGGGACTCCAAATGGAATATTCTGTAGGCAAGGCACTGGCTGTGGGGCAGAGAGGGAGCTGGGGTTGACAGGGGAGTTTGCAGGGGGCTCCGTCACATCCCTTCCATGGATCCAGGTCTCCTGCAGAGGCAGCCTTGTATTCTATGCTGACAAAATCTACGGAGCCACATCTGTTCGCCAACATGCCAGGGCAGCCGGGCCTCCCGTCTCCTCTGTCCTGCCCTGTCCTCCAGTGCCCAGGCCCTAAGGGTCTGGCTCAGCCTGCACTTGACTCTGTTCCCCTGCAGACCACCTTGCTGCACCTACCCAGGCTCCGACTCCTCCCGATCTGCCCTGGGCACTGCCAGGCCTCTCAAGCCCTCCTAGTCGGACAAGAATGCTGTGGGGGCTGGGCTTGGGGGAGGCAAGGAGAGGCAGCGAGGTAGGCCTTTGGGGGCCGGGGGACACGCTACTGCTTTTTTTATAGCCCCTCCCTGCAGGTGAGGACATTAAGGACACTATTTATTATTATGCAGCATTTCTAACAGCCAGACATAGACTAGCCTAAGGAACCCCTGCTGGCCTGTCACTCACTTGCAGTTGGCTGTGGAACCTTCTTTTTCCTTCTTGGCTGATGAAGGCTCAGGATAGCTGGGGGCTGATTCTGTGGCAGGCCTTGGGTATCAGCCGGTTTCGTTTTCACAAGGGCAAGGGCTGGGTCCTGTTGCCAGCCCTATTTTACAGTTAGGGCCCCTGAGAAACAGGCAGCTTCAGAACTCTACCTGAGGAGCCCCAGCCAGTCAGGGCAGAGCTGGGGCGTGGTCTCTGGCAGGCTGGTCCAGAGCCTGGCCCCCAGCCCCTGAAGCAAGGCCGGGGGACTGCGTGGTACATAGGTGGGCCTGATCCCTCACAGTGAGGCTTGGGTGTATCAGAGGACATGTGACTTCAATTTACATGAATTGTTCTCTGCAATCTCCTTGACAGCCCATAAGGCAAGTGCATAATCATCCCCATCCTACAGATGAAGAAATAGAATCTCTGGCCTCAGTTTACATACTCTTTGAAGATGTATTTTCTTTTCTTTCTTTCTTTCTTTTTTTTTTTTTTGAGATGCAGTTTTGCTCTTGTTGCCCAGGCTGGAGTGCAATGGCGCGATCTCAGCTCACTTCAACCTCTGCCTCCTGGGTTCAAGCGATTCTCCTGCCTCAGCCTCCCGAGTAGCTGGGATTACAGGTGCCTGCCACCATGCTCAGTTAATTTTTGTATTTTTAGTAGCGATAGGGTTTCAGCATGTTGGCCAAACTGGTCTCAACTGACCTCAGGTGATCCTTCTGCCTTGGCCTCCCAAAGTGCTGGGATTACAGGTGTGAGCCACTATGCCCAGCCTATTTTCTTATGTAATAATGTGATGAGGACAAAGGAGCTATAGTGACACATCCACAGGACCCACTAATGCACAGATGTTAGAGAACACCCACCTACGAGCCAGTTTCTCCGTGGGTCTCCCTCACTCTCCCCTCTCCTCTCAGGAAACAATTACCTTGGGGTTTGTGACTTTTTTCCTCTTCAATTTAAACATCTCTTACTATGTATATACACATTCCTAAACCCAAACATCAGTTAAAAACCAAAAACAGGCCGGGCGCGGTGCCTCACGCCTGTAATCCCAGCACTTTGGGAGGCCGAGGCGGGCGGATCACGAGGTCAGGAGATCGAGACCATCCTGGCTAACACAGTGAAACCCCATCTCTACTAAAAACACAAAAAATTAGCTGGGCATGGTGGTGGGCGCTTGTAGTCCTAACTACTTGGGAGGCTGAGGCAAGAGAATGGCATGAACCCGGGAGGTGGAGATTACAGTGAGCCGAGATAGCGTCACTGCACTCCAGCCTGGGCAACAGCAAGACTCCGACTTGAAACAAACAAACAAACAAAACACATCCTGGCCAACTTGGAGAAATCTCATCTGTACTAAAAATACAAAAATTAGCCAGGCGTGGTGGTGTGCACCTGTAATCCCAGCTACTCAGGAGGCTGAGTCAGGAGAATCGCTTGAACCTGGGAGGTGGAGGTTGCAGTGAGCTGAGATTGCGCCACTGCACTCCAGCCTGGAGAGAGAATGAGACTCCATCTCAAAAAACAAAACAAATACAACCCTTGAAAATCATTCAGATGTCCGCTGACGGGATGCTGGCTGAATGGACTGTGGTAGAGCTGCCCCTGTGGGGATATTCCCTAACGGTGAGAGTGAGTCCCCACTCATCAACTCGGAGGAATCCCAAAATAATGTCCTGGGACCCTTGTGACTGTAGGGGCAGGAGCCACGAAGCGAACCTAAGCAGGGGATTGTGACAGTTAGGGGCTCAGGCTCTGGGCCGGGGGCATTAGGTTCCAGCTTTGCCTCTAACTGGAATGTGTTCCTGAGCCAGAGCCTGAGTTTCCTCATCTGCAAAATGAGGATGATTATGTACTTGCTTTATGGGTTGTCATGGAGATTGCAGGGGACAATTCACATAAAGCACATCATTACTGATGGGGGGTGTCCAGGTTCTTGGCATCTTGAACAAAGAATTGGACAAGTCTAGGCATGGTGGCTCATGCCTGTAATCCCAGCACTTTGGAAGGCCGAGGCAGGTGGATCAGCTGAGGTCAGGAGTTCGAGGTCAGCCTCGACAACATGTTGAAACCCCATCTTTACTAAAAATACATAAAAATTAGCCGGGTGTGATGTTGGGTACCTGTAGTCCCAGCTACTCAGGAGGCTGAGAGAGGAGAATTGCTTGAACCCGGGAGGCGGAGGTTGCAGTGAGCCAAGATCACGCCACTGCACTCCAGCCTGGCAGCAGAGACTCCCTCTCAAAAAAAAAAAAAAGGAAAAAAGAAAAAGGACAAAGTGTACAGAGTGAGGAATGAATTAAGCAACAAAAGCAGAGATTGATTGAAAATGAAAGCATGTGCAGGAGTGGGCCAGAGCATAGGGCCTCAAGAGTCGTGTTACAGAATTTGTGGAGATTTAAGTACCCTCTAGAGGTTTCCACTGGTTACTTGGTGTACGCCCTCTGTCAATGAGGAGGATGAAGTAAAGTTACAAAGTCATTTGACATACGCCCTATGTAAATAGAGAGGATATTTCCTGTCATAGCTGAAGTGTTTCCATTTGATTTATTTTTATTTATTTTGAGATGGAATCTCGCTCTGTCACCCAGGCTGGAGTGCAATGGTGCGATTTCGGCTCACTGCAACCTCTGCCTCTCAGGTTCAAGTGATTCTCCTGTCTCAGCCTCCCTAGTAGCTGGAATTACAGGCACCCGCCACCATGCCCAGCTAATTTTTGTATTTTTAATACAGACGGGGTTTCACCATGTTGGTTAGGATGGTCTCCAACTCCTGACCTCAAGTGATCAGCCCACCTTGGCCTCCCAAAGTGCTGGGATTACAGGCGTGAGCCACTGCGCCTGGCCTCCATTTGATTTAGTTCTAGGAAGTCCTTATGTTCCTGTCTCTGAACCCTATTCTCCTGCCTCAGCATGACATTGTGTCTGACTAAAAGGTGGCATCTGTCTTGAAGGTGTCTTGGGGAGGCAGAGGGTGGAGGCCTCTGGGAGGGCCCGGGATCAGGGCTGGCTTTGGTCAGTTCTCCATGGCTCTGTGCTCAGCCCTCAGTGAGCCTCCTGCTGCTCTGCGTGCTCTCAGGTTGACACTTGGAGGGCCCTTGTCCACAAGCCATGGGTTGGCAGCCTGCCCACTGTCCAGCGCAGGCCATGGTGGCCCCGTCTAGGTGGGGAGAGGCTCCTGGGTAGGGATGTCCCACTGCAGAGATGAAGATGAGGCGGCGACAACCATGTAGTGGAGTGGAAGGGGGAGTTTCCAGGAAAGAGGGCTCTGGGCCAAGCGTCCAATAGAAGATGGGGCACGCCGGCCTCGGGCTGGCTGTGGAAGCAGAGAGGAGTGAGATGTGGAAAGGAGACAGGAAGAATTTTCAGGGTGGTGAAGACACGCGGACGTGAGAGAAACCACTGTGGCTGGAAAGGTGGGCATGAGGGAGCTTCAGATCGTTGACCGAGGCGGCAGATGTGTCTTCTGGTGGTGGCCTGGCTGGAAAGCCGGGTGAGGGGCTTCACCGTGTGTTCAGTCAGGCAAGAAACAATAGAGCCTGAGCCAGGAGACCGAGTGGGGCTTCAGGGAGTGACGCTGTCCTCCGCGTGGGCCTAGGAGCCACCGTGAGCCCGACACATCACCTTCCCCTGCAGGTGCTGGGTTCGGAGCCCTGTGGTACACAGTGTCCTGGTCATGGGCTACGGTGGCCTCACGTCCCTTTTCAACCTGGTGGTGCTGGCCTGGGCGCTGTGGACCCTGCGCAGGCTGCGGGTGCGGGCGGACGCACCGAATGCCAGGGCCTGCCATGACACTGTCACCGTGCTGGGCCTCACCGTGCTGCTGGGAACCACCTGGGCCTTGGCCTTCTTTTCTTTTGGCATCTTCCTGCTGCCCCAGCTGTTCCTCTTCACCATCTTAAACTCGCTCTACGGTAGGGCTGGAGGGCGGCCTGGAGGAAGCCACCTGGCAGGGGGTGTATGGCTGGTGGGATGTTCACTGCCAAAGGGGTTCAGGTGAAGGGGGCGAGTGGGGCACTGACATCTAACCCACAGCCCCATTAGCTAAGCTGGTGGGGGCTACATCTGCATGAAGGTACTCTATGGTCTGGCCGCAGCAGCTCTTCCAGCTCTGAGGCTCTGCCGCTGCTGGCCTCCTACAGTAAGAGATTCTGAGAGTTGCTCATGGGCCCCAGAGAGGCCAGCTTGCTGCAGCCACGGAGACCCTGGCCTCTGGGGAAGCCCACGCTGCCCTGTAGCACTCCCACCTACCAGCCTTTCTCTTGCAGGTTTCTTCCTTTTCCTGTGGTTCTGCTCCCAGCGATGCCGCTCAGAAGCAGAGGCCAAGGCACAGGTAGAGGCCTTCAGCTCCTCCCAGACAACGCCGTAGTCTGGGCCTCCTGGCCTGGAACCCTCAGCCTCTCTGGCTGCCAGCAGCCTGAGGCCATGGATTCCGCTAGAGGGTGGCAGGCTTGCTACTGGACCCCGGAGGCCACTGTGACCCTCAAGGGGCCTTTTCCACTTCCACAGCCTCTCCAGGCACTGAGGGGAAGGTGTTGCTCTACCTCTCCCTGACATTTTGCTCCAGGGCAGATCCAACCTCACCTGGGGCAGCAAACTTTGTCCTGGCACCTGGGCCCAGCTGTCCAGGGATGTGGGCAGAGCACCAGCCTGGGCATCAGGAGGCCGAGTTTCAAGACCTGGTTCTGAGTCTGTATGACCCTGGGCCTGCCACTTCTCACCGACCCTGGGTATCCACAGCTGTGACATGGGGGCAAGTGGCTTTGTCCAGCTTAACCCAGGAGCTTAGTAAATATTGCATAAGACCAGGGGGAAGAGTGTCACTGTGGGGTGGGAATTCCCACAGCCTCCACCTGCTTGCTAGGGGCAGGATCTCATCCAAGCTGCCATGGAAGCACCTGCTCGGCCCTGTCATCTTCCTCCTGGGGAGGGCCAGACGGCATCTTGGCTTGGGGCAGGTGGGACCTACCCAGGGTCTGAGACTTTACTGGCCTATGCCTGAGGCCTCTTTTCCTTTAACTCCCTAAATAATGATGACTCCAAGTCCAAGCCCACCCTTCCCAAAGACTGGGAGGTTCAGCCCTTCCCAGAGGCTCCTCCTGCGTACTCCCAAGACTTCTACAGACCATTTGGACCAGTAGCCCATCCCACAGAATTTTCTTGCAGGGCAGAGGAAAACACTTCTTTCTCCTCCTGCTGAATCAGCTGGACCCCAGTGACCTGGCTATTTGGTGATTGGGCAGGATTGAATTTGCCCTGGTAGGCGTGAGAGTGTGGGTTTTAAATCCAAAGCTCAGGCCATAGTTGCAGAGAATCACCCTTACCCCAGACCTGTCAGACCCTGTGGGAGACAGCGCTCATGAAGCCAGTGCGTTTCCCCGGACGAACACGAGGGGGCGCCGCTGGCCAACACTCAGAGGCCCTTGGTGCCAAGACTGCATCTGGAATAGCTCAAACACCTGTTTGCAGACCCCATGCACTAGCTGGAGGGGCCGTAATTGCAGGACTGTGCCTGCTGAGTGACCCACTTCCTCCAGGAGGAAAGGCAACACACATTTACACGGCCATTTGTCTCTTTTCCCAATGCGCCGTTGCGCTGTCACTTTTGGGGGCTGCACCCCAGATATAGCTGGCACCAGAGCAGGGCTGGGGTAGGTGCTCAGGGCCCTGCCCCAGGCCATCGGGCAGTTTTGATGACCTCGAAGGTCACAGGCAGAAAATGGGAGCAGGATTTTCTCTGGAAAAGTTCTCCTGGGACATCTTCTGCTCTTCTGTACATTTCTAGACGCAAGTAACTCCTTCACCAAGCAGTGAGTGGCACAAGCTCTGGAGCCAGGCTGCTTGGGCTCCAGTGCCAGCTCTGCCACTTGCTAGCTGTGAGACTGTGGACAAGCCACTCAGCCTCTCTGTGCCTCAGTTTTCCTATTTGTAAAATAGAAGCCAGTGGTACCTATTTTGAGGACTAAGTAAAATAATTCAAATAAAGAGACTTGGCACAGAGTAAGTGCTCAGTAAACGGTTACTGGTATTATCATTAGTATTTTTGCTATTATTATTATTAACAGTGTTGACTGAGTTTCAGAGGCCAGCCTGTCCAAGCCCCAGGCCCAGCTCTGCTCAACCTTGCAGGCACAACCCCTTCTTAGGCACATCTCACCATGCCTCAGTTTCTTTCCCCAGAGGGGCCTCTACTCCCACCTTGCTGGCTTTCTGCTGTTGTAGGAATAGTCCCCACACAGTGCAGCCTCCAGGCCGTGCCACATGTCCCCTGACCTCCCAGTTCCCCAATCTTCCAGTCTGTTGAAATTCCTGGTGGTCATTTATCACATCTTCTACAAAATCGCCCCAGTGGTGGATAGAGAAGGCCTCTTTCCCACACTAACTCACTCCAGGCAGAGTCTCCCCACCCCCACCACCATCTGGGTGATGTGAGCACCCATCCAAGCTCCCATGGTTAAGCCCAGGCTCTCCAGGCCTTGGAGTGGGGGGGTCCCCATGCTAATGAGGGTCCCGAGGAATCATGGGAACCTTTAGCTCTTCTCTTGGACAGCTCCAGGGGAGCTGGGGGACACAGGCTCCTGCTGTGGCTGGGTTTGCATAGAGCCCTCCAGCCCAGAGCCTGGCCCCAGACCTCACCAAGCCCAGGGATGCCCAAGGGAGGATGTGGCCACAGTGACACGGGATGAGACTGGCAGTTTCAGGAAGCAACCCCAAGCTTGTGGCCCTGAGCCCCGCTGGGGTCCAGGCCCTGGGCAGGGACCACTTCCTGGAAATGTCTCACCTGGGTGTGGGGGAGGGACTGAGGGAGATGGTGTGGAACCAGGGTCCCATGTCCCCCTTCCTCTCCCTCCCAGCAAAGCCCAGATGGGGCCCTGGGGCCCGAGGGCCAGCTCTTGGGAGCTTCCAGACTCTGCCGGAGGATGGAATGGGGTGGAGTCTGGGGACTGCTGTTCAGGGCCAGGGACTCAGAGCAGGCACTTGGTGAACGGATGACACGTAAATGTCAACGGGACCACAGATTAGGAGATTTCTGTGTGTGGTTTTGTTACTGTTATTTCAGAAAGGGGTGTTTGCATGTGTGTGTGTGTGCAGGGCTATTGAAAATAGGGTTGTCAGATAAAATACCAGATGCCCAATTTGGAAGACATACTAAAACATTATTCGTTGTTTACCTGGATTCACATGTAGCAGGGTATCCTTTGTATTGATGTATTTTGATTTTTGCTAAACCTGGAAACTCTAATGAGAAGAGCATTGGCTCAGGAGTCCAGGGTGTGGACTCTTCACTCTCTAAATCCACCCAGGCTGTGCTGAGGGGGCAGCCCCCCGGCCCACTGGATGAGTCCCCCTCATTCACAGCCCACTCAGCTTGAGGTGTTCCTATTGCCAGTCAAAGCCGCCTCCAGAAACCCCAAGGGGTCTGCCTTGGGTGTCCCCACCCCTGCTATCAGCCCTGGTGCAGACCTAGCCTCCATCTCCTGCAGAGGCCCCGTGGCCTCCCTGCCTCCCCACTCCCAATTCCAACTTCATCCAGAAGCTAGAGGGTGTTTTCCATCCTGCAGCCTGCCCGTGTCCTCCCCTGCGGAAGCCCTTCCACGGCACCCCCTCTTCATTGCCACACTCCCCACTGGAACTGGAAAGGCTCAGGGTCCGGCTTGTGTCCCCCTCTCCAGCTGTGTCTTACCACTCCTTCCCCCATCCTCCTCGGTGCTGCCACACTGAACAGCTTTCAGTTCCCTGAACAGGTTCTTTCTCATCTCTGGGCTGTTCTCTGTCTGGAAGGCTCTCCTGTGTGTCTCGTTTGTGGAGTGATGGCGACACATCCTTCAAGTCTCAGCCTTGCACATCCTCATTCCCCTCAGTCCAGACTGGGAAGTGGTCCCTGACCTGCAAATCTAGGGTGGAGCCTCCTTTCAGCCCCACCACTCCCGCCCTCCCCCTCTGACAGATGTTCTTTCTCTGTGTTATGACTGTCCCTGTCTGTCTCAGCTGCCAGACTGAGAGCATTTTGGAGACAGGTGCTGTGTCTCATTGACTCATTCATTCACCCATCACGTAATTGTTAAACACTTGTTATATTCTAGGCACTGCACTAGTTGCTGAGGATATATAAATGAACAAGTCATCACATTCTTGTGGGGAAGGAATGTCTTACACTGAACAGTTTAACAAAGAGACAGACAGGACAGGTGGTGACAAGTGCTGAGAAGAAAAATTAAGGAGGGTGAGGGAATAGAGTGGCCAAGAGCCTGGGTTTCAACAGAAGGAGCTGGAGAATGAACCCAGGGGCACTGGAGCTGGGGGCATGGGAGAGTATCAGAGAGCTGGCATGAACTGGCTTATTGTCTGGAGGGGAGGGCTGGTTCCGAAGCCAGTCTTATAGCAATTTTTTCCATTTGGTGATAGTGACTTTGGAAGAGCTAGGGGTGGGGAAGATGAGAAGTTGAATCTCCTCTGAGATACAACTCTCTGAGGGGACTGAGGTGGTCCTGGGTTGGGGTGCGCCCTGCTACTGGCAAGAGAGAAGCAAACTCAATATGGAGGAAAGCTTCCCTTGGTTAGGCCAGGAGGATGCCCAGAGTGAGATCAGGCAATGGGCTTCAATACCAAACTTACCAAATCACAAGAAAGTAAGCCACTGAGTGAGAGTCAGCAGAAAAGAAGGAAGTAACAGATTTAGACCCCAGGGATGGAATACAGAATAGCCATACATGACATGTTTAAAGAAACACAAGATGCAATCGCAAACTTGAGCATATAAATGAACAGGAATGAAGAGAGAGAAATATTTGGGGGGAAAAAAAGGAACTTCAAGAAATAAAATATTATCTCAAGTTGGATATGGTATCTCATGCCTTTAATCCTAGTGACTCAAGAAGCTGAGGCGGGAGGATCACTTGAGGCCAGAAGTTTCAGACCACCCTGGGCAACATAGCAAGACCCCTGTCCTATAAAAAAAAAAGCCAGGCATGGTGGGGGCATACCTGTAGTTCTAGTTACTTGGGAGACTGAGGCAGGAGGATTGCTTGAGCCCAGGTGTTTGAGGCTGCAGTGAGCTATAATCACTCCACTGCACTCAAGCCTGAGTGACAGAACAAGACCTTGTCTCTACTAAAAAAAAATAAAAATAAAAAATACCTCAAAATCTAAAATTCAACTAACAGTAAACAGTTGAATAGAGAGTTAATTAGCCCAGCATGGTGGCATGTGCCTATAGTCCCAGCTACTCAGGAAGCTACTCAGGTGGGAGGATGGTTCGAGCCTGGGAGGCAGAGGTTGTAGTGAGCCGAGATTGTGCCACTGCACTCCAACCTGGGCAATAGGGCCAGATCTTGTTTTAACAACAACAGCAACAACAAAAACAAACAAACGAGAGAATTAGTAAGCCTGGAGTTATATACATAAAGCATGCAACAGAGATAAGAAGATGGATAACATGAAAAGAGCTTAAGAGATACAGAGAATAAGAATGAGAAGATCTTATAAGAGTCCCAAAAGAAGAAAATAAAGGGAGCGGAAAAGAGGCGGTATTTGAAGACGAAATGGCTGCACGTTTTCCAGAGCGATGAAAAAACAGTCTCAGAAGCAGGAAACACGAAGTATCTCAAGCATAATACATAAATCCATGCTTATA
Organism: Macaca fascicularis; assembly: GCF_037993035.2. NCBI lineage: Eukaryota > Metazoa > Chordata > Mammalia > Primates > Cercopithecidae > Macaca > Macaca fascicularis. The sequence goes on from NC_088394.1 coordinate 53,685,820, forward strand.
CACATTTTATTGAAACTACAGGATGTCGGAGAGAAACGATGAAAGCAGGCAGAGAGAAAGGACAGATTGCCTATCAAGGACAACAGAACGTGAGCTGGCTTCTCAACCACCGTGACAAAAGCTAGGAGGTGAGAGTACTAGCTTTAAAGTGATGACAGCAAATAAATGTCCACTTAGAAGTGTGTCCAGCAGGGGCCAGGTGCTGTGGCTCACGTCTGTAATCCTAGCACTTTGGGAGGCCGCAGTGGGCAGATACCTGAGGTCAAGAGTTCGAGACCAGCCTGGCCAACATGACGAAACCTCATCTTTACTAAAAATACAAAAGTAGCCAGGTGTGGCGGTGCATGCCTGTAATCCCAGCTACTTGGGAGGCTGAGGCAGGAGAATCACTTGAACCCGGGAGGTGGAGGTTGCAGTGAGCCAAGATTGTGCCACTGCACTCTAGCCTGGGTGACAAGAGCGAAACTCCATCTAAAAAAAAAAAAAAAAAAAAAAAAAAAAAAAAAAAAATGCGTCCAGCAAAACTGTTACTGGTGGAAGATATCCAAGTTACTGTTAGTGAATCCATTTGGATCTGCAGTAACCTCTTGCCTCCTCAGAAGAAAGAATTTGACTGAGGGGTATAAGGCAAAAGGAGAGACTGAGCGAAGTTCAGAGCAGGAGTCAAAGTTTATTGAAAAGCTTTAGGGCTGGGCGCGGTGTTTCACACCTGTAATCCCAGCACTTTGGGAGGCCGAGGCGGACGGATCACTTGAGGTCAGGAATTTGAGACCCCCCTGGCTAACATGTTGAAACCATGTCTCTACTAAAAACATAAAAATTAGCTGGGCCTGGTGGTGGGTGCCTGTAATCCCAGCTACTCAAGAGGCTGAGGCACGAGAATTGCTTGAACCCAGGAGGCAGAGGTTGCAGTGGCCTGGGCAACACAGTGAGACTCCGTCTCAAACAAAACAAAACAAAACAAAAGAAGGCCAAGCGGTTGACCTGAGAAACCGAGTGCACAGCTTGGCCTCTTGACTTGGGGTTTGATACCTTGGCATACGTCCAGGATCTTGAAAGTAAGCTGCTTCCCACTCCTGAGATCTTACTGGGAAGCTGCTGATCGCTTGCAGGTGTTTTCTATTAGGAGACTGCCTTTCCCCCGTACTGGCTGTGACCAATTACTTTACAGAAACAGTTAACAACCAACTGACCACCGCCTGATGGTCACCCAACACTCCTAGTGTGTGTGTGTGTGTGTGTGTGTTGGGGGAAAGTCCTTTCCTGCCCTGCTCATACCTAACTAGTTACCCACTGTAATAAAACTACCATTCAAGAACCAAGACAAAAAGGAAAAAAAATACATATAACATATACAGGTAAATAAAAGCTGAGAATGACCCAAAGAAACTCCCAAAGGCTGTACCTCAAGAAGGAAAATGATTCCAGGTCAGCCTAAGATGCAAGAAGAAGGAATGGTGAGGTTAGAAAATGGTAAAAGGGGTCGGGCGCAGTGGCTCACGCCTGTAATCCCAGCACTTTGGGAGGCTGAGGTGGGTAGATCATGAGGTCAGGTGATCGAGACCATCCTGGCTAAATGGTGAAACACTCTCTCTACTAAAAATACAAAAAATTAGCTGGGCGTGGTGGCACGTGCCTGTAGTCCCAGCTACTCAGGAGGCTGAGACAGGAAAATGGCATGAACCTGGGAGGTGGAGGTTGCAGTGAGCCAAGATCACGCCATTGTACTCCAGCCTGGGCAACAGAGTGAGACTCTGTCTCAAAAAAAAAAAGTATAAGGCAAAAATTGAAAGAAGTTTTTCAAGCTCAAAATAATTGGAGAGTTATGCCATATCCATGGATTGGAAGACTCAATATTGTTAAGATGAGAGGATTCTCTAAACTGGAGAGATTCAATGAAATCCCAAGCAAAATCACAACAGACTTTTTTCCCACAAAGGCACAAAGGCAATTGAATGGAGGTAAAGGATAATCTTTTCAACAAATGATGCTGGAACAAATAAGCATCTATATGCAAAAAATATGAACCTTGACCCATATCTCACACCATGGACAAAAATTAACTAAGTGAATCATAGATCTAAACATAAAGTACAAAGCTATAATACCTCTAGAAGAAAACATAGGCAAAAATCACTGTGACTGTGGTTAGACAAACATATCTTAGGACACAAAACAGGCAAAAATAGATAAACTAGACTTCATTCATAGAGAAACCAGACCTATTTATCAAAAATAGATAAACTAGACCTCACCTCTGCTCTTCAGAAGACACTCTTAAGGAGAAATAAAAGGAAAAACTAGAAGAAAAACTTTGCAGAAATACATACCTGACAAAGGACTTATATCCAGAATATGTAAGAACTCACATGCTGGATGCGATGGCTCACACCAGTAATCCCAGCACTTTGGGAGGCCAAGGTGGGCAGATCACCTGAGGTCAGGGGTTTCGAGAGCAGCCTGGCAAACATGGTGAAATCCCATCTCTACTAAAAATACAAAAATTAGCCAGGTGTGGTGGTACATGCCAGTAATCCCAGTTCCTTGGGAGGCTGAGGAAGGAGAATAGCTTGAACCCGGGAGGCGGAGGTTGCAGTGTCCAGATCGCGCCACTATACTCCAGCCTGGGCGACGAGTGAAATGCTGTCTCAAAAAAAAAAAAAAAAAGGAAAAAAGAACTCTTACATCTAAAAAAAATTCAAATAAAAGATGGACAAAAGGTTTGAACGGACATTTCACCAGTGAAGGGATATGGATGGAAAAGAAGCACATGAAAAGATGCTCAACATCTTTAATGATAAAGGAGATGCAAATTAAAACCACAATAAGAATATGCTATACATCTATTAGTAAACTACATAAAAAACAAACGCAAAACCCCAAATTGACTATGCCAAGTGCTAACCAGGGTACAAAGCAGCTGGCACTGTCATATACTGCTGGTGGAAATACACATGGTACAGTCACTTCGGAAAACAGATTGACAGTTTCTCACAAGTTAAATATACACCGACTTTATGCTCTAGCAATCCCACTCCTAGATATTTATCCAGACAAATAAAAACACATGTCTGCACTGATACCTGTATGCAAACATTTAAAGCATAACAGCTCTACTGAGACATAATTCATATACCATAAAGCTAACCGTTTAAAGTTTTCCGTGTAGTGGTTGCGGTTGTAAAACCATTACCACTATCTAATTTTGGAGCTTTTTCATCATTCCAGAGAAAGACCTCATACTCATTAGCAGTAACTCCCCACTTCTCTCTCCTCCCAGACCCTGGCAAACTATTTATCTACTTTCTGTCTCTATGAATTTACCTATTCTGGACATTAATTATTCAATATAAATGAAATCACATATATCACAAGTAGAATCTTTTGTTCGGAGATTTTTTCTTAACTTAGCATGATATTTTCAAGGTTTATTCATGTTGTAGAACGTATCAGAATTTCATTCTGTTTTCTGGCTGAATAATATTCTACTGTGAATATACCACATTTTGTTTAACAATTCATCTTTTTTTTTTTTTTTGAGACAGAGTCTTGCTCTGTTGCCCAGGCTGGAGTGCAGTGACGCAAACACGGTTCACTGTAGCCTCGACTTCCTGGGCTCAAGTGATTCTTCCACTTCAGCCTCCCAAGTAGCTGGGACTACAGGCACATGCCACCACGCCCGGCTAAATCTTTTATTTTTTGTAGTGATGGGGTTTCACCATGTTGCCCAGGCTCGTCTCAAACTTCTGGCCTCAAGGGATTCCTCTGCCTTGGTGGCCTAAAGTGCTGGGATTACAGGTGTGAGCCACAAAATCCAGCTGGGACTTTTTTTTTTTTTTTTGAGATAGAGTCTTGCTCTGTCCCCTAAGCTGGAGAATAGTAACACAATCTTGGCTCACTGCACCCTCTGCCTCCCAGGTTCATGGGATTCTCCTGCCTCAGCCTCCCCAAGTAGCTGTGACTGCAGGCGTGCGCTACCATGACCGGCTAATTTTTGTGTTTTTGGTAGAGACGAGTTTTGCCATCTTGGCCATTCTGGTCCTGAACTCCTAACCTAGGGTGATCCGCCCGCCTCAGCTTCCCAAAGTGCTGGGATTACAGGTGTAAGCCACTGTGCCTGGCTGAGACTTTTTAAGCTATTAAAAATATAATATATTCTGAGAGTGGTGGTGATTGCATAACTGTGTATATAAAAACTCACAGAACTGCTCATTTATAAAGTACATTATATTGTGTTTAAATTTACTCCAATAAACTTGACTTCTAAAAGTTGATAGAGGCCGGGCGCAGTGTCTCATGCCTGTAATCTCAGCACTTTGGGAGGCCGAGGTGGGGCAGATCACAGGGTCAGGAGTTTGAGACCAGCCTGACCAACGTGGTGAAACCCTGTCTCTACTAAAAATACAAAAATTAGCTGGGTGTGGTGGCACATGCCTGTAGTTCCAGTTACTTGGGAGGCCAAGGCAGGAGAATTGCTTGAACCTGGGTAGGGAGAGCAGTTGCAGTGTGCTGAGATTGCGCCTTTGTGCTCCAGCCTGGGTGACAGAGTGAGACTCCATCTAAAAAAAAAAAAAAAAAAAAAAAAAAGGATAGAATAGGGAGAAACTGACAAATGTACCACCAACGTGGCATATTTAAAATGCTTCTCTTAATTATTGATAGCAAAGCTGAAAAAAATAGCAAAGATGTGAACATCAAGATTAAACTTGATCTAATGGACAGTGATTCAATCCCACCTTCCACAGTTAGGCGCTCCCCAAGCAATCACGGACCATTTACAAAAACTGATTGTATGCCAGGTTAGAAAGCAAGTTCCAAAACATTTCAAAGAAGAGATACAGGTCGATTATCCCTTACCCATAATGCTTGGGATCAGAAGTGCTTAGGATTTTGGATTTTTTTTTTTCTTATTTGAAATATTTGCATTATATACTTACTGGTTCAGCATCCCTAACCTGAAAATTTGAAATCCAAAATGGTCCAATGAGCTTTTCTTTTCTTCTTCCTTCCTTCCTTCCTTCCTCCCTCCCTTCCTCCCTCCCTCCCTCCTTCCTTCCTTCCTTCTTCTCTCCTTCCCTCCCTTCCTCCCTCCCTTCCTTCCTTCCTTCCTCCCTCCCTCTTTCCTTCCTTCCTTCTTCTCTTTCCCTCCCTCCCTCCCTCCTTCCTTCCTTCTTCTCTCCTTCCCTCCCACTCACCCTCCCTCCCTCCTTTCTTTCTTTCTTTCTTTCTTTCTTTCTTTCTTTCTTTCTTTCTTTCTTTCTTTCTTTCTTTCTTTCTTTCTTTCTTTCTTTCTCTTTCTTTCTTTCTTTCTTTCTTTCTTTCTTTCTTTCTTTCTTTCTTTCTTTCTTTCTTTCTTTCTTTTTCTTTCCTCTTTCTTTATTTCCTGTCTTTCTCTCTTTCTTTTCTCTCTCTCTCCCCTCCTTCTATCCCCCTCTCGCTCTGTTTCTTTTTTTTTGGGACAGAGTCTTGCTGTGTTGGCCAGGGTGGAGTACAGTGGCACTATCATAGCTCACCAAGTATACTGGGCTCAAGGGATCCTCCTACTTCATTCTCCTAAGTAACTGGAACTACGGGTGTGCACCACCACACCTGGCTAATTTTTAAAATTTTGCAGAGACAGGGTCTCACTATGTTGTCCAGGTTGGTTTCGAACTCCTGGGCTCAAGTGATCCTCTCACCTCAACATCCCGAAGTGCTGGGATTAACAGCGTAAGCTACTGTGTCCAACCCCAATGAGCATTTGAGTGTCATGTCTGTGATTTAAAAGTTTTAAATTTTGGGCCAGGTGTGGTGGCTCACGCCTGTAATTGCAGCGCTTTGGGAGGTTGAGGTGGGCACATCACTTGAGGTCAGGAGTTCGAGACTAGCCTAGTCAACATGGCAAAACCCTGTTTCTACTAAAAACAGAAAAATTAGCTGGGCATGGTGGTGCACACCTGTGGTCCCAGCTACTTGGGAGGCTGAGGCAGGAGAATCACTTGAACCCAGGAGGCAGAGGTTGCAGTGAGCCGAGACTGTGCCACTGCACTCCAGCCTGGGCGACAGAGTGGGACCCTGTCTTAAAACAACAATAGCAACAAACACAACAAACAAAAAAAATATAAAAGTTTTTTTTTTTTTTTTTTTTTTTTTGAGACGGAGTCTTGCTGTGTCGCCCAGGCTGGAGTGCAGTGGCCGGATCTCAGCTCATTGCAAGCTCCGCCTCCCGGGTTTTTACGCCATTCTCCTGCCTCAGCCTCCCGAGTAGCTGGGACTACAGGCGCCCACCACCTCGCCCGGCTAGTTTTTTGTATTTTTTAGTAGAGACGGGGTTTCACCGTGTTAGCCAGGATGGTCTCGAACTCCTGACGTCGTGATCCGCCCGTCTCGGCCTCCCAAAGTGCTGGGATTACAGGCTTGAGCCACCGCGCCCGGCCAAAAGTTTTAAAATTTTTGAGCATTTTGGATTTTGGATTTTCAGATTAGGGATACTCAACCTGTATTTGATAGAGGACATTCTTATATCATAATGCAATGAAGTTAGAGGGTAATAACAAAAATACAATTTAAAAAATCCCCATATATTTAGGAATTTGTCACAGGGATCAACAAACTGACCAAAGAAACAGAGAAGAAAGCCCAGAAGCAGATGCAGGCAGACGTGGAGCTCTGAGCTCTGCCAGTGGGAACATGTCAGATCAGTGTGCAAGAACGACTGTTCATTACTCAGAGTGGGTAAAGTTGGTTGTTCATGTGAGGGGAAAGTGCAGTTGGATCACTACCTTATAGCATAACCAAGACGCAGTTCTAAATGGATTAATAGAGGTACAACTTTAACACTGTTTGGAGAAAACATAGGTTAATATCTTTCTGCCTTCAGGGAAAGAATTCTTAAATAAAATACACCAAAAAGCATTAACTGTGATACAATAATTGATACAATTAAAAAATAACAATTTTGTTTCCCCAAAGATACCATTAAGCAAGTGAAAACACAACTAAATCTGTGAGAGACATATACACATATACATGTATGATCAGGATTGGTATCAAAAACCCCTATGGACTAGCAAGAAAAGGATAAATGGGCAAAAAAAACCCATGAACCAGCATTTCACCAAAGATGAAACAGCTATGGCCAAAAAAATATGACGAGATGCTTAAGCCCACTGGCGATCAGGCACATGGAAATCAAGACCACAACGAGACATCATTCTCCACACTTTTGATTGGTAAACATTATGATGTCTGACACCGCTCAGTGTTGGCAAGGACGTGGTTCAACAGGAACTCTCAGAATTGTTGGTGAGAGTGTAATTAGTTCAAGCACTTTGGAAAAGCAGTTAGGCATTTCTCTTTGTACAGAGCAGGGGTCCCCGACCCCCAGGCCGTGAACTGGCTGGGGAGAAATCATTATCACCTGAGCTCCGCCTCCTGTCAGATCAGGGGCAGCATCAGACTCTCATAGGACTGAGAACCCTATTGTGAACTGTGCGTGCGAGGGATCTAGATTGTATACTCCTTATGAGAATCTAATGCCTGATGATCTGAGGTGGAACAGTTTCATCCTGAAACCATTCCTCGCTGTGCACCCCAAATCTGTGGAAAAATTGTCTTCCATGAAACCAGTCCCTGGTGCCCAAAAGATTGGGGATCGCTGGTATGGAGGCACACTGGCACACCTATGCTCTGGCAAATCTACCTCCCTACTATATCTAAGGGGAAGCCTTGCAGTGTTCCTAGAGACACACCTGAGAATGTTCATAACAGCGTTGTTAGTAATCACAGAAACAGCCCAACTTCCCCTTGATAGGAGAGTGGCCTTGTGGTATCATCACAGAACAGAACATTCTAAACCTCTAAAGCAAATGGACCACAGCTACCAGCCACAGCGTGGGCGAAGCTAAGACACATAGGTATTGATTAAAAAAAACAAACAAAAAAAAGTCCCAGAGACTACAGTTTCATACCTTTAAAAATTTTACTTAATTATTTTACTTTTTTTTTTTTTTTGGAGACAGAGTCTTACTCTATCGCCCAGGCTGGATTCCAGATTCCAGTGGCATGACCTCGGCTCATTGCAACCTCCACCTCCTGGGTTCAAGCAATTCTTCTGCCTCAGTTTCCCAAATAGCTGGGACTATAGGTGCACACCACCACGCTCAGCTAATTTTTGTATTTTTAGTAGAGATGGGATTTCACTGTGTTGGCCATATGATCCTCCCACCTCAGCCTCTGGAGTAGCTGGGACTACAAGCACACCACCACACCCAGTTATTTTTATTTTTTATTTTTTGTAGAGACGGGGGCCTCACTATGTTGCCCAGGCTGAGATTACAGGCATGTAATCTTGGTGGATACGCCTTTTTTTGTTTTGGAGACAGTGTCTTGCTCTGTCACCCAGACTGGAGGGCAGGGGTGCAATCTCGGCTCACTGCAACCTCTGTATTCCAGGCTCAGGCAATTCTCCTGCCTCAGCCTCCCAAGTAGCTGGAGTTACAGGCGTGTGCCACCATACCTGGCTAATTTTTTGTATTTTTAGTAGAGATTGATTTTCATCATGTTAGCCAGGCTGGTCTCAAACTCCTGGCCTCAAGTTGATCTGCCTACCTCGGCCTCCCAAAGTGCTGAGATTACAGGCGTGAGCCACCCGCCCAGCCCATACATTTTTAATAATGGTTTAATGCCAAGAAAAAGTAAGTAATACGTATCTAAACACTTACACTGCACTGAACTTTACAGACAGAGCTGTAAAGGGTACATACAAAATTCAGGATGCCTCTGGGGTTGGGGAGGGGAGATAAGGAAGGGTAGAGGAGACTCAGGAATTTGGATTTTATTTGCAGGCAAAGGAGGGAGCACTGTTTCTAAGACGAGTGATGATACCACCATATTATTGAAAAATGATGAAAGAGAGCGTGGGGAAAACTGCTGTCTTCCATATTCAGGCTTTTTCTTCTCTGAGCCCATTTCCTCCCTAGCAATGATAAGAGGAAAACACTCCCGGTGAGTCAGATGCTCTCTAAATATGGTTGCCTGTTGAATGTTGACACCAGCCCTGTGTTTAGTGTCATCCTGAGAACACGCATGAGAAGCTGAAGCACAGACAGGTTAAGTGGCTCGCCTAGGGTCACATAGGTACTCAGCGCTGGAGCTGAGATCACACCAGGCTCTGCTTCCCCACCAGAACCGTGAGAGGTTAGGAGTGACCCTACTGGACAGGGATATCTGAGGTGGGAGGGGCTGTGTGTGTGCTCATGCTGAGGCCGGCATGCTGAGAACATCAACCTCAATTTTCCTCCCCACAGGGTCTGGCGGGGAGGCAGGGAGCAAGGTCGTTAAGGATGGGCAGGGTGAGGGGGGGATTCCCTGACAGCCTGGGTTCTGCCCCTCACTCGCTACAGGCCCACGCAAGCCTCTTGGCCTCTCTGAGGTTCTGTATTCTCACCTGTCAAACGGGGGTTGTCTTGGGTGTTACTTCAAGGGCTGATGAGAAAGGGATGAGTGTCCTGGCTCACTGCCTGGCGTGACAAGCAATGCATAAATGTATGCTGTATGAGTCACCTGTCCACGGTGGCCCCAGCAGCTCTCTCTAGCAGGGTTTGGCCAAGACTAGGTCCTTCAGAGTGCAAGCAAAGTCCTGGTTTAGTGCCTAGCACACTATAGATGTGGCAAACTGTGTCCAAGAGTGTTTTGATGGGAACCTGCCTGGATGACAGAAGATCAGAGTGTTCTGGAAGGTCCCACCCTTCCCAGCTTCTCACAGACCCTACGGCCCCCAGCAGCCAAGCCAGGCTCTGGGGTGATCATTCCCATAGCAACCACCAGGGGTCAGGCTGGCCACTTCTGCCTTCTTCCCTTGTCCCAGCACCTGTGGGTGGCGATGACGTCCCTGCCATCTATGAGGAGGAGCATTTCCAACAAGAGCAGATTTGAGGCCCTGGCTTGACTTTCCCAGTCCTGTTAAAGAAGAACATTGGTAAGTGTGTCCATCCATCTGTTGGACTGTCTGTTGTTCTAACCCATCCATTTATACGTCTGTCCATTCATCCATTTATCTGTTCATTCTTTTGTCTGCCCATCCATCCGTTATCCCTTTGTCTTCTATTTCCTCAGCTATCCATTCATCTCTTCCTTCATCCAGCCATTCATCTGACTATCTATCTGTCCATTGTCCTCCACCCGTCATCCATCCATCCTTCCTCCTTCATCTACTCATCTGTCCATCTGTCCATTCTAATGTCTGTGCATCCATCTGTCCATCCATCCATCCATCCATCCATCCTTCCTTCCTCCTTCATCCGCTCATCTGTCCATCTGTCCATTCTAATGTCTGTGGGTTTACCTCTCCATCCATCCATCCATCCATCCATCCATCCATCCATCCATCCAATGTTCAAACACCTGTCCATCTACCCTCTGTCTATCCAACATGCAGTGAGACCTTCTGTTGAGCCAGGACTTGCTCAGCTCCAGGGTACCCTATGAAGGAAGGAGACCTGGTTCCCGCTTCTGCCACTTCACTCCCCCACCTTTGGCTCACCATTTGCTGGGGCCTGGAGAGGTATTAGGCAGTGCTAACATAGTGAGATGTGTGTGGTCAAGCTTGGGAGTGCAAAAATGTCATATTTCTTTATTATTTTTTACATCACATTAGACTCCAAGGCCTTCCATCCCCTGCATGGGTAGGAAATTCAATTTGTCTTTTGTGGAGAAGGCCCTTGGGTTAAACAAAAATCTGGGTGGCTTAGGTTGCTTGCTCCTGGAAGGAAAACGGGGAAAGGGCCTGGAGTTAGACTTCATGGTCTCATCGTGGTTCTCTGCACCCTCCAGGCTTGGTCCAGGGAAAGCTTTGCTAAGGCTGAGAAGCCTCCTTCTCAGAAGCACCCCGGACCTGCTTTCAGGCTGTGCCTGGCACAGTGGGAGTCTCTGGTCTCAGACAGGCCCTGCATTTGTTCCCTTACCCAGGAACCCAGGCTGCAGGAACACAGACCTCTCTGGAGTGCCTGGAGCCTGTGGGCTTGGCTGCTTCCGCTAGTGGGTGTTAGAGTGGGGAGAGAGGTGTCAACCAGCCTGAGTCAGGCGGTGCAGGGCAGGAGGGTTTCCTATGGAAGGTGACTTCTACACCAAGACCACAGTGTCGAATAGGGTTAGGCAGGAGAAAAGGGAGGGGAAGTGGCACAGGCTTGGGGTTGGGGGTGATTGGGTGAGAAAGAGAATGCAGGAGAGTGGGCTTGGTGAGCAGAGTGGCGGTGGGAGGAGCTGGAGAGAAACTGGAAAAATAAGGAAGGGCCAATTATGGTGCTCGGGAAGTAAGGAGATACTGAAGGTCTTTGACCAGGGGAGTTCCTGATCCAAGTGGTGTTTCAAAAAGATCACTGTGGCAGTGGGTGGAGACAGGTTGGAGTGGCATCCAGGGAGGAGTAGCTGTCCTAGATTGTCCTTGAGCATCAGCAGCAGATGATGGTGAGCCACCCCACCTGGGTCATGCTGCCACCAGGAATGAAGGGAGGGGTGAGGCTCTGGGAGGTGTTGGGAGGTAGAACCCACACTGCAGGTCAGGTGAGGGTGGGGCATCATCAAGGCTGAAGTCTTGGACTCTTGTGTAGTTGGGGTGGCCTGTCTGTAACTAAGGTGAGGAACCCAAGGGAGGGAAGAGAATTGGTGATGTGTGTGGGTCAGTTTGATTGATAGATTGATGGATTTTCAGAGACAGGATCTACTCTGTTGCCTAGGCTGGAGTGCAGTGGCACAATCAGAGCTCACTGCAGCCTCAAACTCCTTGGCTCAAGTGATCCTCCCATCTCAGCCTCCTGAGTAGCTGCAACTACCAGTGTGCATCACGATGCCCAGCTATTTTTAAATTTTTCTGTAGAGATGGGGGTCTTGCTTCATTGCCTAGGCTGGTCTTGAACTCCTGGCTTCAAGTGACCCTCCTGCCGCAGCCTTCCAAAGCATAAGGATTATATGTGTGAACCACCATGCCTGGGCTAGTTATTTATTTTTAAGCATTAAAAAATGGTGAACTATGCAGAATACACAGGATATACCCATAGTTTAACAAAAATGATAAAGCAAATCCCTATGTAACTACAACCCTGGTAAAGAAAGAGAACATTGCCACCACCCCAGAAACCCCCATCCCCAATCCTCCATCACAACCTCACTGTGCTGGAGAGGGAAACACTATTCCAACACTTAGAGGAATCTCTCTCTCACTTTTATTTATGATTTTACCACTTGTACAGTTGTAAACAATACAGTTTTAGCTCTTTCGTGTTAGTTTTGAAACAATACAGTTTTAGTTTTGCTTATTTTGGAAGATTACATGAATGAAACTCACCTTCCTTTACTCAACGTTATGTTTGGAAGATTCATCTGCATTGCTGTATGTAGAAGTAGTTCATTCCTGTTCATTGCTGTATACTATTCCAATATGTGAACATACTCTGATTTATTAATCCATTCATTTCCTGATGGATGTTGGGATGTTTGCAGGTTAAAGCTGTTATGAACAATGCTACTATAAGCATTCTTATAAGTGAGTAGGTACAAATATGCATGTACTTCTGCAGGCTATGTATCTGGAAGTGGACTGTCTGAACCACAGGTCATGAGCATCTTCAATGTTACTAGATAATGCCTGGTTTCTAAAGTGGTTGAACAAATTTACAGCCCCATGTAGCCATCCTCTGCCCCCTCCTAAGTGCTCCATAGAGCCACACTCTGTATGGTTAATTTGGGGGAAATCTCATGGGTGTGTCGCGATGGCTCATTGGTATTTTAAATTGTATTTCCGGCATGTATTTATCGGCCAGTTGGATTTCCTCTTTTGAAGTGCCTATTCAAATGCTTTTCCAGCTTCTTATTGGGTCATTTGGCTCTATAGCAGACACATCTGGGGCCAGCATCACTCTGATTTCAGCCTCCATGTCATGGAGCCTCCCACTGCCAGAGAGTCAGTCTTTCCACATTCTACCCTAGGGACTCCTCCAACCATGTGGGAAAGCCTGGAATGGTGGAGAAATGCTCCAGCCTCCTGACCTTCATGGAAACAACCCTGGAACTCTCAGGGGCCTTGGAGGTCCCAAAGGAACCCAGTCTTCAGTACCTATAGCAGTGACCTTGACAATGCCTGTGAACTGGGTTTCTACCTCCCTCCCCCACCAACTCCTGCTCCTGGCATGACCTTCTAGATATACTGCCTGTACCCAAGTCTTTGTCTCAGGCTCACTCTTCATTTCTTCCTTGTCCATTTGTAGGAGGTATTTATGTATTCTGGATAGTACTCCTTTGTCAGTTATATTATTGTCAATATATTCTCCCATTCTATGAATTTTCTTTTTCACTTTTTTTCCCTGCTGTCTTTTGACAAACAGCCATTCTTTAGTTTAATATATTCTAATTGATTAAACTCTTACTTCTGGTTAGTTTATGTTATGGCCTGGAAATTTAATAGCTTTTCACCCATAGATCTTTAATTGATTTTGGTGACTGGTACATGCTAGGGTCAAATTTCATTTTTTTCCCATAGGGATACCCAACTGTTCTAGCACCATTTATTGAAAAGTCAACTCTTCCTTCAATGTTCAGAAATGTCACCTCTGTCATAAACTAGGCAGCCACATATGTATTAGACTACTGATGAGTGCCCTAACTTGTATATTTCTGCATGTCTTAAATTATTTCTCAATTCAGTTTTAGAATTTTATCTGGGTTTTGCACATTTCCATTTAGATTTATTTCTCAGTACTTGATATATTTTGAAGTATTATAAATGATGGTCATATTAGTTATGGCCATGTAACAAATCACTCCAACACTCAGTGGCTAAAACAACAAATATTTATCTCCCCATTTTTGTGTGCCAGGAATCCAGAGGTGGCCTAGCTGAGTGGCTCTGGCTCACGATCTTTTATGAGGCTTCAGTCAAGTTGGAGGACAGGGCTGAGGTCTCATCTGAGGGTCTGACTGTGGAGGTGATCCACAGGGCTGCCTCATGACATGGCAGCTAGCTTCACCCAGAGCAAGTGATCTGAGAGAGAGAGAGTATGAAAGAGAGAGAGAGAGAGAGAGAGAGAGAGAGAGAATCCAAGATGGAAGCCACACTCTTTACAACCTAATATCAGAAGGGACATCCCATGATTTCTGCCATATTCTATTCATTAGAAGTTAGTCACTAAATCCAGCCCATACAAGAAGATGAGATTACACAAAGGAGTGAATACCAGGAAGTAGGGTTCACTGGGAGACTGCTTTAGAGGCTGCCTATTGCAGTGATTTTTAAAAATTTTCATTTCCTAATTCTTATGGCTACTATATAGTATTACATAATTATTATTATTTTTGAGATACAGTCTCACTCTGTTGCCCAGGCTGGAGTGCAGTGGTGCCATCTTGGCTCACTGGAACCTCTGCCTCCCAGGTTCAAGTGATTCTTGTGCCTCAGCCTCCCAAGTAGTTGGGTGTACAGGCACATACCACCATGCTCAGCTAATTTTTGTATTTTTAGTAGAGATGCCATTTCACCATGCTGGCCAGGCTGGTCTCAAACTCCTGGCTTCAAGTGATCCACCCGCCTCAGCCTCCCAAAGTGCTGAGACTTCAGATATAAGCAACTATGTCTGGCCTCATAATGATGTTTTAAGATTGATTTTTGTATTCAGCAACCTTGCTAAACTCTCTTGTTGAATCTAATAGTTTATCTGTGGATTGCTTTGCATTTTTCATGTACTCATCATATCATCCATGAATGATAAAGTTCATTTTTATCTTTCCAATCCTTGTATGTTTTATTTTATTTTATTTCTTTTCCTTGGTACACAGGCCAGGTCTTACAGAACAAGAGTTTAACAGCTGTGGTAATGGTGAGCTTCCTTATCTCGTTACCAATCTCCAGGGAAAAGTTTTTAACAGTTTCACCTGAAAGTATACTATCTGCTGTAGGGTTTCATATACCTGTATATTTAATCAGATATTATCAAATTTAGGGAGTTCCCTTCTGTTTCCAGTTTGCTAAGGGTTTTTGTTTGTTTTAAAATCATGAATGAATCTTGAATTTTGTCAAACATCTCTTTGCATATATTACGATCATTATTAGAATTTTGATATTTTAATGTCATGAATTACATTAATTTTTTTGGTAATGTAAACTATGTGTTGCATTTGTTAAACCTAACATTATCCTTTTATATGTTACTGGATTTAGTTTACTAATTTTTTAAAAGAATTTTTGCATCGATGTTCTTGAGAAAGAGTAGCCTGTAAGTTTTCTTTCTCATACTGTCTTGTTGGGTTTTGGCGTCAAGAGTATGCCAGCCTCATAAAACGAGTTTGAGTCTTCATAAGAGTTTGGGGCCAACTTGGAATTATTATTTGTTCCTAGAATGTTTGGTATAACTTGCCAGTGGAACTTTCTGGTTTTAAGTTTTCACTGTGGGAAGATTTTTGAGTATAAATACAAATCCTAGAATGTCTAGGACTGCTCAGAATTTCTATTTCTACTTACATCAATTTAGGTAAGCAATGCTTTTCTAAGGCTTTTTATAAATTTTAAATTTATTGGCATAAAGTTGTTCATAATATTATCTTCTTATATAATTATGGTCATAATAATGTTCTCCTTTTTCTACCTGACATAGGTTATTTGTGCTTTTTTTTCCTAGGGTCTTCGTTATTTCTCCAGAGGTTTGCCAATTTTGTTAGTCTCTTCAAAGAGCCAATTTTGATTTTTGTTCATTTTCTTAATTGTATGCTTACTATTTTGTTAACTTGTGCTTTGGTCTTTCCTATACTTTTTGGGTTGAATTTACGATTATTTTTCTAGGTTCTTTGAAATGGATACTTAGTTCATTAATTTTAAGTCTTTATTCTTTTCTAATATATGCTATATATTTTCTTGTAAGTATTAACTTTAGAAAAATTTCCTACCAGCTTTGATATATATATTTTCATTATTATTCACCTCAAAATGTTTTTAGTTTTTAATTGTAACTTCTCTGTGATATATTATAAAGAAGTATGTCTTTAAATTTTCCACATTATGGGGATTTTCTAGTTATTTTTTATCGATTTTAGCTTAATTGTATTGTGGTCAGAGCAACATTACATGAATGGTTAAAATTCCTAGAAATTTATCAAGATTTGTTTTAGGCTCAGAATATGAGCCAAATTTATAAACGTTCTGCTTGACACATGTATCTTACAACAATTGTGTGCAGTGTTATACACATGCTCATTAAGTCTAGTTTATTAACAGAGTTCTTCAAATCTTTTATACTCTTTTGTCTTGTTTTTAAAATTAAACTGACAAAGGTGTCTTAAACTCTTCTATTATGGCTGTTGATTTTTCCATAGTCTTATTAAGTTTTGCTTATATATTTTGAGCTTATGTTGTAGGCACAAATTTAATATTGTTATGTCTTCCTAGTAACGTTTGTTATCTTTACCTCTGGTTTTTGCCTTGAAGTTTATTTTGTCTTTCATGAATATAAATACATCTGCCTTTGTGTGTGTGTGTGTATGTGTGTGCGCGTGTGTGAAATAAATTGTGTGTGTGTGTGTGTTAGATTCAGGGAGTACATGTGCTTGTGCGCTACATGAGTATTACGTGTGTAATGGTGCAATTGGGCTTCTGGTATGCCCATCACTCAAATATTGGACACTGTATTCCATAGGTAATTTTTCAACTTTCTCTTCATTAGTATTTTTACCTTATTACTTTAAACTTTATTCTTATGCTTTAAATGTATCTTTTCTTTTGTAAACACCATAATTTCCCCTCCCCCCATTCCAAATCCAGTCTGAAATTCTTTGCCTTTTAACTGGAGCATTTAGTTCATTTATATTTAATGTAAATGTATATGTAAATGTAAACATAGTGTATACTTTGTAAATGTTTAGAATTAAATCCATTACTTTATCTTATTTGCTTATTCTGTTCTTTTTCTCTTCTTTCTGGACTTAAAAAATTATCTGCAAATATTTTATCATTTAATTTTGTCTCTTGGCTTGTTTGAAATGACATACTGCTTCTATTCCTTTAGTACAGGGGTTACAGACCTTTATTCTGTAAAGGGCCAGATAATATATATTTTAGAGTTTGTGGGCCACAGTCAGTGGCTTTTATTAGGGTCTGTGGGCCACAGTCAGATTTTTTATAGCCATTTAAAAATCTAGAAATCATCCTTAGCTTGCAGGCTATATAAAAACAGGCTGCAATCTGTATTTAGCCCATGGGCCATAGTGTGTAACCTCTTCCAGTGTTCACTCTAGAAATTATAACATGCACACTTAACTTATCAAAGCCTACAATTAATGAAAACCTCTACCCTTCTGGACAACACATTGATATTAGAACATTTTGAGTCTATTGCCTTCCTAACCCCAATTCCTATGTTATGTTGTCTGGTATTTACATTTTTTTCCAAACTCTACTAGATATGATCATTACTGGATTTTGTTTGTTTGTTTGTTTGTTTGTTTTTTGAGACACAGTCTTGCCCTGTCGCCCAGGCTGGAGTGCAATGGCACGATCTCAGCTCATTGCAACTTCCAAGGTTCCAAGGTTCAAATGATTCTCCTGCCTCAGCCTCCTGAGTAGCTGGGATTACAGGTGCGTGCCACCACGCCTAGCTAATTTTTTGTATCTTTAGTAGAGATGGGGTTTCACCATGTTGGCCAGGCTGGTCTCGATCTCTTGACCTCGTAATTCGCCCACCTAGGCCTCCCAAAGTGCTGGGATTACAGGCATGAGCCACCACGCCCAGCCGATTAGTACTGTTTTATGCAGTCAATATTTGTGCACATTTGTCTGCATATTTACCGCTTTCTCTGCTCCCTATTCTTTTTGTGACCTCTGACCTTCTATCTGGATCGGGTCCCTTCCACCTCAAGTACCTGTGTTAGAGTTTTCTTTAGTGAAGGTTTGCTGGTGGTGAACTTTCTCAGTTTTTATTTGCCACAAAGTGTCTGTATTTTGCCTTCATTATTGAAAACAGGATTCCCAGGATTCTAGTCCCAGCTCTCTCATCATAGCTGCTGTGTGACTATAGCCTAGTCCTGTCTTTTTGGAACTCAAGTTCCCCAGGGGTGAACCAAGAGGAAGGGCTAATCATCTCCCCTCCTGCCACCAGCTCATGTGACCAAGTCCCAGTGTTGTGTCTGTACGGGGAAGTTTGTTATCAGAGTTGCTGAAGTTACTCAAGGCCCCTGAAGAGCTGGGTGGTAGAGAGTGAGCTGATGAGATGAAGCTGCCTCCCCAGAAGCCACAGTCTTCAGAATCTACTGCCTCTAAAGTTACCACAGCCATAGCACCTAGGTAGGTGTTACCCAATATCTGGCTTGGGCCAGCAGTTTCTCACAGGGATGGATGAATAATTCTAGGTGAGAACTTGCTGCTCCCCTTGGGCTGGACAAACTCAAGAAGGCAGGCTTCCCTTTCTTGGCCTCCAGGCCCACCTGAGACCTGCCTTCCCTGAGCCCAGGCAGGACACCCGGGTTCCAGCCTCTAACTCTGTACCTCAAACCAGTCCCTGTCCTTCTCTGGGCTCCAGTCCTCCCCACCCCCTCAGTGAAATGGGGTAAGGCACAGTTGAGATAAGTCTCAAGGGCCCCTCCTGCCCTGCCCATCAGGCAAAGGTGTGACGGTCCCTTCTAGTGTGTGGCCCTGATCTCCGTCTGCTCCCGCGGGGGAAAGGGCAGTGCTGAGTGTGGGCACTGGGGCAAGGACGTGACCACCGAGCACTCCTCACCTGTGCCTGCAGGTGGCAGCAGCACTCACCTGGCAGACCCTGCGGGATTGCAGGAGCTAATTTGCACAGGGCCTGGGAAAGGGTCAGCTCAGTCATGCAAAAAGTAATTCCCAGCCCACCGATGCCCGCTTCCTGCCTCTGCCAGGCCCTTGCAGGCCCCTTGCCTCCACCCTCAGAGGAAGCCAGAACTGGGAGAGGCCTTGGCCAAGGCGTTCCGGAGTAGGTGCTGCAGGCCCTCTGTGGCCAGAGCCTCTGCTCACCCAAATCCTGCCCTGCTTCTAGGCCAACCCCCGAATCCATTCTCATTTAGTTAGGGCTGCCAGCCTACAGGCAGTTAACTGCTCCCACTGGCAAAACTTTAACGAGAAATTAATTAATAAAACTCATGACTGCCAGCCCCACTTCTTTCAGTGGGGACTGATTTTATTAACTACTCAATCACTGGGCAAAGGCTGATATCTACGTGTTTGTATCCTTCAGGATCCTAGGGCAAATGAAAGGTGACTGGTTATCATTTCTGGGCAATGTGCTTTATAAACCACACTTCTTTCAGTCCTTACAATGAGGTACTACTATTATATCCATTATACAGATGAGAAAACTGAGGCCTTTCTGTTTACTCGCTTCCCCAATGTCACCTAAGTAGAAGTGAATCCCAGTCTGTCTGACTCCAAAGGTATTTTCCCCTTGAGTGGCCCCTCAAAAACCGCTCTGTTTCCTTTTATGGCTGGAAGGTCCTAGAACCTATGAGCTAAGGGGATGTTTCTCTACCTTCTCATGGCCTTGCAGGGAGGGATCGTGTAGACTCAGGTTTGTTCCCAAAGCAACTCCTTTGCTTTAGTGATGAAGGGAGCCCTCACCCCTTAGCTCTGCTGAGACAGCCCTTGTGCCCCTCTGCCTCCCCTCTAACCACCAGCCTCCAACCTGAATGAAGTTCCAGATTCTTCCTCTGCTTTTCCCTTACCTCTTTCATGTCTGTGGTTGCCCCCGAGGCAGTATTCATATGATTTCAGATGACACAGAAGATTCATTTTTCATTTTACATAATCACTAGTCCTTTGTTAATTATGGCATGTGCCCTTCATCATTTAATGGGATATTATATTTTGTTTTAAAAGTGATCATTTTGAATTACATGTAGAAAGACCAATTGATCTAGGAGAAAATATTAAGTAAATATCTGGCCAGTTTCTAGACTTGTTGAAAACCACTGGAACAGAACTTGCCTACCTGAAGTTGGGGAGACCTGGTTTGGGTTATCCCATTTCTTCTTAACCAAACCAGCCCAGGGAGGAGTTTGTCGGCCTCAAGAGAGAAGTCCTGTCCCTTAGGGGAAGTTGGCCTTCCTCCTCAGCCAACAAGCTCGTGCTGCAGCTGGGTTATTTATTTCTCTGACAATGTTATCAATGTGCTACACACGTGTGGTTTCAGATAATCGTGGTTGCCTGGGGTGGAAGTGGAGGGGAGGTTGACTGCAAAGAGCCCCAAGGGAACTTTCTGGAAAGATGGACGTGTTCTGTATTATTTGGTTGGCATGTTTGGTCCAAGAGTGTACATGTTTGCCAAGTCATCGGTCATCACCCTGTACACTTAATATGTGGAAAAATTATTGTAGGTAAGCAAAGTTGTTTTGAAAACAACATCAAAACCAAAGCCACAAATATTAACTGATGTTGGGAGCCATTCATATTCATTTCTGGTTCTGAGTTCTGAGCTGCAAGGTGAGCTCTGGTCAACTGCACTGTGGCATATGCTCGCTCTCATTCAGCCGACATTTCAGCTGCTCCCAAAGTCAACATTCATGAGTCCTGCCATGTGCCAACCACAAGAAGAATGCATAAAATGACAGAGAGATGCTTTTGACAAAGGGACATCACAAGTCAGGCAGGAAAGGGTGACTTAATCGATAAATTATGTTGGGACAATTGGTTCTCCATTTAGATGCAAACAAAATTAGATCCTAGTACGGTAACTATAGTTAACAGGATTTATAGTTTATTTCAAAATAGCTGGAATAGGAGATTTGGAAGGTTCCCAATGCAAAGAAATAATAAATGCTTGAGGTGATGGTTATCCTAATTATCCTAATTTAATCATTACGCATTGTGTGCACGGATCAAAATATCACATGTACCTCATAAGTATGTATGACTATTATTTATCAAATTTTAAAAAGACTCACCCCACAAAAAATTAGACTCCTACCTCACAACATGTTCATGCACACAAACATTCCAGATGAATTAAATGTTAAACAGATACTATAAAAGTATTAAAAAGAAAATATAGGAGAGTATTTTTAAAATAAATTCCAATCAGAAAAAGCCTTTTAAAGCAAGACATGAAAACCAGAAATCATAAAGAAAGACTACATCTAACTATAAAAATGCAAAACTTTTCTATGACCAATGACACCAAGAATTTAGCCAAAAGCATGCAGAAGACCCTGGGAAAATATTTGGCTCATATGTGTTAAAGAATTAAGGTTTCTAATATGCAAAGAGGTCCTATGAATCAGTAAGAAAGTGGCAAAAAGCCCAATTAAAAATGTGTAAAGCAGGTGCCCTGCGTTGCCCAGACTAGCGAACAATACAGTCAGGATGGCTAAAGATGACCTCCAAGAAACCAAAAGGTGAGATATCTGGTTATGCCTTTTTTATGCAGATGTCAGAGAAGAACACAGGAAGAAAAACCCAGAGGTACTTGTCAATTTCACAGAAATTTCCAAGAAGTGCTCTGAGAGGTGGAAGGCAATGTGTGGAAAAGAGAAGTCTAAGCCTGATGAAATGACTGAGGTGGTTGAAGTACTCTATGATTGAGAAATAAAGGATTACAGACCAGCTAAGGGAGGCAAGAAGAGGACTCTAAAGCCCCCAAAAGGCTACCATCTGGATTCTTCCTGTTCTGTTCAGTATTCCACCCCAAGGACAAATCCACAAACCCTGGCATCTCTATTGGAGATGTGGCAAAAAAGCTGAGTGAGATATGGAACAACTTGAGTGACAGTGCAAAGCAGCCTGACATCACTAAGGCAGTGAACTGAAGAAGTGTGAGAAGGGTGTCACTGACTCTAAGTCTCAAGGAAAGTTTGATGGCGCCAAAGTTAAAATTGCCTGAAAAAGGTAGACGAGGAAGAGGATGAATTAAAAAACCTGTTTATCCATCTCCTTGTCAATATCTTAGAGCAGAGGAGTGTCAGAATTCAGGAGTCCCCAACCCCTGGTCCATGGACCAGTACTCACCTGTGGCCTGTTAGGAACCAGGCATCACAGCAGGAGGTGAGCGGTGGGTGAGCAAGTATTACCACCTGAGCCTCCTGTTGGATCAGCGGTGGCATTAGATTCTCATGGGAGCCTGAACCCTGTTGTAAACTGCGTGTGAGCGGGATATAGGTTGAGCGCTCTTTAAGAGAATCTAACTAATGCCTGATTATCTGAGGTGGAACAGTTTCATCCCAAAACCATCCCCCTTGCCCCCACCCCCGGCCCCTGTCTGTGGAAAATTTTCTTCTGTGAAACCGGTCGCTGGTGCCAAAAAGGTTGAGGACCGCTGCTGTAATTGACTCATCTCTTATTTGAGAAGTATCTGTTGCCCTCATTAGTTTTACTTACAAAATTTGATCACGATCATGTTGTAGTCTCTCAGAGCGCTCTAGAAACTGTCAGTGGTTTACATAAAGTGGCCATGGGTGTCCAGAGCACCCTGAAACTGTATCAAAGTTGTACATAATTCCAAACCTTTTTTTTGTTGTTTGTTTGTTTTTTGAGACAGGGTCTTGCTCTGTCGCCCAAGCTGGTGTGCAGTGGTGTGATCTCGGCTCACTGCAGCCTCCACCTCCTGGGCTCAGGCGAATCTCCCACCTCAGCTCCCCCAGTAGCTGGGATTACAGGTGCATGCCACCATACATGGCTAATTTTTAAATTTTTTGTAGAGATGGTATTTCACCATGTCACCTAGGCTGGTCTTGAAATCCTGGGCTCAAGCCATTCACCGTTCGCCAGCCTTGGCCTCCCCAAGTGCTGGGATTACAGGCATGAGCCACGATGCCCGGCCTCCAAACATTTTAAAATGAAAAGGCATTCTCATATTCTCACTCTGTGCACTTTGCTGTTGGTGTGACAGGGCATTTAAAGATGTTTCTGGGCCAGGCGTGGTGGCTCACACCTGTAATCCCAGCACTTTGGGAGCCTCAGGTAGGCAGATCACCTGAGGTCAGCAGTTCGAGACAAACTTGGCCAACATGGCGAAACCCTGTCTCTACTAAAAATACAAAAATTAGCCGGGCGTGGTGGCGCATGCCTGTGGTCCCAGTTACTTGGGAGGCTGAGGCACGAGAATTGCTTGAACCCAGAAGGCAGAGGTTGCAGTGAGCCAAGATTGCACTACTGTACTCCAACATGGGGGACAGAGCGAAAAAAACCAAAAAAACCGAAAAAAAAAACCCCAATAAAAAAAAAAACGTGTTTCTGGGATTTTTATAATTTGTAAGATGGTGTTAACTATGTGGTTATTGGCTAGAAATCCTGAGTTATCAACTACATACGTCTATAGTTTGTAAAAAGAATAAAACAACTGAGGCAAGCTCTTGATGCTTCTTGTCTGGCGTTGAGGCTGTGGGGAAGGTGCCTTTTGGAGGGGCCATAGCTCAGGGCATGCACCGTGACGCTAGACTGGTTGACTGCAGTGGGCATTCATTTAGCTTCAAGTTGTCTTGTTTCTGTATATGGTGACAGCTTTCTGCTGCCATTCTTAGCTAGGGGAAAATGTGGGGGGTCAGCTGGCATGAGAAGTGTTTAGTTTTTGTTTTTTTTTTTAGTTAAGTGTGGTGGTTTTTAAACAAACTCTAGAGCTCTTCATTGTCAGTAAAGCAAAGAGCCACTGCAATGAAAGTTCAGGAACCTTCTCTCCGTAAACACGATTTGCAACATTCTGTTATTAATATTTTTTGTATGTTTAGAATGCTGAAATGTTTTTGAAGTTTAATAAACAGTATTACTTTTTTTCAGTTGGGTAAAGGATATAAACATTTGTTTCACAGGAGAAGAAATAAAAATGGATGATGAAGTTACGAAAATATGCTCGGTTCCACTCAGAATTACAATAGGCACACTAAAACAATTTTTTGCCAATCTAGAGAGATCACCTCCACATTGGAATGGAAATGCTGGGACTCTAAATTGGTACTACTTTTTAAGGGGGGCAATTTAGCAGTGTCTATGCCTTTTTATTTTAGACAGAGTCTTGCTGTGTCACCCAGGCTGAAATGCAGTGGTGCCATCATGCTCACTGCAGCCTTGACCTCCCCGGCTCAAGTATCTGTACAATTTTTAATTGCACAATTCTATAACCTATTAATCCCTCTTTTAGGTATCTATCCTTTAGAAATAGCCACATGTGTGCCAAAATATATATGTTAATTACTGCAAAGTATATTACACCAAAGAATAGGACCCCTAAATTTCCTTCAGTAGAGGGTTATGGCTAAATAATTTTACATTTTATGCAATGGAGTTCTTGTATTAATTAAAAAGAATGAAATAGAACTGTACATTCTAAGCTGAAATGATATCCATTATAACTTGGCAAGAGAAAGAAAAGCAAGTTGCAAACACTATGTATAGCATACTAATTCTATTTTTGTAAAACAATTGCATATATGAATTAAAGGGATATATAATAAAATGTCTTGCAGTTACTGAATGTTTACTGTATATACCAGGAGCATTGAATTATTATTACTCCTATTCTACATATGAGAAAACAGGAACAGAGTGGTTAAGTAATTTGCCCAAGGCGGCACAGCTGGTAAGTTACAGAGCAGGGATTTGAACTCTGGTAACCCAACTCCACAGTCTGAGCACTTAATCCTATACATGGCCTTATAGGCCAAAAACACTTCTGTTAACAGTGATGACCTGGAAAATCAACACTGGAGGGGCAGGGTCACTTTTTAATAAATAATTCTAAACAGACATTAAAAAAACATGAACTGGTAAAAAGGACTTATAATGAAAAGCCCCAGTTTCCTGCAAGCCCCATCCCCAGAGGCAACCACTTCTAATAGTTTGAGCTCATGTGGCGTTACCTCCAGAGCCATAAATAACATGCTTATACTGCCATTTCCTGATTTATTAACCTTGGACATTGTCTGTTGACTTCTACAAACACTCAGAAAAGGAAAAATCAGCTTATCTTTTTTCTCCTTTCTTCTTGTTATGTTGCTTCTTGATAACAAGGCTGTTTGCTGCCACTGACTCTGGTCTAGACCCTGGACTGGACACTCGACCACACAGTTGCCAAGACTAGGCCCACTGAGGTTCAAGACGGAAAAGGGACTTGCCCAAAGTCACTATGAGTTGGTGCTGGAGGTGGCACCCAGCCCCTGATGTGCGTGGCTCCAGGACCGGCCTGTCTCTGTGATACCCTCTGGCCCACCCTGAGAGTGACTGTGATACGGGCCTCTCTCACTCTGGCAGAGGCTTAGCATGGCTGGGGTGGGTGGCCCTGGCTGGGTTCCCACTGAGGGCTGGCTGAGGCCTCCTGCTGCTAAGGCAGGGGCAGGCGTATTTGCAGAACGGCAGGTGCAGCCTCCCAGTGTTTTATTCTCCACCACTGCCGGGTCTAGACTTTGACCCTCAGGGACTTTTACACAGCTGGCCTTCCAGATCACTGCCCCCATAGCCTCTCTGTCTCCAGGGGAAAGTCTGAGCCAGTGGCTGAGACTGGCAAAGCGCCGAGCACTGGATACCCGGGACCCTAAGGGCGAAACCACCAGACTCATGTGCCCTGACCCTGCAGTCACCTGGGGCCATCAGGCGGGGGTGGGGGTGAGGGTGTATAGGGGTGGAAGGAGCTTTAAAAAATTACCAATGCAGGCCAGGCACGGTGGCTCATGCCTGTAATCCCAGCACTTTGGGAGGCCGAGGCGGGCGGATCATTTCAGGTCAGGAGTTTGAGACTAGCCTGGCCAACATGGTGAAACACTGTCTCTACTAAAAATAGAAAAATTAGGTGGGTGTGGTGGTGCACGCCTGTAATCCCAGCTACTCGGGGGGCTGAGGCAGGAGAATCACTGGAACCTAGGAAGTGGAGGTTACAGTGAGCCGAGATGGTGCCACTGCACTCCAGACTGGGCAACAGAGTGAGACTCCATCTCAAAAAAAAAATGTCCTGAAGGCCTCTTCAGCCCGGAGAGACATGAGCTCGGGGACTGCGGGCAGACAGCAAAGAAACATGGGGTTAGGGTGCAAGCCTGGGACTTGTAGGGGCCCCTAGCAGTGAAGAAAGGCTTTGCCTAGCACACAGTGGCCCCTGAAAGGGTGCGGGTGGCACGGTCCCCACCCTTGTAGTCCCTTTTCCCAGATGTGAGCTCCTGGTAGCTTTATTTGGGGTAGAGGAAGGGTCCTGTTCATGATGTGTCTGCATTTACAAAGGCTGTTCACTCATGAAGTCACAGACTCCCCACCTTTCTGAACCTTGGTCTCCCCATCTGTAAAATGGGCACATGGGCAGGAATGGGGGTAGGAATTGAGGATTGCGGGAGCCTTCTGGCTTTAAAATTATGAGCCCTGAGGAAGGTCCCTGAAAAAGCCTCTGCTAGGTAGGTTATGACTTTGGCTGCTGTAACAAACTCAGAGTAAGAATTCATATAAACAAGAAGCTGTTTACTTCCATCCCATGCGAGGGACCAGGCTGCACGGTGGCTGTGGTGGCTTCTGGACTTTGGGCACTCATACCCCTTCCCTTTTTGCTCCTCCAAAAGGGTGCACCTCTTTTTTTTTGTTAAGGGCATGATGCAAGAGTTGCAGACTTTACTTACGGCCGCATCCTATTTTTCAGAACTTGGTCATGTGGCCACCTAGTTGCAAGGAATGTTAGATAATAATGTCTTTATTCTAGGGGGCCGTGAACCTAGCTGAAAATATGGGGTTCTATTCATATAGAAAGGGGAGGTGGATATTGAGGAACACTTACAGCTTCTGACATGGAATCTAGAGGTTGCTTGCTGGAGGCCCCGTGGGTGAGATCTAGCCTTAGATAGGCTTTGTTTGGCTTAAGACAGGCTTTAAATCTATTTGAATTCATCCCCAACTTATAACAATTAAGATTTTCATACTAATTTCAAATTTCTGGCTTCCTTGAAAAAACTGAAGGACCAGGCCACATGTGGCTTGTATTTCCTCAAGTGACAGTTCACTGGAGCTGGGTAGTGCTTCCCAGCGTGGCCTGTACTCTCCAGTTCACCCCAGGTGCCCCTACTCCCTATTGTCTCCCACCCTGCCCCCTCCTGCTCTCGTTAGCTTTGCTGCCTGGGCGCTGTGGGCCCTGCAGTTTGTGATTCTTGGCCCAGCATAGCCACCAGCTTCTATAAACAAGGAAACTGAGGCACAGAGAAAAAAAGGGACTTGCCCAAGGTCACCTGGTGAGCCCGGACAGAGCAGGGACTGCAGCTGCTGCCTGCACACTCAGCCTCAGTGTACTTTCTGCCACACTGGTCACTTGAGGATCACCTGGGTGCCCATGTGCTCAGGAGAAAGGATGGCCCAGTGGTTGAGCCATTAGGTGCTGGAATCTGATGGGTCTGGGTTTGAATTTTGGCTCTGTCACTTTCCAGGGCAATTAACATCAGCTCTCTGAGCCTTATTCTTTTTCTTTTTCTTTTTCTTTTTTTCCTTTTTTGGACAATGGAATGGGATAATAATAGAGTTTGCCTAACAGAATCACATGAAGATTAAAGTGAGGTGCAGGGCCATTGGCACTGATGGTGGGCACCTCCTTACATGTTACACCCTAAGTATTTTGCTCTTTCCAGCCTGCACAAGAAATACTAATTACTGGGACAGGAATTCAGAGACAAGTGGAAAAGCAGAAGGCTTTATCCCTAGGCAACTGGGGGACGTGGCTTCCCCTTCTGTGCAGTGCAGCTCAGTTTCCTCCCTGTGGGGCCACCGCAGCCCCACACTGCTGAGACCAGTCTGCAGGGTGAATAGAATCTGTGTCAGGCTGCAGAGGTGGGCCTGAGCCACGTCTGTGCCAGACTGTCCCGGAAACACAAACACCCTGTCTGTCTTAGGAGCTGCGCCCACTTGCCCTCTCTTTCTTCAGCAGCCAGAGCTGCCTGCTTGGGTTATAGTTCTGGCATGAGTTGGCATAACCTCAGGGAGGCACCACTGCATCTCCTGTCAGCTCTTCTAAAGCCACGCCTCCAAGTATGGCGTGCTTTGGGGCCAGCTGTGACAGCTGGGGGGCAGCCCCAGTGCAACCCCACCACAGTCCAACGTTTGGTTTCAGATTATATTTACATAGATTTATGTACCTAGATACTTGTGGGTTTGGTTTGGTTTGGTTTTGTTTTGATTGCACAAATAGCATTAGAACAGCTATAATGGAAACAATTCTAAAATGGAAAAAAAAAAAAAAAAGGCACGCACAATGCTATCAGTTGGTTTGGCTTCCTAAAAGCACTGCTTAAGTGCTGGCAATAAGCCCAACACTGTGCTGTCTATGGTTGATCTCACTAAAGCTGCACAACCACCCAGTGAGGAAGAAACCTGTCACAGATGGAGAAACTGAGGCACCTAGAGGTAGGTCACTTCCTCAAGGTCACACAGCGAGGACTGGAATCCAACTCCAGGGTCCTGTGCTTGCCCCCTCCTCAGGGCTGCCTCTCCTTGCCTCTCATCCCTGCCACCTCTCAGCTTGCCCTGGAAGCATCAATTTGACATCATTGTTCACTCTGTGCAGAGCTTTTCCAAGTGGCCCCTGGGTAGCAGCCCTGTCTTTGAGTGGGGAAACAGGTCCCTGAGACAGGTGGAGACATTGCCTTTGTTTTCTGCTTATTTCACTGAATTTTATATTACAGTCATCCCCCAATATCTGTGGGGGACCAAATTGTAGGATGCTCAAGTCCTTCAGTCATGCCCCCCATGACTTGTGCAGAGGGCCGACTGTATAAGCATTTTCCTTTTGTTGTGACCATATGACCATGAGCTGCGGGTGACCAGCTCTCAGTTTACTGGAACTAAGGGATTTCCTGGGAGGCAGAGCTTTCAGTGCTAAGCAGAGACAGTCCCCAGCAAAATGAGATGGTTGGTGACCCCAGAGGACAAAACTGGGTTGTGCTTTCTGAGCCATCTCCTGGCTCAGCTGAGCACTTGGACAGCTTCGGCTCTCCACTGGTCAGGCTGGACAGCCCTGTGACCGCAGCTTGTCCCTGGAGTGTCTTTTCTTCAGGACCCCTCCTGGGTAGGAGGAGACCAGGCTTTGGAGGTTCCTCAGAGGAGATGTATGGGACCTGAATACAGCTTTCCTGACCCGCCGCTCAGAGGAGCCTGCAGGGAGGTGAGATGCAGACCCAGGACAGGGCTGAGGGCAGGCAAGGACCAGGGGCATGTTGGAGCTTGCTGTTTTGGCTTGCAAGAATGGTGGTTAAATTTTTAGGCATTTTGTGAGTTGGTTGTTAAACATAGCCACTGTTAAGAATTAAATTACATACACAAATTTTTTTTTTTTTTTTGAGACGGAGTCTCGCTCTGTCACCCAGGCTGGAGTGCAGTGGCCGGATCTCAGCTCACTGCAAGCTCCGCCGCCCGAGTTTACGCCATTCTCCTGCCTCAGCCTCCCGAGTAGCTGGGACTACAGGCGCCTGCCACCTTGCCCGGCTAGTTTTTTGTATTTTTTAGTAGAGACGGGGTTTCACCGTGTTAGCCAGGATGGTCTTGATCTCCTGACCTCGTGATCCGCCCGTCTCGGCCTCCCAAAGTGCTGGGATTACAGGCTTGAGCCACCGCGCCCGGCCTACATACACAAAATTAAATTACAGTCATGCATTGCATAATGATGTTTTGGGCAATGACAGACCACATAGATGATGGTGGTCCCATAAGATTATATGGGGCTTGTAGAGAAAGCTACATACAGCACTTGATATTGGCCTTGCAGGTCAACTAGGGGGAAATGATTGATATTCAGTAATGGTGCTGGGACATTTGGCTTTCCATGTAAGAATATATACATTTTAAAATGCATCCTCTAGGCTTGGATAAGTGCACTCTATGATGTTTGCACAACAGCAAAATCACCTAATGACACATTTCTCAGAACGTGTCCTTGTTGAGTGACTCATGACTGTATATTTAAAAAGATAATAAATATTCAGAATGAAACACTTTCTGATTATTTTACCACCATCATTCATTGTAATGGATTGAATCCTCTTCCTCTTTGCCCTAAATTCACATGTTAAAGTTCTAACCCTGAGTACTTCAGAATGTGAGCTTATTTGGAGATAAGGTCTTTACAAAAGTAAGCAAGTTAATTGGCGTTTATTAGCATGGGCCATAATCCAATATGACTGGTGTGCTTATAAAATGGGGGAATCGGGCAGAGACACACACACACAAGGAGGGCACCATGTGAAGATGAAGGCAGAGATCGGAGTGAAATTTCTACAAGCCAAGCAGTGCCAAAGACGGCCAGCCAACCACCAGAAACCAGGGGAGAGGTGTGGGACAGATTCTCTTTTATAGCCCTCACAGGCACCAACCTTGCCGACACCTTGATCTTGGACTTCTAATGTCTAGAACTGGGAGAGAATACATTTCTGATCAAGCCACCCCGTTTGTAGCCCTTTGCTGTGATCGCCATAGCAAATGAATCCCTCTGCGCTCTTGAGGTTGCCATCTGTTGCGTTTGTAGAGCAGAAAGAATGGTGAGTTTCTGTTCACCTTTTCCAAATGCTGTGCTCGTTTGCTATCTTGCAATTGGCCATGGCAGAAGTATTTATGTATTACAACTTTCCTTTTTTTTTTTTTTTTTTTTAGGTAGAGATTGGGGCGAGTCTCAGTAGGTTGCCCACGCTAGTCTTAAACTCCTGGTCTCAAGCGATCCTCGCACCTTGGCCTCCCAAAGTGTTGAGATTACAGACACTGCACCTAGTCAGAGAATATTAAAACCATGGAAATCTGCAAATGTTACAAATCAGGACTTGCTTTGTTGTTTTGTTGATTGTCTAGATAGAGTTGACAAAGTGATGAAATGTTATTACGGCACATTCCTTGCAATCGATATGTCATGTCTGTAGCAGTTACATCATGAACAGCACAAACAATTTGAAAACCATGATCGGATTCAGCCAACTATTCAAAACCTGTATTCAAAATCAGATTCAGCAAAGATTCCAGTATCTGAAGACTATTATCCCACTTGGCAAAAAATTGCTCACGTCATTGATGGACAAATGAGATACTGACATATCTTTGCTGTTTCCCTTTTTCTTTGTTAATGTAAATGAAAAATAGCAATATAGGTATCCAAACAACACTTAGAGAGCCAGTTGTTAATGTTTAGTAGCCCACCACTAATGTGGGGTGGAGGAGGCCAGCTCTGGCCCGTCCAGGACTGAGGGGCCCAAGGCTGCAGGGCCTGCACGGGTGGGTGGACCGACTGCCTGCCTTTCAGCTGCTCTGGGTAGACCAGTTCCAGTGTCTCCTCCCTGGGAGTGGGGTAGGGGGGCTGCCTTCCTACCCTCTACCCTGGGGGGCCTCTGTAAGGCTTCTGCTTGGTCCCTAGTGACCTCTGGCTATCAGGATCCTGTGGTGTTAGCAGCTGAATTTATTTTTCTTTTTTCTTTTCTTTTTTTTTTTTGAGACGGAGTCTCTCTCTGTCGTCCAGGCTGGAGTGCAGTGGCACAATCTTGGCTCACTGCAAACTCCACCTCCTAGGTTCAAGCGATTCTCCTGCCTCAGCCTCCTGAATAGCTGGGATTACAGGCGTCCACCACCACACCTGGCTAATTTTTTGTATTTTTAGTAGAGACCGGGTTTCATCATGTTGGCAGGCTGGTCTCGAACTCCTGACGTCAAGTGATCCGCCTGCCTTTGTCTCCCAAAGTGCTGGGATTTAGGCATGAGCCACTGCGCCCAGCCAGCAGTTCAATTTCTTGATGGGGAAGTAAGAGAAGAAATTAAAAATCAATGAAGTAATTAATCAAGTAATTCAGTAAATATGAAGACAAATATATGTAATGAAAGGGCAATGAAGAAAGCAAACTAAAAAACAAAAGAGTGGAGATAATTATGCCTGGTCTGGCATGCAGGAGAGGCTGCTGGGCCTAGCATTGATCAATAGCCTTTATCTCGTCAGAGCAGAGCTGAGTCCTTCAGCTACCCTCCTTGAAATATAAATTGGTCCCCTCACTCCCTGTTTGAATCCACCCATAGCTTTCTGCTGCCCTGGGACTAAAACTGTACTTCCGTTTCTGTCTTCACAGCCCAGCTCTTTGCCCTCATCTCTTTTGCCTCTGTGCTCCAGTCACAATTACCAGATGCTAGTTTCTCCAACATGCTGAGGATATTCCTCACTCTGAGCCTTTGCACATGCTGTTCCTTCTGCCTGGTGTGCTGAGCCCCAGGCCCACTCTTTCCAAGGCTGGCTCCTCCTTAGCCATCAGGACCTTGTTACAAACGTCACCTCCTCCAAGAAGCCTTCCCTAATTACCTGGCTAAAGTGAATTTTCTATTTCATTTCATTTTCACTCTTTTGTTGTTTAGGCTGCTTTTTAAATTGCCCTCCCATTACATGTATTTGTCTTCATATTTATTGAATTATTTGATTAATTACTTCGTTGATTGTTTAATTTTTTACCTTACTTCCTCATCAAGCTATCAGCTCCGTGAAGGCAGGGATGGTTTCTGGGCTCTGTCATGTATGCAGAGCCCAGCTTGAGGCCTGGCACTTGGTGGGCACTTAGGAAGTGTTCGTTGAATGTATGAATAAAATACATTCACTGAGAAACTGTATGACCTAGAGATAAATCATGGACCTATGGTCCAACAGAGATATGGATTCAAGTCCTGTCACTGGCACTGATTGCTGGTGTGCTCTGGGGCAGGTTCCTAAATCTCTTTAGGCCTCAGTCTCCCTGTCTATAACCCCCTATGTAATTCCCTTCAAATGATTGTTATGGTGATTAAATAAATCAATCCATGCAGTTTTAGGAATGGACCTGCCACAGAGAGGTGCTTGGGAGTGTTGGATGTCAGTCTTCTTATAAGTGAAGGGATGTGGGACTTTGGGGTTCAGGGGTTCAGGGGTTCAGAGCCTGACTTCCTATAAAAGAGGATGGGGGAACTCCAAGAGGACTTCTTGGAAGAAGGGGCACTTGAACTGGGCCATAAAGGGGGGTGGATGGCATTTCTCTAGGCAGAGATGACAGTAGGGAGATGAGGAGCCAGGAGGGACATCTGGTCCCAGAAAGAGATCTGCGGGTAGGCCAGGCCTGCTCTGGGGCTGGGAGGAGAGCCACTGGGTGCCAGGGATATGCTCAGTGTGAACTGCTTTGTTCTAGGCCACAGCCTCTGCCCCCTAGTCTTGACATTTGGTTTTCACCTGTTTCCTCTGTGTAATTGACACAGCAGCTGTTGACTCTGAGGAGGCATGGGGAGGCCTGGCTGAAAATGCCCCCAGAAGAGGTGACTCAGTTGCTCCTATCTCGACCCTGGCAGAACTCAGGTAACTCAAAACACAGGGCAAACCTGGAGAGGCCCCTGATGCCATGCCAGGACAGCTCTGCAGTGTCACGGAACACACGGAAGTGGCCTGATGCTACTGACTCATGGAGGCTTGGTGGATTGCTCTGAGTTGTTTTCGGTCACCCTCCATCTCCTTGTCTGTAAAATGGGGATAGGCACTCCTCAGAGCTGCTGGGTCTGTCAGGGGAGCCTTTCGGTTGGCACCGAGTGTTTCAGAGTGGTTCTGTGTCCCCTCGGCCCCAGGTGTCTTCATGTGATTCGCTTGAAAACACAGAAGGACAGGTCCTGTCATTATTCCCATTTCACAGATGAGGAACACTGAGGCTCAGAGGAGGGCCCTGACCTGCTCAGTACCACACAGCTGGAGAGTGATAGACCCAGGGCTGGAGTCAGACCCCAGACAGTGCACAGATGGATGATCACGTATTGACAGAACTTGGGTGTGACCACAGGATACAGAGAGTGGAGAACTGATCTGATGAACTGATTGCAGGAGGCATGGTAATACCATTTCCTTTCTAGAAAGCATGGTGAGGATGGTGGGGCTGATCCTAGTGCTGGCTGCAGAGCAGTGGCATGGAGACCACCTTCCAGATGTGGCCAGAATGCAGGAAAGTTTTCCTATTGTTCTAATATGAGGAGGCAACACTGCAGCCAGAATGGTTTAAAAGGTCAGTAATTTATTTTTATTTTTATTTTTTGAGACAGAGTCTCTCTCTGTCACCCAGGCTGGAGTACAGCAGCACAATCTCGGTTCACTGAAACCTCTGCCCCCTGGGTTCTAGTGATTCTCCCGCCTCAGGCTCCCAAGTAGCTGGGACTACAGGTGTGCACCACCATGTCCGGCTACTTTTTTGTATTTTTAGTAGAGACAGCGTTTTGCCATGTTGGCCAGGCTGGTCTCAAACTCCTGGCCTCAAGTGATCCACCCACCTCAGCTTCCCAAAGTGCTGGGATTACAGGTGTAAGCCATTTCGCACAGCCCAAAGGTTAGTAATTTAAATTCTCCTCTGGATTTTGATGTGGCAAATGTTTACTGAGCACTCAGCCACGTGCCAGCCATGGGTGGAAGCGCTTAGCATTCGTTTAGTCCTCACAACTCCATGGATAGATACTGCTATCACGTCCATTCTGCAGATGAGCAGACTGAGGCTAAGGGAGATAAACCAGCCGGTCAGTGGAGCTGGATGCCGACCCCAAGGCTCATCACACCTCTGCTGCCTGCTCTGTGGACTGTTTGTTTTCTAAATAAATCTAAGGCCCTGGTACCCAGTAGTTGCTGTGCAAATATCAGGTTAGTGGATGCATACATGAATTAGTGAAAAATGGCCCAAGTGAAATAAC
Source organism: Macaca fascicularis (assembly GCF_037993035.2). Lineage (NCBI taxonomy): Eukaryota > Metazoa > Chordata > Mammalia > Primates > Cercopithecidae > Macaca > Macaca fascicularis. Next base: position 53,720,426 of record NC_088394.1, read on the forward strand.
CTGTGAGTAGGAAGAGATTTTAGAGACCATTTAGACCTCCCTGTAGATGTGGCAAGTGTCTTATCTGCAATGCCCTAGCTGAACAACTCCTTGGCTTCCCTCTGAGACAGGTAGCTCACCCCCTGACCTTGTGGACGGCACCAGCTCTCAGAGGGAGCAGGGAGGCTGAGCCTGCAGCTCTGCTGGAGCACAAGACATCAGAGTTGGGGACCCTTCCTGCCCCTCCACACCTCCTAAGTGCCCCAAGAGGGAAGGAGTCTGCATTTCCTGAGGCCCTCCACTGAGGGGGGGTGAGGGGTGTGCAGGCTGAGACTGGCTCGGTAAGGGGCCTGGAGTCCTGGTGGGAGTTCTGGAGTCAGACTGCCTGGGTGGAACCTCCATTGTGTTCCTGAACCCCCTGTGCCCTATCTGTAAAATCCACATTATAAAGTGGCTCCCTGAGGTCAGGAGTTCGAGACCAGCCTGGCCAACGTTGTGAAACCCCATCTCTACTAAAAATACAAAAAGTAGCCAAGTGTGGTGACACATGCCTATAATCCCAGCTACTTGGGAGGATGAGGCAGGAGAATTGCTTGAACCCAGGAGGCAGAGGCTGCAGTGAGCCAAGATCGCATCACTGCACTCCAGCCTAGGGGACAAAGTGAGACCCCATCTCAAAAAAAAAAAAAAAAGTTGTAAAGTGGCTTCTGCCTCTTGGGGTATGGTGAGGAGTCCGTGGGCTGATCCCTGTAATGGGCCTAGCACAGTGCCTGGTTGCCAGGATTACATAATAGCTTTATTATTATCATCTATGGCCACCAGACATAGAACTGGACACTCTGGCTCTACCCCTTCATCCCAGGGGTGCTGGGCTAGGTCCTGGATTGGTGGTGGGGAAGGAGTCCCAGAGACAAAGCCCTCACCTCACAAATGCTCCCTAGGTACCTGCTGAAGCAATTTCCTGACGCTGTCTCTTTTCTTCCCTTTATTTTTATTTTATTTTATTTTATTTTATTTATTTATTTGAGACAGAGTTTCACTCTCGTTGCCCAGGCTGCAGTGCAATGGCACAATCTCAGCTCACTGCAACCTCCGCCTCCTGGGTTCAAGCGATTCTCCTCCCTCAGCCTCCAGAGTAGCTGAGATTACAGGCACGCGCCACCACCCCTCCTACTTTTGTATCCTTAGTAGAGACAGAGTTCACCATGTTGGTCAGGCTGGTCTCGAGCTCCCGACCTCAGGTGATCCACTCGCCTCGGCCTCCCAAAGTGCTGGGATTACAGGCGTGAGCCACTGCGCCTGGCTTCTTCCCTTTACTTTTAGAAGGCAGACAAGGCAAAGGCATGTGCCCTCATTTACTAGATGATCTGAGGCACAGAGAGGTTAAGAAACCTCCCCAGATGCACCTAGCAAGTGAAGGTCCCAGCCCAGGGTCTCAGGCCCAGCCCCTGCTGCTCTATCACAAGCCAGGGGCCCTGAGGCCAGAGGGCATGGGGGATGGAGCATGGGTGTCAGGGGTGGAGGAGTTGCCAGCGGATAGACAGGAAGTCACTGGGACTCCCCTGGTGTTCTTATCGGGGTAGGTGGCATCTCTGGGGCTGTGGGGAAACCCTGGAGCCTAGAGGTCAGGCTGTCATCCCGCAGATCCCCCTTTCTCTGATACTCCACCTCCCTTCTGGTACCCCAACCCTGTCTGTACTCAAGCAGGAGACTCGTAGGGCAGAGCAGGCCTGCAGGCCCATGGTGTAGCAAAGGTGGCATCGGCTGTTGGGAATTTGCCATGGGGAACAGGGGCAAGAGGGAGCTGGGACTAGGAATGCCAGTGGGGTCTGGGCTGGTCTCCAGGAATGGATCTGGGCTGTGGCCAGCAGATACCCCTTCTTTACCACCTTGGGGAGTCAGAGAGGGCTCCAGTCCAGACCTGGCTCCACCAGACCTGGATTCATCTCTGCTCCCATCTGACCATCTGTCCACCCATCCCTGTTTCACCTCTTGCGTCTCACCTCTACCTCAGCTCCTTTTTTCAGCCGTGGAATCGAGCTGGCCTCCTCCTCCTTGCTTCTTAAACACCAAGCCCGGGCCTCGAGGGATGTCCCAAAGGCCACTTTCCTCACCATATTCAGTCCTCATGTTTCACTTCCCGGAGAGCATCTAAGCTGCCCCACCCCACCTCCATCACTCTTTCCCCTTTCCTGGCTTAATTTTGCTCCATAAGTCTTACCACTGGATTTATTTGTTTATTTATTTGAGACGGAGTCTCACTCTGTCACCCAAGCTGGAGTACAGTGTCACAATCTCGGCTCACTGCAACCTCCTCCTCCCGGGCTCAAGCAATTCTCCTGCCTCAGCCACCTGAGTAGCTGGGACTACAGGTGTGTGCCACCATGCCTGGCTAATTTTTGGTATTTTTAGTAGAGACAGGGTTTCACCATGTTGGCCAGGCTGGTCTCGAACTCCTGATCTCAGGTGATCCGCCTGCCTCAGCCTCCCAAAGTGCTGGGATTATAGGTGTGAGTCACTGCACCCCACTGCCACTGGATATATTTAATACTTATTTGCTTATTCATTTCTTGTATCTCTGCCCACAGTTCTGAGGGCAGAGGTTTCTGTGTTTTCTTGGCTGCAGGATCCCCCATGCCTGGCACAGGGCCTGGTGCACAGCAGGCCCTCAATAGACACTCGCGGAAGGCATGGTTCATCCCCTGCCTGTCCGCACTTCCATCCATCCACTGTCTGTGCTTTCTTCCCACACTTCTTCACCCATCAATCACCCAGAATTTCTCAATCCCAGGCCCTGTGCTGGTTCTCAGGTTTGGTGCGCTAGCAGGGCACACAGATCAGGAAAGAAAGAATTCCCACACTTAGGGGTTGGTCCCAGTCGGGGGGGAGCCTGGGGGACTGTGGGAGAAGCAGTGGGGTGAGGGGAGGTGAGGGAAGGTTCCTAGGGTGCATTTAGGTGCATGCAGCACCTCGCACCAGCTGTGACCCACAGCGGCACCTGACAGAGACTTTGTAGAATAAATCAGCCATTGCCCAGATGGCTTCTAGAAGGGGTGGCGGGGCTCAGACGGTGTTCTCAATGTTGGGGATGTGACATAGGAATCAGAAAGCATCTGGAGGAGGGGTGCCTGGGTGTGAGAGCTTGAGAAACTTCCCCTGGAGAATTGCCGGACTGAGACAAGGAGTGAAGGGTGGGGCAGGGGCCAGGGAGGCAGGGTTAGGGGTGAGTGGGCCAGGGCTGCCTGGAGGACTCCACTCAGCACCCTCCCAGGACACCTGGAGGAGTGGCCGCTGAGCTCTTTCCAGGAATGAGGCTTCCATCCCTGCCCCTTTTTCTACCTCAGTTCTCCCTTTGTCCGGTGTCCTGCAGGAGCCTGGATACTCAGAGAGCAGAACGAGTAGGACTCCCCATCCCCCTCACTTCCCGCCTCCTGACCCCACCAGCTGCTGGCCGGGGCCTGTTTTTATTACAGGCAGGTGAGTCTGGGCCCAGGATTCCAGGCGGGGCCTGGACTGAGGGAGGAGGCAGGAAGAAACTCACAAAGAGTTGGCAGATTACGGATGGAGGGCAGCATCTCCCAACAGCCTGGGCGGCCGCTGAGACCCTAAAACAACCAAGGACTCCCCCAGGCTCATCCAGCAGCCTCTGCTTCCCAGGAAAGAGGCGCTGAAGTCCATGGAGAGGTGAGGGGTGGGGGGCTCAGCACCTACGGGCCGGGTTGGCCCCTGCAAGGACACCTGGGAACAAGAGAGGGTGGCAGCTGCAATGGCTGTGGGGCAGCCGGAAATGGAGCGAGACAGGCAGGCGGAGCCTCACCTGGGGCTGCCCGCCAGCCCAGACAAGCTCAGACTGGGTGCCTGTGGCCCTGGGAGGAGGTGGAAGGGGAGGAGCAGGCCACACAGGCATAGGCCGGTGAGGGACCTGCCCAGACCTGGAGGTAAGAGATGGGTGGGGGACAGGGGTGGGAAAGATAAGTGGGGTGCCGCTGCCAGCCTGTCCCCTTGACCTTGGCCATCCCTCAGGTCTAGTTCAATGCCCTGAGGGTCCCGATGTGTGTGGCCTGGCCCTTGGCCTGTTCAGGGTACTGGGCGTCTCTCAGCGGAGGCCCCGGCTGTTCTGGGGTTACCCCTTGCAGTGCACAGCGTGGCCGGGCATGCTGGCATGGTGGTCATCCTGGCACCGGGAAGCTGGCAGGTGTGAGGTGTGTTCCCGGTGTCCAGAGGAGGACACTGCAGGACGCAGGGCAAGGGTGACGCTGTGGAGCCTGAGTGTGGACGGGAGGCGGGCGGCAGGACCTGAAGCCTCCTGCCTGCTTTCTGCAGCGCCCTGAGCAGCTTCCTGTTGGGATCCCACGGAAACTGGTTTGGGAGCAGGTTGGCCGAGGTTGTTTGACTTTTGACGGGTGAAGAAGGCAGCCTCCCCTGGCGAGCCAAGTGGAAGGAACGGGGTACAGGCCTGGGGGCGTGCCTGGCCAGTGGCCAGCAGAGGGTCCCCCTGCTCCCCCCAGTTCCCTGCACCCAGCAGCACAGCCCTCCCTGCCCTGGCTGCAAGAGGCAGGAGAACTTCAAACGGTCCCTCCCTCCACCGGCTGCTTGCCTCTTCTGGGCCAGGCCCCTCAATGGTGGCTGAGGACTCTTTGGAACAGGGTACTGTTGTGGAAGAAGGGGCCCGGCCCTGCCACTGCCTCCTGTGGGGCCCTGGGCCAGGCTTCCCTTCCCTCCAGGCCTGTTTCCCTGTCTGTTCCATGAAGGAGAGGCAGGGGCACTGGTCTGTAAACCCATAAGCTGCAGCAGTAGGCCCCTCGCCTGGTCTCACGGGCCACACACGCCAGCCACCAGAGGTGGGTGTCTGGAGTTGCGGGTGGGATGCTGGCACCATGCCTTCTCTACCAACTTGGCTCCCTGGGGCGTGTGGGCAGCAAATGGGCCCCCTGCATTCCCTCTGTTAATTAGGCAGCACCTGCTAATGAGTGGCTATCATCATTGCTCCATTACGCCTTCTGAGCCATCTGTGCCCCAGCACTTAGGGGGAGACCCCAGGGGCTCCTGGCTGCTGGGCAGAGGCACATGCAGAAGGCGGCATTTCTGGGATGTGTTGGGGGACTGGGCGCTCCGTGGGCTTTCCACAAAGTAGTTTCAACTTCTGCTCTTCATTTTACCAAGAGAGAAGTGGTGGCAGTCCTGGTGTCCAGGTGAGGAAACAGTGGCGCCCTGTTTATGATTCTCCCAGTGGGAGGTCTCTTGTAGCCAATACCTTAACACATTCTGTGCTGGGCACTGATGGGGTGTGTGTATGTGTGTAGGGAGTGGGGGTGGAGGTGGGGTGCACAGGGAGATCAAAGCTGACATCCGGGGACACTGTGGCATCGAGTGAGATGATACACAGTCCTCTCGAGATGGACCAAGTCCTGCCATCTTTGCACACTGCCGTGCCGCCTTGTGGGTAGTCACTAAACCTCTCTGGGTCTCATTTGGCTCCCTTGGCACAGGAGCGATGATGCCTCACTGCCTGACCAGAGGCACGTGACCCAGGTCTGGCATCCGAGCAGCTGCTGCTCAGACCTCACAGGCCAGGGCCAAGGATGCTGCTGATGCAAGAGGCACAATTTTAGAGGCAAGAGCAGCAACTGGGATGGTCTTGAGGTAAGGGGTCTTGCTGGTGACCCCATGCCAAGGCTGGGACCCCTAGTTCAGGAAGGGAGGCTTCTACAGAGGAGTCAGAAGCCTCTCCTGCTGCCCTCTCCACTGGGGGAATTTGGATTTTAAAAGAGAACCCAAGCTGGGCGTGGTGGCCCACCTGTAATCCCAGCTCCCCGTGAGGCTGAGGTGGGAGGATCATGTGAGCCCAGGCGTTTGAGGCTGCAGGGAGCTCTGATTGCACCACTGCACTCCAGCCTGGGCGACAGAGCAGGATCCTGTCTCAAAAAAAAAAAAAAAAAAAAAAAAAAAAAAAAGAGAGTGGGGAGTTCATGCTAAACCAAACATACAGCAGTGGCAGTGACAGGTTCTCCAAGATAGACGGATATCCCCGTTTTACACATGAGAATGCTGAGGCACAGAAAGGTCAAATTTGATGCAAAATCTCACGGTTGGCTATTCGGAGGGCTTTAGGGTGACGCTGGTGGCATCTAGGTGGAGTGATGGGCAGTTTGGAGCCTCCCAACCACTGGCGCTCCTCCAGACAAGGCTGCTTCTAGCTGGGCGCCGGGCAGGGATCCTCCCAGGAGCCACCCTCAGAGGAGGGGCTGTGCTTCTGGCTCCAATCCCCTGAGCTGCAGAGGGCACCGTGACATCCAGGGATGTGTAGAGTCTCACCCAAGAACCCAGACTTCTGGACGCCCAGCCGTGCACACTGCAAGAGGGGCCCAGGCTGGCAGGCATATGACTGGGTGAGGAAAGGGCTTGATAGAGGTGGCCCAGCCTTGCTCTGGGCTCAGGGCCTTCTGAAGGCTGGGAGCAGGGGTATGGCCAGAATGACCTATTCTGGATGGATCCAACCTTCCTGCCAAGTGCTCTTGGGAGGTAGGCAAAAGGTCAGACATTCCGTCATGCTTAGGGAGAGGGGGTGGCCATGCTGCCTACCTTCTATCTCGGGCAGCGGGGCACCCAGGCGTGCCTTCCCCGCTGGGGAGGTCAGCAGACGGGGGTGGGCCTTGGAGGCCCAGCCAGCCTGAACCCTAAGGAACTGCATTCTGCAGTGGCCCCTCCCCGGCAGGGCAGGGACAGGGTGACCCTGGGGGAGGGAGAACGTCTGCCTGCATCGGGCTCAAGGCCATTTTTTGTTGTCAGGTGGTCAAGATGCCATTGGAACCAAGAAGCGGGTATGGAGGGAAAAGCAGGACTGAAATAAGGCAGCTGTAACCCTGCGTGACCTGTCAGCCCCTTTCCCTCTCTGAGTCTCAGTCTTCTTGTCTCACAAATGGGGAAATCCTCCTTGACAGAGTTGTGGGGAAAAACACAAGTCACCTGCCTAGCACAGTATAAGTGTTCAACAGAGGTCCACCTGCTCCAGGTCTGGAACTTTCGGGGGGTGGGGTGGATAGAGGCCAGTGCTGCAGCCAGGTGTGGACACAGGAGCCTGACTGGCATCCGGGCAGTGCCTCCTCCCTGACCACAAGCTCCAGCGCTTTTGAAACCAGATGCAGGTTAAACATGGGCAGGGCACCTGCCCAGGCTCCACTCACCAAGGGAGCCAGCTAGATGGAGTCTGTCCTTGGAACTCCAAATAAGGTATCAGAAAATAGGCTTGGACCTGGGCACGCTCGCCCCTCCTGTGTGCCCAGCCTTTCATTCTGTCATCTGAACTGGCACCGACCTCTTGCATCCCAAGGCTAGACCTGAAGCGCCATTAGATTTGTCCCATTTTAGCGGTGAGGATGACCTTGCTTCCCCCGCATCTCGGCTAGGCCAGGCTCCCTGCTTTTTCCCCGACTGGGGGATGGGCAGTGCGTGGGGGAGGCAGGCCTAGGGAACCAGACACACAGCTCCCTTTGTGAAGGAGGCTGAGTCACATGTGCAACGCAATCCCTGTTGGGCCCTGGGGCGGGTGTGATGGGAGATGGCGTTATCATGGGACTGTGGGTACCCCCACGCCTGTGTCCCGGAGGCTTTCCCACAGGAGATAGCAGGGAGATGGCTGGGAACACTGGCCGCCAAACACACGGTCTGAGCTCAGGTCCTGACTCTGTTGCCGACTTGCTGCAAAGCTTTGGGAAGGTCCTCTGTCTGAGCCTCAGTTTTCATCTCTGTGAAATGGGAATGATCATCACTGTTTTGTGGAGGAGGTAGTAGATGTGAAAGGGTTCTGCAAACTGCAAATGGTGGAGTGCCGGGCCTTTGGCATTCATGTGGGCTTTATGATGATAATAATGATGTTGGCAAAGATTTATTGAGCACCTACTGTGTGCCAGGCATTGTGCTCAATGATTTACATAGTCACTCCGCTTGCAAGGGGAGAAGCCTGGATGTGAACAGCTCTTGTCTAAAAATACCCACCTCTGAGGCTGGGTGCAGTGGCTCATACCTGTAATCCTAGCACTTTGGGAGGCCAAGGTGGGAGGATTGCTTGAGCCCAGGAGTTCAAGACTAGCGTGGGCAACATAGCAAGACCCTGTCTCTCCAAAAAATACAAAAGTTAGCCTGGTGTGGTGGGACATGCCTATAGTCCCAGCTACTTGGGAAGTTGAGGTGGGAGGATCGTTTCAGCCCAGGAGATTAAGGCTGTAGAGAGCTATGATTGCATCACTACATTCCAGCAAGGGCAACAGAGCGAGACCCTGTCTCGAAAACAAACAAAAAACCCACTTCTGAGCTGGCAGTGGTTGCTCATGGCCATTTGCACAGGTAGGGACATCTTTTCACTGTTTGCTATGCTGGTTCCCACTAAATGCTGCGGCTCTGGCTGGAGGGTTAGAGGTAGAACAAGGGGCTGAAGCCCTCCTCCTAACCCTCCCAGCCTCCCCATGTCTTCCTACTGCCCCAGGCCTCAGTCACAGCAGACAGTAAGGATGCCTTAACCTCTTATCCCTGTCCTGAGGCCGTCATGTTCTTGGAGATCTCCTACCTCCCTGGCAGCCCCCTCTCTGCCTCCTTTGCAGGCCACTCTGAATAACAGTGTCCTGGCCAATGCATCAGGGTGCCCATTGTCTGCCAGGCCTGGGCTGCAAGATTTACGCATGTGGCCTCATTTAACTGCCCCGATAGGAGGTGCTATTTTGGTCCCCACTTGGCAGGTGAGGAGATAAATGAATGGAGAGATGCTTGCCCAAGTCATCCAGCTGGCCGGCTGGGAGTAGAGGCCAGCTGGCCTGAACCCAGAGTCTGTGATCAGAGACTCCGGGCTCAGAGAGGGGGCAGCAGCATTGCCCCCTCTCCTCTGTCCCTCAAATGAAGGGCTTCCTGCACCTTCAGCTTTCTGCTGTGTTATAGAAAGGCATGGGTACCTCCCTGTACCTCGATTCCCCTTCTGTAAAGTGCGGATAGACTGTTGTGAAAACCGAAGGAGAAGATGAAGTGCCTAACAGGGGCCAGATCCCTGGTGTCCTGTGTTTGGTTACAACCCACACACCTGGAGGCCCAGCCAGGTCCAAGCTGTGCGATCTTGGCTAAGTTACTTCATGTCTCTGACCATCTCTAACATACAAGTGGTACCCAGCCCACAGGGTTGTGTGGATAAAATGAGAATGATCTCCATAAGCAGAGCATCTGACACCATAAAACCTCCAGACATAGCAGGTTACTATTAGTCCTGTTATCAGCACTCATAACAGACAGTGTTGTGTTTAATAATTCATTGAATTTCTCCCCGTTTACTCCCAGAGCCCCCCTGGATGCTGAATACCAACTCTGGGTATCACTGTGATGAGAGCCAGGCTTGTCTCCCTAGCTAGGCTCAGAGCTGGGGGCCTGCTTCCTCACCTGCCTGCCCCTAGCTCCTAGGAGGTCTCTGCAAAGCCGGATGGTGAGACAGGCAGGCAGAGCTGGGCAGCCAACTCCTGCCCAGCCAGGTGGCCTGATAGGCCTCTCCTATGTGGCCAGAGTGGCAGCTGGCTCTGCACTGTCTTCAGCCATCTGCAGAGAGAGTGGTGCCTGCAACTCTCCATCTGTGCTCTTCTGGTTGGCACCCTCTGTGGGGTGTGTGTGTGGTGGTGGAGGAGGGGGACAGCTGCCCTGTGGACCTGGTCCCTGGGGAACAGCTGAGGCTGCCCCGGTTACCAATTGATCAGGCCCTGAAGGACTGACCTTGGGGAAACTGAGGCAGAGGTGGTGGTATGTCAGGGACTCCGCATCCTCCGCTGGATAACTCATTTGCCCTCCCTTGTTAGTAGGCCCCCCAGTTTAGGCTGGTCCCTGCTGCTTTGGCAATAAGGGAGTCCCACTGTAGCCCTGGGAGGGAGCAGAGGGTCTGACATGGGCCCAGTGCCCACTGTGCCTCCCTGCCCCAGGCATTGGCCCACAGCCTGGACTGGGGGCTGTGAATGTGGGGAGCACAGTACTATTTTCTAGAAGCTCTCACCTTGTGGCCTTCCTGCACCCCACGGGGTGGCTTTGTGGCCCTTCCTTTCTGCAGCTTGATTTCAGGCAGGTAGGTGAGGAGCGCAGTTCACCTGCGGCAGCCCCGGCTCCTAGGCTGCCTGAGACGTTCCATTCATTCTTCTTCCACGTGGCATCAGGAAGCTTTTCCAGGCCCCCTCGTTTAGAAGGCAGATCTCTGCCGGAGAGAAGGAATCTCAAGTTCCCCAAGCATCCACGTGTCCAGGCCCCAGGCCGAGGCCTGGGGAGCTGGATTGCTGAGTGGTTAGGAGCCAGACCTCCTGTGCCCCCGCCATCCCAACTCGGGCACCTCCCTGCTGTGTGATCTTGGGCAGGTTCATTCCCATCTCTGAGCTGCATGTCTCTGCCTTAAGTTCCCTCTTCTTCATCACCACATTCACAGGGAGTATTTATTGAGGGCTTGGCAAGTACCGGGCGGCGGCGCTGGTCTGAGCAGCAGGTTTGACTTCCCTCCACTGCCAGGGGCGCTCTGGAGCTGGAATGCAGACGGTGATCAGCGAGTGTAATTACTGTTGTTGTCACCACTCACCCTTCTGACACTGTAAAATCCTCCCAGCATGTCTGACTGAGGAATCATCTATCCTCATTGCTTGGAGGAGGGCAGACGGGAGCCTCTGCAGGGAGTGTGAGTTATCCAGAGCCTCTTGACTTGAGAAGGGCCCTGAACCCCAACAGCGGGAGGCGCTGCTGACAGAGGAATGGCCAGAAAGGGGATGGGGCATGGCCTATTTCCACTCTCTGAGCTTTTGGGGCCATTGGGAATGGCTCTTCACCCAGGCCTCGGTTTCCCCTTTGGCTCAGCAGATGGATTAAAGGAGGCTGTTTCTAGAAGCCCCTGGGAACTCAGAATCCAAAATGACTTGGGATATTGAAACTGCGGGTGCTTGAGGAGCACTGAGAGGGGAGACGGGTCACCCCCTAGAGGGGACGCGGGTCAGCCGGTCCGTCGTGCGTGGCCTGGCTGGCCTCCTGCCCGGCTGCCTGTCACCCGCTCCCTCCTGACTGCCTTCCGCTCTGCCGGTCAGCACTGGCTCCCGTCGGCTGCCAAGGAGGCTGGACTCTCCTTCAGGAAAGGGTAGTTGTCGCCCTGACTTGGGGGGTGGGTGGACAGCATCCAGGACCCTGTTGCCGTGGCAACCCTGGCCTCTCTGTGGGAACTTTGGGGATACTGGCCCTGGGAAGCCACAGATGGAGGCTGAGGAAGCAGAGTGATCCCCGGCCCCTGCCTGTCCCTGAAGTCTGTCTGCCTGGATGAGGGGTGAGGCTGAGGTGCCCCCTTGCCCGGCGCTGAGTCATGGGCATCCCCCAGGGTCACTGCCTCAGCGCTCTCAGCCCTGCCCCCTCCTGGTCTCCCTCTGAGAAATCCATGACTCACGTATATCGTCCGTCATCCCCAGTCGAGCTCAGGGAGGAGGGAGGAGCCCAGCTGGGGCAGGAGGGGGGTGTCTCCCCACCAAACACACCCGGTCCCTCCCTCTCCGCACTAGCTGCCTGCCCTGCCCTGCCGTAGGAGATGGGCTGGGAGCCTCCCACACTCTCCAGCTCACTCGGCAGGCAGCGGGGACCAGGGCTGGCAGGTTAAGCCTCTGGGGGTGGATCCTGAAAGGTGGTCCAGCCGCCTGGCCCTGCGTGGGACCTTCCACCTGGCAGCAGGTACCCAAACATGGGCTGGACAGCAGGTGGGAAGAGGAATAGTGTGTGAGTGTGAGTGTGGGTGTGTGCATCCATGCACGGGTGGCTGTTGGGCAGTGGGTAGGGGTGGTGGGGAAATGGGGAAATGGGGGGGGGTCTTGGTATCTTGCTGGGATCTAGCCCAGATCAACATGGCTGTGGGGGGTCTCTAGAGTCGGGGTGGACCCACAGGGAGATGCCTGGGAAAGGGCTGGGGCCAAGGGGGAGCGGCACGTCCCAGGGCTCCCAGGCATTTCGTAGCAGGGGAAACTCAGAGTGGTGTAGTCACTGGGCCCAGCAAGCTGGGGTCTGCTCTCTGGGCTGTGAGATCAGTGCTCCCACCACACAGGTGGGAGAACCAAGGCTCTGGGAGGGCAGGTGGCTTGCCCAGGGTCACCTAGCACATCCAGGGATAGAAAGCCGGGGCCCGGGCTCAGGGAGGAGGGAGCACTTGAGGGGACTCCTGAGGGCAGCTTTCCTGCAGCTGCTCCTGGGGCTGGGTCCGGGGTCCCCACTAAGCTAGGGACAGCTGTGCTCTTCATCACCAAGGCCAGCTTTGGGAGGAGGTGGCCCCGCAGGGTCTCTGAACATGGGGCACCTGGGTGAGAGTCCTGGAACTGGTGACACGCAGACGGGAAGCGCAGGCTGCGGGCTGAACACCCTGTCGGTTGCCACCAGACCTCAGGGCTCTGGCTGCCTGGGACTGATAGGACTTCCCACCCTGGTCCCCGCGGGGGCTGGGGGTGTGTAGGAAACCGATGGTTCCTGTCCTCCCCCATTCCCAACTCACCTCCGCTGTGTGGTAGAGTTGGGGGGTCTCCCAGCGCCCCACCAGGAGGGGCTTGGTGCTCATTTTACTGAGTGGGGAGGAGGGGATGGGCCAAGGCAGGGCCGTCCCACTCCCCACCAATGTGGAGCAACTGTGGCCTGGAGTCCACGGGCTGGGTAGAAATAGCCTTTGTGGCTCCTTCAGCGGACCAAGGAAGTTATTTATAGAAGCATTTATTGAGCGCTTACTGTGCACTCTGTACTCTGTTGGGGACATGGCCGTGAGCAAGGCGAATAAGGTATCTCAGAGCTCGTGAGTGGCCCAGACCCCAGAGCCAAGACCCCTGCCCCTCCCAGAGGGTAACCCCAGGCAGCCCGTTGGCTCCTTGGGGTCAGAGGCTGTGTGAGAAGGAGCATATCTGGGCTTTAATAACCATGGGCTGCCAAGTTGGCTCCCCAGAGCCCAGGGGTCCTGGTGGGCTCTTGTCTGCCAATGTCCAGGTATGGAATGAGCTCTTAGGGCCAGACCTGACCCCTTCTTTGCTGCAGGGACCCGAGATATGGAGCCACCTTGGTCACGGCATCACTGTGGCCTCCTTGCCCTTCCTCTCCTCTGGCCTCAGGAACTCAGCTGTTAAATGGGTATGTAGGGGTGATCACAGCTGCCCTGGCCCCCGGCTCTGATAGTGCTGGGTGATGGAGAACACAGCTCCAGGTGTGATCTGTGAGGGACAGGCTGTGTCCCCACCTGGGCCACTGGGCAAGGGCCAGTCAGCCTGGCATGACACTTCCTTTTGTCAGGGACACAAACAAACAAAACCGTTAGGAGGTGAAATGGAGGCATGAGATAAGCTCGCTAACCGGAGGCCCAGAGAAGGGGAAGAGGACCAGGGAGGCTCTGCAGAAGGCACTTAGGCTGGGCTTGGGAGAAGGTGGGAGGGGAAGGAGCTGATATCTGTATGAGCACTGTAGGGGGAGTCCTAGTGGAGGAAACTAAGTAGGAAAACATTTGGGGAATGATACAAGCTGAGGACCATGGGAAGGGTGTTACCGGACCCCTGGCATGGGTCATTTCATGGGACTTGATGAGCCAGGCCAGCAGGTCCCAGTCTGCTCTGTGGGAGGAAGAGAGGCAGGAGGACTCACCAGGTGGGTGCTGTGTGGGGCTGGGGGCCCAGGCTACAAACCCAGCAGGACGGGGAGGGGCAGGATGGGTGTGCAGTGTGAGGTTGGCCAGGCAGTCCCAGTCTCTGGCTGCTGGGTCAAGGCTAAAGCTTGGGGGCAGCTTCACATATGAGGGAGATGAGGTGGAGGTGGCGCCCAGTCGAGGGGAAGGGCAGGAGAGAGGTGGCAGAGCTGCAGCAGGGTTGGTGTAGGGGGTGGCCTCCTGGCAAGGCCCAGCATGACAAAGGCAGGTGCGGGCAGTGGGCAGAACAGCCATGGAGGTGCCACTGCGGACTGTGCTCCAGCCGGACTGGGATGCGGGTTCCGCCATCCTGTGCAGAAGCTGTGTACAGGTGGGGCCGGGGGCTGTGCTGTCTCAGGGATGCGGGATGGGTTTCCATGTGGTAGGGCTCCCAGGGAGGCCACGGAGGAGGCCGTGGAGAAGTTGGGTGGAAGTCGGGAGGAGAGGGAAGCGTGACAACAGAGCCCCAAACCCCAGCACCACCTCCTCCTCCCAGACCCGAGCCTGAGCAGTGCTCAGCCCCCGTCCCCATGCTGGGGGTGGCCCTGTGGACCCCGCCTTCTGACTCACAGCAGATGGGGGCATCACGTGAGCAAACCCAGCAGTCAGGGGTGATCGGACGCAGCAACCAGGCAGATGGCAAGTGGGGGGCGGGGCGGGCTGGCACAAAGGGGTCTCTCAAACCGGGTGGGGCGGGGCCCTGGCACGGCCTCAGCCTCCCAGGCCTACTTTCTCCTGAGCCGTCACTCGGCTGAGACCCTGCCCCTCCTCCTGTCTCTGGTGCTCCATCTGGGGCGCCTTGAAGCCCCCAGGGGAGCCCTGTAGATTCTGGGCTTAGGCCTGGACTGCTGGGTAGAGGGGCCAAGGGTTGGGGAGGAGGAAGGGACACACATTTTCTGACCACTGCGTAGTGCTAGCCTGCCCTGGCAGGAGGTCAGCTAAGCCCCAAACTCTCCCTGATTCCCTGATGGCTGAGCCTGGACGGGAGCAATCCTGGACCTTCCCCGACATCAGACTCTACCAGGCCTTGGGCTCAGTGCCTTGCACACGACACCCACTTTTCAGATGAGGACACTGAGGCAAGGGAGGCTTACCCAGTGAGCAAACCCACATCTTTGGGGGTCCAGAATGTGGGCTCTTGTGTCTTGGTGGAGAGGAGGCTCCTCAGCCAGCCGGGCACATGTCTTGAACCCCGCCCCTGCCACTGCCAAATCCGCACACCTGTAGGGACACCCTTACAGACAGCAGGGTGGCTTGCCCAGGGAGAATCTCGGCTTTGTTTCTCTCTGGTTGTGTGAACGTGGGCCTGTGCCTCAGTTTCCTCATCTGTAAACTGTGGATTACAATCACATCTACTTCCGAGGCTGTTACGAGCATGAAGAGAGTTGATATGGGACAGTGCATTTCCCATACGTGGGAACGTTAAGCCTTTTTTATTACCTCTCCCATTCAACAGATGGGTGTACTGAGGCCCAGAGATAAGCTGTAATAACTGCGAGCACTTCTCCCTGCCCCCGCTACTACTGGGAGAGCTGTGGCCACCTGGACACCAGTGGCGCTCACTCACCCACCCCTAGCCTGACTCGTGCTTTGGTGAGGAGGCCAGTGTGGTGGGCGTCGGGCTCCCAAGCTGGCGCGTGCACAGGCTCAGGCAGTTTGTGGTATGCTTGGCAGTTCCAGGCAGAGATAAAAGCTCAGCCCTGGAGGAGCTGGCATGCTTCCGGGCACCAGTGGACAGGCCTCTCTGCATTAGTGGGAGATGGCCTGGCGGTGGGGAGACGGCCTCACTGTCCAAGAGCCAGCCCAACCCTGGTGGCCTGAAAAGTTCTGCGGTGAATGGCTCTGGTTTGGCTTCCCAGACTCAGGGCTACTTACACCAACTCCAAAACAAGAAACAGTGAGATGGAGAGCCGCCTCTGCCACCTCCCAGGCCCTCTCCCCTCCCGTTCCCAGGTCTCTGTCCTCCTCCTAGTACCCCAGCCTGGATGCTGAAGGCCCACGGAGGAAAACTGACTTTTGAGAGGAGCTGTGGAGGCTTACATTCCACTGTCAAAGATGAAAGCTTCTCTGGACCCGTTTCCCTGCCTGTAAATGGAGATAACAATACACCCCTTTGCAGGGTTGCTGTGGAATTTGGGGCAACAAATGGCTGCAAAGTATGTACCTAGCACAGTGCATGACTTCAAGAGGTCCTCCCTAAACCTCAGCTCAAGGTTTAATCTTCCAGGTCATGGGGTCGTTGAGTTAGGCTCAAATCTTTGAAAAATGATTTAGAGTAAGTGGCTGAATTTCTCAAAACTTCATTACTTGGGCTGTGAAAGTCTCTGATATCTAAATGCGGCCCTGTGGAGATGAACTGGGACAGCCACATGTTGTAGGGGCTCATGAGATGTAGACCCTGTCCCCAGCTGGCCCAGAACTTTGCTTTTCCATCCTCCAGCCAGGCTGACCCTAGGAGAGGCAGCACGAGGTGGGCTGTTAGGGGTGTGGGCCCTGGGGCTGCCTAATTCTGTCCCAGCTTCACTGGCTGTGTGACCTGGGACAGGTATATTAACTTCTCTGTGCCTCATCTTCCTAATTGTAAACATGAGGATGGTAATGGCACCTTGAGAGGGTTAAGTGAGCCTCTAGATGTTAAGTGCTGAGTGCAGGGCCGGGCACACCTCAAGTGCTGTTGTCATTGCTCCTTCTGGGCCATGACCAAGCCTTGTTCTTAGACACCAATGGAGACTTTATTGGGAACAATGACGCCATCCTCCCAAGATGTTACTGGGAAAACCACCAATCCTGTGACAGCTTCCCCTTTGGACATGCCCATTACTAGGGTCTTGATCTGCTGCCCCGAGGCATTGTCCAGTCTGGGGCTCCTTCATGTTCCTCAAGACCTGAGACCTGACCCAGGGTTTGGAGTGAGTTGATATGACCCTGGGCCGGGGAGCTGGGCTGCAGCCATTACCCACAGAACCGCCGACCTTTCAGTGGACCAGAGGCCATGACACTAGCCCTGGAGAGGAGGCCTGGGTTCTAGTTGAGCTGGTTTCCTGGGACAGAACAGCACTGTGGTCACTTCTCTGGTGGGTGAATTCCTGGGGCCCCTGGGAGCTAGGCTGAGCAGCTGACCCCTTCTGGGTCCTTGGCAGAATCTGGGCCTCAGGGTGTGGCTCTGTGGCTGGCACCTTGGGTCTCGGACCCTGTGGCAGGGGGTCAGACAACTGCCCAGACCCACCTGCTTTGATGGTGACAGATGCTAGGGGTGAGCCCCAGGGGCTGGCGGGGCCCCTGAGTCATGCTGTGCCCTCTGCCCACTGCTCCTCTGCTGGGTCACCATCTGGGCACGGGTCAAACAGTTCAGGGGCGACTCACAGCCCAAACCTCCACCCCTGGGGCATACACTTCACTGCCTACAAAGACCCTCATTCAATCTTGAGTGCTGCTGGCCCTCTAAGACTTGAAACTTTATCCACATTTCACAGATGAGGAATCAGGCCCAAGAGCTCGGAGCAGTCAGTGGTAGCAGGGCCCGAACCCAGTCTCCGGCCTGTTAGCCTGGACTTTTCCCCAGAGTGCCACAGATGGCCATTCCCATGGTAGGTAGTGAGTTCCCCATCTTTGTAGGTGTTCAAGTGTGGCAGGGGAGTTGCAGAGGCAACTTGGGTATTGCATGGGGCTTCTCTTCATGGCACCTTCCAGCCCTGAGCTTTCCCAGCCTTGGGGGAGATGGGCACCCGATTCCCACGTTCCCCCAAGTCGTTATGTCCTTAAGCAGCACATGGGTCATTCTAGCTGTATCAGGCCGTGCTTGTGGGCAGGTGGTGCCTTTATCTGGAAACCCTCTTCATAGCCTGGTCAACTGGCAAGGTTCTTCCAAGGAACCTCCACCATGAAAGCCATGAATGCATCTTCAGAGACTCCTGTCCATGTGTAAATAGCTCAGTGGGCTGGATGGGAGGGAGCAGATGGGGAGAGGCATCCAGCCGAAGAGGACTGGAGTGAGCTGGGAGAGGCTGATGGAGGTCAGGAGGGGCAGGACACCTACCTGGGAAATCTTCAGGGCCCCTTGCTCTCCCTTATCCAATAGGCTTGAACCTGAATAGGGGCCTTCCTGACTTCATGGCACTCCCCCTGCCCCCTATCTGCCTAGAGGACAGTGGGCCAGGCTGGAAGAAACCCTCATGTACAGTTTCCTCAAAGCTGTACTTATCCTACACCATGGCCGTGCTGGCCACACCCTCTGGGGGGCTATGCCACCTGTGCGCACACCTAGGGGACCAGATGCACACGGTCTGTCCTCCAGCTCCTCTCCTGCCTGCGTC
Source organism: Macaca fascicularis (assembly GCF_037993035.2). Lineage (NCBI taxonomy): Eukaryota > Metazoa > Chordata > Mammalia > Primates > Cercopithecidae > Macaca > Macaca fascicularis. Next base: position 53,738,396 of record NC_088394.1, read on the forward strand.
CTGGCACCTTAACTGGAGGTGGTGGGAGCTGGGACCAGTGCAGCACCCTTGCCAGCCATGGTGGCAGAGGACAGCCAGTGCCTCTTCATGGAGACCCTGCAGCAGGTGGCGGCATGCCCCAGGGTCCTGTCTCTGTCCCTCTACCTGGGTTTGGAAAACTGGAGTCCGAAGCTTTAGTGACTGTGATCGAGGAAGGACAGTAGTGTTTGCAAACCACATGAGCAAAGGAGAGAGCAAGGTCCGGCCCCGCCCCTGTTCCTGGTCCGCGAGGCTTTGGGCCCTGTGGCTCAGCACCTCTGAGCCTCCCGTTCCCTCTCTACGGAGTAGCTGCTGCTGACTCTCCATGTTGATGCCAGGGCATGCAGGACAACAGAGGCAGCCCAGGGAAAGGAGTACGTCATGCTCCTTTGGATCCAGTTTTACCAGCTCTGTGTCCCTGGGCAAGCTCCGTGTCCCTGTGTCCCTCTGTCCCTGCTATAAAATGGGAATGATAGTACCTCCTCACAGAGTGGCCCTGGAAGCATGTGAGGCCAAGTGCATATCCTACGGTTTGTACTCATGCATGGCTCCCTTCTCTGCCCCAGCTGCCTCATGAATCTCTGCAGACTAGTCCTTGGGATACACCCCACCCCCAGCTTGCTAGACTGCAGGACCCCATGGCCATAAGCACGTGCCCTTTCTCCTCCTTGCTTTACCTGGGAGAGCCCATGGGGAGCACAGGTAGGAGCTTGGTGTCTGCAGCAATGGGAACGTGCCCCACTTTCATTGGCAAATCTGCTACCTGGGCTCCCCTTAGACCCGAACCACAGGAGTGGGCCTTTGAGGGTCTTGGGGGTGGTAATTTTGCTTTAATGTAGAGAGAAAATCCAAGGTTCAGTGCTCACAGATTCAGATGGAATCTCAGACATCTTCTAATGCAGCACTCATTCAAACTGTCTGTGGCCCTAGTGGCATAGGAAACGCAAGGGCTCCCAGGCTTCCGTGCCGCAGGACTTCTCAGAGCCTTTACCAGGAAAGCAAAGGAGAGTTTGCCTTGTGTATCAGATCCTATCAGGCTATGCACAGTCTTGGGAACCCTTCTCTGGGCAAGCACCCAGCGAGGTGTGTGTGCTCCTGATCCTGTTAGAGGCGGGGGAGTGGAGATGGCTCAGTGCTCGAACCCTCTCCGTCCCCTATCCCCTACCCCTCACATAGCCTGAGTGGCACTTCTGGGTTGGATCTTCTAGATCTTCTATGGTATCTATCAAGAATGGCTCCTTTTAGGAAGAGGTGTGGAGCCTGCCTGCCCTGGGTTAGAGTCCCAGCTCCGTCTCAGTCTTCATTTACTCATCTAGCAGTCACTGGGATCATCTGTGGACCCGGCACTGTGCTAGGTACTGGAGATGCAGGTGGTGAGCAAGACAGGCGAGACAGCAAAGCTGAGCGAGGGATAACACGTAAGCAAATTGCAGAGTCTTGTCAGTGTTGGGTGCCGTAAGGGTAATAAATCACAGTAATACATCACATGGAAGCAAGTGATGGATGCGGAAGATAATTTTAATTGGGTAGTCATGGAAGGCTTCTCACAGGAGGGGACATTTGAGTTGAGGCCTGAGAAGGAGGCAGTCAGGGAAAGGGTCCTGGAAAGGGTGGGCTATGTTGAAGGAAAAGTGCGTGCAAAGACCCTGAGGTGTGTCTGAGGATAGAAGTCTAGAGTGGCTGGAGTTGGTGACTGCAAGGAAGGGATGGGGTGGCATAAGGTTGGGGGACGGGAGTAGGCTTGTGGTCACTGGCTTGTGATTTCAGCAGTCCTGCTGCTCCCTGAACCTCAGTTCTCTGACTTACAGAATGAGCTTCATCATTTCGGTCCCCGCCCCCACCCTGGTGGGGAATGTTATAGGTGTGAAGTAAGACAGTGCTTTGGCTTTTGGCTCTGGGCAGCGATGAGCTATTGCAGTTATTTTTATTATTACCATGAGTGGGATGTTTAGGGACTATGGGTGGGGCTGGGGAAGCTGTGCCTCTGTTTCTCTGGGTTGCTGTTGTGAGTACTAAGTATATGTAAATGACGTGGCGTGCCTCGTCTGTACCTCCCCCCAGGTCCCCTGAACCACAGCCCCCTGCCAGCTCCCTTTAAGCCCAGGATCCTTTGATGCAACAGAGGCCGCCTTCTCTGGCCGGCAAGCCCTGTGAGCCTTTCCGGGAGAAGGTTTCACCAGAGAACAGCAAGTCCTTTCTTTGCTTTCTTTTCCTCTTCCTCCGGGCGCCAAAAATAGGGCCTGAATGGGACCCAGCTCTGGGCCTGCAGTGAGACAATAGCGGCCTCCTGACTGAAGCTGCCTCCTGGCTCTGTTCCACGGAGGGGCGGGGGAGGAGGGGAGTTGCAGAGACACCATCCCCTCAGCCCCAAGCCCCTGCTACCTTTCCCATGGCGTCTGCCAGAAATCATCCCAAAGCCCCTTCCTCTGTTGGACGTTCCCCTCGGAACGTGATGGCCAGTGGGGTTCCCTGCTTGTATTCTCAGAAAGTGCTTGTAGCTGGTTGACTGATACCCCAGGACCTTTTGCACCCCTGAGCAACCCCACCCTATCTGCTGGCCTGTTGCTGGTCTGGAACCGAAAACCTCGGTGGGGGTTCTAACTCCTGGTTCTCTTCTGTGCCCTGTCTGGGGAATACCACAGTTTTTATGCCCTTTCCCCTTTGATTCAGTGGGTATGAGAAACTTAGAGATCAAAGGAATGTGCCCTCTTGGAAGAGAGTGAGCTCCCTGTCACTGGAGATGTTCAAATAAAGTTGGCCAAGCATGGAACGTGGGGGAGAGTTAGGGATTAGTCAAGCGCCAGATGGACAACTGGTCTTGATATCTTCATGTCCCAGAGAAGATCTCCATTTAAATTCCATACCCCTCCCTTACCAGCTAGGAGGCTCACGGCAAGTCACATCCCCGAGCCTCCGTTTCCCCATCTGTAAGGTGGGTCCCATAGGGCTAACCTTGTAGAGTGGTAGAAATGGATCTCCAAAATGCCCAATGTAGTTCCTGGCACACAAGAGGAGTTTCAGAAGCTCTGCCTCTATTTTCCTCCCTCCCCAGACTGGAAAAAGAGAATCTGAGTGCTTAGCCCCCTGGGAGCTCTAGAAGGAAGCCAGGAGGAACCTCCAGGCCTAGGGCTAACTCAGAAGGGGGATTCTTGGTAGGCTGTGGCAATCTGAGAAGGCTTCCTGGAGGAGGTGGACCCTAAAGAGTTTTCAGAGAAATATGATGCACACATTGTGCTCACAAAAGCCAATGGTGGGATTAGAGGGTGTTCTGCTTGTTTTGAGGCCAGGGCCACAGTCTGGCAGCTTCTAGAAGCAAATCCAGCTATTGTTAGGCATAATTTGGTTACTGGGTGGCCTGCACTGGGTTCTAAAAAAGATTTGGTTTCGGGCTGGGTGCAGTGGCTCACACCTGTAATCCCGGCACTTTGGGAGGCCAAGGCGAACATATCATGAGGTCAGGAGTTCGAGACCAGCCTGGCCAACATAGTGAAACCCCCGTCTCTACTAAAAATACAAAAATTAGCCAGGCATGGTGGCGGGTGCCTGTAGTCCCAGCTACTCAGGAGGCTGAGTCAGGAGAATTGCTTGAAACTGGAAGGCGGAGGTTGCAGTGAGCTGAGATTGCGCCACTGCACTCCAGCCTGGGCGAAAGAGTGAAACTCCATCTCAAAAAAAAAAAAAAAAAGATTTGGTGTTAAAGTCAATGTTGACAAACTTGCAGATTTCATGTAAAAACCTGGGGCTCTGCCTCTCTGGAGAAATTGGAAGCTCTGGCGCTTTGTGGTCCCTTCAATACAGGCAGGTGTCCCTCAGGCTCAGGATCTCTATAAATCGCTGTCCTAACCCCTGCCCTCCCGCCTGCCAGCTCCCTGTCTGGCCTGGGCAGCGTCTGAGTTGAGGACTTGGGCACAGGACAAGATACGGGGCCACGTTGCTTTGCTGGGTCTGAGCCAGGCTGTGACGTAGTCCCTGCAGCTGCCAACGGTTGCCAGGGCAACGGTTGCCAGGGGCTGCTGTCACCTGCGCCCCTTCTCCCGCGCTGGCGGCTGGGGCTTCTCAGCCTCTCTTCCCTGGCTGTACCCTTTGTTTGAAGCTCCAGTGAGGGAGCAGTGGCTGGGGTGGCACAGCTTCAAAGTCTCCATCCTCTTGAAAAGAGGTGGTGGGGGGGAGATTGACACCAGCCCCTCAGGCTACTGCCTGCAAACAAGAACCCCTCGTCTGCCATGCACATTCTTAATGTATCTATAGTCCGCTTGACGCCACAAAGGAGTCCAGGTACGATTCTCCCACCTCCTCTCCTCCCCATCCCTCTCACTCCTGCTCCCTCTCCCTGCTCCCCGCTTCTCCCCTGTCTTCCTCCTTCACTCTCCTTCCCCTCCAGCTCCCCTCTTTCCTCCCATCCCTTCCCCTTTATCTTTTTCCTCTCCCCTGCATCCCCCTTCTACCCAACATTGATGGTGTAGCCAGTGGGTGGGGTGGCACTAGGGACCCTGGGGGGGTCAGATGGTACTCCAAGGGACTTGGGCAGTTAAAGATAGCAGCTTCAACTAAAAGGAAGTGGTTGGGGGTGAGAGTTCTGCACCCCTTCCTGCAGCCCAACCCTTGCTGAAGATTCTTTTGGGTCCCTGGGCTGCACCCCGGGGGTCAGAAATAAGCCTCCGACAAGTCCAGGGCGTGAGGGGACTGGAAGTGCAGGAAACAGCCGTCAGTGGGGCTGGGATCCAAGGTCACCTGGGTGAGTTCCGATGGGCCCCCCGATTTGGGCCCTTGGGAGGATGGCGTCCAGCTGAACCCATGGAAACACATTGTGGGAAGCTTTCTTTACTGTCACTTTTCAAGAGATACGCTTTCTAAGAGTCAGGTAAGTTCAGGGCGGAAATAGGCTTCAAGATGAACAGCGCGTGTCCTGGAGCTGGCCCTGGTTCACATTCAACCTTCATTACTCACTTAGCTGTGTGACCTCAGACAGATAACTTGACCTCCCTGGGCCTCGCTGGCCTTTTTTTTGAGTGGGTGTGATGGTACTTGTCTCAAGGGTTTTGAGGAGGCTTAAATGCGTGAACATGTGTAAAAAGCTCACAATCCTGTTTTGCATTTTCAAAGAGCTTAATGAACACGGTTGTGTCACTGGAGGTGGTGAGCACCCCGCCTGTGGAGTGTACAGCGCCTGATGCTCAGTGATGCTGTGCTGTGTGCTCAGGAGCTGGGATGGAACTCAGTGCTTCTAATTCCCTTCCCTGAACGGGGCCCAGGTGCAGCCAGGCTCGGGCCCCCAGCCTTGGTGGGGGAGAACTTTGTCCTACTCAGCCTACTTAATAGGGGAGGGTGCTCTCAGCCCCTCAGCCAGCAATCCAGGACCTCGAGGAGGGGGAGGAGAAAAGAAAGGGAGGGTTGGTGGCCAGCGTTGGGAATGCTAAGTGTCCTGTGCTCCAAAGATGGGAGTTTTGCCAGACCTGGGATAGCTGAACTGCTAAACAAGGAGGGAGGTGACTGAGGCTGACCTTGAGGGCCTGGCCTTGGGCAACGTGGGAACACAGATGGGGAAGGGGAACCTCAGCCAGACAGTTGAGGTCCGGCTGTGGTTTGAGAGGGAAGACAGTCTGGACAGGCCAGGGGAGACGGCTCAGCATCCTCTTTGTCCCTTGCTGCCAGCTCGGAGGTAAGCTCTGTTCTTACCTGTAGACATCCTGAAGCCTGCGGGAGCCTGGAGGGCGCTGACTCCAGAGAAGGCACGCAGGGGACAGGCATCAGTGTCGCCCACTTGACAGGGGAGAAAATAAGGCCCAGAGAAGGGACAGGCTGACCCCAAGCTTCCAGTTGCCTGCAGAGCTTGTCTGAACCTTATGCCCCTAACTCCTGCCACCCCTGCTCTAGGCATGTACATTCCCTGGGCAGGTACTGACGGGCGTATGCCCTGGCGCCCAGGAGGCTGGCCTCAGCTGCTTCTTGGAGACGGCCAGGTGGAGACTTGGCCATGAGCCTATGCCTGGCTGCAGACCACCCCAGGAACATAAGCTAAACAGGTCTGCACCGGAGTGCTCGGACTGCTGGCTCTTTGGCTCTTTGAGATCCCTTCAAGACAGGCTGGTGTCCCCAGTGCCTTCCTAATCCCTGTTTTTCCTTTAGGTTCTAAGTCTCTTCAATCAATTCTAAAAGTTTTGTTTGTTTGTTTGTTTGTTTTTTTGAGACAGGGTCTTGCTCTGTCGCCCAGGCTGGAGTGCAGTGGTGTGATCTCAGCTCACTGTAACCTCCACCTCCCGGGTTCAAGTGATTCTCATGCCTCAGCCTCCCGAGTAGCTGGGATTACAGGCATGTGCCACCATGCCCAGTAATGTTTGTTTGTTTGTTTGTTTGTTTAGAGATAGGGTTTCACTGTTTTGGCCAGACTGGTCTCAAATTCCTGACTTCAAGTGATCTGCCCACCTTGGCTTCCCAAAGTGCTGGGATTACAGGCATGAGTCACCGTGCCTGGCCTCCAAAATTCTTCTTCTTCTTCTTCTTCTTTTTTTTTTTTTTTTAATTAATTTGTATTTAGAGACAAGATCTCACTCTGTCACCCAGGCTTGAGTACTGTGGCACGATCATAGCTCACTGCAGCCTCAAACTCCTGGGCTCAAGCAATCCTCCTGCCTCAGCCTCCCAAGTAGCTGGTACTACAGGCACGCACCACCACGCCTGGATTGAATTCCGAAATTCTAAGAGGCTTTGATTCTCATCTCCTAAAATTCTTGCATCCTCATATTCTTTCTCTCTCTTTTCCAACATCCTGAGTGTCTTAGCTGCTTGAGATGAAGTCGCAGGCCCAGCTGGCCACGGCCAACTTTAATGGAATGGCGCACCTGGGGACAGCCCTGGCAGTGCCCTTTTCCCCACAAGCTGGTGCTGCCGGCCGAAGGGAGGTGGGATAGGCCCGAATATACCCCAGGCTCACCAGGGACCTCTTTCCTGGAAGTGTCAGGGATGATGATGAGTGGCCCTGGGGAGTGCCTAAGTATCTCCTCTAGCTCATCTCATGCTAGCTAATGACCTTTGGGACAGCTCAAAGGGGAAGAGGGGGGAGGGGGCTGGAGGTGCTGGCAGGCTTCTGTGTGGCGACGAGATTTCTGAGAGCTTTTCTCCGTGTTGATAACAGGGGTCCATGCAAAAAAGGCTCTACCTTCACGTTGGGCTGGGAAACTCCCAACCAAGCTTTATGGGTTTCTTTCCTGCAGGACTTATCAGGGCCTTTGATATGCTAATATACAAGAGAAAGTATGACCCCAACCCTTTCTCTAATATGGGGACTAGTGCTCCCTGAAAGTGCTTTGGCAAGTTACCTCATGGTAAAGATGGGGAGACTGAGTCCCAGAGAAGAGAAAGAACTCAAAAGACCACAGTGGCTAAAAGTTTGGGCTCAGAGGTTAGGCGGACCTGAGTTTGAGTCCCGGCTCGGCTGCTTATTTGCTGTGTGATCTTGGGCATAACTTAACCTCTTTGGGCTTCAGTTTCCCTGTCTTTAAAGTGGGGACACTGATAGCATTTGCTTCACCGAGTTGCTGCGAGGATTGCATGATTCACGGGCTCTGCTGTTAGGGTTATTGTGAGGATTGAACAATTAATTTTTTGCCAAGTGCTTTGCAGGATGCCAGCGGCTAATTGAGCACTTGGTGAGTGGAAGCTGTGATCCTCCCTCTCCTCTTAGAATCTCCCTGGATTCCAGGGCTCTTTTCACTGCACCAGATAGGACCCCTGTTTAGTCCCACTCATCATCTGTCATCCTGCCAGGCATGGGGACTGGGAGGATGTGGGGGCCTGAGGCCAGGGCACTGGGACTCTCACAGATATGTCACAAGGCTGGCATCACAGGGAGGAGGACCAGTGTGTGCAAAGGCTTGGAGGTGGGAGCATCCAAGGCCAGGCTCCTTCCTGGCTGAGTGACTATATGTTGGCTTCTCTGAGGCCTCTTAAGTAAATGCCCAGTTCCACATACGGGAGGCACAAGGGCAGCCGGCTTTGGACAACTGACTCTCTGGGAGGACTCAGAGTCCCTTCCCATGAGCGGGTCCTTCCCTCTCAGGCTGGCAGGGAGTGCCCCAACTTCTCCCCTTTGTCAGTCTCCCCACAGGGTGTGTCTGGGCAGGCAGAGGGTCTTGTGGCCTAAGGACTTGGCTGGACCAGAAGCTACCGGGACAGTGAGACCTGAGCTGGCGGTGTGGGGGGGTGTCCAGCAGGTCTGGTGTAAGAGTATGAGCCTCACCCTGGGCAGTGAGCAGGTCAGGCCTGGGCACCCGCTAGCCTCCGAGGCAGGCAGCTTGCTTCATTTTATTCTCCTTTATTGTAGGAAAATTCCTGAAAACTGAAGTCACTCTGCTTCCGCCAGTGATCCTGGAACACCCCTGCTGGGGAGCTCTCTGTGGTCACCTAACTTGGACTTCAGTCATTCACTTGGGGAGTGGGAATGGGGGAGGGGAGTGGTTCGGCCTTTGCAAGCTGTTATCCCAGGACCCATGGGCGCGGCTGAGGGGCTAGGGGGCTGGGCTGGGAGTGGGGCGTGGCCCTGAGTGCCACCTGGATCTGACAGGGGCGTCTCCTTTGAGCTGTTGGGTACATGCTATTTCCAAGTAAGATTTACTTTTATAAAAAACGTTTGGAAACCGTTGGAGGGAGGGTCCTCTCAGATGCCACCCCACCCACCATGGAGGAAGCACCTGCAAGAGCCCTGCTCTTCACACTGTTCCCCGCCCTCCCTGTCCCCTCCCCAGCTTTGAAGTCTGTTTGAGCGGCTGCCTCGTTCCTCCTCTGCAGAGCTAACTTGCCTCCTCTGTGATGCTCCCAGCCTTCTCTTGCTTTCTCCTCCTGGCCCCCTGGGTCACTATGTATGCACGGGCACACACACTCATGCGCACACACACACGCACACTCATGCACACACACAGGCACACTCATGGACATACACACTCATGCACAGGCACACACACTCGTGCACACACACACTCATGCATGGGCACACACACTCGTGCACACCCACATGCCTGTGTAACTGGCAGGAGTTCATCCTCACCCTGCCCCCCGACTCTCCCAGGCCAAATTCTTGCTTCCAAAGGCTCAGCAGCTCCGTGTTGTGCCCCAGCAGCCCACGGGAGAGCAGCTGCGGACGGGAGGGGAGCTGGGGCAGTGGAAGTTGAGCTGGGACCTTCCCATCTGCCTCTCCCAGCGAGGATCAATTTGAGGGGAAGTCCTCCAGGTGGGCAAGACTAGGCTGGAACCTGGAGATCGCCTCCGGGTCTCCCTCGTTCCTCCCTCCTTGACTCCCTTCCCACCCCGCCACCCCCCACCCGATGCCTGCCCTTCTCCTGATGTCTTTCAGGAGGCCCCTTCCAGGGCCCTGCTAAATGCTAGGGGAGCCACAGAGGAGCCTGATGGGTCCGCGTCACAGGGCAGGGAAGAGACGGTGCTGGAACGCAGGCTGCCCTGGCCCCGAGTCCAGGCCCTGCCATCTAGCAGCTGAGGGATGCGTTGCTAGTCCCTCCCCTCTCTGACCATCTCTAAACCAGGGCTGCTGGTGCCTATCTCTGGTTCATAAGCCCCTGGTTCCCAAGCCTGCAGTGTGTTGATCAACGGGATGCTTGTTACAGCCAAGCTCCCAAGCCCACCCCATCGGACCCTCTGTGGGCCAGGACTGTGTATCTGCATTTTAGCTCACTCCCAGGGGGAGGTCTGAGCACCGGCAGGCTTGGGAGCCTCTGATGTGAGCATCTGTGGCAATGGGGGAGCGTGTCATGTTGAGGGTGGGTTGTGGGCCGGCAGGAACACGGGTTACTTTTGGCAAGGAATGGACGGGTAGCTGAGGCTTCATGGGGACGACTTGTCTCAGCTCGTCTCAAAGATGAGTGGAATGTCACAGGGCTAGGTGTTATCCAAGGCAAAGGGACAGCAAGGGGCAAAGGTCTGGGGATGGGATGCCTGTGCTCAGGGGCGGGCAGTGGCCGCTGTGTGTAAAGGGAAGAAGGAAGCAGTGGACGGCCAGCTTCGTGAGTCTTCCCGGCAGGAGACGGCAGAGAGGCGCCTGCCCGGGAAGGGTTAATCCCAGAGCCATCCAGGTCCTGTCCACTCAACTTCCACCTCCATCCTCCGAGGAAATGGGTTTTCCAGGAGCTTGGCCTGGGCAGCGGTGACTCGTGGCTCCACACGGAAGTGACTCAGGCCCCCTGGGAGAAAGTGAGCCGTGGGTCCCCCCTGCCCACCGTGCAGAGGGGCAGGGCTGAGCTAGGTCTGGAGCTGGAGCCCTGGGGGTGGGGCAGGGGATGGGCTGGGGGTGGGGTGGGGTCTCAGACAAACTCCGGCCATCCTCCACTCTGTTGGATCGTTGGGGAACCCCATGATGTGGCCCCCATTGTGTCAGGTTGGACCGGCCTGTTCTGTCCTGTGTGTGTTTACGGAAGGTCTGAAGTCAAGGGCGGCTGCTCTGGAAGCTGGGGGTGGCAGCGGCTTCCCTGGGCCTCAGCCCCAGCACCCTCTCTCCCAGGCTGGATTCTCTGTGCTACTCCCCATTCTCCTCTCCTTCCCTTTGGGGGGATTCTAAAGCCAGGGGGTTGGAAAGGATGTACGTCTCCGGGGCCTTTACCAATGCCAGCTCTACAAGGAGGGGGAGGCTTGGCACCATGCCCATGTGATCTCAGAACACACAGCCTTCCCCAGCCTCAGTGTCCGCATCTGTAAAATGGTAGCAGTGGGACCGGCATCACAGGGTGGTTCTGAGGGTTTGGTGTGATACCATGGACGTCGCCACTGACATTATCATTGTGGGGATGTTGCTAGAATGCCCCCTGCTCAGCTACTCCCTCTAGCTCTGTGTGAGCCAAGGCAAGGCCCTCACCTGTGGGGCCGTGCTTGGTACTGAGCGCCTGATGGCTGAGGCCCTGTAGCGCTGGGCTTCTGCAGCTCCAGAGGCAGAGACAGGTCAGGTCCCAGGGGTCTGTGCGGAGACTCATGCTACATCCCTGGTGCCTGGGTGGGTGGTGGGCAGCTGGCAGCTGTGCGTGTGGGGGGCAGACCTGGAGGGGTGGCATAGGCAGGGATGAAGGAAGGGCGCTAAGCAGACAAGCGGGACAGTGCCCCCTGGCCCCATCTGCGTGGCGACTTCCTTGTCCCCAGCCCAGCTCTCCTGCCCCAGTGGGCGTCTGGAGGAGGGAAGTTTTCTGGGTGGGGTTTCGGCCTTCCATTGCACTCTCCCGGAAAGGAAGCTTCATGCTCTAAGAATTTCCCCTCAAGGTGCTCCGGTGGGTGAGCTGGCTGCTGGGGGCCGCAAGGAAGAGAGGGAAACAGGGAGGAGGGGCCTGTGACAGGCCCAGGGGCTGAGCTATTTCGAAAGTAGAGCTACTTAGCTGAGACTCACGGCGCCTGCCTCTAAGCCCTTTACAGGCATCAATTCTTTAATTCTCACAATGACCTTTGAGGTGAGCTTGATTTCTTTATTCTTCTTTACAAGTGAGGAAAGCGAGGCCCAGAGAGGGTGAGTAACTAGCCCAAGGACACACAGCTAGTGAGGGAGTCAGGATTTGAACCCAGGCAGTCTGGCTCTAGAGTCTACCCCTTAGGTTAAAGGAAGCCAGGCAGCCCCTCCCCATCAAGCCTAAAGCATGTTGATGGAGCCAGAGCTGTCCACCTTGGAGTAGTTGTTCAAACAGCTGAGGTGGAGTGGGGATGAGTCAGGAAGTGGTGGGGACAGTTGGTCCCTTGTGTGTGTTTGGATTTCTTCCATGGAACCCCATGTCACTTCAATTGTTTCCTACCAATGATGGGGAGCTCACTACCTGTACTCCCCTCCTTTACTCTCAAGGGCCCATCCAGGAGGGCTGAAGTGAGGCAGTGGTTCTGCTCTGTCCTTCAGCCATGCTACTAGTAGTGAAGGTTCACTTTGAAGGTCCGTAAGCCAGGGAGAGGCATGGATTCTGGCCAGTTCCTTCCTTGCTTGTTGTGTGACCTCAGTAGGTCACTGGCCCTCTTTGGGCCTTGGATTCAAATTCTCCAAATGATTTGTCAGCTTCGAGTTTACAGGTGGAGACTGGTGGTAGCAGTGAGGGGCTGCTTGGAGAAAGTGGCATTTGGACTGACAATCAGAGGGGGACAGCAACAGAGACTGACAGGAAGCAGAAGGAAAGAAGGGGTCTGGGAGTCCTTGTCCCCAGATGTTGGGTTTCCTTCCGCTGGTCGGAGGTGGCAGGAGGCAGTTTCAAAAGGAATCAAAATGCTTACAAATCACAACCTGGGAAATGGTGCCCTTCCCTAAAACACTTCCATATCCTTCTTCTCAAAGGGCCCTGTGATGCCACCAGGGCAAGATGCTGAGCCTATTTGACCTATGACTGAATTGACGAGGCCTGAGAAATTGAGGTTCCATTTCACATGGTGGGACACAGGGGATAGGCTCATGATCGAAGGGGCCAGGTTTATTTGAGGGAGGACTGGCCCAGGAAGGAGACACCGAGCTCCTCCCTGGGACACTCCTGCTTTTAATGCTGCTCTCAATTATTCGGTTCAAAAGCCACCTCTTCCTGAAAGTCCTCCTTGGTTTCTCTCAAACTCAGACTCCATGTGTGTTCTCTGGCTTGTGGCCCATGAGTGCCTCTGTCACTGTGGCCAGCTGCTGTGCCACACAGGATGAGGTTCTGTCTGTGTCTGTGGGCATCCAGCTCTGCCACAGGGCCAGCTGGCCATAGGGAGGGCCAAGCCTTCTGGCAACTCTACAAGTACCAGGGCCACAGGTTCCCTGCCAGGCACTACAGTCCTGACCAGGCAGGGAAAGCCCCTGGCCTCAGGAGCATTTCTGGGCAAGTCATTTAACCACATGGGCCTCAGGTTCTCCATCTGTGCAATGGATCAATAGCAGTGCCCACTTCATTGGGCTGGAGTGAGAATCAGTGCAGATGTGGGGGTGGGACGGGTCAACACAGAGACTGGCAGATAGTAGCCGCTCAGCTAATGGAGAGCTTGGGGGGGTCAGATGTGCTCCGTCCTTGCCAGGGCGGGGCAATACCGAGTCCTTGTCCCCAGCAGAGACCCTGGTCCCTTTGCTGTTCCAGATGCTCCGGGCCCTGGGAACTGGCGCCCCCTGGTGGTCATGATAGGAAGCGCCCTTCCCCCTGGCTCCTGTAGAGGGCGTCGCGGATGCATCGATCCTTTAGTTCCTTCACTGTCCATCCCCACAGCCTTTATCCGGCAACCTCTGTACAACCAGGGCCTGCCCACAGAGGTGGATCAGGTGCTCCCTGGCTGACCAAGGAGGAGGGAATGCACCGTCTCCCACTACCTGGAGGAGGCTAGAGGGGGTGGGAGGGGCTTCGGCCAGTGGTGGGAACCAAAGGAGGCTGGGACTGACACTGGAGGGAGTTGAGAAGGGCTTCCTGAAGGAGGTGTCCTCTGAGCTAGGTCTCAGGAATGATGATAGGGAGGTAGCTGGGGAGAACTCTGGGAACCCCCTTTTGTCTGTGTTCCCTCCGGGCCTGGAGGGGCAAGGTGGTGACGGTTCTAGGTAGAGCACTCACACCAGATTCTAGACAAGATCACACCGTCACTCTGGGTTCAAGAGGGAGGCACTATGATTAGCCCGATTTTGAGTGACTTACACAAGGTCCTGCAACAGGTAAAAGGTGGAACTGAGACTGGAACTAGTTGGACTCTGAAAGTCCGCCTTGGTTTCTCTCAAACTCAGATGGCAGCTGTGGCCAGCTGCTGTGCCACACAGGATGAGGTTCTGTCTGTGTCTGTGGGCATCCAGCTCTGCCACAGGGCCAGCTGGCCATAGGGAGGGCCAAGCCTTCTGGCAACTCTACAAGTGCCAGGGCCACAGGTTCCCTGCCAGGCACTACAGTCCTGACCAGGCAGGGAAAGCCCCTGGCCTTGGAAGCATTTTTGGGCAAGTCACTTAACCACATGGGCCTCAGGTTCTCCATCTGTGCATCTTTTTTTTTTTTTTTTTTTTTTTTTAAAGCAGGGTGTCACTCTGTCACCCAGGCTGGAGTGCAGTGGCACAGTTATAGTTCACTGTAGCCTCGACCTCCTGGGCTCAAGTGATCCTTCCACCTCAGCCTCCCTAGTAGCTGGGACCACAGGCATGCACCGCCATGCCTGGCTAATTTTATTTATTGTAGAGATAGGGTCTCACTATGTTGCCCAGGCTGGTCTGAACTCCTGTGCTCAAGCGATCCACCTTTCTTGGCCTTCCAAAGTGCTGGGATTATAGACATGAGCCACCGCGCCTGGCCTCACTGCCTCTTGATGATCAGCTTCTGGCTGCACTGGAGAGGTCTATGGGCTGTTTCCACACTTGCCTCCTCACCTCACCTCCCACATCCATGCCACACTGGCCTCCTCTTCTGCAGGGCCAGCCCAACCGCCACACAGGCCACACTCCCAGCTAACACTCCTGGCCTTTTCCAGGTGGTGACTTCCAAGAGTGACTCTGTGGGAGGAAAATGACTGCCCAGTCGCTGCTGCAGACGACACTGTTCCTGCTGAGTCTGCTCTTCCTGGTCCAAGGCAAGTCTTCCCAGGGCTCCCCTGGGCTGTTGGAACTTATGTGAAAAAGTCCCTGTGCCTAGGGTGGCTGACGGCATACATGCTAACTCCTTTAGGCAGGTACATCTCAGCTAGTAGAGGGTACCTTGGAGAAAAGAAAAAGACACTCCTTTCTTCTGGCAGGTGCAGCCCCGCAGTGCACAGCTTAGGGTATGGAACCTGGATGGGGTCCTGGTCCCACTCACCTTTGCAGCCAGAGCATTCTTGTGCAGTGTACCACCTGCACAACCGTCTATGGCAGCCATGGCCTCATTAAATACTTCATTGCTGTTAAGAGTATGTTTTGCCTTTGAAATTACTATTTGTTTTCAGTTTCCTTGTTTTATAGTTTGATGCTGATAAGTTTTAAGCGGGAAAGACTAATACATTTTTGTAGACCCTTGGAATGTGTGTGAGTCTCAGGCTCCAAGTTCATATGTACTCAGCGTAGGTCCTGTCCCCTTCCATGCCTCTGGTCAGCCCCTGCCACAGGGTCCCATCTGCAGCCTCTGCCTCCTCAGGTGACCACGGCAGGGGCCACAGGGAAGACTTTCGCTTCTGCAGCCAGCGGAACCAGACACACATTAGCAGCCTCCACTACAAATTCACGCCAGACCTGCGCATCTCCATCGAGAACTCCGAGGAGGCCCTCACAGTCCATGCCCCCTTCCCGGAAGCCCACCCTGCTTCCCGATCCTTCCCTCACCCCAGGGGCCTCTACCATTTCTGCCTCTACTGGGACCGACATGCTGGGAGATTGCATCTTCTCTATGGCAAGCATGACTTCTTGCTGAGTGACCAAGCCTCTAGCCTCCTCTGCTTCCAGCACCAGGAGGAGAGCCTGGCCCAGGGGCCCCCGCTGTTCGCCACTTCTGTCACCTCCTGGTGGAGCCCTCAGAACATCAGCCTGCCCAGTGCCTCCAACTTCACCTTCTCCTTCCACAGTAAGGCAAGAGGGAATAACTTCCAGGCAGAGGGAATAACTGGGCAGTGGTCTGGAGGCAAGGAAGGCAAAACGCAAAGTGGACTGGGCTCGCAATGTCAGATCAGGAAGCCTGAACTTTGCTCACAGGCACTGGGGAGCCAATGAAGGTATCTGAGGAGGGGAGGAGTGTGATCTAAGTGCTAGGATAACAGGCATGAACCACTGTGCTTGGCCCCACTGTCTCTTGATGGTCACTTTGTGGGCAGGCAGGGGTGAGGATGGAGGGGCAAGGGCCCATCCTGAGGCTGCAGAGAAGGTCTTGGTGAAGGAGGATGAGGTCTGAACAGGATGGGAGAGCAGAGACTGGAAAGGGACTGAAGATCAAGAGCCAGGGGAAAAATTCTTCCTCAGCATCAGTGTAGACTGTTTATTTCCTTTCACAGAGGAGGAAACTGGGGCACAGAGAGGCTGCCTAAAGCTGCACAGCTAGCCAATGGGAGAGCCAGGATTTGAACCCAGCAGCTGATTGGAGTGGGGTGGGGGTGAGGGGCGGAGCACGAGAGGTCAAAGGTCAGGAAAGCAGTGAGGCTGACTCTGAGGTCCAGAAGCTGCATCTTCCCCTTTGAGTGTGACAGGTTCCATGTGGCCACTGCCATTCAGCACCATTAAATGCTGAACGGTGGCCAGGAAAGGAGGAGCATCAGAAGCAGCTTGAAGGTTTACTGGGGGGTTTTCATGTCTTTCCAGCACCTCGAGTTTGAGGCAGGGCTTTCAGGGCTGGAGGGCACAGCACTTTGATTGTGTTAGTGTAACAGGCTAACTGACTATGTCCAGTGCAACTGGCAGGGCCAGGCCAATCAGTGGTCGGGGGGTCTCCACACGCCAGGCTGGGATTCTGCCCTGCAACCTGGGAGGATTTAGGCCAAAGTTGGTCCTAGTTGCAAATTGGCATTCTGAAGACCAGACTGAGCCTGGTCTTGTTTGACCTGTAGAGGGTTTTTAAAAAACATGGACCAGGGATTTCAAATCGCCTAAAACCCAGGCTTTCTGGGTTATGCGTTCAAAAGATGTGGCTACCCAGGGCCTGCCTTCCTCAGTGGCACAGAAAGTATACTCTCTAACCCCCACTGTCTGTCTTCCTCATCTGACTCCCAGCTAATCCCTGGAGATACGTTAGTTGGCCGCCTTTGAGTGCGCAGTGGGGCCCGAGCCTGGAGTCAGGGAGGCTGGTGGGTGTGGAGTCCCAGGAACCACCACCAAACCACCAAGCCCCCCACATCCCTCCTAAGGAGGCCTGGCTGGACCCTCCCTGCTCCGTGTGTGTAGCTGAGGGCGCCTGCAGAGGGGGCTGAGCAAGGCGCATCCCACCCCATCCCACTGGGGCTGGCGTTGCTGGCGGGTTCTGTAAGACACAGCCCCCACAGGCTGGCCTCATCTGAGTGACCTTGGCAGAGTCCACTCTACTTCTTGGAGCCTCAGTTTCCCCTCTATAAAGTCAAGATCGAGGCATTCAGAGTCTTGTCAGGGTGGCAGGGGGCAGAATGGGAGGGTCCTGGGGCCTGAGTCAGCAGCCTCGGCGGGGGCCTGTCCACCCCTCCCCCAGGTCCTCCCCACACAGCTGCTCACAATGCCTCGGTGGACATGTGCGAGCTCAAAAGGGACCTCCAGCTGCTCAGCCAGTTCCTGAAGCATCCCCAGAAGGCCTCGAGGAGGCCCTCGGCCACCCCTGCCAGCCAGTAAGTGTGGCACCTGGGGCTGTGAGGGGAACCAGGGAGGCATCAGAGATCTGGACCTGGGCATGGCGGAGACCTGGAGCGGGGGGCCACTGCGAGGCCTTCCCTGGGACTGGAATGCTTCCTTGATTGATCTTTCCACCTTTTGGGAGTCAACACAAGCCCCCCAGGCTGAGCTCCTCTCCCGTCTGAGTCATTAACCAACATTGCATCCACCATCCCAAGCCCTCCTCCCTCACGTAAAGAAGGGACAGGTGGTCCATGGTACAGCCCAGCAGACCAAGGCTCAGAGATGGCAGAGCCGCTCTAAGGCCACGGAGTGGGTTGGCACAGGCAGAGCTGGGCCCGAATCCACAGTGCGGAGTCCCAGGACAGCCCCCACCACCCCATTGCTCTCCTTTCCTGTGGCTCCCAGGCCCCCCGCCTCCTTTGCCTGACCCCACCCCCAGCTCATTCTTTCTCTCCCTCATGCACACAGCTGCCTGCTTTTCTCTTTTGTCTGCTCTCCACTCTCTCCTGCCCACCCAGCCCCTCTCTCGGCCTCTGCCTCTGCCTCTTCCCTGTGTCTCTGTCTGAGTGTCTCCTCCTCCTGCCTCAGTCTCCCTGCTGGCCCAGCCCCCTCCCCACCATCACCGCTGCTTTCTCCTCCCTGCCAGGCAGTTGCAGAGCTTGGAATCGAAGCTGACCTCTGTGAGATTCATGGGGGACACGGTGTCCTTCGAGGAGGACCGGGTCAACGCCACGGTGTGGAAGCTCCAGCCCACAGCTGGCCTCCAGGACCTGCATATCCACTCCCGGCAGGAGGTCAGATGCGGGCTGGGCTGGGGCTGGCAGGAGGTGGGGGCTGTGAGCACTCCCTGAAGCTCAGTGCCCCTGCAGTCTCTCCCTGGGGCCTCCTGAGAAGGTTCCAGGTCCGAGGATAGCCATCCTCAGTCAGTAGCTCAACCGTGGGATTGAGGACCCTGCGTGGGCACAGCGGCAGGACCTGCTTCCTATACCAGTCTCCTGGGGCCACCCATGTGAACAGAAGAGCAGCCCCTAAACGCCTGTCCGTGCACCCCCTTTTTTTTTTCGAGACAAGGTCTTGCTCTGTCACCCAGGTTGGAGTACAGTGGGGTAATCATATCTCATTGCAGCCTCGAACTCCTGGTCTCAAGCAATCTTCCCACTCCAGCCTCGTGAGCAGCTGGGACTACAGGCTTGCCACCACACCTGGCTTGAAAAAATTCTTTGTAAGACCAGGTGCAGTGGCTCACTTCTGTAATCCCAGCACTTTGGGAGGCCGAGGCAGGCAGATCACTTGAGGTCAGGAGTTCGAGACAAGCCTGGCCAACATGGTGAAACCCTGTCTCTACTAAAAATACAAAAATTAGCTGGGCATGGTAGTATGTGCCTGTAATCCCAGCTACTCGGGAAGCTGAGGCAGGAGAATCGCTTGAACCCGGGAGGCAGAGGTTGCAGTGAGCCGAGATCATGCTACTGCACTATAGCCTGGGCAACAGAGCGAGACTCTGTCTCAAAAAATATTTTTTATTTTTGTAAAGACAGGGTCTTGCTATGTTGTCCAGGTTGGTCTTGGCTTCCTGGGTTCAAGCAGTCCTCCCGCTTTAGCCTCCCAAAGTGCTGGGATTACAGGCGTAAGCCACTACACCCAGCCACACCCCCGTATTGAGACTGCTCCCTGAGTGGCTATGGTTAGCTGGGAACCACCCACACCGCCCACATGGCCATCCCCCACTTGGCTGCTGTAGGCAGAGCTGGCATCTGAAGCCCCAGACAACAGAACAGAACCACGTGGTTCTCCCAGGGCTATTTGCCCTGGAGTCCTGGATTCTAACCACAAGACTCCCCAGCCAGAGCTGGTAGCAAGGAAGAGAGGGATGAGGAGGGCTGTCATGAGTCAGGCTTGACTTCCTGAAGAAATAGGCTTAGAAGTGGCGGTGTCAAGGAAGAGATGGATGGGCGTGTGTGTGTGCTGGGGCGGGGGGCACGGATCTGGGGATCCACATTTGGCTGAGCCCTGAAGGGACCTCTGCAGCAGGAGCAGAGCGAGATCTTGGAGTACTCGGTGCTGCTGCCCCGAACACTCTTCCAGAGGACGAAAGGCCGGAGAGGGGAGGCTGAGAAGAGACTCCTCCTGGTGGACTTCAGCAGCCAAGCCCTGTTCCAGGTATGGGGTCCTCATGCCTCCCAGGAGAAAGCAGTTTTTTTCTGACAGAGGTGGAAAGAAGGCGTGCAGATGAGCTCCTTCCTCTGGGAGTCAAAGCCTTTCCTTGTAAAGTTAGAAATTGCACTGCAATGTACAAATCTCCCTGTGAGAGGGCTAAGCAATGTTCTTCTGACTATGGTGTAAATGACTACACGGGCAAAATTGGTTCCAGAGGGAGACGCAGCATCTCAAGGCAATGTGCTGGGAGAGAGAGTTATCTAGAGAGAGTAAGGGGCTTCTGGGCCCTTCTTCTCAGCCCTGAACTCCCTCCCTACGCTCTTCCCCTAACCCCATGTATCTAGGACAAGAATTCCAGCCAAGTCCTGGGTGAGAAGGTCTTGGGGATTGTGGTGCAGAATACCAAAGTAGCCAACCTCACGGAGCCCGTGGTGCTCACCTTCCAGCACCAGCCACAGCCGGTGAGTGGGGACCAGCCATCGAGGGGACAAGCACCCCTCGGCCATATCGCCCTTTCCTCTCCCTCCCTCCAGACTCATTTGTCTTTATAACGAAACGATTGCCTGATTGAGGGCTCCAGCCAGTCAGGTCCAAATGGGGCAGGTGGGGCTTGACTGTGTTCTAGGCTTCCTCTGCCTGGCCCGTAAAGCAGGGGGGAGTGTAACAGAAGCCACTCTCCTTCTTTCTTGTCCCTACAGAAGAATGTGACTTTGCAATGTGTATTCTGGGTTGAAGACCCGACATGTGAGTATGCAGGGGTCTCAGGGCTGGACAAGTATCTGAAAGAGAAATGGAGTCCTGGGGGGTGGTGGAGGTGGGGTTAATCACCGAGGGCTTCCTGGAGAAAGGTGGACTTTGAAGAGAGAGCAATGGCAGGCTATGAGTAGGCCGGGCGGAAGAATGACACAGTCGTGCTTTTGGGGGTGGGCACAGTGGGGTCCTGGAGGACTGGACTTGATTGGAGCCCCATGCCGTCCCCTCCTCAGTGAGCAACCCGGGGCGTTGGAGCAGTGCTGGGTGTGAGACCGTCAGGAGAGAAACCCAAACATCCTGCTTCTGCAACCACTTGACCTACTTTGCAGTGTTGATGGTGAGGGTCCCCGCTCCCACCCTGCACTCACGCCCCAGGCCGTGTGCTTGTTCTGTGCAAGCACTTTTCATATATTAAGTCATTTATTCCTCATAACAGCTCTCCAACGTAGCTTCTATTGTTGTCCCATTTTATAGATGAGGAAATGGAGGCTCAGAGAGGTTAAGCAATTTACCCATGGCCACCAGCTAGTCAGTGAAAGAGCTGGTTCGTACAGACCCTGCTCTTTATTCACAAATTTTGGTGTGTGCTAAAATGCAGATTCCTGGCCCTCACCTGGAGTTCTGATTTGGCAGTGCTGGGGCCAGGAGTGTTTCTAATGATGCCCCTGAGGTGGCCTCTAGTACCCCCAACACCGCAGAATTCATGCTCCCAGGACTGCAGGATTCTGCCTGTGGGTATCCACCTGGGGCTTGAACACCCCTGGGTGTGGGAATCTGGTTCCCTCACAGGAAACCTATTCCCATGTTCAATGTTGTAGAAGAATCATCAGTGCCAGGACAGAATAGGGGTTCTCTCATGAAAGGTTCTTGGCCTCTGTGGGTCAGGAAGCCCCTTGAGAATGTGGTCAAATCGAAAGACGCCCCCACTCCAGAAAAATGCATTAATGCATGGGACACATTCTGCTCAGTTGGGAGAGGGGGTTCTTAGGCTTCTGAGGCCCACCAGGGGCCCCAGGTTAGCCCCTCATGCAGGGCAAGCCTCCAGGTTGGGTGGGAGACATGGAGGCCAGCCCTCATCTGTCTCCTGGGGCCAGGTCTCCTCGGTGGAGGTGGATGCCGTGCACAAGCACTACCTGAGCCTTCTCTCCTATGTGGGATGTGTCGTCTCTGCCCTGGCCTGCGTCGTCACCATTGCCGCCTACCTCTGCTCCAGGTGAGGCCTGAAAGGGGTGGGACAGGGGAGGGGACCCTCCATTGCACACACCTCCGCCAGGGCACCACACACACCTCTGGTCGTGGCCCACCCGCATGATCTGGAACTGTGTGTGTGGTTAGGGGAGCTGTGGCGGGTACAGCATGCTGACCCCTAGTGGCCATATCTCCTCCTCAGATCTGTGGTGTTTGGATAACATAGCATTTACAAATTTTAACTGTCAACATTTTATTTATTTATTTATTTATTTTTATTTTATTTTTTGTGAGACAGAGCCTTGCTCTGTCACCCAGGCTGGAGTGCAGTAGCACGATCTTGGCTCACTGCAACCTCTGCCTCCCGGGTTCAAGTGATTCTCCTGTCTCAGCCTCCTGAGTAGTTGGGACTACCGGTGCCCACCACCACGCCCGGCTAACCTGTGTATTTTTAGTAGAGATGGGGTTTCACTATGTTGCTCAGGCTGGTCTCAAACTCCTGACCTCAAGTGATCTACCCACCTCAGCCCCCCGAAGTGCTGGGATTACAGGCAAGAGTCACTGCGCCCGGCTAATTGTCAACATTTAAAATTGAGGGAGTCCCCCTAAGAATCTGTTTCTTTCTTAGAGTAAGACAGGAAAGCAAACCAAAAAATTTAAAAAAGGAAAGAATCTTCATTTCTGCCTTTGAATAAGCAGATTTGTGGGAGCACTGGGTGGACAGAATAATATCAAAGCGATAATGATCATTCTTAACATGTGTGTCCAACTTCCCGTGCCATGCACTGTTCTAAGTGTTTTACATGTGTGAACTCAGTTCTTCCTCACAACAGCCCTATGAAGCAACACTCAGAGAGGGTAAGTGACTTGCCTGAGGTCACACAGTGGGGAAGTGGCAGAGGTCAGATTGTCAGTGCTTGACTTGGCCTAAATTGGGGTTCACTTGCCCTCAGTGCTGAACCCTTTTGGATAGAGAAGAGACACCCTCAGTTCTCACTGTCCCCAGTCACGAGGAAGGAGGAGAGGAAGGCGAAGCTGTATTTATGTGTGGGCACAAGCATGTGTGTGCATATATGACTGTCGTGTGTGTGCACAGCTGTGTCCCCGGGGAACTAAGTAGGTAATGGTGATGAGGAAGGACAGGTGGGTGATGAGATGGGCCCAGCGGAAGGCTGGGGGTGGAGGCAGAAGTCCTCAACACCCAACTGCCCACAAACATGCCCAAGGACACAGCACAGGAACCCTTAGGAATTGAGCACCTTATCTGTGTCAGATGCTTTGTGTCAGTGTAACTCTCACCCGACCCTACGAGGGCACCATTCTCCCACTTCACAGATGGGCAAACTGAGAGTCTCAAGGGGAAGGGACCAGCTCAAGATGGTGCCATGAGTTAGGGGCAGGGCAGGGTGGGACTCCAGGGTGGTGATGCTGGGACCTGCATGTTCTGCAGCACCCTGTAGGGCCATGTAGAATCCTGGAGTGGGGGTGGGAGGTGGGGTGTGCACACATTGACTTGCAAACCTCAGACAGACCGATGCGCGCAGCCCACACTCAGACTCACAGGTGCACAGTCGTGCAGACAAACAGGCAGACACAGAACGTGGACGGCATGGATTCTCCAACACGGTGAAAATGCCAAAGTGT
The DNA here is from genome assembly GCF_037993035.2 of Macaca fascicularis. Taxonomy (NCBI): domain Eukaryota; kingdom Metazoa; phylum Chordata; class Mammalia; order Primates; family Cercopithecidae; genus Macaca; species Macaca fascicularis. Next base: position 53,761,359 of record NC_088394.1, read on the forward strand.
TTGGCATTCTCTGACTTTGGGGGTGTCTGGTTTATTATCGTGGTTGATTTGTCTTCCTCGCTCTGCCTGGCTGAGGCTTCTGTTAAACGTGCACATGGCACCTGAGTCTGTGGGTGCTGGGCACACAGTAGGTGCACAGGGGGATGTGGGGAACAGCTTGGCTGCAGCCACAGGAATAGGATAGGGGGCGTGTATGATTGCATGTGTGTGTCGGATTTGGGGGCAGTCTGGGAAGGATTCCTGGAGGAGCTGTGGGCACACTCCCCTCTCTACCTTCCCACACTGGCCCACCAGGGTGCCCCTGCCGTGCAGGAGGAAACCTCGGGACTACACCATAAAGGTGCACATGAACCTACTGCTGGCCGTCTTCCTGCTGGACGTGAGCTTCCTGCTCAGTGAGCCGGTGGCCCTGACGGGCTCCCAGTCTGGCTGCCGAGCCAGCGCCATCTTCCTGCACTTCTCCCTGCTCGCCTGCCTTTCCTGGATGGGCCTCGAGGGCTACAACCTCTACCGACTTGTGGTGGAGGTCTTTGGCACCTACGTCCCTGGCTACCTGCTCAAGCTGAGCGCCATGGGCTGGGGTAAGTTGGATGGGGGGTGCCTCAGACCTGCCTCTCCCACTTGGCTCTGGTAAAACCCAGGCACCTGGTTCTGCCTCTCCACCTATCTCTCTGATTTCCCTCCCGGCCTCCTTCACTCATCCTCAGGTGTCCTTCACCTTGGCTGGGTCACGGTCCCCTTTAGGAAGAAGTGGTGAGCCCTGTCCCCAAGAAACACTTCCAAATTCTCCACATCACTCACTGCATTGCAAAGGGGATTTATGAGCAGGGCCACTGTGTGTGAATGTGCAGGCTGTGCACTGCTCAAAGGCACCCAGTTCAGAGATCAGTGGGGCTGAAATCCAGTCCCGCTCCACTCATTTAATTAATTCAGGCTGGCAGTGGCCCTGCCTCGGGATCCCCCTGGACCTTGGGTAACAGATTCCCTGCGGCTTTGGCATTTTGTTTGTGGCCAATGACTGTTCAATTCACCTGTAGCTCAGCCCCCTTTTATCAGACCTACAGCCCAGGGGATCATGATGCCACAAGTCTTTTTGGACGTTGCACAGACCCCCAACCTCTGCATGCCCCTGACTCCAGCTTGCTGCTCCCTGTGGGTTTGTCATTGGACCCCTTCTTTGTCCATTCCCCCATTTGCATGAAATTCCTTTGGAGGTGTGTCTGTGTGGGGACACTGTGTTTGGAGGTGTCTGTGTGGGGACACTGTGTTTGGAGGTGTCTGTGTGTGGGGACACTGTGTTTGGAGGTGTCTGTGTGGGGACACTGTGTGTGTTTGGAGGTGTCTGTGTGAGGACACTGTGTTTGGAGGTGTCTGTGTGGGGACACTGTGTTTGGAGGTGTCTGTGTGGGGACACTGTGTTTGGAGGTGTCTGTGTGTGAGGACACTGTGTTTGGAGGTGTCTGTGTGAGGACACTGTGTGTGTTTGGAGGTGTCTGTGTGGGGACGCTGTGTTTGGAGGTGTCTGTGTGGGGACACTGTGTTTGGAGGTGTCTGTGTGAGGACACTGTGTTTGGAGGTGTCTGTGTGGGGACACTGTGTTTGGAGGTGTCTGTGTGTGAGGACACTGTGTTTGGAGGTGTCTGTGTGTGGGGACGCTGTGTTTGGAGGTGTCTGTGTGGGGACACTGTGTTTGGAGGTGTCTGTGTGGGGACACTGTGTTTGGAGGTGTCTGTGTGTGGGGACGCTGTGTTTGGAGGTGTCTGTGTGGGGACACTGTGTTTGGAGGTGTCTGTGTGTGGGGACGCTGTGTTTGGAGGTGTCTGTGTGTGAGGACGCTGTGTTTGGAGTTGTCTGTGTGGGGACACTGTGTTTGGAGGTGTCTGTGTGGGGACGCTGTGTTTGGAGGTGTCTGTGTGTGGGGACGCTGTGTTTGGAGGTGTCTGTGTGTGAGGACGCTGTGTTTGGAGGTGTCTGTGTGGGGACGCTGTGTTTGGAGGTGTCTGTGTGGGGACGCTGTGTTTGGAGGTGTCTGTGTGTGGGGACACTGTGTTTGGAGGTGTCTGTGTGGGGACACTGTGTTTGGAGGTGTCTGTGTGTGGGGACACTGTGTTTGGAGGTGTCTGTGTGTGGGGACACTGTGTTTGGAGGTGTCTGTGTGTGGGGACACTGTGTTTGGAGGTGTCTGTGTGTGGGGACACTGTGTTTGGAGGTGTCTGTGTGGGGACACTGTGTGTGTTTGGAGGTGTCTGTGTGGGGACACTGTGTTTGGAGGTGTCTGTGTGTGAGGACACTGTGTTTGGAGGTGTCTATGTGAGGACGCTGTGTTTGGAGGTGTCTGTGTGAGGACACTGTGTTTGGAGGTGTCTGTGTGGGGACACTGTGTTTGGAGGTGTCTGTGTGAGGACACTGTGTTTGGAGGTGTCTGTGTGGGGACACTGTGTTTGGAGGTGTCTGTGTGTGAGGACACTGTGTTTGGAGGTGTGTGTGTGGGGACACTGTGTTTGGAGGTGTCTGTGTGGGGACACTGTGTTTGGAGGTGTCTGTGTGTGGGGACACTGTGTTTGGAGGGGTCTGTGTGGGGACACTGTGTGTGTTTGGAGGTGTCTGTGTGTGTGAGGACACTGTGTTTGGAGGTGTCTGTGTGTGTGAGGACACTGTGTTTGGAGGTGTCTGTGTGGGGACACTGTGTGTGTTTGGAGGTGTCTGTGTGTGTGAGGACACTGTGTTTGGAGGTGTCTGTGTGTGTGAGGACACTGTGTTTGGAGGTGTCTGTGTGTGGGGACACTGTGTTTGGAGGTGTCTGTGTGTGAGGACACTGTGTTTGGAGGTGTCTGTGTGGGGACACTGTGTGTGTTTGGAGGTGTCTGTGTGTGTGAGGACACTGTGTTTGGAGGTGTCTGTGTGTGTGATGACACTGTGTTTGGAGGTGTCTGTGTGGGGACACTGTGTTTGGAGGTGTCTGTGTGTGAGGACACTGTGTTTGGAGGTGTCTGTGTGGGGACACTGTGTGTGTTTGGAGGTGTCTGTGTGTGTGAGGACACTGTGTTTGGAGGTGTCTGTGTGTGTGATGACACTGTGTTTGGAGGTGTCTGTGTGGGGACACTGTGTTTGGAGGTGTCTGTGTGTGAGGACACTGTGTTTGGAGGTGTCTGTGTGGGGACACTGTGTTTGGAGGTGTCTGTGTGTGGGGACACTGTGTTTGGGGGTGTCTGTGTGGGGACACTGTGTGTGTTTGGAGGTGTCTGTGTGTGTGAGGACACTGTGTGTGTTTGGAGGTGTCTGTGTGTGTGAGGACACTGTGTTTGGAGGTGTCTGTGTGGGGACACTGTGTTTGGAGGTGTGTGTGTGAGGACACTGTGTTTGGAGGTGTCTGTGTGAGGACACTGTGTTTGGAGGTGTCTGTGTGGGGACACTGTGTTTGGAGGTGTCTGTGTGTGGGGACACTGTGTTTGGAGGTGTCTGTGTGTGAGGACACTGTGTTTGGAGGTGTCTGTGTGAGGACACTGTGTTTGGAGGTGTCTGTGTGTGAGGACACTGTGTTTGGAGGTGTCTGTGTGTGAGGACGCTGTGTTTGGGGGTGTCTGTGTGTGAGGACGCTGTGTTTGGAGGTGTCTGTGTGAGGACACTGTGTTTGGAGGTGTCTGTGTGAGGACGCTGTGTTTGGAGGTATCTGTGTGAGGACGCTGTGTTTGGAGGTGTCTCTGTGTGGGGACGCTGTGTTTGGAGGTGTCTGTGTGGGGACGCTGTGTTTGGAGGTATCTGTGTGTGAGGACGCTGTGTTTGGAGGTGTCTGTGTGGGGACACTGTGTTTGGAGGTGTCTGTGTGTGAGGACACTGTGTTTGGAGGTGTCTGTGTGAGGACACTGTGTTTGGAGGTGGGCAGCCCGCTCGAGGGAGCTTCCAATCTCCACCTAATGGACGAGGTCAAGGCCCAGTGCAGACGTCCCCTGATGGCAGAACTCTTGCTGTCCCTTCTAAACTCTCTGCCCCTCCCATCTCCCCTGTGACATCCAGCCCTGCAGCAGAGACCCACAGGCCTTTCTCCCAGGGGCCCCCGGGGCGATGAAGGGCAGGGCTGAGGTTGGAGGAGATGGCTTCCCCTTATAGGAAACCCGAACTGGAAAGGTGAGGGGGAGGGTTCAAGCTTGGGGGAACTTCGCCACCAGATGGGGCTGTGTTGGCTTTGGGAGCCCACACTTCAGAGGGGCCCTCGCCCTCCAGACCCCCTGAGGCCAGCAGGGAAGGGGCAGGCCTCAGAGAGCGGGAAGTGGAGCAACATGCATTGCCACCCTCAGGCTTCCCCATCTTTCTGGTGACGCTGGTGGCCCTGGTGGATGTGGACAACTATGGCCCCATCATCCTGGCTGTGCATAGGACTCCAGAGAGCGTCATCTACCCTTCCATGTGAGTGGCTGTGTGCAATGGGGGCAGGAAGGTGGATCTCTGGGTACAGAGGCCAGAGTGCAGGCCGGGCCCAGGTCATGCTGGCCAGGGGACACCTGGGTTCCAGTCTGCTCAAGGAATTGGCCTGGCAGTGACCAGAGCACTGGTCTGAGTCATGGAGGGTGAGAAAAGGCCTGGATCCACCACTCACTCACGAGGTGACCTTGCGCAGGCCCTGGCCCTTCTCTGAGCCTCGGTTTCTTCGTGCATGAATGTGGGTATGGGTTGGAGCAGATGAGCCTCAACACATTCCTCAGCAGCACCTCTCTGTCTCCCCAGGCAGATGGGAAGACGGAGGCTCAGGGAGGGGAGAGATCCACTCTTGGCCACACTGAGGGCTGGTGTGCTGTTCAAAGGCAGGAGATGAGTGTGGTTGAAGTCCAGTCCTTCCCCACTCACCCGATTCACCCAGGCTGGCAGTGGCCCTGCCCGTGGATCCCCTGAACCCAGCCTGGAAGCCAGGGTTCCCGAGCTCCAGGCTGGGAAGGAATCCTTCCCATTGGCTCAGTGGTTTTGAAATTTTCAACTCTTCACATTGTGACCCAGTGATTTCTGCCTCACTTTTGTACTATCTGTATTATTACTTACTTGATATTTTCCTTTAAACAATCTGACTGGTTAACTTAAATGTATTTTTTAAATTACATCAACACTGTAAATAGAAAACAAGCAGTATTTGCTGTAAACAGTGGATAATCCTGAAAACAAACATGACAACCACAGCCCAGGAAATGCTGCCCCTGCTGGCTGCACACTGAGCCCTCCCGCCCTTGCCCACAGGTGCTGGATCCGGGACTCCCTGGTTAGCTACATCACCAACCTGGGCCTCTTCAGCCTGGTGTTTCTGTTCAACATGGCCATGCTAGGCACCATGGTGGTGCAGATCCTGCGACTGCGCCCCCACACCCAAAAGTGGTCGCATGTGCTGACGCTGCTGGGCCTCAGCCTGGTCCTTGGCCTACCCTGGGCCTTGATCTTCTTCTCCTTTGCTTCTGGAACCTTCCAGCTTGTCGTCCTCTACCTTTTCAGCATCATCACCTCCTTCCAAGGTAAGGAGAAGACCCGTCCTTTGGCCCAGGCAGGGTGCCTACACATGGAGCACAGGGCAGGGAAGAGATCACCCAGGGAACCTGAAGGCTTCCCTTCTCTGGGCCTCAGTCATCCCATTCATAAAATGGGGACATTCAGGCCACGGTCAACAAGTCTTTATTGAGTACCTACTATGTGCAGGCCCTGTGCAAAGCCACAGGGCTATGGCTGAGCTGGTTGGGTGTGGGCCCTGTTCTCATGGAGCTCAGCTCTAGTGGGGAAGACTGAGCGTCAGCAGACAAGCATGTAGCCATCAAAGGTGGTCCCAGATAGTAGGGATGTCGTCATGAGGACGTGCTGCACAGAGCCTGGACTGGGGTGGGGGACCCCTAAGAAGGGTGGCCAGGGAGGCCTCTCTGGATAGGAGATGTGTGAAGACAAGAGAAGGATCTCGCCATGGAGAGATGGGGGGCCTCCCTACTCCAGGTGTGGTCCACGACCAGCAGCAGCAGCATCGTTGGGAGCTTGTTGGAAATGCGGCCTCTGGGCCACCCAGGCCCTGCTGCATCAGAATCTGCATTTTCACAAATGCCTATGGGGTCATGTGCATGTGACTGACTCAGGAGGCCTGGTCTAGGGGAAGGAAGCTCCAGGCAGAGGGAGAGGCAAGAGCGAAGATCCTGAGGTTGGAACCAGTTGTGTGTAGGAAGGACAGTGAGGCAGAGCGTGGCCAGAGGGCAGCAGGTCACGGGCGGAGGGGTGGGATCCCGGGGCAGGGTTGTGAGGGCCCTGGCTTGATGCCAACAGGGTCCATTCCTGTTCTTATATCTATGTGTGTACATTCAGGTGCACATACAGGCATGCACACCCCTCTCTTCCTGGCCGTGCAGAATGGGAGGGGGTTTATGGCCAGGCCCAGGGGCTCACATGGGGTACAAGGCCAGCCTCCCATATAAGGTCACCCTAGAATGGGAGCTGGGAGTTGGTGGTGGGGAGATGTTACCAAAATTTTGGTTATTTAACATTCAAGCCTTCTTTCCTGCCTATGAGATGAGGGGACTCAGGACTGTGAGTGAGGCGCATACATTCACACAGACATTTACCGAGCTGTGAATACATCATAGTGCGGTTAATTTACAGGGTGCAAAATCACGCAGTGCTTAAGTGAGTGGGCTCCAGAGCCTGTTCACCACGGTTTGAGCCCTGGCTCAGCCACATCCCCTTACCTGGGCCTCCTGGGCCTCAGTTTCTTTGTTTACAAAAGAGAATAGTGATGAATAGGACGGGCCTGCAGGAAGCTTGTGACAGTGAGAGGCCACACGGGGACTTAGCGTAGTGCCTGGCTCATAGGAGGTGCTCGCTGGGTCCCATGGGTGCCCGACAGCACGTGCTGGGCAAACACTGGTGGGGAGGTGGGGCAGACCCGAGTCACAGTGGCTGGGGAGGGAGGAGGACGGGTAGGGCAGGGCTCCCCCACCTGCTGACCCCGTGCCTTCGCTGCCCGCAGGCTTCCTCATCTTCCTCTGGTACTGGTCCATGCGGCTACAGGCCCGGGGTGGCCCCTGCCCTCTGAAGAGCAACTCAGACAGCGCCAGGCTCCCCATCAGCACGGGCAGCACCTCATCCAGCCGCATCTAGGCCTCCAGCCCACCTGCCCGTGTGAGGAAGCACAGATGCGGCCTCACTGCACACTGACTGTGGCCCCCGAGCCAGGCCCAGCCCCAGGCCAGTCAGCCAGACACTTGGGAAGGCCCAACGACCATGAGAGATGGGCTGTTGCCGTGGTGGACAGACTCCCGGGCTGGGCTTTTGAATTGGCCTTGGGGACTACTCGGCTCTCACTCAGCTCCCACAGGGCCCAGAAGCGCACCGCCATGCTGGCTAGGGGACTGTCCTCACCTCTGTCCTAACCCGGGTGGAGGCCTGGTCTCTCCTTACAACCCCTGGGTCCAGCCCTTGTTGCTGGGGGGCCAGGCCTTGGATCTTGAGGGTCTGGCACATCCTTAATCCTGTGCCCCTGCCTAGGACAGAAACATGGCTCCAGTTGCTCTGTCTCTCGTGGTCACCCTGAGGGTGCTCTGCATCCTCTGTCATTTTAACCTCAGGTGGCACCCAGGGCGAATGGGGCCCAGGGCAGACCTTCAGGGCCGGAGCCCTGGCGGAGGAGAGGCCCTTTGCCAGGAGCACAGCCGCAGCTTGCCTACCTCTGAGCCTAGGCCCCCTCCCGCCCTTAGCCTCCCAGTCCTCCCTCCATCTTCCCTGGGGTTCTCCTCCTCTCCCAGGGCCTCCTTGCTCCTCATTCACAGCTTGGGGTCCCCAATTCCAATGCTATGTTTCGGGGAGTGGTTTCTAGGAGCTGCCTGGTGTCTGCTGTAAATGTTTGTCTACTGCACAAGCCTTGGCCTGCCCCGACCCAGGCTCAGGACCGATGCCTGGGCTGGGCTAGGTCCCTCTGTCCATCTGGGCCTTTGTATGAGCTGCATTGCCCTTGCGCACCCTGACCAAGCACATGCCTGAGAGGGGCCCTCAGCCTCTTCTGAAGCCCTCTTGTGGCAAGAACTGTGGACCATGCCAGTCCCATCTGGTTTCCATCCCAGCACTCCAAGGACTGAGACTGACCTCCTCTGGTGACACTGGCCTAGAGCCTGACACTCCTAAGGGATCCTCTCCAAGTCCCTGCAAATAGCTCCAGGCACCCTCAGCCGCCCATCATGGTTAATTCTGTCCAGCAAACACACACGGGTTGATCGCTGGCCTGTGCTAGGTGGCAGGGACACAGATGACTGACCTGGACACTCCCCCTGCCACCCCTCAGTCTGGTATGTGAAGCGTGCATGAAGCAAGAGCTCCTGGAGCTACAGGCACGGGGACAGGGAGCCATCATTCCTGGCTGGGAATCCTGGAAGACTTCCTGCAGGAGTCAGCGTTTAATCTTGACCTTCAAGATGGGAAGGATGTTCTTTTTACGTACCAATTCTTTTGTCTTTTGATATTGAAAAGAAGTACATGTTCATTGTAGAGAATTTGGAAACTGTAGAGAGAATCGAGAAAAATAAAAATCAGCTGTTGTTATCACCTAGCAAACTGGCGTAAGCGTTTTGGGTCATTTTCTTCTGAGCTTTTTACCAAGCTTCTATTAAAAGAGTCACTGATGCAAATACCTTGAGGCCAATCAGGAAACATGAAAGAGAGAAGAGGGCTGTGTGTGGAAAAAAAAAAAAAAATCGACTGCTGGAAACCAGGGCAAAGGGGAAGATAAATGTCAACTTGGTGTCTGTGCTGGGGAGGCAATGGGGAGTGGTGGGGTCTGTGGCGAACTGGAGATTCCCAACCCTGTGCTGAGGGGGTGGCTGCTCATCAGCTCCAGCTGGTCACTGCATTGCAGGGATGAGGGCCCATGTAGCCAGATCACCTGCCTTTTATGAGAAATGGGAAATCCAGAATGTGGTTTGAAATCCCCTGATTTTGGCGAATCCAAAACATCATCTGGCCAAAGAGATTACCGTCAAAAGCTGCCTGGTCCTGGGATTTATGCAACCAGTTTACTGACCACTCTGCAGCAGGTGGGCTGCAATAATTAAATCACTGGACTTCTCTCCCCTCCCTGCCTTTAACCTTGTTCCACCAAATCAATCTCTCCTCCCCCTCCTAAGGCCCAGGTTAGGCAGATCACACAGGTTCCCATCTTCCCTGTGGTGAGGGCAGTCGCAATGGATCATTGCCACTGTGTTCAGTGCAGCCAAAGTTCTCCCCAAGGCCCACAGCCCACTCTCTCCCTTCTGGAGGCTCCTCCCTCCTCCCCTGGCCACTCTAGGGGTACGCCCAGCAGGGGAAGAGGCTCGGGGTCTTGGATTGGACAGGGTGGGTGTGAGGCAGCCGGGCCTAGACTGGCAATGCCCTCTGAGGGGCGTGAATGTGGGATTTTGGGACCTGCAGGGACCAAGAATCCGTGTGCCCTGTGGCTCTCCCAACCCTCCCTCCACTCGCTCCACTGACCTCTGTCCCCACCTTTCTGCAGGTGGCGGGGGGGGTCCTCTTATGCCCCCAGCTCCAAAGGACAGAGGCCAAACCTTCCCAAGCCTCCCCTACCCCAGTGTCCGGACTGGGCAGCCCAGGGGGATCAGAGCCAGCTTCCCTCCTTACAGGCCTCTAGGTCTCCAGGAGGGTGTCTCTCAGAGCCCCATGGCTGGGCTAGGTCCTGGGTCGGGGGTTGAGGCAACTCCCCCATCCTCCAGAAGGGAGGGAAAGGACCCAGCCCCCTTCCTCCGCAATTCTCCCGCTTCTCATAGGCCCTGGACGGGGCACCAACAGCTCCGTGCTGATCCTTTCACCCTGATGGTTCTTATCATGCACTTTCCTGGGCTATGGGGCTTTGGACAGCGGGGCCGCCCTTTCTGCCAGCACGTGGCCAGGCCTGCATCTGGAAACATCCCTTTAACCTGGGAAATGGATTGGAGTAGCCGAGGGCTGAATGCTGGCTGGGTCTGGCTGGAGGACTTGAGGCCCCGCCCACTGGAGCCATTGGGAGAAGCCGGGGCAGGAGGTGGCAGGAAGGGACACTACGGTTTTGTTGGCCCTGGGATTGGGGGGGGGGGTCTCAGGGTTCTGTGAGTGGCTCCAGGCTAGTCCTTGGTCCCCATGGGGCCTTTGAGGGAAGGGGTCATAGGAAAACGTGGCCCTCCTTCCAGCCCTGCCTGACCTTCCCCTGCCCTCCCCCCAGGTGCCCTGAGCCTGCATTCCCAAGTGGGCTGGGTGCTCGGAGTTCCACTCTGCTCACCCCCAGGCCCTTCTTCACGCACGTGTACCTGTGAGCCTCTCTGAGGTCCCAGGCGCCAGGATGGCCCGGCACATCCAAGTCCACTGCCCCACCTCACCCTCACCTGCAGCTGGAAGGCAGGTCCGCAGGTCTTCCCGGAGAAGGCTGGCTGGGTGTGGAGCAGTGGCAGGCCCAGCCATTTATCTGCCTTTGCAGCCCTCCCTGCAGGGGAAGGTTTTGGGGCTCAGGAAGCCCTGGACTCTGACCTGCTGCTCCATGCTGAATTCCCACCTGCTTCCACCCCATGAGTGACCCTGACATCCCCTCCCCACCCCTTCCCAGACCCAGAGGGCTCAGCAGGAAACACTGAGAGGGAGGAAGGGGAAATGGAGGCCAGCGGGGGCCGAGTGGCTCACCAGTTCGATCCCAAGGCTAAGTAGGGCCAGTGCCAGCCCTGTGGGTCAGAGGGGGATGCCAGCAACCACACACCTTGGCGGGATGCCCTTCACCTTCCAATCTCCAAGTGGCCATGACCTCATCCACAGTGCATCTGTGGGGCCTCCAGAGTTGAAGCCCGAGTGGCTGGAGCCCCAATTCCTTTAGGCTGAAGCCCAGGCGTGTTTGCCACCCGCCCCCGCACCCGATCAGTGACCAGCTGGGGTGTGAAGACAACAATTTCACAGCTCTGATGATCAGAGGCGATGTCATGGCCACATCCACTGGCTGAGCGGCTCCGCCTGCGTTATCCATGAGTTCATCACACACCTCCGGGGGCTCAGGGTGACAGACAGTGCATGCAAGGTCACCCAGCCAGGAAGTGGCCAGGACGGATGTCAGTCCAGACCTGACCAGCCCCTGGGGCCCCACTCCTGTCTTCCCGCTCCCCTGCCTGTGGGACTGTCCTGTTATCCAGGCTGGTGGGGGAGGCTCAGGCCACAGGGTCAGCTCCTGCTCTCCTCCCACGCCTTCCAGCCTGGTTCAAGCCACAGGCTCCATCCGGGTCTTTGTCCTCATGCCCAGAGCCAGGCTCTGTGCCCAGCTTCTTGCAGGTCTCATCAAACCCTGACACAGCCTTAGGAGGCAGCCCCATTGCCATCTTCACTTTACGGAGGAGGAAACTGAGGCTCAGAGAGGCTCCCAGCTTGTGAGAGGAGGGGTCTGAGTACATGCGTCTGACTCCAAAGCCTGTGCTCATCACAGTTCCCAGGGGTCTGCTCTGAGCCAGGCCTGTGTGGCCACCCAGCCTCTAGCCCCATAGATCCACCCCAGTGGGGCCCTGGGGCACATACCTGGGTGGGCTCAGCAGCTCCCTTTGCAGGTGGACCCAGGCTGCGGTGAGCTGGGAGCACTACCCAGTTCCCCACGCTAACCTTTCACAACCCAACCGATGGGGCCATTGAGCAGGAAGGGTGAGAAAGAGGAGACAGGAAGCCAGAGCGGTGGGGCTGCAGGGTGGGGGCAGGCCAGCTCGGCAGAGCCTGGGGCCAGAGGGCCAGACAGCTGCAGGGCTCTGGTGGCGTGGGCAAGGCTGGCCAAGGATGGCGACACCCAGGGGTCTGGGATCCCTGCTCCTGCTTCTCCTGCTCCTGACCTCAGGTGAGTGGCTGGCTCCTCATCCCCTCCTGCCACGCTGGGCCAACCCTTCCCTGCTGAGGGAGGGATCCAGGGACAGACGCAGGGACTAGAGAGGGTGAAGAGTTGGAATGTCTGGGACGTGTCCTCCGAGAACCCCCGTGGCCGCCTCAGCACCTCCTCTAGGCCTGTCCCTTTGGGTCAGTCCTTTCCTTCCACTAAACTTTGCTCAGGACTGGTCTCAGGTTCCCTTTGTTGCTCCACAGTGCCCTGGAGATAGGGGAGGTCAGAGGGTGCTCCCTGACTCCCCGACCTGGGCTGTGTCTCCTGACAGCCCCGGCTCTGGGACAGGGGTCGGCCCTGGGCAGGCAATTCTCCAACTGGCTTGTGGGATCCTGGGGACAGTATTCGGACACTCTGGAAGCTGAGGCCAGGAAAGTCTGTCACCTCGTTCTTCTGGCCCTCTCCTCCTGTACATGTCACCCCACACCGGCTCCCTCTCCCAGTGTCAGCCATGACCCCTTGGTCCTCAGTGGCCTGAGCCAGGATCCACACTCCTCCCCGTCACTCTCCTGTCTCACACACAAACACGTGGTGCGTCTCCAGAGGCCGTGGAAGTGCCCAGGCCTTGCCTTCGCTGGCCTCTCTCCCGGGGAATCTGTCCCCCTACCCCTTGCCCACCTAGCCGGCTCCATTTACCCTTCTTGGCCTCTGTGGTGTCTTAGCAACCCTCTCAGACAGAGGGAGGTGCTTCCCCGTTAGTGCTCCCTCCTCAGTACTCCTGTCTCGGGGCCTTGCGGGCCGCTCTTATTTTGCTCCTGACTCAGTGAGGGGCCTGCATGTCCATCTCCCTGTGTGTCCAGCGTGTGGTCGCATGACTTTGGCCACACAGATCAACTGCTTTGGGCTTCAAAGAACCGTCTTCTCTTCAACCATTGGGAGATTCAATGGAGTGAATCAGTCCCTGGCTCAAAAAAGGGTGGGAGATGGTAGCACTGTCCTCCTAGTGGCCCTGGGAGGTCCTGGTACAGAGCAGGCCACCGGGCAGCCCTTGATGGATGGATGAACGGAGCCACTGATGGCAGCTGTGACCAGGGCTCGTTGGCATCCTCAGGCCCCAGTTGTCATCGCTGGTTGGGTCTTCAAGGCTCCTCCAGGCGATGCTGTTTCCCCCATGGTGATGTGAGCGCTCTGGTTGGGGCAGAACAGCAGCCATTTGATCAAGCGAGGAGCTTTAAGAGGTCTACACACAGGAAGGTCTACACACTTCCTGTGTGGACAGTGATATGTTAGTCTCCATTCATCCATTTGCCCATTCATTCATTCATTCATTCAGGAAGCAGCGATGGTGCCCTCTGCTCCTGCTGGTACCACTTGGCCCCTGCCCTCAAAAGGCTGACAGTCTGAAGGAGTGACACAGTGTGGTGGGGACCCACATGTGAGGCCCAGCTGTTAGGACTGAGCGGGGTGGATGCAATGGAGGGGCTGGCATGAAGGGACACGTGACAAAGGTGCGGGCAGAGCACGGGGAGCAAGGAGGGTGGTCGCTGGGCAGGCTGGCACCTGGGGCGGCCTTCAGCACCCTGAGGTCTAAAGGGCCCAGGAGGGAGTGGACCCCTGGGCTTCTGGAGCCAGACTGTGGCTGCAGGAGGTCAAATGGCGGTGGTTTGCTCGTGGTGAGCCAGCAGGGGCTGAAGCAGCCTTGCAGGGTGGGGGTGAGTGCCCACCCTGCCCTCCTCCTGCCCTCTGATCTCCAGTCCACTCCCCATTTGCTGACCCCCAAATGAGGCAGCCCATGGAGGCCAAGCTCTGGAGCACAGAGGGTCCGGAGAGGAGGGGAGCGTTATCCCACCCACAGGCCTAACACAGCGTCCCCTCGTCTACGTGAAATGCTTGCAGTGTCTTCAAAGAGTAAACACGGAAAAGATATTTAACGATCCTGTCTGTGTAGGGTGCTTGCCAAGAGCTTCACTTACATGCCTGCACTGAAATTCATGGCAATCCGGGAGGGAGTCTCTGATGTCACCCACCAGGGGGCTGCCTCACCTGCGCTCATTCATGACAGCAGGGCTGGGATGGCAGAGGATGGCACTTGCCCTCAAGCTGACGATGTTCTCTCCCGTCCTCTTCCTTCCCCTCCCATTCCCTCCTCCCCTCTCCTCGCTTCTTCCCTCTCCCTGTTTCTGTCTTCCTCCTCCTCTCCCTCTTCTCCCCTTTATTTAAAAAGCAAACTTGCCGAGACAGGCGGATCACGAGGTCAGGAGATCGAGACCCCCCATCCTGGCTAACACGGTGAAACCCCGTCTCTCCTAAAAATACAAAATATTAGCCAGGCGCGGTGGTGGGCGCCTCTAGTCCCAGCTACTCGGGAGGCTGAGGCAGGAGAATGGCGTGAACCCGGGTGGCAGAGCTTGCAGTGAGCCGAGATCGCGCCACTGCACTCCAGCCTGGGCGACAGAGGGAGACTCCGTCTCAAAAAAAAAAAAAAAAAAAAAAAAAGCAAACATGGATCATATTACATGCATGCCCATCTATCATTTTCATTTCCTATTAAACAATGCATCATAAATATCTTTGTAAACTAACAGAAATTTACAGTTCCTTTATAAGCTATCTAAAACAAATTATCACATATAGAGTCCATTATTAGAAAATCCACTCTAAAATGTTATTGTTTTACTCTGCTGTTACTCTTTATTCAGCCATTATTTGTATCATGTATTTTTTTGTCTTAATGATTAAAAATGAACAGGTTTTTTAAAAAATGTGACAGTAATACTGGACATGATTTTTTAAAAATCAAAAAGCAGAGAGGGAAATAAAAAATGGAAAGCAAATGAGCCCCTGCCCGCCTCACCCCCCAGCACCACCCATTGCAGAGGGAGCTCTCCTAACAGTCCCTGGGGGGCAATCCAAAAAGTGACGACACAGAGCCAAGACCCACTTCCCGTCCTCAACGGGAGAAGGATACAACAAAGCAATTCAGAGTAAAAGACATATAAGTGGCCGCAAACATACAGGTAGATGCTCAAACTCCTTAAATGAAAATAAGATTCAATGTCATCTCTCAGACTGGCAAAAATTCAAAAGTTTAGTAAACTATAGAATAATAGGCATGTGGATAAATGGTCACTCTTACCCACTTTGAGTGAGAGTATAAATAGGTACACCATTTTCTGGAGGGAAATTCAATAATACCTGGCAGTTTTTTAAAGCACATACAGAAAGTCCTATAATAGGAATTTTTTGTTGTTGGTTTTTTTTTTTTTTTTTGAGACAGAGTCTCTCTTTGTCGTCCAAGCTGGAGTGCAGTGGTGCGATCTCGGCTGACTGCAACCTCCACCTCCCAGGCTGAAGCAATTCTTCTGTCTCAGCCTTCTGAATAGCTGAGATTAGAGGCATCCACCACCACGTCCAGCTAATTTTCGTATGGTTAGTAGGGCTTCCCCATGTTGGCCAGGCTGGCTGGTCTCAAACTCCTGACCTCACGATTTGCCCGCCTCCGCCTCCTGAAGTACTGGGATTACAGGTGTGAGTCACTGCGCCCAGCCTTCCTGGCAGTGTTTTAAAGCACATACAGTTAGATACAGAAAGTCCTATGATAGGAATGTTTTCTATGAGTTTTCAACACAAGCTGAAAGATGCACACTCAAGAATTTTTATGGCAGATTGTGAAAAACAACGTCCACCAAGAGGGGACCGGTTAAAAAAAGTGTTGCAATGCCCATGTAATGGAATAGTTTGCAACTATATAAAGAATGAGGTGGAAAGTTCTTCAAGATATATTGCTAGTCCAAGCGTGGTGGCTCATGCCTATAAATTCTAGCACTTTGGGAGGCCAGGATGAGCGGATCGCTTGAGCCTAGAGGTTTGAGATCAGCCTGGACAACACAGCAAAACCCTGTCTCTACAAAAAATAAAAATAAACAACATTAAAAAATGAAAAACTAGCCAGGCATGGTGGCATGTGCCTATAGCCCCAGCTACCTGGGAGGCTGAGGTTGGAGGATCAATTGAGCCTGGGAGGTCTAGACTGCAGTGAGCTATGATCATGCTATTGCACTCCAGCCTGGATGACAGAGCAAGACTGTCTCAAAAGAAAAAAAAAGATATATTGTTAAGTGAACTTATTTGTGTAAATTTTAAAAATGATGTATTGGCAGGGCGCGGTGGCTCACACCTGTAATCCCAGCACTTTGGGCAGCCAAGGCAGGAGGATCGCTTAAGTCTGGGAGTTTGAGACCAGCCTGGGCAACATAGTGAGAACCCTCTCTAATCAATTAAAAATTTTTAAATTAAAAACAGATGTACTTATAAATACTTGCATATGCATACCTTCTGCGAAATTTCTAGAAGGCTGTGCAATAAACCGTTAAAGGTGGTAAACTCTTTGAACACCTACAATGAGCTATGTCCTTTATCTCCAATCCTTCCCAAAACTGGCAAGGAACGTATTATTAGCTCCATTTTGCTAGCAAAAGATTGACCTTCAGAGAGTTTAAGTTGCCTCAGGACATACAGCTAGTAGATGACCCAAAGCTTCCACTTCTTGCCCTGTGTTAGGTGAAAGGGAACTGAACTAAAAGTCACAAAAGCTGGTCTTTAGTCCTGGAGCAGCCTCCAACTACCTAGTAACCTTTCTCAAGTCATTTTGCTTCAGGGGCCTTGGTTTGGTGTGTTTTCTATCTGTCCCAGGAAGTAGCTGTGAGGGTTGTAGTGTGAATGTGGGAGAATGAGGCAAACCAAGACAGAATACATCCAAGAGTTTGACCAGGAGGCCACAGTTACAAGGGCTTTGGAAGGTCTGATGTGGAATAACTGAAAAGCCAGGCAGACTCCGTGGAGGAAGGGGTAAAGGAGTAATAGCACAAACGTATTAAACCTTGTATCTACAAAGCCACGTGCCAAGCCTTTTGTACATGCTTTTTCCAAAGCATCCTACCAGCCCTGGGAGATGGGGGTATTTGCTTGTACCTTGGAAACAGCCCCAGAGACGATCTGCATCCTGCTCAAGTGCACCATTAGTGTGATGTATGGAGCTGGAATTCCAGCCCAACCACCAGACTCTGGAGCCTCAGCTCCTTTCCCCCCTCCTCGTCCTTGTTGCCCATCCTCATCCAGCCCATTCACACTCTCTGCATTCCTTCCTCAGGTCAGGAAAAGACCACCGAACAGCCAAGAAACACCTGCCTGGGGAGAAACAACATAGACAAGTACGACATCCTCAACTTGAATGACAAGGCTTCGTGCTTCACCACCTGCAGGCCGTCGGGCAGCGACTCCTGCAATGTGGAAAACTTGCAAAGGTGAGGGGGCCCCCTGAGCTGGAAGGGGAATTTGAAGCTGCTAGGAGGGGGCCTATCAGGAAGGGATGGGGCCATCTGACCCCATGGCCCCAGAAAATGCTGCTGCCATCTGACCCTTCCACCTTGTTTGACACCACAGTCCCCCTGACCCAACACCCCCATTCTGGCAGTTGGGGTCCCTACTGATCTAGGGGATTTAGAGATGAATCCACTCTTATCCTGGCCCTTGGGAGTTGTGGAAGGACCGACACAGACCCAAAAATGATGACTCCAGAGTGTATACAGAAGGGCAGACAAGGTCCCAGGTTAGCCTGGAGGAGGGAAGTTGGCCAAGGCTTCACAGAGGAGGAAACCTGGAAAGGGCTTTGAAGGGTGCATAGGAGTTTTCCAGTTGGATCTAAGCAATGGTGGGGATACAGGCAACAGAACTTGAGAGTAATGGGGGATAACTACAATGCTTTGAACTGTAACAATGTAAACTGCGTGGGGATGGAAGAGACAATGGGCAGATGCGATGGGTGGGAGATAGGACTGGAAATAAAAGCAGAGACTAAGGTGTGAAGGGTTGTGTAAGCTATACCAATGGCAGGGGTGTGGCAGGGCAATGACATATTTTAAGCGCAGGTAGAGTATAGTCAACTCTGCATTTTGGAAAGATTGCTCAGGCTTCAGGGACGGCTACAGGGGTGGTGATGCAGGAAGACATGACCAGGGCTCTGGGTGGGAGTGAGGGCCCAGCCAGCACCACCAGCAGCAATTGGCATTGTGTACTTGGAAAGGAGAGATGGAAGGGGGAGATGACATGATGTAGACTCAATAAGACAAGAGATTGGTTAGATGTGGGGGTGAGGGAGATGAAGGGGTTTAGAACACAACATCTTTAGGAGACATCTCCAAAAATATCTCTGCCTCTCTTTCCTTCTCCCACTCCTAATCAAAGTTGCCCATAACTCTTCTGGGATACCTAGAAAAGCATGTGGCTTGTATTAGTACTTAATGAATATGTGTTAAAGGAACGAGTAAAATCCCTGTGCTCTCAGGCTTGGTGTTAGGACAGCCATCTCATTGGATCATGTTATTTCGGTGGCCTGAAAACGCTTCCATTCCCACCTGCAGCCGATCCAGTAGCTTCTTAGCACCCTAGAGCTGTTCAGAGGCTCCTCTTTGTGCTGCCAAGGTATATACCCAAAAGAATTTAAAACAAGTCTCCAAACAAAAGCTCATACATGGGACAGGCACGGCGGCTCACGCATGTAATCCTAGCACTTTGGGAGGCTGAGGGGAGCAGATCACTTGAGGTCAGGAGTTTGAGATCAGCCTGGCCAACATGGTGAAACCCTATCTCTACTGAAAATACAACAAAATTAGCCAGGCATGGTGGCAGACGCCTGTAATCCCAGCTACTCGGGAGGCTGAGGTGGGAGAATTGCTTGAACCCAGGAGGTGAAGACTGCAGTGACCCGAGATCTCTCCACTGCATTCCAGCCTGGGCAACAGTGTGAGAGACTCCATCTCAAAAAAAAAAAAAAAAAAAAAGAAGAAGAAGAGGAGGAAGAAGAGGAAGAGGAAGAAGAAGAAGCAGCAGAAGCAGCTAGTACATGAATATTTGTAGCAGCATTTTTTCACAGTAGCCAAAAAAAAAAAAAAAAAAAGAGAGAGAGAGAGAGGAAAATACCCAAATGTCCCTCAATGGATGAAGGCATAATCAAAATGTGATCTCCCCATACAATGAAATAGTATTCACCCATAAAAAGAAATAAAATACAGGGGCCAGGCACGGTGGCTCATGCCCAAAGTCATCCCAGTACTTTGGGAGGCCGAGGCAGGAAGATCACTTGAGGCCAGGAGTTCAAGACCAGCCTGGGCAACAGAGTGAGACACCAACTCTACTAAAAATAATTTAAAAAAAGAAATAGGGCCAGGTGCAGTGGTTCATGCCTGTAATTCCAGCACTTTGGGGAGCTGAGGTGGGCGGATTGCTTGAGGTCAGGAGATCGAGACCAGTCTGGTCAACATGGTGAAACCCCGTGTTTCTCTACTAAAAATACAAAAAATTAGCTGGGTATGGTGGCTCATGCCTGTAATCCCAGCTACTCGGGAGGCTGAGGCAGCAGAATCACTTGAACCCGGGAGGCGGAGGTTGCAGTGAGCTAAGATTGCGCTACTGCACTCCAGCCTAGGCGACATAGTGTGACTTCATCTCAAAAATAAAATGGAATACTGATACACGCTACAACATAGATGAACCCTGAAAACATTATTCCGAGTGAAAGAAGTCAGAAACAAAAGGCTGCATGTGGTATGATTCCATTTGCATGAGCTATCTGGAATAGGCAAACTCAGAGACAGAAAGCAGATGAGTGATCGCAGAGGCCGGGGGAAGAGGGAGGAGAGAGTTTCATGGGTATGCGTTTCCTTTGGGGTGACGAAATGTTCTGGAACTAGATAGTGTGACGGTTGCACAACATTGTGACTTACTTAATGTCATTGAATTGGACACTTTAAAATGGTTAAAATGGTAAATTTTACGCTATGTGCACTTTACCACATGCACAAAAAAAGACAAACACATAAAATACTCAGCGGGAATCCTGCAGGAGCAGCCTGGACGGCCCCCAAGCCACTTTCCTTCCTCCTGCCCTGATCCCAGGGTTTTCACTTTGAGAGTTTGGGTCAGCCCCCTCACCCCAAGAGCCTGACGAGTGAGTAACTCAGTCTGCAGGATCTTACCCTTCCCCCATCCCTGGCCCTTTGCAGATACTGGCTAAACTTCGAGGCCCATCTGGTGAAGGAAGGTTTGACGGAGAAGGTGAACATGACTTTCTTGAAGGCTTTGGTCCAGAACCTCAGCACCAACACCGCAGAAGACCTCTACTTCTCTCTGAAGCCCTCTCAGGTGAAGAGCTCCCCAGCCCTCTTGGCTGGTTCAGACCCCATTTTTCTTGGACATATATTTCAAAACTCTTAAGAAAGTTATATATCCTGTGATTGGTGCTCATTAGGGCTTGTCTCTCTCCCACATCCCAATTGGCAGAGCTGTGTCTGTAAAATGAGCTCTAAGTCTCCTCCAAGCCTAAAATTTCCTTGAGCTCTTCTACTGAGGGAACATATTTGAAATGAGGGAAAGGGTTCAATGGACAGACTCTGGGTATATGCTGGTCTGGATTCAAATCCCAGCTCTGCTCTTGACCAGCCATTGCGATCATGGGCAAATTACTTTTCTGAGCTTTGGTTTCCCCGTCTGTAAAAAGGTGAAGGTAGGCCGGGCGCGGTGGCTCAAGCCTGTAATCCCAGCACTTTGGGAGGCCGAGACGGGCGGATCACAAGGTCAGGAGATCGAGACCATCCTGGCTAACACGGTGAAACCCCGACTCTACTAAAAAATACAAAAAAACTAGCCGGGCAAGGTGGCGGGCGCCTGTAGTCCCAGCTACTCGGGAGGCTGAGGCAGGAGAATGGCGTAAACCCGGGAGGCGGAGCTTGCAGTGAGCTGAGATCTGGCCACTGCACTCCAGCCTGGACGACAGAGCGAGACTCCGTCTCCAAAAAAAAAAAAAAAAAAAAAGATGAAGGTATTGCCCACTTTCAAGATTCACATGGCCAGGTGCAGTGGTGCACACCTGCAATTTGAGCACTTTGGGAGCCGAGGTAGGAGGACGGCTTGAGGCCAGGAGTTCTAGACCATCCCGGGCAACACAGTGAGAGTCCATCTCTACAAAAACAAAACGAAACACAAAACAAACAAAAGATGAATGAGAGGAGCAAATGAGATAATGCACAGCGAATGCTTGGGATAGCGAGGGCTCAGAAAGTCTCCTGCCTTCCAGAAGAAATGGATGTGGTGGTGGAACTTCAGGCTACAAGGTGAGTTGGTTAGCGTTGAGGTACTTTTAGGTTTGTCTGGAGAAAGGGAAATGGAAGATAGATTCTTTCTCAACCCTTTTTTATGTCACTCAAGCAGCTGAGCCCTCTGCATAGGTTATGCACTGGCCCCAGAAATCACCCACGTGTCCTTTCGATGAGGGTCTGGACTGGGAAGGAGAAAGTTGGGGCCTTCAGCTCCAACCATAAACCCCCTGTACCAGTGGGCATGGGGTGCTTCTGAGGCAGGCCCTGGGTGGGTCAGGCTGTAGCCCTTAGTGGGACAGTGAGCTCAGAAAATGAATGAAACATGCTTTGCAGGTGGGCACAGTGGCTCACGCCTGTAATACTAGCATTTCGGGAGGCTGACGCGGACGGATCACCTGAGGTCAGGAGTTTGAAACCAGCCTGGCCAACATGGTGAAATCTTGTCTCTACTAAAAATACAAAATTAGCTGGGCATGGTGGTGCATGCCTGTGATCCCAGCAATTTGAGAGGCTGAGGCAGGAGAATCGCTTGAACCTGGGAGGCAGAGGTTGCACTGAGCTGAGACAGTGCCATTGCACCATTGCACTCCAGCCTGCGCAACAAGAATGAGACTCCATCTCAAAAAAAAAAAAACAAAAAAAAACGAAGAAACAAAAAAACGAAAAAAACCCACCATGCTTCGCAATGACCACTGAAATGTATTTCAATATTTTGACGATTCTTTGTTTTTTTAAAAAGGTGTTGTTGTTAGGCAGGCAGGATTTCACATTCAGAGTAAATGTGTGTGTCCTCCCTCTCTGCCCTTGTTCTCTCGCTTCCTGAACTTCCTTCCTGACAGTTTTATTCTTTCCATTTATTCCTGAGTCAGAAGTCAGACACTGTCACAATCAAGCCTTGTGTAAACACTGGGACTGTTAGGGCTCTGGCCAAAAGCACACGCCCTCCAGCCGTCCTCTTACTTGCACATTCAGCTTGCCCAGGCGTCAGGTGCCCAAACAGGCACAAGCTTAGCTCTACTCTCTGTATTGGGAAAACCGAGGCTCCACAAGGGCTATAACTTCTTTAGGGACGCACAGCCTGTGACGAGCAGAGCTTGCACTGTGTCCCAGGCGTCCTGCTTCTCAGAGCTGACAGTCCTAGGTGCTGCCCCCTACCCAGTGTGCCTGTTTCCCCTCCCAGCTGGGGGAGTGGCAGGACTCGCGTTGGGGGCTGGGTACCGATGGGAGCTGCTGTGTCTATGGTTGTAGATTCCGAGGCAGGTGATGAAGGATGAGGACAAGCCTCCTGACAGAGTGCGACTTCCCAAGAGCTTTTTTCGATCCCTGCCAGGCAACAGGTCTGAGGTCCGCTTGGCCATCACCATTCTGGACATCGGTTCAGGGACTCTCTTCAAGGTGAGGACTCAGGGAAGCTCCAAGGTTAAGTTCTAGGTCCTCTGGGGGCCCCACGCCACAGCTCGCTATCACTGGAGTCTGCTGAGGGATCTGATGGGGACGGAGCAGATAGTGAGCCTCTTAGTGTTTCCAACGCAGCCCGTGGTCATCCCAGACCCCTGTCGCTAGAGTCTATGGCATTCAGACTCACACTGGTCACACGCTCTCAGATGTTTGACCCCCACACATCAGTGCCCTTTGGCTTGTCTGTGTATCCTGAAGGTGCTCATGTGCCCTGCGTGTCCTCGTGCGTGCACAGACATGCATGTCCTTTTCTATTCCTGTGCACGCACAATCCCATGTGCTCAACTGTGATCATATCCACACAAGCAAGTGTACCCATGCCCTTGCACATGTGTGTACCAGGTATGTGCACCCAGAGGTGTGCATCCACTCCTGTGCAGACACGGGTACCCCTGAGGGCTGGTGTGCTCCCCCCACCAGCCCCCTTTCTACCGAATACACTCACGCTAAGACCCTCAGGGGCACGCTGTCCTCCCCGCTGACTTCCATTTCTTGGCTGATCTTAGCCCCGTGCTCCTTCTAGTTAAGAGGGCAGAGGAACTCTGGAGGCCAGCACTGGAGAGCTGCCACGTGGACAGCTTTGCGGCCAGGCGACCTGCTTGGCCCAGCCCAAGCAGGAGACCACTGGGAGCAGCAGGGAGGAGGCTGCCCGTGACTGCTTAGCTCCCTGGTCCCCTGTTCCCTAACTCTGCCCTCCAAGCAAAAGGCCATGGGTTCCTGGAGGCTCCTAGGAACCCCAGTCTTGGTGGGTTGGGATGGCCCCTTCTGCAGCCTAGCCTCCCCGATCTCCCCTTTCACAGGGCCCCCAACTCGGCCTGGGAGATGGCAGCGGCGTGTTGAATAATCACCTGGTGGGCTTGAGTGTGGGACAAATGCATGTCACCAAGCTGGCTGAGCCTCTGGAGATTGTCTTCTCCCACCAGCGTCCACCCCCTGTGAGTCCCCTGCCCAGGCCTGGCAGTCACTGCAGGGCAGACAGGCGGGTGGGCACACCTGGGCCTATGGGCCCTGCATGGGACACTACACATCTGTCCCCTACCCTTCCACAGTCACCCAGGAGGAGCCATTAGGGCCATGCACATAATTGGGTCCAAGGCCACACACCATAGAGGCACACATGAGGACTTGGCAAGCCCACATGCATACCCACGGCACTCCACTTCCTCCACACCCGTGCTCCCCTGACACGCACACATGCATGCAGACAGCAAACCCTCCCGCCCACAGCCCCATACCACAGTTGCGCCCTCCACACGCAGGCCCAGGGCTCATCAAATGATGCACTTAATTTTTCTGTGTGGCCCATGGGCATGGACCTTGCCTTCTACCTAATGCACACTCACGTTAGGCCTCGGGGGAGCACACCGTCCTCCCGCTTCCCCTGCCCTCCCCCAGCCTTCCCTTTTCCTCTCTCCTGACTTCCACTCTTCATTTCAGAACATGACCCTCACCTGTGTATTCTGGGATTCGACTAAAGGTAGGGCCTGGAGGACCTTCTCTGGGGTAAGACAGGAAAGGAGGGTATGGGCTGCATTATGGGGCAGGGCTAGCTCCACTGGTCGAGTCCCTCCCCTGCCTTCCTCTCCCCTCCCCTCCCTTCCCCTCCCCTCCCCTCCTCTTCACTCCCTCCATCCCCTTCCTTCCCCTCCCCTTTTCTCCTCCCTTCCCCTCCCCTTCCCCTCCCTTCCCTATATTCCCTTCCCCCCTGTTCCCCTCCCCTCCCCTCCCCACTCTCCTCCCCTCCCCACTCTCCTCCCCTCCCCACTCTCCTCCCCTCCCCACTCTCCTCCCCTCCCCTCCCACTCTCCGCCCCTCCCTTCCCTATATTCCCTTCCCCTCTGTTCTCCTCCCCTCCCCTCTCCACTCCCCTCCCCTCCCTTCCCTATATTCCCTTCCCCTCTGTTCCCCTCCCCTCCCCTCTATACTCCCTTCCCCTCTGTTCCCCTCCTCTCCTCTCCCTTGCCCTCCTCTCCCTATATTCCCTTCCCCTCTGTTCCCCTCCCCTCCCCTCTATACTCCCCTCCTCTCCCCTCCCTATATTCCCTTTCCCTCTGTTCCCCTGGCCTCCTCTCTAGGGCCCACTGGAGACTGGGCTTCTGAGGGCTGCTCCACGGAGGCCGCGCCTGAGGGGACCGTGTGCTGCTGTGACCACCTGACCTTTTTCGCCTTGCTCCTGGTAACAGCCCCCCCCACTCTGATCCCAGCCATCCCAGGGACTTCCAGCTCCTGCCCAGGGGAGGGGGCTGCCTGGTGGTCTTGGGGTGTATGAGCCTGGCCTCCAACTGACGTAGTCCCGGTTCCTGGGTCACCCACAGAGACCCACCTTGGACCAGTCCACAGTGCACATCCTCACACGCATCTCCCAGGCGGGCTGTGGGGTCTCCATGATCTTCCTGGCCTTCACCATTATTCTTTATGCTGTTCTGAGGTGAGTGATCCCCACCTCCTCACCATGTCTCTCTCCCACCCTCAAGGGAGGCAGCAGGGCAGGGTGGGAAGCACTCAAGTTGTGCAGCCTCTGACTGATGTCCTCTCCACACATTAGTGTCTTCATCCCAAAATAGGGTTGGGGGTTGAAATGTGTCAGAGCTATTTCAGGAGCAAGTGGCAGAAATTCAACTCAAATTGGCTTAAACATAATAGGGAATGTGTGGTTCACATAACTGAGAATAGCAAATAGCAAATAGGGTTCATGTAATTGAAAAATCCAAGGTGCATGGACTTCAGGCAGGGTTCAATCAAGGGGGAGTCAAAAGAGGTCCCCAGGACTTGATCTCCTTCTGCCTCTCACAGCTTTGCTCACTTCTTGACAGTCACATCGGGCAGCCTCACCACCCTCAGGGGCCCTGGCTACCTCAGGATTGCATCATAGGTCCTCAGCTGCTTAGGCAGAAATAAAAGAGATCTCCTTTTTCCAAGTATTCTAAGATGAATCCCAGGATTAAGAAGGGTTTAAAAAAATTTTTTTTATTTTGAGATAAAACAGAAAGCTGCAAAAATAGTGCAAAGAGTCCTGTGGTTCCTTCTCCCAGATTCCCCCTACGGATACATCCTAGACAACTATAGTTCAATATCAAAACCAGTAGCTGGTGGTACAGTACTATTGACTAGAACATAGACTTTACTCAGTTTTCACAATTTTTTATGCACATTCATGTGTGTGTGTGTGTGTGTGTGTGTGTGTGTGTGTGTGTGTGCAGGACATATCGTTTGCTGAGCCCAGTCCAAAATGAAAATATAGAAGGCCGGGTGCAGTGGCTCATGCCTGTAATCCCAGCATTTTGGGAGGCCAAGGCAGGCAGATTACCTGAGGTCAGGAGTTCGAGACCAGCCTTGCCAACATAGTGAAACCCTGTCTTTACTAAAATACAAAAAAATGAGCTGGGCGTGGTGGTGGCACATGCCTGTAATCCCAGGTACTCAGGAGACTGAGGCAAGAGAATTGCTTGAACCCAGGAGGCGGAGGTTGCAGTGAGCCAAGATCCACTGCACTCCAGCCTGGGCAACAAGTGCAAAACTCTGTCAGAAAGAAAGAAAGAAAGAAAGAAAGAAAGAAAGAAAGAAAGAAAGAAAGAAAGAAAGAAAGAAAGAAAGAAAGAAAGAAAGAAAGAGAGAAAGAGAGAAAGAGAGAAAGAGAGAAAGAGAGAAAGAGAGAAAGAGAGAAAGAGAGAAAGAGAGAAAGAGAAAAAGAGAGAAAGAGAGAGAGAGAGAAGGAAGGAAGGAAGGAAGGAAGGAAGGAAGGAAGGAAGGAGAGAGAAAGAAAGAAAGGAAGGAAGGAAGGAGGGGAGGGAAAGAAAAGAAAAAGAAAAAGAAAATATATGGCCCCTTATTCAAAAATTTTTAAGAATGTCAAGATGGCGACAGTAGAACATGAAGTCCTTCTGCATATGGGGCCCTACACAGGTCACGTGCTCATGAAACTGGTCTGTGTGTCTGCGTGCATCAGCCTATGCAGTTTTATCCTGTGTATACACTAGAGTTGAGTCTTACTGGTCTAACTTGGACCATGTGCCCATGCCTGCCTGGGTCACTGTGGTCAAGGGCTGGAATACACAGATTGGCCGGCCAGGCCACATGCCTGCTCTTGGGTTTGAGTTAACAAAGAACCCCTGGCCCCTGACCTATGTTGTGCTTGAGAGTGGGGACGGGCATTCCTCAGGGAAACCTGGGGCTGTGTCCAGAAGATGGGGGAGTGAGTGCAGGACAGGCAGAAACAGCAGAGAGCACTGCAGCCTCGGTCGCCTGCGCCCAGGCCATGGCTGAGGGACCCACAGGACCTGCCAGCTTGAAGGAGCCTAGGGGAGCTGCCAGTTCCCCAGCTTGTCCTGTCCCCCAGCCTCCTGGGGGTGCCTGGGAGTGACTTGAAGCAGCCCTTGGGTCTCCTGTCCCCGCCTCCAGGGCCATCCCACTGCCCTCTCCATGTGCCTCTGTGTCAGCATTTGGCCCCGGGCCACAGGCCCCACTAGGCCCACCCACTCCATCACAGACCAACCCATGAGTGTAAGTGGTGCCCCTCACCCCCACCCTCCAAGCCCTGGCCTAGGACATGGTCCCGGTCCCCAACAAGCCGAGTGTGACTTGCCAGCTGGCCGTGTTGCTGGACCCTGTGAGCGGGGCTTGGAGCGCCAGGAGGAATTGCCACCAGCTCCTCAGGGTGGGGCCTGGCATCTCAGGTGAGGTGGACATGATCCCAGATGCTCCTCCAGGAAGCCCCCGGCTCCCCTCCCTCGACTGAGAGCCCTTTTGTATCTGGTTTGCTAAGAATTCAAAGTGGGAGCT
Organism: Macaca fascicularis; assembly: GCF_037993035.2. NCBI lineage: Eukaryota > Metazoa > Chordata > Mammalia > Primates > Cercopithecidae > Macaca > Macaca fascicularis. The sequence goes on from NC_088394.1 coordinate 53,788,551, forward strand.
CCAGAGAGAGGGAGGTGAGCCTGGTGAGTCACTGGGCAGGGAGTCTGGAGCCCAGGGTTGGAGCCCCTGCCCTGCTCTGTGACCCCGTAAGACTCCTCCTCTCCCTCTCTGAGCCTCACTTTCCTACTGCATTTTCGGCTTCATGCACCCACCCACCTGTCCATCTACTTCACCAGTGAATCCATGGCCCCTCCAGGGTTAGGCCTGAAGTTCACAGCATGGGAGAGACCCGAGGACGGAGAGAATGGGGAGTTACACTATGTTGCTGGGAAACGTCCAAATCAGCTCAGGCTAAGGGGCATTCAGAGACGGCCTCCCCAGAAGGAAACATCCAAGGGGTGTTTGAAAGGCAGAAGAACAGGAGTCAGGCAATTAAGGTGGGAAGAGCTGGGGAGCAGGGAAAGACATTGAGAGCATGGGAAGAGCACTGGCAGAGTCTGGGAGGTGTGAAAAATCAGCATGCATTCAGGAAACTGCGAGTTACACGGTTTGGCTAATGCAACTGTTACTGCATAGTGCCGCGAAGCTCCGGGCTCTTGGTGCCCTGAACAAAGAATTGGATGAGACACACAGAGAGCCAAGCAAAGCAACGAAAGTGTATTCCACACAGTATTCCACTCTCAGAGGGGGAGAGTGGGCTGACCTCTGCGAAACGAGATCAGCCTCACCTTGGTGTAGTTGGGTCACTCCGGGTGTTTTTTTCTTCTCTTCCCAAGGCTGCCTAATCTCTAGCCAGTGTCTGGCTTTTGACTGATAGCTGTGTGTTGTTCAGTTATTTTGGGCCCTTGTGCACTTGTGTGTCACCTCCATCCCATAATTTTAAGTACATGCATGATATGCAGCCCATATGCATGAACCTTAAGTAGCTAATTATCATACAGGGTTATGTGAAAGATACTTTTTCTCTCTAATGCAAATGCCCATCTCTGAAGAGCTGCCCCTTACCGGTTTGGTCTGGATCTTCCTGGCCATGGGGTCCCTTTTTTGTATCACTGTTGTCTTGCCTGCTGAACCTCTGCTTTTCATCTTGCTTCTTGCTCACCCACCCCATTCACCTTGCTTCTATTTTCTGCTTTTGCTTATTCTGCCCTTTATCCAACTTTTAATTCCCTTTGCTATTCCCCTGCCTCATTTTCCGGCCTCATTTTCCCTATTATCCTGCCTCACATCGATCAAGGGATGAGGTTGGTAGGATCCGGAACCCACAGGGCCCCACATGCCATGAGAGGCTCCTGGACTTGAACCTCAGGACATTTCCACTCTGTCTGCTGGCAGGGGCAGAAGCTGGCAGTGGGGGTGGAGAGCCATGGGCTGTTTGGGGTAGACAGGCCTGGATGCCTCATGAGCGCTCCACATGGGAGCTGTGGCCCCTTGGGGCCTCTTATTTCTCTCCCCAGGCTTTCCCGGCAGAGGTTCAAGTCAGAAGATGCCCCAAAGATCCACGTGGCCCTGGGTGGCAGCCTATTCCTCCTGAATCTGGCCTTCTTGGTCAATGTGGGGAGTGGCTCAAAGGGGTCTGATGCTGCCTGCTGGGCCCGAGGGGCTGTCTTCCACTACTTCCTGCTCTGTGCCTTCACCTGGATGGGCCTGGAAGCCTTCCACCTCTACCTGCTCGCTGTCAGGGTCTTCAACACCTACTTCGGGCACTACTTCCTGAAGCTGAGCCTGGTGGGCTGGGGTAGGTGCTGCCTGGATGGACAGAATAAACAGCCGACCCCGAGGGTGCAGAGGGAAATAGCACTGGGGAGAGAGAGGAGGGGCTCCCAGAGCTGGAAGGATGGCCATCTGGAAGGGATGTGGAGGAGGACGTGCCAGTAAGCCCCAGTGATGCCATGCCGCTTCCCCTTGTGCCCAGGCCTGCCTGCCCTGATGGTCATCGGCACTGGGAGTGCCAACAGCTATGGCCTCTACACCATCCGAGACAGGGAGAACCGCACCTCTCTGGAGCTGTGAGTGGCGGCTGTGGAAGCAGGGGCGATGCCGCATATCGGGGCTGGAGAGAGGTGGGGAGACGAGGGATTTCTAGGAAAATCTAGACCAAATGTGTCAAGACCAGAAGAATCCTCAGATCCAGCTAGCTCATGGCACAGAGAAGTAAACTGAAGCCTAGAGAGAGAGAGGAAGTGAAATGAGAGAGGGGGCCTGAGAAAGGAGAGGGAGAACTGGACCAGAAGGCAGGATGCCTTACTCGAGCCCACATGGCACCTTGAGGCAAAGTAAAGAAGGTACCCTGTCCGCATGCTGGGTGTGCAGCCTGGAGAGTGGAGGGTATGTTGGATTTCAGTCCCCACCTGCTGCCCAGCCAGGTGTCCTTGTTCAGGCCACCACCTGCCCAGTGATTCCCAGTAGCCCTGGGTCTAGTCCGGGCTCTGCCCTGTCTGCTGTGTGTGTGACCTTGGCAGGCCCAATCTCTCCCAGGGCCTCAGTCTCCTCATCTGCACCATGGGGGAACTGATCAACATGCTCTTTGAGGCCCTTTGCCCCTGCAGTGCAGGGGGCAGTGGAACTGAGTTCAGTTTCTAGACTCCCACCTTGGGATCCTTGGGGCACTCATCACTGGGCCCATGGCTCTCTGCTAAAAGGAGCTGGTAAGGCCTTAGACCTGTCCCCAGGGCCTCAAAAGCAGGGGCCCCAGGAGCCGGGGAGGTCACAAAGGTGCAGGCAGTGGGCCAGGTGGGGACTGCAGTGAACTGGCAGTCACAAGCCCATCTAATTAGCGGCCAGTTACTATCCTTCAGGAGGGCATCCACAGAGCTGCCAGGTGTATGATTTTATAGGAGAAGCAGAAATCTAGGTATTTGTACCAAAGCTTCTGATTTTAAAGGCGGCCACTAATTCAGTTTTTTCACAATGTAATATGGGGCAAACGAAACATGTCTTTGAGGTCATTTTCGCATTAAAGAGACTGGAGTCTGGTGATGGCCCCTCCCACAGCGGGAGAGCCAAGGATTGATGGGTGGAAATGGGAGAGGCACCTACACAGACAGAAAAGCTCAGCCAGGGGACTTCCTGGGCTTGCTGGCTGGAGGTACCACTCCCAGTCCCACCACACGTGTCCCCTCCTCTAGATGCTGGTTCCGTGAAGGGACAGCTATGTACACCCTCTATATCACCGTCCACGGCTATTTCCTCATCACCTTCCTCTTTGGCATGGTGGTCCTGGCCCTGGTGGCCTGGAAGATCTTCACCCTGTCTGGAGCGACAGCGGTCAAGGAGCAGGGACAGAACTGGAAGAAGGTGCTCACCATCCTGGGCCTCTCGAGCCTGTTGGGTGTGACATGGGGGTTGGCCATCTTCACCCCATTGGGCCTCTCCACCGTCTACATCTTTGCACTTTTCAACTCCTTGCAAGGTGAGGCCCCTGCACCAGGGAGGTGATGGGCTGTGTTGTCTGTCCCAGGAGGTATTGGGAGGTGGGGAAGAGGGTGGTTTGCAAAACACAGGACTCTGGTCAGGCTAGCTCAAGTCAAGGATGTTGATTTCAAATATTCAGAGCAAGGATCCAGGGCAGCAAAGTCTGGCTGCTGTATTAGTCCATTTGTGTTACTATAATACGAAGGAATACTGGAGACTGAGTAATTTGTAAAGAAAATGGGGTTAATTGGCTCATGGTTCCACAGGCTGTAGACAAAGCACAATACCAGTATCTGCTCCTGGTGAGGCCTCAGGAAGCTTCCAATCACGGTGGAAGATAAAGGGGAGCCAACATATCACATGGCAAGAGTGGGAGCAAGGGAGTGGGGAGGCGCCATGCTGTTTTAAATGAGATCTCGCATGAACTCCGAGCGAGCGCTCACTCATCACCAAGGAGATGGTGCTAAGCATCATGATGGTGATATGGATTCATGAGGATCCACCCCCATGATCCAATCCCCTCCCACCAGGCCCCACCTCCAACATTGGGAATCACATTTCAACATGAGATTTGGAGGGAACGAACATCCCAGACATATCAGCTGCCTTCATGGGAGCTGCTACCAGGATCAGAAAAAGCCACCCAAACCAAAGCAGATACGTTCCCCATCGTTTTCCTGGAGCTGTGGAGTCTCTCACCTAGTGTCTGTGAAAACTCCTTCATTCTCTCTCCACTCACCCTTTACTACCTATGGCCCCAGATGGTTACCCAACATGGCCACCATAACCCTACCTGACCTTGCAAGTTGGGTGTTCATCATGCATCTCTGGTCCAATCAGCAGTGACCACAAGGGCAGAATCATGTGATCTGATGTCCACATGACATGGACAGGATCTCCAGAGATCTATAGAGGTAGGAAGGAAATGCTTGCTACATTTGTTACTGGCCGCCACAGGGCCCTTCCTCTGAGATCCCAGCAAAGGGGTAAGAGCAGCGCATGGGTTAGGGTTTGTATGTGCTCTCTTTTTTCCTTACATCCACAGCTCAGAGAGGCATCACAGCCTGACTGTGTGTGAGAGAAACAGCCAAGACAGGAGTGATGAGACTCAACCTGTTCAGAGGAGTCACTAGAAACCCAGGCATCCTAGATTCAGCGGGTACAAGCCCCCAAGACCAGGGCTGGCTCCCAGTGCCCCATGAAACTTTGTGGCTTAGTGGCTGGGGCCAGGCAGCCCTGGGTCCAAATCCTAGCCCCATCCATGACCCAGCAAGTCCCTTGGCTCCTCCCATCCTCATTCATCTCGAAATTGGAATAATCCCATACTTATTTTACCAGATTTTTGTTTGTTTGTTTGTTTGTTTTTGAGGTGGAGTCTTACTCTGTTGCCTAGGCTGGAGTGCAGTGGCACGATCTCAGCTCACTGCAACCTCCACCTCCTGGGTTCAAGCAATTCTCCTGTTTCAGCCTCCTGAGTAGCTGGAACTACAGGTGCATGCCACCATGCCCAGCTACTTTTCGTATTTTTAGTAGAAATGGGGTTTCGCCAATTTGGTCAGGCTGGTCTCAAACTCCTGACCTCAGGTGATCTACCTGCCTCAGCCTCCGAAAGTGCTGGGACTACAGGCGTGAGCCACTGTGCCTGGCCTGCCAGATTTCAAAATGAACAATGACAATGAATATGTGGGAACCACTAGGTCTTCAATATATGGGAACTATATCAATTGTCACAGAAATTATGACTGTAAGGCCATCTGAGGCTGTCTCCAGATGGAGAATCATGAATCCATGCCTGAAGAATCCCAGGGGTTGATGGTTGGGGAGAAATGCACCTTGAAACGATAGCTGACCTTGTTATTCTTTCAGAGGTTACCTTAATAGGTAAGCCTGCACACTTCACTCTACAAAGTTTCCACTGGGTCTGGATTATTCTGTTACCTCCTCTCTTCCTCTCCAATACAACAGAGCCCTTGGTATACTTGAATTGTCCATTGAATTCTTCTCAATATTTGTCATGTATATAGTGTTTCAGTTACAGATTTCCTTGAAACAGAGTTTTTCTAAGTCATGTTCTATACTTACTATCATTTCTTGCACCCAACACTTTCCCTTTTCCTCTTGCTGGAGTGCCTCCCATAATAATCCTTTATAGAGGGAGTGATGGTTGTTTTGCATGTCTGAAAATTCCTCTATTTTGCTCTTTCTTTTCTGTAATAGGCATATGTAGATATTTTATTTGAAGGTCTCTGTTTTTCATTTCCAAGATTTCTATTTGGTTCTTTTTTATTTCATTTTTGAAATGGTTGTGAAATGGTTGCATTTTTGCCCGACTTTCCCAGCAGTTATTGAGTGGTTACAGTGGGTCTCCTCCCTCTCAGCAGCCACCAGCCCAGGCTGCCCCACTCCCTGGCACCCCTTTCCAGGCTCACTGAGGCCTCTCCTCCCTGACAGGTGTCTTCATCTGCTGCTGGTTCACCATCCTCTACCTCCCAAGTCAGAGCACCACAGTCTCCTCCTCTACTGCGCGACTGGACCAGGCCCACTCCGCATCTCAAGAATAGGAAGGCACGGCCCTGCAATCTGGACTTAGCTCTGGCTCACTGTGTGACCTTGGGCAGCTCTGTGCCTCCCTCTGGGCCAGTTTCCTTCTCTGCACAATATGGCTGGGGAGGGAGAGGATGGGACCAGGTTTGACCACGTGGCTTCAGAGATCCCCTCCAGATCCAACTGTTGGTTCAAGAGTCCACATAAGCAGGCTTGCAGGGCTCTAAAGTTCCTATAGTCCTGAGACCTCCTGCCAGCAAAAAGTGACAGTCACCTCCATGCCCTACCCTCACTGCAAAGCCCTCACCCACATTCTGGTCTCAGCAAGGGAGGAGAGTCTGTTGCTGGCGTAGCCCTGGAAGGAGCCCCCAGCCTCTCCCCTCTTCCTTGTCACTGGCCTCCCACAACTACCCCTATGGCTGCCTGTAACCTTGAGGGGCATTCAGGAGGCCAGCATTCCCTCAGGCATTGGGGGTTTGTTTTGGGGGGTGGGAGTTGATCCTCCCACCCAGTCTGCCCCTGGTCTCTGCCCATCCCATCAGAGCCCACCCTCCTGGAAGAGACCCCAGTATTCAGGGTGCTGGCAACCCTGCAGGTGTCCAGGGACACTGCATTTCAAAGAACCATTGAATGGGTGAGCTACCTTGGGCAAACCCCCCACTCCCGACTCTGACTGCCACGTACATGGGTGGCCCAACCTCTGACCTTGCTTTCATCATAGAGGTAGAAAGCAAATGATCTGGGGCTCAGCACACCTGGGGGTGCTCCCACTCATTCGCTGTGTGGGGCCGAGGGGCGAGGGTGGGGTTGAGGGCTCCCTGAGCAGAGGCTGGGCATTGCCACTAGAACCTGAGCTCCTAGAGAACAAGGACCTGGGTGGCCTCGCTCGCTGTTCCAGCCCAGGCCGAGCACAGGGCCTGGCTCATGGCAAGCCTTGAATAAATATTTGTTGGCTGAATGAGTGGATGTATGAGTTTGGCATCAGCCTGGCAGAGCCCTGAGCCAAGCGGGTGTCTCAGGCCAAACCTAGGTTGGGCAGGGCACTTCCAGCAGCTGGGGCTCCATGTCACAATCGCATGCAGATTTCTCAGTAGGAAACAAAAAGAGGCAGAAACAGTAGAGATGGGGGTAGAGATACAGAGATGGAGAGACAGAGAGAGACTTAACAGACAGGCCGACACAAAGAGGGAGAACGGAGGCAGAGAGACAGATGCAGGGAGATGGCAGCCCCACGCCAGCTCCAGCGACACTCCCTGCTTGAGGGGAGCAGTGCATGTTGACATCATTCCCCTCCCTGGAGCCTCACCGCACAAGTCCATCTCTCACTCTACCCACAACTTACCAACCATCCTCCCTACCCGGCCCCCAATCCTCCCCAGGGAGCTCTGTGGACTGTCAAGCCCTGTGTGCAGGTGAGAAGTTATTGTCACTATTAGGCCTCCCCCAACAGCCCCGGAAGCTGCAGGCTGCAGCCCACCTCCCCGTCCAGATGGTGGGTGCTGTTGTTGACTGCAAATGGATGCGCTTCGCTTCCCCTCCCAGCCCGCAAGCAGTTGAAAGACAGGAAGGCGGGCCCTCGCTTTATGCAAGTCGCTGTGTTCCTGGAAGGGAAATCCTGGGGTGTGAATATTTCATCAGGTGAGCCATAGGAGCAGTTCTGGTGGACAAACTTGGTGTGTTTTGGGGCTTATCCTCACAGACATCTGTGTCTCATGCTCAAGGTCTCGACTCCCTTATCTCAAAGGCTCAGGGTTAGTAACCTGAGAAACAGCTGTTCCACCATCTGATAGGTCTGGGCTTAAATCCTGGCTCAGCTGCTTAGGAACTGTGTGATCCTGGGCATGTTACTTCACCTCTCTGAGCCTCAGTTTCCCCCTCCATAAAATGGGGATTATCAAGTCCTCACCTCATCCTGACAGCATTAAATGAGGTGACAGAAATAAAGTGCCCCGCACTGACTCTGCAGGAGTTAGTCAGCTCCCCGACCCCGCCTTGATTTAAAGAAAGACCAGCCACGGGTAATGGCACGAAGAAATGGAGGCCCAGACAGGCCCAGCCACCTGCCCAACTAAGGTCACTTCATGGGCTGGGCTGAAACTAGGGCCAGGCCTCCCCAGGTTGCCCTCCTCGGTCCCTGAGTTTAAGGATTATCACCTGGTCCTTGGCTGGGCTTGGTGGCTCACACCTGTGGTCATAGCACTTTGGGAGGCCAAAGCAAGATTACTTGAGCCCAGGGGTTCAAGACCAGCTTGGGCAACACGATGAAACCCCGTCTCTACTAAAATACAAAAAAAAATTAGCCGGGCATGGCAGCATGTGCCTGTAGTCTCAGCTACTCGGGAGGCTGAGGCAGGAGAATTGCTTGAATCTGGGAGGCAGAGGTTGCAGTGAGCCGAGATTGCACCACTGCACTCCAGCCTGGCGACAGAGCAAGACTCCATCTCTTAAAAAACAAAACAAAACAAAACAAAAAACCAAAACAAAAAACTTATCTAGGCATGGTAGCTCCTTGGAGGAGGAAGCAGGAAGACCACTCGAGCCCAGCAGTTCAGGACTGCAGTGAGCTATGATGACATAACTGCACTCCAGCCTGGATGACAAATTGAGACCATGTTTTTTAAAGAAAGGAGGAGGAGGAGGAGAAGGAAGGAGGAGGAGGAGGAGAAGGAAGGAGGAGGAGGAGGAGGAGGAGGAGAGAAGAAGGAGGAGGAGAAGGAGGTGAAGGAGGAGGAGAGGAGAGGAGAAGAAGGAGGAGGAGAAGGAGGAGGAGGAGGAGAGGAGAAGAAGGAGGAGGAGAAGGAGGTGAAGGAGGAGGAGAGGAGAGGGGAAGAAGGAGGAGGAGAAGGAGGAGGAGGAGAAGGAATAGAAAGAAGCAGGAGAAAGAGGAGGAGAGGAGAAGAAGGAGGAGGAGGGAAAAGGAGGAGGAGGGGGAGGAGGAGGAGGGGGAGGAGGAGGAGAAAGAAGAAGAAGGAGGAGGAAGAAAAAAGAATAACAATTATCACCTGGTCCCAATCCCCAGACTCAAGGGAAATTCTGGGTCGCAGAGTTTCCCAAACTGCTCAGTGGGATGTGGGACCAACAAGACCACAAGCCCCTGATGGCTGGGCTTCCTGGCTCAGATGGAGAGGGCAGTAAGGAGGTGTGACTAGCATTGGGGGTGCACTGCTTTTCTGGCTGGCTCTCCACCCTGGGGCTAGGCAGGGGCCGAGGGGCTGGAGTTCCTCATCACCTGGGGTTCCTGCAAAAGCAGCTCCAAGTGCCAAGCTGAGCACCCATAAGGGCAAGGGGGCTATGGTGAAAATACACTCCAAAGCCCAGAGTGGATGGATGGAGTTCCTCCGTCATTGCACAGCAACAACAGCAACCTAGGAGATGGGCCATCATCACAGGCGGGAGCACAGACCCTGACCTCAGTTCACCAGTTTCAAATTCGGTCTTCGCAACTTCTCTTGGGCAAATTCTTCAACTACTGGGCCCGTAAAACAGAAATAGCAGCAGCTGCCCCACAGGGCCGATGAAGGAAATGAATAAATGCGACAGTGCCTGCAAGGACAGTGCCTGGCCTGCCTGGCCCAGAATGAGTGTGACGAAGTCAGAGCTTTGCCTTGGCCATCATCTCATCAGGTCCTGGGCACAGAGAGGGTCCCTTCTGCCATGGCTCCTGCCTGGTTCTCTGTTCTGCCCACATCTCTTCATTCCTTGTCTTTTTTCAATACAGCATAGCAAATACACAGGAAACAAGAAGACTCTTTTGCTCTATGCTGTCAGATAGACAACACTAAAAGATATAAATCCTTCCTCAATGAATGGATTCAATGCAATTACAATAAAGATCTTGGGGCAGGCACGGTGGCTCACATCTCTAATTTCAGCACTTTGGGAGGCTGAAGCAGGAGGATTGCTTGAGCCCAGGAGTTCCAGAACAGCCTGGGCAACATAGCGAGACCCTGTCTCTACAATAAAATAAAATAAAGGAAAAAAATAAATATTCTAATTGATTTTACTTTTTTGAATTCTCCAGAAACTTTTAAAATTGATATGGAGGCATATAGACCTCAAATAGCGAAGTCAATCTTAATGGAAGAGGGCATACAGGAGACGGAGGTTGTAGTGAATAGAGATCGTGCCACTGCACTTTAGCCTGGGAGACAGACCTAGACCCTGTCTCAAAAAGGAAAAACAGAAAGAAGGCATAGAAGGAAGACTTAACGTCTAGACATAAAGATATTACAAGGCCAGTTTGGTAAATGTAACGTGGAGTCTGTGCAGGGATAGGAAAGAAGATCAGTGGAACAGCAAACAGTGCTCAGAGGCAGACCCACAGACACCTGGGGGATTTAATACATGACAAGGGTGGCATCGTCATTTTCAGAGGAGGAAATACCTAAAACTAACATATTAGTTCATGAAGACACATTTAAAATCATTAGTTATCAGAGAGCTGAGATTGAAATGACAATGAGACCTCATTGTATCCTTATTAAACTGATGAACTAGAAAGCTAGATAGTACCAACGGGAGGGATGATATGGGAGCCAGGGGGAGTCTAGACTGCTTCAGCTGCCTGGAGAAAAACATAGTGCTTCTACTGAGTCAGGAATCTTGCTACTGGTTGTTTATCTTAAAGAAACATTATTCCAGATCTAGACTCTTCTAGACTTGTGTAGCATTGTCTGTGATGGAAGGGAGTTGGCAGCAAATCTGAGTGGTTTGTCCAGACCACCCAGCGTTTGCTGGGGAGTTCCCTCAAGACTGCCCCAAACCGTCAAGAGATAGGGCCAGCTGGAATTCCAAAGAAATAAACACTAAAAGCAGGGGTGATCTGTATCCATCCAAAGCATTGATTAGGGAAACGTACATAGGGAAGGCTGTAGTATTCTCATGATGGACAGCAAGAAGGGAGATGTGTCTGTTCATAACGAGGAGGTGGGTTTATGGAGTTTATATGAGGGTTTAAGGAATTTGGTTCAGGGCTGGGGCACGTTTAGCATTTGTTTGATCTTTCCATGTTTCCGGCAACAACCTAAACCACTATCAGTGCCTGGGGACATTGAAAGCTCCCTCTAGAACACTTGGACACCGAATGCCCGTCACTGGAAGGACAAAGAGGTAATAAGTGTGGATCCACACAGTAACATGGAGAGATCTTAAAAACACAGCCCTTCATGAAAATATAAGAACCAGAAGGATATATTCATTCAGTCTCATATTAAACATATATTTAAAATGCCAGCATGCAAAATAATACTCATTTTGGAAAAAAAAATACGCATCAGAACTCTTGCCTTACAGAGATGGGAAATGAAAGTGGGTATGGAGAGAAAAAGGAATGAATAAATATGTAAAAGGAATAAAATATTGCATGGGGTTGAAAAAAGAAAATGAAGCCTATGCTGCATCCCACCAGCATAACACATCACCTGTTTTCCTTTCTCCTCCCTCCTCACTTCCCTCCCTCATCCCAGCCAGTTCCCCACAGAGGTAATTATGAGTTGCTTAGCCCCCAAGTCTGAAATACACACACCCTCTGGTGAGCTCTCCACAGTGCAATTGATCCTTTACAGCTTATTTTTATGGCTGCATGATATTCAAACCGGGAGGGGGAAAATCATTCTCTATTCATGAGAACTGAGGCAATTCCTAAGTTTTTAGCGGTAACACTAACTGTGCAACCTTGTCAGCACAGTGACAGTCGGGATTCCCTCCTGGCAGCCCTATCCCCTGACCAAAAAAGGCCTGGGCACCCCTCCCTCCAAAAATAAAACAGTAAAGATTATATTTTAGAACTATATTAGTACAAACATAAATATAATTCAGGGCAGATTCATAGTTATATAGTCATTATTATTCTTATTTTTTTCTTCTGAATTTAAAAGAAATTAAACATTTTCACGAGCCACTAGCCTAATGGATAGGTTTTCCCCGTACTTCGAAGTAATGTTCTACATCAGAGCCCCGGCCTGGACTAGAACCCAGGACTCAGTCAAGGCAACGTGGCTCTGTCCACCACAGCTGGCAGCTACTCCAGGCCCCACACTGGTTTCTGTCTGTCTGGATCACGGCCACATTCGGCATGCCGTGTGGCAGGGGCTGCGGTGTGCTGGTAGATGTTTAACAACTGGCTTGCTCAGGGGAAAAGCCCTGGTCTTGGCATTTGCTAATTTTTGTGGTGTAAATAACCCCATGGCCTTTTTTTTTTTTTTTTAAGAGAAGGTCTCACTATATATTGCCCTGGCTGATTTTGAACTCCTGGGCTCAAAGGATTCTCCTGCCTCGGCTTCCCAAAGTGCTGGGATTACAAGTATGAGCCACCGTGCCCAGCCCTTTTAATTTTTAATAATGGCTGTGTTTCACAACCATTTTGAAAAGGTTAACAACTAGCACGTTGATGCCCCGCTATACCAGCGCACCGCTGGCCCAAGGACCCATGCAACCTGGGAAGACTACATTTCCCAGAAGCCTCCTCTCCCAGGACCGGCCTTCAGCGTCCCAGGCTGTTACCATGGAGACGGCTAACTGCTAGCGCAGGCTGTCCTCGGAGGGGTGAGGAGGGAGCAAGGGACTTGGGGTGGTTGGACCCTGTCTGGCAGGGAGAGGGCGAGGCTGGTGGCCTCCTTCTGCCTGGGGGCCTCCAGCCCTGATCTTTCTGGGGAAGTTGTTGGGGTGTGTGTGTGTGTGTGTGTGTTCATGTGTGTTGGGAGGAGGAAGTTGCTGGTGGAAAGGGGGTACAGGAAAGGGCCTGTGGGTTGGGGCCCAATCTAGGGAACCTTGAGACAAGACTGCCTTCCCCACACTGGGCTATAGCTGAAGAGGCCACCTGTGTAGGGAATAAAGTGCTGTGGGTTCTTCTCCCCAGCTCTGCCTCTGATGGTGTTCTGGGACTGACACATTGGCTTTCTCTTCATCCTACTTCTTTCCTTGCCCACCACTCCCCCACCATCCCTTCTAGCACTTCCCCATCTCACATCTCTTCTAGCCTGAGATGCACAGGTTTCACAACCAGAAATACTTGGGCTCAAATCCCAGACCTGCTACTTACTAGCTGTGACCTTAAGCAGTGCACTCAACCTCTCTGGGCCCCAGTCTTCTCATCTGCAAAGCGGGTGTCCTAAGTGTCTGCCTCACAGAGTCAGTAGAGGATAAGTGAGATGATCTCCGTACAACCCTAAGCACAGGGCCTGGCACACAGTAGGCGTTCAGCAAACTGTAAGTGCCTTGTAATGGTGATGACTGCCCTCCCTGTGCTTATTCTCTCTGGGACCAAGAGGCCGATAAATGGATCTGATGACTGGGAAGTGCTGCTTGGCTAGAGGTTCTCCCCTGAGGATCTGGGGTCCTGAATGCTGTTGGCCCACCTGGGCTTGGGTGGGCTCCAGCCAGATGAGCATTCATCCCCTCCTGAGTCCCAGAACACAGAATGTCAGAATTGGACAGAAAATATCTGCCCTCCCTTCCTATTGTAAAGAGAAACTGAGGCACAGAAAGGCGCAGACAGTGACCCAAGGGTCCAGCAGGAGCTATTGGCAAAGCCAGGGTTTCCCCAACCGGGCTCAGTCCTGGCTGGTGGCCAGTGACTCACCTCCCTAAGAGGCCGAGGCGGCCCGCGTGGGTGTGGCGTGGGGAATGGGGCCAGCCTTTATCTGCTGCTCCCTTCTGCCCTCTTGTTCCTGGCTTCACCCAGGGAAGTGGGGGATGATTACAAAGTCGAGGGGATTCTGCTTTTTTCTCCTCACTACTCGCGCCCTTTGTCCTGTGGGTTTCCTTTGTTTTCCTCCTCTCTGGACCCCTGTTTACTATAAGGAAAACAGATGTTGGAGGAGAGAAATAGAAAGACCCCAGCTGGGAGGCTGGATCAGCTGGGGTGGCGTTGGGCGGTGTGGATCAGGGACCCCCATAGAGGCTGACATTTCTTATATAAGGAAAGGCTGGAGGTGGCACTCCAGTCCTCTGTGGCACCACAGGTCCCCGGTCTCTTGGCCCTGCCATCCTTAGCAGGCTACTTTAGCCCTCATGTGTGGTCACCTCATGGTCTCACCTGGGCTGCCCCACCTCCCACTTTATCTCCACATTCCAGGTGGGAGGAGGAGAAGGGCAGAGGGTGCCCCGATAACTTCTGCCCACATCTCATTGGCCAGAACCAGGTCACATCACAGGGCCACCTCTAGCTACAAGAGGATCTGGGAAGCTGAGCAATTCAAACCAGGCACACTGCTGACCCCACACAACTGGGGTTCTGCCGTATAGAAGAGGAGACTGGATCTTTGGGTAGGTGACTAGCAGTACCCGCTCAGTGAGGCTCTGCTCTGTGGTCGCAGGACATATGGTGAACACATGTGGCGTCTCTGCGTGGATCACAGAATGAAGCCTGTTCTCTGGGCCGACACAGGCCTTGGCCAAGAGAGAGCAGGCTCTGTTACCCCACCCCCCACTTCCTGTTTGTGTGCCCTGGTGCACGCACCTTCACTCTCTGTGCCTTGGTTCCCAATTTGGTCAGGTGAGATATCATTCACCTGCTGTCTTCATTTTTGGGTGGGTTGTAGTCCATATTACCTTACTGTTAGGATTTTCTTTAAACCAATTTATTTATTCATGTATTTATTTATTTATTATTTATCTGAGATGGAGTCTCACTCTGTTGCCCAGGCTAGAGTGCAGTGGTGTGATCTCGACTTATTGCAACCTCCGCCTCCCAGGTTCAAGTGATTCTGCTGCCTCAGACTCCTGAATAGCTGGGATTACAGGCGTGCACCACCATGCCTGGCTAATTTTTTGTATTTTTAGTAGAGACGGGGTTTCGCCATATTGGCCAGGCTGGTCTCGAACTCCTGACCTCAAGTGATCCACCTGCCTCAGCCTCCCAAAGTGCTGGGACTACAGGCATGAGCCACCGCACACAGCCAATTCATTTATTTAAATAGGAAACGTGACAATACTATAGTAGTCCCCACAGCATTAGCAGTACTTGTCATTGATAACTGTCAGCTGGCACAATGGCTCATGCCGGTAATCCCAGCACTTTGGGAGGCCAAAGCAGGAAGATCACTTGAGGCCAGGAGTTTAAGCTTGGGCAACATAGCCAGACCCTGTCTCTACCAAAAAAAAAAAAAATAGCCAGGTGTGGTGGTGCGTGCCTGTGGTCTCAGCTACTGGGGAGGCTGAGGTGGGAGGATTGCTTGAGCCTGGGGGTTTGATGCTGCAGTGAGCCATGTTTGCGCTACTGCACTCCAAGCCTGGGTGACAGAGTGAGACCTTGTCTCAAAAACATAAAAAATTTAAAAAAGGATAACTGTCAAATATACTTAAAGCAAATTGACATGTGTCCTGCCCTGTCCTGTCCTGATGATGGCTTCCAGCCGGAGGCCTGCTTTGTCTTTGTTGTAAAGGAATATTTGCCAGGATTAGAAAGGTGTTACAGATGGGGTAGCATCAAACAGAGATCTTCTCCATGTTTGAAAGGAAGTCAAAGAGGGAATCACTGCCTTCCTATGTGCTCTACACCTCCCCAAAACCATCTCCCAGGCCTCCCAGGGATGCCCCAGTGGTGTTGGTGGCTCCTGCCTGGTCTGACAGTCAGCCATGGCGTATACTTCCCCTTCCCCACAGAGACATTCTGTCTCCAGACAGCCAGAGACGCTCCAGAATGGAGGTCCTGAGGGAGAAGGTGGAGGAGGAGGAGGAGGCAGAGCGGGAGGAGGCGGCCAAGCGGGCTGAATGGGCGAGGACCGAGAAAATGATGAGGCCAGTTGAGGTGCGGAAGGAGGAAACCACCTTGACACAGGAGATGCTCAGAGACCTGGAGAAGAAGCTGTCGGAGATCCAGATCCCCATCTCAGCGGAGCTCCCGTGAGTGTGGCAGTGTGGGGGCTCTGGGCAAGGGCAGACCGGGGCTGGGCACAGGGAGACCCAGGCAGAGTGGTGGCGACTGGTCTGGCAGGGTGACCAGTTAAGAGTGAAGGCTTTCTGCTTTCAAATGGCCTGGGCCGAGTGTCCACGCTCCCCCGACTAGCTGTGTGACCTTGGGCAAGTCACTCAGCCTCTCGGTGCCTCAGTGCCTTTATCTGTCTAAAAGTGCAGGTGCTGGCCGGGCGCTGTGGCTCACATCTGTAGTCCCAGCACTTTAGAAGGAAGAGGTGGGAGGATCGCTTGAGACCAGGAGTTCGAGACGAGCCCGGGCAACATAGCGAGACCCCCATCTATCTCGACAAAAAATACAAAAATTAGCCAGGTGTGGTGGTGCCTCTAGTCCCAGCTACTTGGGAGGCTGAGGTGGGAGGGTCACTTAAGCCCAGGAGTTCAAGGCTGCAGTGAGCTATGACTGTGCTACCGCACTCCAGCCTGGGCAACAGAGCAAGACCTGTCTCTTAAATATAAATAAATAAATAAATAATAAATAAATAAGCAGATGTTAATGATACCTGCTTTCTCAGTAGCTGTGAGGATTAAATGAGGAAGGGATAGAGCCAATGGCAACTCAGTGGAACCAGGGCTCCTGAGTACCAGGCATGGCTTCCCTAATGCCGTCCCTCTTGTGGCACAGGGCCTTTACCAAGGACACTATTGACATCTCCAAGCTGCCTGTTTCCTACAAAACCAACACACCCAAGGAGGAGCACCTGCTGCAGGTGGCAGACAACTTTTCCCGCCAGTACAGCCATCTGTGCCCGGATCGCGTGCCCCTCTTCCTGCACCCCCTGAACGAGTGCGAAGTGCCTGTAAGGCTGGCATGTTGAGGGCAGGGCCAGGGAGCCTGGGGCTGGAGAGCAGAGGGCACAGGGAAGTGGGGTGGGTTCTCCAAGGGCAATGGGCCAAATCACAGACCTCCTGTGGACTGGAGTGCTTCTAGTCTGGGGGAAACATAAACTCCAATGCCAGCAGGCCTCAGCAGGCTCAGTGCAGAGTACCCTGGAGGGTGGTGGTGGCCTGGAGACCCCATGCCTCGCCTAAAGAGGCAGCTGCTGATTGCTGCAGGGAAACAACAGGTGTGGGGCTACCTGATTAAGAGGAAACTGGGGATTTGTGTGGGAGTCTCTGATTTTTAAATGCTGGCAGCTGACATAAATGCTAAACATCGTCACATGGGCCAAATAAAGCGGGTCTGTGTGTCCCTGTCAGCCAATGGGCAGCTGTTTCCCACCCCCTGGATGAATCCCATGTCATTCCATCTACAGATGGAGAAACTGAGGCCCAGAGAGGCTCAGACACATGCTCTGGGTCACAGGGCTGGAAGGAAGAAGCCAGAGCTTAGGTTCTTATGCCTGTTCTGGTCCAGTTTGTCTTATTTCTCTGTCCTTCGCTGGACAGGCTGACCTCTGAGGCTTCAGACTGTACTGGCCACCAGCTGGCCCCAGCCCAGAACTTCTGTAGGCCCCAGGGAGAGCATCGCTCTTGGGAGGAGAGCACAGCGCTCCCAGGAACCCCAGGAAACAGACCTGATCTTCTCATTTCAGCCCTGACTTGCTGGGTCACCTCAGGCAGCTCTCAAGCCCGCTCTGGGCCTCAGGTGTCTCCATGATGCCCTAGGGGTTGAAGGCGGCAAAACTTCAAAGCTCTTCAAAGTCCACATCCAGAATATGCTTGTGCTGTCTCCAGGTGCTGGCAACGTGATGGGGGCCTCCCAGTCATTGCCACTGCGCCACTGATGGCTGCCATGCACCAGATCTGGGCGTCACCTTCCCAGCCAAGGGCTGCTCTGCCACCCCAGGGCATGTGGGCCTGGCCTCCTGCATTTGCTCGGGCCTCTAGGGTCCCCCTGTGGATTCGGAGAAGGCCCCAACACTGGATCTCAGAGGTTTTTACTGCCATGACCCCACTGGCACCATCTCTTTCCTTGCAGAAGTTCGTGAGCACAACCCTCCGGCCCACACTGATGCCCTACCCCGAGCTCTACAACTGGGACAGCTGTGCCCAGTTTGTCTCTGACTTCCTCACCATGGTGCCCCTGCCTGACCCCCTCAAGCCGGTAAGCGCCACTCACAGGCTGCATGCCTGAGCCCACTAGGACTAAGATGGTGTGAGAAACAAACTCACCCATCCAAACCCAAAGAATGGAGTTAGAGGCCGGGCGTGGCAAGGTGGGTGGATCACAAGGTCAGGAGTTCGAGACCAGCCTGACCAACATGGTGAAACCTCGTCTCTATTACAAATACAACAATTAGCGGGATGTGGTGGCGTGTGCCTGTAATCCTAGCTACTGGGGAGGCTGAGGCAGGATAATCACTTGAACCTGGGAAGCGGAGGTTGCAGTGAGCCGAGATGGCTGGCGCCATTGCACTCCAGCCTGAGTGACAAGAGCAAAACTCCCATCTCAAAAAAAAAAAAAAAAAAAAAAAAAAATGGACATAGAGACCTGGAGAACAGTGAAAGTGAGACTTTGAATGATGGTCTCGCAAGATTGGGTGTCTGATAGGCAGACACACCCAGCACAGTTTTAACAGGCAATTTATCCCCTAGTGCGCAGGTCCCTCCCCTGGTTCTTCACAGGCTAAGTACTATGGGGCCACAATCTTCCCAGACATCGCCTATTGATTGTTAGGCAGGGGCTTTAGGTGTTTTTTCTAGGGTGGTTTTGCGGCATTTTGTTGCAACCCGCAATGCATTGCAATCCTAGTTAGCTCAGGGGCTCTTTAAGTATTTGACTTACGACCTAGGTAACTGGGCAAGCTGATAAGAACAGCTACTTGGGAGGCTGAGGCAGGAGAATGGCGTAAACCCAGGAGGCGGAGCTTGCAGTGAGCTGAGATCCGGCCACTGCATTCCAGCCTGGGCGACAGAGCGAGACTCGGACAGAGTGAGACTCCGACAGAGCGAGACAAAGCCAGCTATTTAGCAAACTAGTAAACTTTTATCTTAGGCTAAACTTTTTTGGTTTGAGTGAGGGCAGCTAAGGCGGTAAGGAGGAGGCTGACAAACAGGCATTGGCTATTCAAGCAGGGGCCTAGTATATTCTGGGTTTTTATTTTTGGTAGTTTGCTGACCTAAGCAGATTCAAGGCACTTTTCCTTGGAAACTGATCACTGTGTACATTATTTCCTTCAATGGGATGCCAGGCATGGTCTGGGAAAAGGAAGTTCAGCCAGACTCAGGGCACAGCCTCTCAGGGCCCTAAGGGCAAACAGGCCCAGAGAGAGACAGCCACTTGCCTGAGGACACACAGCAAGCCTGGGCTTCTGGTTCCCACCTCTTTTCTCCTTTGCGTTCAGAGCTTCCCTGCCATGGCTTCAAGAGGTGCAGGAAAGAGAAGGGAGGCCCGGCTACCCATGACCCTAACCCCATCTTTGGGCTTCTGATCAACTCCATCAGCTTCTCCTTCAGAATAGAGGGAGGGAGGAAGAAAGGGCGAGGTCAACAGTGGAGAACTGATAAAGGGAGGAGGAGGAAAGGTAGGGATCAAAGGAAAGGGGAACATTGGAGTGAAACAGTAAACTTACCAATCAGAGGGCATTAGATCAGACACTTTTACAGTCCAAAAGGTTTTCTCTATCAGGAAGTCCATAGCCCCTTCAAATGACAGGCAAACGTGAATGGCATGGTGTCTGGTTTTCATTCCATTCTTAGCAGGCTCCCTGACCCCACAAGGGTTAGGGGCCCAAAGCAGGTCCAGCCTGTGCATTGGTCCTGGCTCCCCGCCCTGACAGGTGGTGGGCTGTGACCGGTGGGGAGGACAGGCTGGGGCAGTGGAGCCCCAGCTGTGCTGACCGTCCGTCCCACTATGACCAGCCCTCGCACCTGTACTCCTCGACCACTGTGCTCAACTACCAGAAGGGGAACTGCTTTGACTTCAGCACGATGCTCTGCTCCATGCTCATTGGCTCCGGCTATGATGCTTACTGCGTCAACGGCTACGGCTCGCTGGACCTGTGCCACATGGACCTGACGCGGGAGGTGTGCCCACTCACTGTGAAGCCCAAGGAGGTATGGTCGGGCTCGAGCTGCCTGGGTTTCCCAAAGGATGCACATTCCCGGTGCTGTCGTGCCATTCTTAGAGACATCCGTCCCTGCCGCCTCATCCCCGGCCCTGGCCACGTGGACAGAGATCCCTCACCACCAGCCCTTCCGCTGCCCTGGAGTTCATATTTCAAACCACCAGTGATTTATGTCCTCAATGTCTTAACACATCCAGCCCAGTTTTCCAAGCTGGCTGTTCTTCTCTGTCTGTTGTAACTCAGTTTTCAGTTACTATGCTCCCTGCTTGGTAAATTTTATGAATGCCACATAGCTTATATCTTAAGTCAAATGATTCCAAATTTACCCTATGCATTTGATAAAAATCCAGCCAGCCATTTTTATATAAGAAAATAGGCCGGGTGTGGTGGCTCACGCCTGTAATCCCAGCACTTTGGGAGTCCTAGGCGAGTGAATCACTTGAGGTCAGGAGTTCGAGACCAGCCTGGCCAATATGGCGAAACCCCGTCTCTACCAAAAATACAAAAAATTTAGCCAGGCGTGGTGGCATGTGCCTGTAGTCCCAGTTACTCAGGAGGCTGAGACAGGAGAATCACTTGAACCCGGGAGGTAAAGGCTGCGGTAAACTGAGATTGTGTCACTGCGTTCCAGCCTGGGTGATAGAGCAAGACTCCATCTCAAATAATAAATAAAAAATAACAGACAAGTGGACAGACATTTGGTTCTCAGTCCCACACTCCCGAGGTAAAAAGCCCCCCACCACCCTGCTTTTTTTTTGAGATGGGGTCTCTCCTACTCTGTCACCCAAAGCTAGAGTGCAGTGGCATGATCTCAGACCACTGCAACCTCAGCCTACCAAGTGGCTGAGACTACAGGCATGTACCACGATGGCCAGCTAATTTTGTTTGTTTTTTGTAGGTTCTCACTATGTTGTCCAGGCTTGTTGTGAACTCCTGGACTCAAGCAATTGTCCTGCCTCAGCCTTCCAAAGTGCTGGGATTATAGGCATGAGCCACAGTGCCTGGCCTTCAGGCCCCTTTTTAATAGAAAAAAGAAAAAAGAAAAAAAAGAAAATCACCAACCCTTCAGTGGCTGGTGGCTGTGCTTTTAGATTTGCTCATTAAGAATTCCATAAGGACCAGAGGCTGCTACAGACACAAGAAACACTCTGAAATGAATATCAGAATCACAAATGCATGTCTTTACATTTAGACAACAGTCATACTACAGACAGAAAATGCTCTACATGACGTGGATTAATTCCAGGACTCTGGGATCAGGGTCAGGCTCCCGTGGGTGTCTGCAGCTTGGGGATGGGGATCCAGGGGCCTGAGGCACCCAGCAGGATCACTGTGTAGCTGTGTTATACTTGGGTGAGCACCCAGGGACCCCAGGGTGGGTGCTCTGGTGGGAGAAGGGCGAGATAGAAGGGGAGGCACAAGAAGAGCCTTGCTCTCTCAGGCCCACCTCCCCAAGAGAAGAGGGAGCATGAGCTCCGCCATGGCTTTTGGCTTCAAAAGCCTCGGGCTGGGCGCGGTGGCTCATACCTGTAATCTCAGCATTTTGGGAGGCTGAGGCAGGTGGACCACTTGAGCCCAGGAGTTCCAGACCAGCCTGGCCAACATGGCAAAACCCCATCTCTACTAAAATATAAAAATTAGCTGGGCATGGTGGTACATGCCTGTAAACCCAGCTACTCCGGGTGCTGAGCCAGGAGAATCGCTTGAACCTGGGAGGTGGAGGTTGCAGTGAGCTGAGATTGCACCATTACACTCCAGCCTGGGCAACAGAGGGATACTCTGGCTCAAAAGAAAAAAAAAAAAAAAAAAAAGGAGCCTCTGAGCTCCCACCTGGGCATCTCAGCCCTCTCAGCTCAGCCAAAAGCTTAATGATTAACGTTATATCAATAACAAACAGATGCAGAGAATTTTCGGGTTTAAAATCCACTTTTATGTCCATTGCGCTCGTTGCTCCCCATGATGGCCCAGTGTGGTAGGTATTGTCACTTTTATTTTACAGATGAGTATGTTGATGAAATCAAAAGGTAACATAATGTGGCCAAAGTCACACAGCGGGAAAATGGAGGCTCAGGAACTGAAGCCCGGGTCAGGTGAACTTGAAACCCTGGAGATTCACTATTTCTCCTTCATAACTATCACAGGCCCACTTCTGCAGCCTCTGCAGTGCACTTTCCTGAGAACACTTCTTACCACCTAGCACATATTTGTACATACACAAGTGTACATGTGTACACACACATACACACAGATACACTCACACACACAGAGTTTATTCTCCTTCCTGGCCCAACAAATTCTTACAGTCAACATATGAGGCCCTCTGATGACAAGATCTGAAAAATCCAACTCCTGACAATTCTCCCCACTTCTGGATCAGACCCAGGTCATGGCTAGGATGGGTAGTGAGGATTGAAGAGGAGAAAGCCACACCTCCTGAGCTCCTGGCCCTGACGGGTACCTCCCTCGCGCATTTTTTCTGTCTTCACTTCTCAGAAAGAGGCTGGGGAGAAAGTTCCTATTATTCTCACACCACGAACCTGAGATTCAGAGAGGTGAGAGGACCTCCCAAGGTCAGGGAGCTGGAGCTGGGGCTCCCTCTGCATTTAGGGCCAGAAAGGCCACAGGCTACAGGAGTAGCTGCCATCCCCTGGTCCGAGGGACTGGCTGGGCAAGTCTCACCTCTTGGAGTTGCATGTGTGAAGGGGGGATGCAGGGCCACTGACCCTTCCTCTTCTTTTGGGTGACAGACCGTCCAGAAGGAGGAAAAGGTTCTGCCTAAGAAATACACCATCAGACCCCCCAGGGACCTGTGCAGCAGGTTTGAGCAGGAGCAAGAGGTAAAGAAGCAGCAGGAGATCAGAGCCCAGGAGAAGAAGCAGCTGAGGGAGGAGGAGGAGCGCCTCATGGTGGGTCCTCAGCCTCAAACCCCTGGGCTCAACTATCGAGAAATGACTGCTAGGGATGGGAAAAGAGGCACAAGTCATGGAAGGGATGTGTGTATGGACCCCCCAACTAGGTCCACCTCACAATCACCCCCGACCTCTACCCGGCCCTGCAGGAATCTCCCACTGGTGGTCAGCCAGCTTCTCATGATGGACTCCGAACATCAGGGCACTGTACTGCCTGGGGTAGCCCATTCTATGCTAGGCAGCTCTGGTGTCCTCTTTGCTTTAGACTCTTACTGGGGATATACCTGCACACACTCTCCCATCCATTCATCCTCCTATCTCTCCTCCCATCCATCCTCCCATCCATCTTCCCATCTGCCCATCCATCCATCCTCCCATTCATCCTCTGATCTCTCCTCCCATCCATCCTCCCATCCATCCATCCTCCCATCCATCTATCCATCCATCCATCCTTCCATCCATCCATCCTCCCACCCATCCATCCTCCCACCCATCCTCCCATCCATCCATCCTCCCATTTCTCCTCCCATCCATCATCCTCCCATCCATCCATCCTCTCATCCATCCTCCGATCTCTCCTCCCATCCATCCTCCCATCCATCCTCCCACCATCCTCCCATCCATCCTCCCATTTCTCCTCTCATTCATCCTCCCATCCATCCATCCTCCCATCTATCCACCCTCCTACCCACCTATTCTCCCATCCATCCATTGTCCCACTCCATCCTCCCATCCATCCTCTCATCCATTCTCCCATCCATCCTCCCATCCATCCATTCATCCTCCCATCCATCCATCCTCCCACCCATCCATCTTCCCACCCATCCTTCCACCCATCCTTCCTCCCATCCACCCATCCTCCCATCCACCCATCCTCCCACTCATCCATCCTCCCACCCATCCATCCTCCCAACCATCCATCCTCCCATCCATCCTCCCATCCATCCTTCCATCCATTCATCCTCCCACCATCCTCCATCCCTCTATCTTCCCATTTCTCCTCCCATCCATCCGTCCTCCCATCCATCCATCCTCTCACCCATCCTTCCATCCTTCCATCCATCCATCCTCCCATCCACCCATCCTCCCATCCATCCATCCTCCCATTTCTCCTCCCATCCATCCTCCCCTCCGTCCATCCTCCCATCCATCCATCCTCTCACCCATCCTCCCATTTATCCATCCTCCCATCCATCCATCCTCCCACCATCCTCCCATCCATCCACCCTCCCATCTGTCCATCCTCCCATCCATCCATCCTCTCATCTATCCATCCTCCCATCCAGCCATCTTCCCATCCATCCTTCCATCCATCCATCCTCCCACCATCCTCCCATCCATCCTCCCATTTCTCCTCCCATCCATCCATCCTCCCATCCATCCATCCTCTCACCCATCCATCCATCCATCCATCCTCCCATCCACCCATCCTCCCATCCATCCATCCTCCCATCCTCCCATCCTCCCATCCATCCATCCTCCCATCCTTGCATCCATCCATCCATCCATCTTCCCATCCACCCATCCATCCTCCCATCCACCCATCCTTCCACCCATCCATCCTCCCATCCACCCATCCTCCCATCCATCCATCCTCCCATCCACCCATCCTCCCATCCATCATCCCATCCATCCATCCTCCCATCCATCCATCCTCCTATCCATCCATCCTCCCATCCATCCATCCTCCTATCCATCTGTCCTGCCATCAGTCCTCTCATCCGTCCTGCCAGCCATCCTTCCACCCATCTCCCATCTCTTCTTTCAACTCCACACTCCTATCCTTCCTCCAATCCTCTTTCCCCCCTCCCTTCTTTCCTTTCCTTCCATAGAGTATTCCTTGAGCTTCTCTTCTGGTCCAGACCTATTTATACATAACAATGAACAGTCACAGTTCTCTCAGAGGGAGGCAGATAAGGAAGCTGCTTGGTCTCCCATTTCCTTTCTGTGGATGAAACCTCACCCAAAGTCACGACATATAAAGCCGGTAACCCCCAGATGCCCAGTGCCCCAAAGAGTCCAATTTGTAAACCACAGATCTAGTCAGACTCTCCCATTGTTTTGATTTTACAAATGGGCTCAGCGGTTGGGTGATGGGAGATGAGGTGGGCCATCACACTCCAGTTGATGGTGCCGTCTGCATCAGAGCCCAGCCCCAGGGAGATGTCTGGGCCCCTGACACTCCTCTTCCAGCCATCTGACTCATAGTCACCCACCTTTCCTTGGCAGGAGGCGGAGAAGGCAAAGCCGGATGCCCTGCATGGCCTGCGGGTGCACTCCTGGGTCCTTGTGCTATCGGGGAAGCGCGAGGTGCCTGAGAACTTCTTCATTGATGCATTCACAGGACATAGCTACAGCACCCAGGACGAGCGCTTCCTGGGCATCGAAAGCCTCTGGAACCACAAGAACTACTGGATCAACATGCAGGATTGCTGGAACTGCTGCAAGGTGCCTGGGGAAGGGGAGCTGGGTGGGCGTGGCAGGCACAATGCAGGTGACAGGAATAGAGGGAAGCGATGGCAGCCAGACCTTGGGGGAGAGCGGGACACCAGGCCATGAGGGCTTTGAACCTTCTCCATAGCTGAGTCTCCATGGCCCACTCCCTTGCCCATGAGTAACCATTCTGATATGATTATTGTCTCTCCTGATTTGTGTATCCTTCTAAAATGTGGATTGTTTGCATTTTTAAAAACCTCTATTTTGAAGTGTAACCTACATGCAGAAAAGTGCACTCATCCCACGCATACATACAGTTCAACGAAATTCCACAAATTGAACATACCTTGGTTTCCTACACCCAGATCAAGAAATAGAACATTGGCCGAACCCCAGAAAGTCCCTTTGTATAATTACTATCTTCCCCCAAATGTATTTTTAACTTACGTATGTGGCACTGGTACACACACGCACCTACAAGAGGATACAGAGGAGGTCACGATCCTAAATGTACATGTCATTGAATTATCACACACTGAACACACGTATGTAGCCAGGACCAGCATAAGCCCCCTCATGTCCCCTCCTGGCCACCAACCCCGCCGTCGTCCCCAGAGTTAAGCACTACCTTGACTTCTAACAACATCCATTAGTTTCATCTGTTTTGGGAGTTTACATCAGTTGAATCACACAGTGATTCAATACTCTTATGCCTGGATTCCTTCACTCATGGTTATGTTTATGAAATTCATTATGGTTTTTTGTGTGGTTTGTTCGTTTTCATTTTTTATTACTTTTCCATTATTTGAATACACCAGAACTTATTTGTCCTTTCTACAGTTGCACATTGAGACTGTGTCCAGTTTGGGACTATTTTGAATAGTGCCGCCATGAACATTTGTATACATGTATTTCAGTGAACACATATACACATTTCTGTTGGGTAACTACTGAGGGGCGGAATTGCTGGGTCACAGGGTGGGCACGTGCTCAATTTTAGTAGATACTGCCCAATTTCTGAAGTGATTGCATCCATTTACACTCCCACCAGCAATGTATGAGGGTTCTCAGAGCTCCATCCACAACCTTGCCAATACTGCATACTTTCTTTTCCATTTTAGCTGTTGTAGCGGACATGTAATGGTATTGCACTGTGGTTTTATTTAATGCAATTGATTTTTGGCTGGGTGCGGGGGCTCACACCTGTAATGCCAGCACTTTATGAGGCCGAGAAGGGTAGATCACTTGAAGTTAGGAGTTCGAGACCAGCCTGGCCAACATGGTGAAACTCTGTCTCTACTAAAAATAAAAAAAAAATAACCCAGTGTGGTGGTGGGCACCTGTAATCCCAGCTACTTGGGAGGCTGAGGCAGGAGAATTGCTTGAACCCGGGAAGCGGAGGTTGTAGTGAGCCTGTATCGCGCCACTGCACTCCATCCTGGGAGACAGAGCGAGACTCTGTCTCAAAAAAAAAAAAAAAAAAAAAAAAGCAATTGCTTTTTGCAAACTGTTCACATATCCAGTAAGTTTTAAACTTACTTATTCATTTTAAAATTTAATCTGTAAAGACTTAAGGATTTTCTGCATACACAATCAGTCCTACAGCTGAATGACGGCCGTTTTATTTCTTTATTTTTAATCCTTATACTTTTTTCATTTCTTTTTCTTGTTTTATTTCTCTGGTTAGTACATCCAGTATAATGTCAAATTGAAGTGGGGATTCTGAATATCCTGTCTCAGTCCTGATTCACAAGTAAAGCCTTAGTATCATAACATTTCACTATTTTTATGATGTTTATCTTGACTGTACGGTTTTTATAGCTAGCTACCCTTTAACTAAGGGATTTCTTTCTGTTTGCTAGCAGTTTTTAATCAAACAAAATTTGTTTATATCAAATTTTTTTCATCTATTAAATGATCATAATTTTTTCTTCTATTAACTGGTAAATTAGACTGTGTTCCCCCCCTTTTTTAAGTTGAGGCATAATTGACATAGCATAAATCTACTAAAGTGCACAAGTTAGTGGCTTTTGGTATATTTACAAAACTGTGCAACTATCACCACTATCTAATTCCAGAATTTTTTCATCACCCCAAAAGAAGATTTTTATTTTTTGAGACAGGGTCTTCCTTTGTTGACCAGGCTGGAGTGCAGTGATGCGATCATGGCTCACTTCAACCTCAACCTCTGGGCTCAAGCAATTCTTCCACCTCAGCCTCCCGAGTAGGTGGGACTACAGGCATGTGCCACTATGCCCAGCTAATTTTTATATTTTTTATAGAGACAAAAAATGGGTTTTGCCATGTTGCCCAGGTTGGTCTCAAGCAATCCACCCATCTTGGCCTCCCAAAGTGCTGGGATCACACGTTTGAACCACCGTCCCATACTCTGAAAAGAAGATTATGATTGAGATTATACTGGATCCATAGATCAATTGAGAGAGAACTGTTTTATCAACAATATTGAATTTTTCACCCATGAACATGGTATCTCTCTTCAGTTATTTAAGTCTTTTAAAATTTCTGTCAGCAACATTTTGTAGGTTTCAGTGTACAGTTCTTGCACATCTTTTGTCAGATTTATTCCTAAATATTTTACTTTTTGATACTATGATTTTTTTTAAAATTTCAACTTCTGACTATTCTTTGCTAGTGAATAGAAATGCAATTGATTTTTACATATTGATTTTCTATCCTGAAATCTTCCCAAATTAACTTATTTGTCCTAATAGTGTGGATTCCATCAATTTTTATATAGATAATTATGTTATCTGTGAATAAAAACAGTTTTACTTCTTTTCCAATCTGGATGCTTTTCTTGCCTTATCACACTGGCTAGAATCACCAGTAAATATTAAATAGAAGTGATGAAAGCACACCTGTTTATTCCTGATCTTAGGGAGAGCATTTAGTCTCATACCATTAAGTATAGTATTAGCCACAGGTTTCTCTTATTGGTTCCCTTTATGAAATAAAGGAAGTTTTTCTCTAGTCCTAGTTTGCTGAGACTTTTTTCAGAAATAGATGCTAGATTTTTGTCAAATACTTTTTCTGAATCTATTGATATTATTATGATTTTTCTTTTTTAGTCTATCTACATGGTAAGTTACTTGGATTGATTTTTGAATGTTAGACTAACCATGCATTCCTGGGATAAACCTCATTTCATTAGGATGGTTTAATCGTTTAAATATTACTGGTTTTGAACTGAAAATTTTGCTTAGAATTTCTGCATCTTTGTTGAAGAGAGATATTGTTCTGTAGTTTTCTTAGAGTATCTTTGCTAGGTTTCGGTATCACAGTAATGCTGGTCTCGTGGAATGAGTTGGGAAGTTTCCCTTTTCTTCGGTTTTCTGGATGAGTTTCTGTAGTACTGGCATGATTTCTTTTGTATATGTTTGCTGGATTCTCAAGTGAAGCCATCTGTGGCTGGAATTTTCTTTGTGGAAGGGTTTTAAGGTACAAATTCAATAGGAATATTCAGGTTATTTCTTTTTGAATGAGCTTTGGTGTTTGTATCTCTCAAGAAATTTGTGCATTTGTTTTCAAATTTGTTGTTATAAAGTGTTCAAAGTAGCTCCTTATTTTCCTTCTACTATGTTAGAGTCTTTAGTGACATTACCCCATTCATTCTTAATATTGGTAATGTGTGTGTCTCTCTTTTTCTCCTGTCAGTCTGGTTAGAGGTTTGTCAGTTTTGTCGGTCTTGACATAGGGGCAGGCCTCAAAATCAGGGCTTTGCCAGTGAGGATTCGTGGCTTTTTCCAGGAAATAATTCAAGGGCAAGCTGGTGGTGTTACAGGCAATTTTTTTTGAAGTGGCAGCATACGGCAGCAGCAGACGGACTGCTCCTTGTGGAGCAGGGCTACCCCATAGGCAGTGTGCCCAGATTGTAACCACCCAAGGGACTCACCTTGCCCACTGCCTAGACAAAGCTGATTCAAGACTGGGGAATTGCAATAGAGAAAGAGTAATTCATGCAGAGCTGGCTGTGTGGGAGACCAGAGTTTTGTTATTACTCAAATCAGTCTCCCATAGCATTCTTGCATTCAGGAAGCAGAGTTTTTAGGGACAACTTGGTGGGTTGGGGGAGGCCAGTGAACCAGGAGTGCTGATTGATCAGAGATGAAACAATAGAAAATCAAAGCTGTCTTCTTGCACCAAGTCCGTTCCTGGGTAGGGGTCACAAGATCAGATAAGCCAGTTTATCCATCTGGTGGTGCCAGCTGAGCCATCAAGTGCAGGCTCTGCAAAATATCTCAAGCACTGATCTTAGGAGCAGTTTAGGGAAGGTCAGAATCTCGTAGCCTCCAGCTGCATGACTCCTAAGCCATAATTTCTAATCTTGTGGCTAATGTTAGTCCTACAAAGTCAATCTAGTTCCCTAGGCAAGAAGGCAGTCTGCTTTGGGAAAGGGCTATTATCGCCTTTGTTTTAAACTATAATAAACTAAGTTTCTCCCAAAGTTAGTTCAGCCTGCACCTAGGAATGAACAAGGACAGCTTGGAGGTTAGAAGCAAGATGGAGTCAATTAAGTGAGATCTCTTTCAATGTCTCAGTCATAATTGTGCAAAGGTGGTTTCAAAAGTAGCAGCTCAGAGGCACTTCCCCAGTCATATTTATATCCACATTAATCATATGCAAATGAAGGGGCAGATTATGCAGAAATTTCTAGAAATAGGGTGGTAACCTCTGGTTCACTGGGTCTTTGCCATGGAAAGGTGTAATATCTGGGTGTTGCCCTGGCCCCGTTTTAGCTAGTCCTCAATTTGGTCCAGTGTCTGAGTCCCCCACTTGGAAGTCAAGTCCCACCTTCTGAGTTGAGTCCCACCTCCTACCTCATTGTCAATAAACCAGTTTTTGGTTTTGTGGTTTTTCTCCATTGTTTTTGTTTTCTATCTCATTGATGTCCACTCTGATCTTTATTATTTTATACCTTTTGCTTACTTTGAGCTTCATTTACTCTCTTCTAGTTTCTTAACGTGGAAGCTGAGATAATTCATCTAAGACTGTTCTTTTTTTTTTTTTTTTCTTTTTTTTTTTGAGATGGAGTTTTGCTCTTGTTGCCCACGCTGGAGTGCAATGGCGCAATCTTGGATCACTGCAACCTCTACCTGCTGGGTTCAAGTGATTCTCCTGGCTCAGCCTCCCAAGTTGCTGAGATTACAGGCATGCACCACCATGCCCGGCTAAGCCTGTTCTTTTCTAACATAAGCCTTCTTTCTCTCGGAAGTACTACTTTAGTGACATCCCACACATTTTACTCTATCGTGTTCATTTTCCTTCCATTCAATATGCTCTTCAATTTCCATTTTAATTTCTGCTTTAATTCATGGACCATTTGAAAATGTGTTTAGTTTACAGATATTTAGAAACCCTCTAGAGATCTTTCTACTGTTGATTTCTAATTTAATTCTGTAGTGATTAGAGAATATAACTTGGTATGACTTCTATTATTTTACACGTGCTATAGTTTGTTTTATGGACCATAATATGGTCTGTCTAGGAAATTCACCAAATTCTTAATATGGTGAATTTTCTGTGTGTACTTGACAAGAATGTGTATTTTGCTGTTGGGTAGAATGTTCTATAAATGTCAATAATCTCAAGTTGATTGATAGTGTTATTCAAATATTGTATATCTTTGCAGATTTTCTGCCTACATTTCTTTCAATTATTGACAACATTATTGAAATCTTAGGGCTACAGTTTTGGATTTCTCTATTTCTTCTTTCATTTCTATCAGTATTTGCTTCATGTATTTTGAAGCCCTGCTATTAGATGAGTAAATGTTTGAGATTGTTATGTCCTCATGACGAATTGACCTATCAGCATGAAATAATCAGCTTTGTCCCTAGTAATAGTTTTCATTCTGACATCTATTTTGTCTGATATTAATAGAGCCACTGGAGCTTTGATTTGTATTAGCATTGGTTGTCCTCTTTGTGGAACTGTGAGTCCATTAAACCTCTTTTTTCTTTGCACATTACCCAGTCTCGGGTATGTCTATCAGTGCTCTTTCGTTGTCTCGAAGGCACTGTTTCTGACCAGGCCAGTTTCCCTTGGGTCCTTTTTAAGGAGACCCTGAGGAATGGCTTTCTCGTCTGTCCATCTGCATGGCGGACGCAGCCAATCTGGTGCTCCTGAGCTCCTGTCTCACCATCCTGTCCCAGCTGCTCTCATGGGGTATGAGCCTCTTCCTGCAACAGCAGGTCAGAATACTTTGGGGCAGCAAGTAGGTCAGCTTCCTGGTCCCTTTAGTTATACTCAGTACATTGCCAGCATTGATGGGAGGTGCAGGTTGTTCACACACTTAACTCCAAAACTGCTTGGGAATCCACAGTCAAATTTTGCAGTAGTTAGGACCTGGAAATGTACAGAAAGCTGTCTCATCTTCCTTTGACCGAGTTATCATGGAGATAAGTCGAGAGATAATCACTCGTTCTGCTGCTACCCCCATCGCACATCCCTTCTGCATGGATTACTGAGATTTATGGTACAATTCATTGACAGAGAGTCCAAGTACTGTGAACTTTGTGACTCCATAGCAAACATCTACTGGGAAGAAGGCATCCTAGGATTTCTCATCTGTCTTGTTCCTCTCCTCCTCCTAGGCAACATCATTTCTTTATGGCTCTGTAACTCGCTGGCCTACCTCATCAATACCTATGCACTCTGGTGGGGCATGGCGGCTTACGCCTGTAATCCTGATACTTTGGGAGGATGAGGTAAGAGGATCACTTGAGCTCAGGAGTTTGAGACCAGCCTGGGCAACAAAGTGAGACCTCATCTCTATAAAAAAATTTCAAAAAACTTAGCCAGGCATGATGGCATGCACCTGTAGTCCCAGCTACTAGGGAGGCTGAGGTGGGACAATTGCTTGAGCCCGGGAGGTCAAGGCTGCAGTGAGCCGTGATTGTGCCACTGCACTCCAGCCTGGGCAACACAGAGAGAGTCTCTCTCTCTCTTTCTCACACACACACACACACACACGCGCGCGCGCGCACGCATGCACGCACTGGGCAGTGAGGTTTCTATCAGGAATGAAATGAACAGTATGAAGAGTTATTCTCAAGCTGTCACAAAACTGCTTGCCAGTATGTTGACCTATCCCTTTGTGCTTGTCTCTAATCTCATGGCTGTCAACAGCCATGGGCTTGCTGGTGGACCCCTTTCTTCCTTCCCAGTATATACTACTTGCATAAATTGCCGGTGCATGCTACAAAAACAGGGAAATATAAGCCGAGGAAATAGCTTGTTTTTCCCAAAGGATCCCTTTGGAAGACTTGTTTTGACCTGAGAATGTGAATTTGAAGATGTAGGGTGAGACAGTGACATTTCTATAGTCCCAGATGCACCAGATTATGGGAGACAATGTTGATTTCTATATAGTGTTCCATACTTTTATTTTATTTTATTTTTGAGACAGACTCTCACTCTGTCACCCACGCTGGAGCACAGTGGCGCAATCTTGGCTCACTGCAATCCCCGCCTCCTGGGTTCAAGTGATCTTCTCACCTCAGCCTGAGTAGCTGGGATTACAGGCAGGCACCACCACAGCTGGCTAATTTTTTTGTATTTTTAGTAGAGACAGCGTTTCACCATTTTGGCCAGGCTGGTCTCGAACTCCTGACCTCAAGTGATCTGCCCACCTTGGCCTCCCAAAGTGTTGGGATTACAGGCCTGAGCCACTGTACCTGATGACCTTTTTAAATGGTCATTTAGTCTTGGGGAATGAATAAATAAGTAAATAAGTGTCAGAGGGACGACTGCCGGCCCCTGCAGGAGACAGGCAGAGTTGATGCATGATTGCTCTGCTGGTTGCTCTGTCTCTGTGAAGAAGTCAGAAGCTCCAAGATAGAGAAACTTCTGCCTTCAGCAAAGGAGACGCCTCTCGTCACTCTGCCTCCCTTAGACACTGATTCCAGGGTTGTGGGAAGTAACACTCAGTAGGTGCTCCAAATAGTCTCTAGCTGTTCAATACATGTTAACTATTGTTGCTCCCATTTTACAGGTAAGGAAACTGAGGCCGAGTGAAGTGAGATCGCTTCTCCTACGCCACACAGAGGGAGAAGAGCCGACACTGCCCTCCCCCAGGGCCTGGGCTCATAAGCACCATGGTGGTCGGTGTCCTCTGAAGGATAACAGCCCTTCAGAGGATGCTACAGTCCTCCTTCAGCCCCTCTTCCAGCCTGAATGTCCCCATCCCATCCATCAGGCTCCAAGGTGAAGGCGGAAGTGAGGCCAGAGGGGCAGTACTGTACCAAGTGAGGGCATGAGGAAGAGATGATGACATAGGCTGTCACTGTTACCACCACACGAACATTGGAGCAGCTGCTTTGTTTCTTCAAAGAACCTTGAAATAGCGAGGGGTTGGAGGAGGATGGTAAGGCATCCACAGAGTGACTGCCTGGTGCTAACATACCCTGGACACATGGATGTGGCCGTTGTCCATTCAATTATGCTTTTTCTAAAGAAATACAACTTAAAGTAACAAAGCATAATATCTAACTACTGCTTACACTGGTTTACAAAAGTAACAAAATGTAGGCCAAGAGTGAAAGTAGGTTGGCCAGGCACGGTGGCTCACGCCTTTAATCCCAGGACTTTGAGAGGTCAAGGTGGGTAGATCACTTGAGGCCAGGAGTTCAAGACCAGCCTGACCAATATGGTGAAACCCCATCTCTACTAAAAATACAAAAATTAACCAGGTGTGGTGGCAGGCACCTGTAATCCCAGCTAACTGGGAAGCTGAGGCGTGAGAATTGCTTGAACCCAGGAGGCAGAGATTGCTGTGAGCCGAGATTTCGCCAGTGCACTCCAGCCTGGGCGACAGAGCAAGACTCCATCTCCAAAAAAAAAAAAAAAAAAAAAAAAAAAAAAAGTGTGAAAGGCGGCAAATATCTATACAGTTGGGTTGCTATCCACTAAGCCCACTAAGCTTTGTCTGCAGTCGCTGTGACATCTACCAGCAGTTCTCTCCCCCACTCTCCTCTGTTATGCCCCCTACTTCTCTCCCCTCCACCCACCAGCTAGGGCAGAGAAATACTCAGGAGCCCTCCCAGGACTCACACATGACAGTGAGTACTAGGCTTAGTGTTGGCTTCAGAACAGCTTAATATTAACACCCCTCCAGGCAGCTGTTCTGCAGCCTTTGATTTCCTCTGGAACATGATTTAGGGTGGGGAGAACACCTTGCTCTAGGAAGGTGTTGATTAGAATGTGAGGTGCTCCCCACCTTCTAGGAATTATCTGACAGATGAGCCACTTTTATTGAGGGGACCGAGGCTTCAGGTGGGCTGGGTGAAAAGAGGTCAGGAGTTTGAGACCAGCCTGACCAACATAATGAAACCCGTCTCTACTAAAAATGCAAAAATTAGCTGGGCTATGGTGGCATGCTCTTGTAGTCCCAGCTAGTCAGGAGGCTGAGGTATGAGAATCACTTGAACCCAGGAGGTGGAGGTTGCAGTGAGCCGAGATCGTGCCACTGCACTCCAGCCTGGGCAACAGAGGGAGACCTTGTCTCAAAAAACAAACAAACAAAAAAACCAAAAAAAAAAAGAGAGAGAAAAGAAAGAAAAGAGGTGGCAGACACACTCCATAGAGGAGAAATTCCCACCCACCTGCTGTTTTTTTTGGTTTTGTTTTGGAGAGACAGGGTCTTACTCTGTTTCCCAGGTTGGAGTACAGTGGTGTGTTCACAGCTCGCTACAGCCTTAACTTCCTGGGATCAAGTGATCCTCCTGCCTCAGCCTCCCAAGTAGCCAGGACTACAGGTGCGTGCCACCATGCACTGGCAAAAAAAAAAAAAAAAAAAATGGCCAGGCACAGTGGCTTATGCCTGTAATCCCAGTACTTTGGGAGGCCAAGGCAGGCATATCACTTGAGGTCAGGAGTTCGAAACCAGCCTGGCCAAAATGGTGAAACCCCATCTCTACTAAAAACATAAAAATGAGCCAGGCATGGTGGCATGTGCCTGTAATCCCAGCTACTCAGGAGGCTGAGGCAGGAAAATCACTTGAGCCTGGGAGGCAGAGGTTGCAGTGAACCGAGATCACGCCACTGCACTCCAGCCTGGGCAACAGAGTGAGACTCTGTCTCAAAAAAAATAAACAAAATAATAACAAAAAATTGTAGAGGTGGGATCTCCCTTTGCTACCCAGGCTGGTCTTGAGCTCCTGGGTTCAAGTGATCCTTCTGTGTCAGTCTCCCAAAGTGCTGGAACTACAGGCACGAGCCACCATGCCCGGCTGTCCACCTGCTTCTTATGTATAACCTCCACGTGTGCCTGCCTAGTTCCCTTGTTCCTGGCATGGGTAAAATAAACAGGAGGAAGCCTTTTTTTAAAAACCTTCCGCTTTCTGGGAGGTGCTAGACCCTTCTACCATCAAATCTTGGTGGTTTGTTTTCATTGGCTCTAAGCACTGCCCCGCTGATACGGAAAGACCTACACATCCAGGTCTAGCCCAGGCCAGAGAGCCTCGTGGTCTCTCAGAGAGGCCAGCACGAGATGTCCTCACAGGGAGGCTGAATGATGGGCAGGGAGTTCTGCTTCCCCTCGGGGCCTCAGTTTCCCTGTTGGGATGAGGAGGGTGGGCGTGGACTCTCAGAGCCACCTGGGACTGACGTTCTGCTTCTCTCAGCCCTGGGCCCAGGTCTCTTCTCTGCCCTGGAGTAGCCATCTCCCAACTCCTCATGGAGCAGATGGGGACGTGGTGGCCGTGGGGTGCACTCAGTTGACTGTCCTCATCCCCAACAGGACTTGATCTTTGACCTCGGTGACCCTGTGAGGTGGGAGTACATGCTCCTGGGGACTGATAAGTCTCAGCTGTCCCTGACTGAAGAAGATGACAGTGGGATAAACGATGAGGATGATGTGGAAAATCTGGTGAGTCTCAGCAGCTCAAGAACCGAGGGAATGTGTGTGAAGGCTTCAGGGAGCCTGACAAGTGTCCCCAGCAGCGTGTGTGTGGCAGTGGGGGATGGCCCACGTAGACCAATGATCTGTTCCTCAAAGCAGGAAGGCTTGGGCAATTCCCTTATTTTACAGATGGGCA
Organism: Macaca fascicularis; assembly: GCF_037993035.2. Classification (NCBI taxonomy): domain Eukaryota; kingdom Metazoa; phylum Chordata; class Mammalia; order Primates; family Cercopithecidae; genus Macaca; species Macaca fascicularis. Next base: position 53,824,773 of record NC_088394.1, read on the forward strand.
CATTGAGGCCCAGAAAGGCCAGTAACCTACCCAGGACCTCCCAGTGGGTTAGGGAAGGGACAGGACTTGAAGTCAGGTCTTCTTCCCCCCATACCGTCCACCTTGTTCAGGAGTTGCCCTGCTCCTTTGGAAAGATGCCCCTTGCCAGCCTGGGCAACATAGTGGGACCCTGTCTCTACAAGAAAATTTAAAAATTTGCTGGCTGTGGTGGCATGCATCTGTAGTCCCAGCTACTTGGGAGGCTGAGGCAGGAGGATCACTTGAGACTGGGAGGTCGAGGCTGCAGTGAGCTGTGTTCCTGCCACTGCATTCCAGCCTGGGCAACCCCACCCCACCACAAAAAATAAAAATAAATTTAGAAAAAGACAGTTGCAGAGCGGGGTCATAAGACCCCTGGGAGTCCCAGAGCTGGCTGTTCTCAGTTCCATCCCAAGTAGCCATCATGAGCCCCACACGCTGCCAGGCCTTTCTTGTCTATTCTGTCAGTTCCTCTGAAAGTCGTTGACCAGGGCCTTACCCACATCACCAGCCTCCCTTCTCGGAATTCAGTTTCAGCCTTTATGTGAAATGGAGGCAGAAGGGTCATAGTTGTATTCATAGTAATTCTAATAGGTGCATTCGTCTGGCATCACAAAGCACCACAGATGGGGGTGCTTAAAAGACAGAAATTATTTTTCTTACAGTTCTAGAGGCTGGAAGTCTGAGATCAAGGTGTGGACAGGGTTGGTTCCTTCTGAGTCCCCTGTCCTTGGCTTGTAGATGGCTGTCTTCTCCCTGTCTTCACACTGTCTTCCTTCTGTACAAATCTATGTCCCAATCTGTTCTTATAAGGACATCAGTCATATATATTTTTTTATTTTTTTTGAGGCAGGGTCTCCTCTGTTGCTCAGGCTGGAGTGCAGTGGCCCGATCATAGCTCTCTGCAGCCTCGAACTCCTGGGCCCAAATGATCCTTCCACCTTGGCCTCTTGAGTAGCTGGGACTACAGACACACACCACCACACCTGGCTAATTTTCGTTTTTCAGAGAGACATGGTCTCGCTATGTTACCTAGGCTGGTCTCGAACTCCTGGGCTCAAGAGATCCCCTTGCCTTGGCCTCCCAAAGTGTTGGTATTACAGGCATGAGCCACCATGCCCAACCAACACAGTCCTATTGGATTAGGGCCCACTCTAATTGAACTCATTTGACCTTAATCACCTCTCTAAAGACCCTGTCTCTAAATACAATCATTCAAACAGTAAGTGATCAAGACAACAACAACAACAAAGAAAACATAAGAAAAATAAATAAAACAAATATAGTCACTTTCAGGGCTTAAAACTTCAACCTATGAATTTTAGGGGGACGCCATTCAGCCCGAAGTAAAAGGTAAGCACTCATATGGTCCTTACTAAGCATTGGGATCCATTGTATCTATTTAACCTGAAGCAACTTGTTAAAATCCCCACAGCCACCTGGTGAGGTGGGCACTGGTATTACCACCTGTGATTAATATGATCCCGTTTTACCAATGGGAAGACTCACACACAGAGAGGTTAAGTCACTTACCCAAAGCGACACAGCTGGTAAGTGACAGAGCTGGGATTTGAACCTACACAGTCTGGCTCCACAGTCTGGGTTCTCAATGGTAACTCTGTTCTACCTCCTGGGGCTGCTTGATGTGATGTGCTTGCCACAGCAGTGTAGACCGCCTGAAAAGGGTGCTGAATGTTCTCAGCGTCCTCATCTCCAGAGACTGGGGACATCTCGTGTGCAGTAAATCTGGGCATAGGCGCCCCCTGCTGGTCATGGGGCATGGACCAGCCAGGGCCTGAGAGCCCAGCCCTGCAGGCAGCTGGCTTAGTGCCAGCATGGCTAATAATCAAACAGTTCCCGTCACAGAGTCCTGGTCCACCCTGGCCCAAGAGCCCTCATTACAGCAAAGATGGACAGAGGGCAACCCAAAGAGTCAGAGCCCAGTCATGGACCCCCAGGAAAAAACAGACCCCTGGTGACAGCCCACCCACCTGGCTGTCTTGGAGATTTTTGACAATACTAACTGCTGACTGCTCACCCATTTTTGTCCCCTGCAAAATGTCACAATTAGATAAGCAGGTGTCAGATGTATGAGCAATGTTTGTGGAAAAAAGGTTTTAAGTTGAGAAAGTCTTATCCAAGTTTCTGTGATTATCTAGTTTGAGGACCATTTATCTAGATCAGGCCTTATTTCACAAATGGGGAAATTAAGGCTCAGAGAGGAAACAATAATAGGCCGGGCACGGTGGCTCATGCCTGTAATCCCAGCACTATGGGAGGCCAAGATGGGCATATCATTTGAGGTCAGGAGTTCGAGACCAGCCTGGGCAACATGGTGAGACCCGCCCCCCCATCTCTACTAAAAATACAAAAATCAACTGGGTGTGGTGGCGCATGCCTGTAATCCCAGCTCCTCAGGAGGCTGAGGCAGGAGAATCACTTGAACCTGGGAAGTGGAGGTTGCAGTGAGCCAAGATCATGCCACTGCACTCCAGCCTGGGCAACAGAACAAGACTCCATCTCTAATAATAATAATAACAATAATAATAATAATAATGTCAGCCAGACAGAGTCCCAAGGCCTTTACAGACATTATATCATTTAATCCTCCTAAAAGGTCCAGTTTACAGTTAAGAAAACTAAGGCTTAGAGCAGTTAACACACTTGCCCAGGACCCCTTAGCTGGTCTTGGAGAGAGGGTGGGGCTTGGGCGCCCTGACTCCAGAAACACCTCTCTAATCACGAAGGGCCTGCAGCCAGGGCAGGGGGTGCTGCTGTCCTAAGCCAGGCAGGTATAGGGAAGAGCTCCCTGCCCAGAGTAGACTCCTCCTCTTCCACATCATGAGTCGTGCTCATGACCTCCAGTTCCCCTGGGGAAGCCAACGGACCACCTTGGCTTGGCTCTGTCGGCAGAGACAGAGCTTTGACTATAACTTCTGCTTCCAGGCCCTGACCAACACCACCTCCCCCACCCGCTTCTCTCCCATCAGGGCAAGGAGGATGAGGATAAGAGCTTCGACATGCCCCACTCGTGGGTGGAACAGATTGAGATCTCCCCGGAAGGTATTTTCTATTTGTGTGTTCACTTACCCTCTCCAGATCCAGTTCCTGGGCCTCCAGAGAGGTCTGCGGCAGCAGTGAGGCGGGGGGACACAGCAGGGAATGCCGTGCTCCACATTTCCACCTTTCCCACCTTCAGCTGCACCCTCTTTCCCTCCCTCCTCCCTTCCTGCCACAAGCACTCAGCTTTGACCCCGAGGCCCTGACACCAGTCAGGCACACAGGGCGATGCAGCTTAGTGAGCATGTGTGGGATGATGGCATGTGGGCGGCAGCAAGGCCTGGGAACCCAGCCCATTCCCCTCTCACACTCTTCTACCCAGAGGAGGCTACGGGCAGTGCCCAGATGGTGCAGGGGGTCTCAGGACCGGAGAGGGGCAGGTAGAGAAGGCAGGAGGGCAGGGACTGTCATGCTCCATGTCAATATCTGCTGGTGCCCACCTAGGGAGCACTCAGGCCTATGGGGAGGGCATGGGCCATTTCATCAGGGTGGGAAGTGCCAGAGAGGGTGTCATGGGAACCCAGAGGAGGCGCACCCAGCCCAGCACTGGGGCTAGGGCCTGGGGATGGGTGAGCAGAAAGGGGTACCAGAAGTAGGCTAGAGGTCACCTGGGCAAAGTTTTGAAGGATCTGAAGGAGTCAGTCCAACAAGAGGAGGAGGGGATGATGGTGTTTCTGGCAGAGACCTGTACAAGCAAAGGCCTGGCAGTGGAATAGTGTGGTTGGCTGCGGGGCAGACCCTCTGATGGGGCTCAAATCCCATTCTTGGGTGGATTTGTGCTTCTGTCTGGTCTGAGAACCCCTCTAGGGCTGGGGCCACCCTGGTGATTATTCTCCTCGGCCTCCCTGGATCAGGCTTGGGGCCAGAGGAGTTCAGTACACAGAGAATGGGCAGTGGATGGATGAGTGGCTGGGCAGGGCTGGCCCTCCCTTCCCCCAAACTAGGAAGGATAGACCCCAGCTGACTGTGTCCACAGCATTTGAGACCCGCTGCCCGAACGGGAAGAAGGTGATTCAGTACAAGAGGGCAAAGCTGGAGAAGTGGGCCCCGTACCTCAACAGCAACGGCCTTGTGAGCCGCCTCACCACCTACGAGGACCTGGAGTGTAAGGGGGACTGCTCTGGCCATGGTTCCAGGCCCACCCAGGGGCGGGGGTGGCTTCTACTCTCTCTGGGGGCATTGCTGGCCTCTGTGTGCCTGGAGTAAGTAGGGGTTGAAGACTAGGGGAGCTGGCCTGGCTGCAGCAAATGTCCATCGGCCCCACAGGTACCAATATTTTGGAGATAAAGGAGTGGTACCAGAACCGGGAGGACATGCTGGAGCTGAAACACATAAACAAGACCACAGACCTGAAGATAGACTACTTCAAACCTGGCCACCCCCAGGCTCTGCGCGGTACGTGGCTCCCCTTTCCTGGGCCGGCCAGGAGCCTGGGGTAGAGGCCTCACACACCCTGTGGCAGGTGGTATGTGGTGGAAGGAACCAGCATACATATTACACAGGGGTTCTTGGGCAGCAAGCAGTAGAAGCTGCCCTGCCTCCCTCAGCAAACCCGATGTGTGGGAGGTCAGGGAAAGCTCAGAAAATCTAAGGAAACGTGACAAATGTTCCTCCAGGAAAGCTAAAAGGGGCACCACATGCCCGTTCAGTGGTTGGAATCAGGCCAGAACCTCACCATGAGGTCTCACGATGGAGGCCACATTTAAAGGAGGCAGTGCCGGGCACAGGGTCTCACACCTGTAATCCCAGTACTTTGGGAGGCCAACGTGGGCAGTTGAGCCCAGCGGTTCAAGACCAGCCTGAGATATATGGTGAAACCCCATCTCTACAAAAAATACAAAAATTAGCCAGGAGTGGTGGCACATGCTTGTAATCCCAACTACTCAGGAGACTGAGGCAGGAGAATCACTTGAACCCAGGAGGTCGAGGCTGCAGTGAGCCGAGATTATGCCACTTCACTCCAGCCTGGGTGACAGAGAGAGATCCTGTCTCAAGGAAAAAAAAAAAATCCTGACCAAGAAATTTACAAAAGAAAAGTATGGGGTAATATACATTTTTAAAAATGATCAACCTCATTTGGAGGTTGATATTGAAAAAAAGAAACTAATAAGGTCCCTAACCAATAAAGGACCCATCTTATAACCCCCATGTTGGCAAAGATGAAAAAAATGGTACTACTGGGTATGAACAAGTGTGGCAGCAACAGTCACTCTGTGTCACTGTTGATGGGACAGCAAATTGGAACTTTTATGGAGGATAGTTGGGCAAAATATTGATAATGACCACAAAACGTGTACGCTTTTGGCTGGGCACAGTGGCTTACACCAATAATCCCAGCACTTTGGGTGGATTGAGCTGAGATCGCGTCACTGCACTCCAGCCTGGGTGACAGAGCGAGGCTCCATCTCAAAAATTTTGTACACTTTTGGACCCAGCAACTCCATTGCTGATAATTTATTCTTAGCAAATAATGGACAAGAATGAAAAATGCGCGATGCAGATGTTCATCATGGTGTTGGTAATAATCAGAAAAAGTTGTACACAACCTAAACACTCAGCAATAGGGAACTGGTTCCATAGCTAACCTCATCCATAATGTGGGGCTGTCTTCTCCCTGGGCCTGGGGTTGGGCGATCAAGCCAGCAGCCATACTTCCTAGTGCTCATGTAGCTGTCTCCTCCCACCTCCCGCTCCCCACCCAGTGCACTCGTACAAGTCCATGCAACCTGAGATGGACCGTGTCATTGAGTTTTATGAAACGGCCCGTGTGGATGGCCTGGTAAAGCGGGAGGAGACAGCCAGGACAATGACAGAGTACTATCAAGGACGCCCAGACTTCCTTTCCTACCGCCACGCCAACTTCCGACCCCGAGTCAAGAAGCTCGCTCTGAGCAGTGCAGAGTCAAACCCCCGGCCCATTGTGGTAAGAGCTCGCCGGGGCTGGGAACAGGTCACCCTCCCTCTCTGGCAGCTGATGTCACCTCTGAATGGTGAGAGCCCTGGCTCTGGGGTGGCATTAAGGCCTGAGACATATCCAAGGGCACCAATGATGAACGAAGCATTTTACCAAATGTATTAGTCTGTTCTCACGCTGCTATTAAGAAATACCTGAGACTGGGTAATTTATAAAGAAAAGAAGCTTCATTGACTCAGTTCCGCATGGCTGGGGAGCCCTTAGGAAACTTAGCATCATGGCAGAAGAGTCCTTTTCACCCGGCAGCAGGAGCGTGAATAAGTGCGGAGCAAAGGGGGAAACCGCTTATAAAAACCATCAGATCTCAGGAGAACTCACTCACTATCATGAGAATAGCATGGGGGAAACGACCGCCATGATTCAATTATCTCCACCTGGTCCCGCCCTTGACCTATGGGGATTATTACAATTCAAGGTGAGATTTGGGTGGGAGAACATGAAGCCAAATCATATCACCAAATGCACCATCCTGGGGTTGTCTGGTGCCAGACTGTGCCCTCAACCATGGGGCCAAGGATGTGTTATTTCCTTATTGTTATGCAAAAATACACACTTATGACTAAACATTTGAAAAACATGTAAGAATGTAGAGAAAAGCAAAAATATCTCAGAATGGCATCTCTCATATATTACCATGGATTATAAGTTTGGTTTTGAGAGTTTTTTCTAATGTAATTGAGATAGGGACCTGGGAATTATAGTCCCTGTATTACCCACTTAACATGAAATTGTGCATTTTCCCCTCCATGTCATTACAATTTAGTTGGCAACTGTGTGTAATGGCAGCATGCAAAGAAGCTCTTTCTAGCAGTAAGGGATGTCTAGGGGTCTAGCAATGGAGTAGGCTGCCTGCAGAGGTAGTGAGCTCCCCATCTCTTAAGGTAGGCAAGCAGAGTCTTGAAGGAGCTGAGGAGGGGCCCACCACCATACGGGACTGGAGTGGCCTGTCCCTGAGAACCCACGAAATCCATTGTCTGCTTAAGAGGGGCTATTCCACGTGAATCTCCAAACAACCCCAGACTCCAGGGTCCTGAAGGTCCGTTGCTCCTGCCTTCGGGCATGCAGAGAAATCTCTCACACCCTCATCCTTTCCTTGTTCTCGCCTCCCAGAAAATCACAGAGCAGTTCTTCCGCAACCCAGCGAAGCCCGCAGAGGAGGACGTGGCAGAGCGCGTGTTTCTGCTGGCGGAGGAGCGCATCCAGCTGCGCTACCACTGCCGCGACGACCACATCACAGCCTCCAAGCGCGAGTTCCTGCGGCGCACCGAGGTGGACAGCAAAGGCAACAAGATCATCATGACGCCCGACATGTGCATCAGCTTCGAGGTGGGCATGGGGACCACGGCGGGCAGGTGTCGGGTGTAGGAGGAACCGGAGCTCTTTGTCTTATTCCAGCAACGTGGGAGAACCTGGATGGGCACTGGTGAATCCCGGCCCCGAAATTCATCTTTGCCCCTTGGGAAAACCAAAAGTTCCCATCTGGGGACCCTTCTCTTTGCAGCTCCTCTGAAAATCTTCCCTTTTCTACCAAAAAAAGAGAATTCAGCAGGCTAAGACGACTCCTCATGCTCCCCACTCCTGGTCAGGGCAAACCTCAGATCCTAGGGAGGCTCTGGGGGAGGGGAAGATTCTCACCACCTCTGAGGGGCTAGCCTTCCTAGTCAAACCCTCACTCTCCTGGCACAGTCCCCAGCTTTTCTGAGTCTTCAGTTTCTCTATTATTATTATCTGTGTTTTTATAAGTGAGAAAATTAAGGCTCAGAGAGGTTTAGCAACTTGCTCGAGGTGACACAGCTAGAAAGTGGCAGGGGTAGATTTGAACCCAGGTGATCCTATGCGCCGATCATGGCAGCCTCTCTGTGTTACCGAGGTGGTTGTTGTCCCAGGTGGAGCCCATGGAGCACACCAAGAAGCTGCTCTACCAGTACGAGGCCATGATGCACCTGAAGAGGGAGGAGAAGCTGTCCAGACATCAGGTCTGGGAGTCAGAGCTGGAGGTAGGGTCCTATGGGAGAGTGAGCAGGTGGGCGGTATCTTTGTTTGTGAGATAGGGTCTCGCTCTGTAACCCAGGCTGGAATGCAGTGGTGCAGTGATGGCTGTACATCCCGGGCTCAGGTGATCCTCCCACCTCATCCTCCCAGGTAACTGGGACTACTAGCGCACACCACTATGCCTGGCTAATTTCTTGTTTTTGTTTTTGTTTTTTAACAGACAGGGTTTTTCCATTTTGCCCAGGATGGTCCACACTCCTGAACTCATGCGATCCGCCCTCCTTGACTTCCCAAAGTGCTGGGGTTACAGGAGTGGGGGGCGTCTTCATCACGCCCTCCAACACTTCTCATTTCAGGTGCTGGAGATCCTGAAGCTTCGAGAGGAAGAGGAGGCGGCGCACACGCTGACCATCTCCATCTATGACACCAAGCGGAATGAGAAGAGCAAGGAATATCGAGAGGCCATGGTCAGTCCCAATCCCTTCTCCAGGCCCCAGCTTTTCCTAGACCCCCCTGGCCTCCAGGGTGGTGGGGACCATGAGGGATTCTGCTGAGAAACCCTCTGTGGGGGATACGGTTATTGATACCATGCGGTCATCCTTGCTGCCGAGCTGACCGTTTCTATGGTTCATCCCAAAGAGTACCTGGGATTTGGGCAAGGTCTCCCCCCATCCCCAGGAGCTGTAGCCGAGCCAAGGCCTGTGGTTGGGAAAAGAATTAAAATTATGTGCCCACCTCTACTCAGGGCTCCCACTGAGGTTGCACCCTGGGTCAGTGGCCCCAGTGAGCTACCTCTGGCTCCAGGCCTGAGCAATCCTGCTCTCCAGCACAGGGAGGGCATTTGGGTTACACCCTCAGGTTGCAAGGCCCCACCTGGTTTTCAGGGCTGGCTTCTGAATCCCTTTCACCAACCAAGCTGAGATTTCTAAAAATAGTTTGGGGATCGTGAGGCAGGACGGTGCATCAGATGACCGTTCTCAGATCCCAGGGGAAGGTGTCTGCCCCCACGTCTCCAACTTCACCACCCCCTGTCTGCAGATGTAGGACACAGTCCCCAGGGTGGAAAAGAAAAGTGAAGGGAGTTACTGGCAGTTTTTAACTAACATCATTAATAACCACTACCATTGACTGAATAAGCATCTGCTGTGGATCGTCAGGCATCAGGCTGCGTGCTTTACAGACATGATCCTGTCAGATCCTCAGAGAAGGAAACCAAAGCTCAGGTAGAGAGACACAAATTCATGTAAGAAAAAAAGAGTTGGCTGTCACCAGTAAACACAGGTCCAGAGGCCGGGCACAGTGGCTCACGCTTGCAATCTCAGCACTTTGGGAGGCCGAGGCAGGCTTATTATAAGGTCAGGAGATCGAGACCATCCTGGCTAACACGGTGAAACCCCATCTTTACTAAAAATACAAAAAATTAGCCGGGCGTGGTGACAGGTGCCTGTAGTCCCAGCTACTCGGGAGGCTGAGGCAGGAGAATGGTGTGAACCCCAGAGGCGGAGCTGGCAGTGAGCCAAGATCACACCACTGCACTACAGCCTGGGCAACAGAGCAAGACTCCGTCTCAAAAAAAAAAAAAAAAAACACAAAAACCCACAGGTCCAGAGACCAGCATGCAAGCCCTTCTAAGGCCTGTCTTGGAGGCGCCATGCACCGGGACCTGGCTGTGAGGTCTGGCTTTGTGCTGGCACACTGCTGATGCAGAGCTGGAGAGGTCTCTGCAGTTCCTGCTGATCCAGCTGACTGCCCCTCACCCTTACAGGAGCGCGTGATGCATGAAGAGCACCTGCGGCAGGTGGAGACCCAGCTGGACTACCTGGCCCCATTCCTGGCCCAGCTCCCGCCAGGAGAGAAACTAACACGCTGGCAGGCGGTGCGCCTCAAGGATGAGTGCCTCAGCGACTTCAAGCAGCGGCTCATCAACAAGGCCAACCTCATCCAGGCCCGCTTTGAGAAGGTGCCTCCAGCGCCTTTGTTGGGGAAGGGATCTCAGCATCTGCATCCAGAAAATGGGCCCAGGGCTGTCTGCCCACCACCTCACAGGCTTATGAGGGCCTGATGAGGGGGATGAATATGTCAACGCTTGGAGTTTCCAAATGACTGAGTTGTTCCTCCTCACACTTGTTTATCAGATAGACAAATGGATAGGGAGATGGATGGGTGTATGTATGGATAGGTGGGTGGGTGGATGGGTGGATGGATGGATGGATGGATGGATGAATAGATGGGTAGACGAATGGATGGGTAGATAGATGGATGAATAGGTAGATAGATGGGTGGGTGGATTGATAGGTGGATAGATGGATGGATGGGTGAATGAATAGATGAGTGGGTGGATGGGTGCATAAATGGATGGATGGGTAGATGGATGCGAGGATGAATGGATGGGTGAGTAGATAGATAGGTGTATGGGTATATGTATGGATAGGTAGGTGGATGGATGGGTGGGTGGATGAGTGGGTGGGTAGATGGATGAATGGTTGGATGGGTGGATGGATGAATGGATGAGTGAGTGAGTGGGTGGATGGATGGATGAGTGGGTGGATAGATGGATGGGTGGATGAGTGAGTGAGTGGGCAGATGGATGAGTGGGTGAGTGGATGGATGAGTGGGCAGGCGGATGGATGAATGGATGGATGGGTGGATAGATGGATGGATGATTGGGGGATGAGTGAGTGGGTGGGTGAATGGATGAGTGGGTGGGTAGATGGATGGATGGATGGAAGGATGGTTGGGTGAGTGGGTGGATGGATGAGTGGGTGGATGGGTGAGTGGGTGGGTGGATGGATGAATGGATGGATGGATGGATGGATGCGTGAGTGGGTAGATGAGTGAGTGAGAGGGTGGGTGGATGGATGGATGAATGGATGGGTGGGTGGGTGGATGGATGAATGGATGGATGGGTGGATGGATGGATGAATGGATGGGTGGATGAGTGAGTGGGTGGGTGGATGGATGAGTGGGTGGGTGGATGGGTGGATGGATGGACGGATGGTTGGTGAGTGAGTGTGTGGATGGATGAGTAGGTGGATGGGTGAGTGGGTGGGTGGGTGGATGGATGGATGGGTGGATGGATGGATAAATGGATGGGTGGATGAGTGAGTGGGTGGGTGGATGGATGAGTGGGTGGGTGGGTGGGTGGATGGGTGGATGGATGGATGGATGGATGGATGGATGAGTGAGTGGGTAGATGAGTGAGTGGGTGGGTGGATGGATGGATGGATGGATGGATGGGTGGGTGGATGGATGAATGAATGGATGGGTAGATGGATGGATGAATGGATGGGTGGATGAGTGAGTGAGTGGGTGGGTGGATGGATGGGTGGATGGATGAGTGGATGGATGGATGGGCGAGTGGATAGATGGGCAGTTGGATGGATGAGTGGATGGACGCATGGACGGATGGATGGATGGATGAATGGATGGGCAGGGATGAGTGGAGGGATGGGCAGAGGAATAGATGGGCAGATGGCTGGGTAGACAGATGGTACATTATAACAACTCCTAGTCCTTGACCCATTTTTGTTGGTCAGGCACACACCATGTAGTTCCCATGCACTACTAAGATTATGTCACTTAATCTTCACAAGGAGCTCTACAAGGGGAGGGGGTAGTACAATGACCCTCATTTTGTAGACAAGAAATTGCAGGTTCTGAAAATGCCAGTAACTTGTCCAGAGCTACATGGCTCTCTCAGTCTTGACCCCTGCTCTGACTTCATAGACATGACATCCCTATAAACATGACCCCACTGGCTCCCACCCAAGATATTTTGTGGCCTCTGCCTCTGTGGCAGCTATGGATAGGTGGCTTGTGTGGGTGGGGACAGTGGGGCCAACTGTCATGGGGCTGTCTAGTGACCAATGGGATTGCAGCCTGCAGCCTGGGTGAAGGTCAGCCTTGTCAGTCCTCCTTCTCTGTCCTCCCTATGACCACAGGAGACCCAGGAGCTGCAAAAGAAGCAGCAGTGGTACCAGGAGAACCAGGTGACGCTGACACCTGAGGATGAAGACCTGTACCTGAGTTACTGCTCTCAGGCCATGTTCCGCATTCGCATCCTGGAGCAGCGCCTCAATCGGTGAGCAGGGAGGGCAGGTAGAGAGAACCCAGTGGGAGGCTGGACCACCAGCTTTGTTACCCCTTACCCTCTTTTCTTGCCCCTCTGACTTCAGACACAAGGAACTGGCCCCACTGAAGTACCTGGCTCTGGAGGAAAAGCTCTACAAGGACCCACGCCTGGGGGAGCTCCAGAAAATATTCGCTTGATGTCTCTCCTGGGGCCTCAGCCAGAACTGCCAGAGAAAGGAAACCTCTTCCCTGGAGCCTGGCTCCTGTGTTCCCTCTACCCAGCCAATGCCTGTTTACACAGACACCTGGCCTCACTGCCAGCCCACCTCTCCTACAGCCCTGTTTGTTCCTGCTTCTCTTGATTTTCCTGTAAATAGACACACTCTTAATTGGCCATTTGTGCCTCGCACTTCACAAGCTCCAGCAGCAGGCTTTCTCTTCTTAACGTTATCTATAGCCTGGGACCACCTGCTTCCTCCCCTTGGCCCTGTCATTTACTTCCTGTCCTTCTCTCCGTTGGAATGTCTGGTCTTCACAGCACCTCTGCAGATGGTCCTGCAGCCATCTGCAAACAACTGGTTAGATCTCAGTGTGACTAGGGTGGCCCACCTCACCAGGTGGGATGGGGAAAGCTAAGATGCATGCCCCAGGATTTGAGGGCTGAATCCCAGATCCTCTTCTTACCAGATACCACTTACCAATCTGTAGAATGGGGTAGCATTGTTGCATTAAATATGACTTATGGCCAGGTGTGGGGCTTACACCTGTAATCTCAACATATAGGGAGGCTGAGGTAGGAGGATCGCTTGAGCCCAGGAGTTTGAGACCCGCCTGGGCAACATAGTAAGAAAGACCCCATCTCTTAAAAAAAAAAAAAAAAAAAAAAAAAAGCCAGGCATGGTGGCATGAGTCTGCAGTCCCAGCTACTCAGGAGGCTGAGGTAGGAAGATCACTTTCACCTACGAAGTCAAGGCTGCAGTGAGCCATGATTGTACCACTGCACTTCAGCCTGAGCAACAGATTAAAATCCTGTCTCAGAAAAACAACAACAACAACAACAAAAAAAAAAAAAAAAAAGAAAAGAAAAGACAAGACATAAAGCAGGGAGGCTGGGAATGGCACATAGAAAGCAGTCATTAAATGTTAGCTTAAAAAATAGCCAAAAAACACATGAAATGGTTGTCAAATTCATGAGTCATCTGGGAAATGAAATGTCACAACACCCTCCAGTGTGAAAAAAATAAAAAGTACTGGTGATGATGAGAAACAACTGGAACTCCTAAATAACCTTCCTAGTGAAAGTATAAATCAGTACAACCATTTTGGAAAACTGCTTGGCATTATCTATTAAAGCTAAACTAAAGCCCAACAATTCTACCCTTAGATTCTACTCCAATCCATCATTCATCAAGTAAGAATGATGAACAACTCAACAGAAATGTAGATAGATAGCTATCTGCCAAAAGGCATGTGCTAGAATGTTCATAGCAGCATTACTGATAATAGCACCATACTTGGAAGTTACCCAAATGTCCATCAAGAGCAGAATGGATACATAAATTGTGGTCTTCAGATATTTTGGGTTGTGTTTAACTGCTTAGGGAGAATGCTACTGGCATCTAGTGCATACAGGCCAGGGATGCTGCTAAACATTCTACAAAGCCCAGAACAGCTCTCCACAGCAAATAATGATCTAGCTCCAAATGCCAATAATATTGAGGTTATGGAGTGTATTAGTCTGTTTTCACACTGCTGGTAAAGACATACTCAAGACTGGGTAATTTGTAAAGAAAAAAAGGTTTAATGGACTCACAGTTCCACATGGCTGGGGAGCCCTCACAATCACGGCAGAAGGCGAAAGGCACTTCTTACATGGTGGCAGACGAGAGAACGAGAACCAAGGTAAAGGGAAAATCCCTTATAAAATTATCAGATCTCATGAGACTAATTCACTACCATGAGAACAGTACAGGGGAAACCGCTTCCATGATTCAATTATCTCCCACTGGGTTCCTCCCATATGTGGGAATTATGGGAGCTACAATTAACAAGATGAGATTTGGGTGGGGACACAGCCAAACCATATCATAGAGCGAGCGATGAAAATGAATGAACTTGCAACACAACTATATGGAATGATATGGTCGAACTGCCTAAGTATAATGTCAAAAGATTCAAGACACAAAAGTACATACTGAATGATTCCATTTATGTAAAGAACAAAAATAAGCAAAATTAATTGGTGATATTAGAAGTCAGGACAACCATCACTCTTGGAGTGTGAGGGTTAGTGAATAGATGTGAGCATGGAGCCCTGGGAGGGGATTCTGGTTTCTGGTCATGTTCTGCTTTTTGACCTGGATGTGTTCAGTTTGTAAAAATTCATCAACCTTGTACACTTACAATGTGTCCTCTGGAGTGTTTTTAAGTGCTTGTTGTCATGAATCTAATCAAGCCTTTAGCCCTAACTTAAGAAATTCAAGGGAAGAAATGCATTTAAGAAGAACTTCCATCGAACAAGAACTTCGGGAAATTCAGGTAAATGACACTAAAAGGAAACATTCCTAACGTGGGACAATCTACTAGGTAAATGGCCTGATCTCTTCAAAAGATCGATGTCATACAAATAAAAAGTTGGGGACAGAAATGGAAAGAACTTAAAAGAGTCAAGTGTGCTGAATACTGATTGGTTCCTAGTTAGAAAAAAAAGTCATAAAAGGTTTTTGGGATGACTGGGGACATGTGAAAATGGACTGGTTGTTAGAGAATTAAATTTTCTTAGCAGTGGTGATACAATGGTTATGTAGAATAAGGTCATTATTTTTATTTTATTTTTTTGAGACGGAGTCTCGCTCTGTCGCCTAGGCTGGAGTGCAGTGGCAGGATCTCAGCTCACTGCAAGCTCTGCCTCCTGGGTTCACACCATTCTTCTGACTCAGCCTCCCGAGTAGCTGGGACTACAGGCGCCCGCCACCACGCCCGGCTAATTTTTTGTATTTTTAGTAGAGACAGGGTTTCACAGTGTTAGCCAGATGGTCTCGATCTCTTGACCTCGTGATTTGCCCACCTCGGGCTCCCAAAGTGCTGGGATTACAGGCGTGAGCTACCGCGCCCGGCCTTTATTTTTATTTTTTGAAATGGATCTCAGTCTGTTGCCCAGGCTGGAGTACAGTGGCCCCATCTCGGCTCACTGCAACCTCTGCTTCCCAGGTTCAAGTGATTTCCAGGTTCAAGCAACCGCGCCTGGCCAAGAGCCTTATTTTTAAGAGCTACATGCTCAGTATTTGGTGTTGGGGTGAAATGTCGTATCTACAATTTTCAAATGGTTCAGAAAAAGACACACAGACGAAGCAAATATGGCAAACTGTTAACAAGTGCTGGAATCTACGTGGTATCATGATACTGTGTTTTCAAGTTTTCTCTATTTAGTTTTTTTAATAATACAAAAGTTAAGAGGAACTACAGACTAGACAGTTTTGATCCGATGTTATTCCAATCGTTTAAAGGTGCCTTGTGGTGACTCACGCCTGTAATCCCAGCACTTTGGGAGGCTGAGGCGGGTGTATCACCTAAGGTCAGGAGTTCAAGACCAGCCTGGCCAACATGGAGAAACCCCGTCTCTACTAAAAATACAAAAACTAGCCTTAGCCAGGCATGGTGGCGGGCGCCTGTGGTTCCACTTACTCGGGAGGCTGAACCAGGAGAATCGTTTGAACCCAGAAGGCAGAGTGGGGACTCCCCCACGCTTCGGCTTTCAGAACAAGGGTTCGAATTCTGGGGCTATTACTTTCTGACCGTGTGGTTTTTTGCAAGCATCTTAACCCGGAACTCAGTTTCCTCATCTGTAAATGGGAACAGGAATTCCTACCCCGTAGGGTTGTAGTGAGCGTTAAGTGAACCCAAGGAGCCCTGATCTGAGGTGAGAGGCTGGAGGCCGAATGGCGAGGTTCGAGGAGCTCTGGGTGCCCGGGACAACCTCTGGGCAACAGGAAGAGGCGGCTGCGGGGCCGAGTCCCTCCTAAGCGGCCACGCGAGAGGCCCTGAGTCGAGAAGGGTTACGGCGCTTCCCTGAGCCCACCCCGCCCAACGTGTCACAAATAAAGCCGGCCTTTCTCCGATTCCCTGATTGCGGCCCCTCAGGGAGCAGCCCCTTGCCCACGCATCCATTAGCCGAGGCGGTGGCTGCGTGGTCAATGCTCCAGGACTCAGCGCCTGCCTCGGCTCCGGAATCAGGCTGTTTCCTTCTAGACCTTCCGTGGGGGATTCATGCCGGCGTCCGGGTCAAAGAACAGGGACAAAGTCCTCCTGCCACGGGGTACCATCTGCAGGCAATGGGAAGAATGAGGAGCTTCAGCAAAATGCCGACTAAGGCCTCCCTAGGTTTTTCCCCACTCCAAGATGGAAGGCCTGCGGCTTCAGACCGCCCCAGAAGTCTCCTTCCCATTGGCTATCTTGTAATTGGTTTTCCAATAATGCGGGCTCTGATTGGTCAATCCAGGACGGTTGCTCAAGCCATTGGCGCAGCCGCCATTGGAGGGCGGCTCTCAAAAGTTTTCAGACACAAATTAGGTTCGAGGAAGGAAACGGAGAGGAAAGGGAAACTTGAGACGGAGGCGGGACTAAGGAAAAGGCAGCTTGCATTGGTTTATCAGAGGCCAAGGGGCGGCTCTTGAACGCTCCTTCCTCTTGATTAGCCTGATTTAGGAAAAGAGGGCGGGTACTTAGGAAAAGCGGCAGAAGCGCCTGCTTCCATTGGTCAGTCCTGGCAGGAGGCGGAGCGCCTGCGGCAGCTGATTGGTGCGGGAGGCGAGGTGGGCGGGGCTCTGAGCCGGAGGTTTTGTTGTGAGGGTCGGTTGTCAAGCAGCGGCCAATCAGGGCAGGGGATGGAGGCAAGTGGGGGTCGCGCCTGGAGCAGAGCCTCGGCCTCCGGAGCCGCAGCTGCAGGTGGAGTGGGCAAGGGGACGAGGTGGCGAGGGGACGGTGGGCCCTGGGCTGGGCCGAGCCAGGCGGGGCTGGCCGGGCTTGCGGGCAGAGAGCTCTGGGCGTGGGGAGGCTAGAGCCCATACTCCGCAAGCAGAGGGTTGAGAGGATCAGCTGAGGCGGAGGTACCTGCCCCCGCCCCCGGACCAGAGGGGTCGGGGTGGAGGCCGGAGGGGGCAAAACCAGGGAGGCCGGAAGCAGAGCTGGGGGTCTGCAGAAGGACGGGTAATGAATAGGGAGAAGAGAAGCAGGAGAATGAATGAATGGGAGACCCCGGGAACATACGGGAAAGGGCAGTAACGGGAGTCTGGCGAGGCAGGGGCCACGTGAGGGAGCTCGGGAGGCAGGATGTGCATGAGTGGGAGACTCAGGGGGCAGGGAGAAAAGGGGGTGTGAACGGAGGACTAGAGAGGCAGACCCGGGGACCCAGGAGAAAGGTGACGGAGGGGAGCGGGCTCATGGGAAAGAGGTGAAGTGGCTGTGGGAAGGAGGTGGGAGGCTCCATGAGGTGGCCTTTCAGAGTTGAGAAGTCATAGCCACTCACGCCCAGACCAGAGGCCTAGTTCCTAGCTCTGTCCTTGGGAATCTCAGGGAGCAGGAGCGGTTCCCTTGCCAGGAGCTGGGGAGTTGGGCCATCAGGGTCATCTTCGAGATTCTTTCCAGGGAGGACTAAAGTGGCCGTCTCTGGGATGCCTTTCCTAGGCCCATAAGCTTAGCTTCTGACTCCACTCCCCCACACCCCACACGTCAGACAAAAACAACCACTCCCGAGAAATCTATGTGAATTGCAGACACGTGGTCTTCTCCGCCCCACTGCAGCTGCTGCACTTTAGGCAGCCAGCATCCCGGAACAGAGCTGCATCTCATTATCCTGGCCTCTGGGAGGAGTTTCTTTTTCCTTGTGTTCCAAATCACCCTACCTGAGGTGCCCCCTCTGCAGATCCCCAAACCCAATTTGCTTCTGGCCCTTGTGGCTTTGGTGGGTGCCAGTCTTTATCAAGTGGCCTTGGTGATCCAGGTAGCGATAGCTCTTACCAAGCATTTTCTAACATGACATCACCTCTGTTTGTATTGCAGCCCGGTACTGAGCTGAGATGGCTCAAGCCTAACATCCCATGATCCAGGATCGTGACAGATGTGCACAGGCTGCTGTTCTTGCTGCTGTGGGTGATTTGGAACCACGAGGCAGCCCACAGCCAGAAGACGAGGCATTCTCCCTGCCTGGATGTGTGGGAACTCTCTGCCAACTTGATTGGTGGATCTGGGGGGGATCCACCCCCACCCCACGAGGAAAGCACAGTTTATTTTGTGGGTGGGGCTTCAGGTGGCCAGCCAGCTGAAGGATGGCCACCCCTGTGGTCACCAAGACAGCCTGGAAGTTGCGTGAGTGGTTTTCATTTTTCTTTATCACCCCATTTATTCTGTTAGCTGCTTGTTGCTGGGAGGCCTGAACCCACAGCTTTGTTTCCTGTTCTTGGCACAGGAGGAGACTCCTAGACTTTGGAGTAAGATAGACCATGATGTAAATCATGACTGTGGCACTTCTTAGCTGGGTGACACTGGGCAGGTGACTTAACCTCTCTGAGGCTCAGTTTTCTTGTCTATACAATGAGATGACGCCTGCATTCTATGGTTGCTGTGAAATTCAAGTGACAAGATGAACATCCTAAAGCACTTAGCATAGCATTTCCAGCTAGGCTGACAGTGGGGTGAGAAATCCTGAAAGATGTTCGCAGCATTCTCAGACATCTCACAAGTCAAACTTCCCCGGTCAGATAAAAGCATCTTGGGCCCAGGATGGAGGAAGGAGTGAGAGCGAGAAGGGATGGGCAGAGGGTTGCAGACAGGGCTCGGACTGTAACTGATGGACACTGCCCTGAACAAGCGGTTCTAGACTCTTTCATCTAAAGACTTCATACTCTTAACAATTATTGAGGACCCCAGAGTGCTTTTGTTTGTTGGATTTATGTATCTGTCAATATTTACCATGTTAGAAGTTAATACTGAGACATTTTCAAACAAGAGTATATAATCAAATAGGCCTCTAGTGATGTTCTGGGAAACTCCACCATATGCTTGTGAGCAAATGAGAGTGCAAAAGGCAGATGCCATCTTAGTGTTATTGTGAAAATCCTTTTGTCTTCTCAGACCCCCCGAAAGGATCTCGAGGATCCCAAGCATGCCCAGATCAGAGTTTGAGAATTCCTGTACACATTGGCACCTCTATCGTAACTGGTTGGCATAGCTTTTGTGTGCTCCACCTGGTCACTGTCTGCTGCCAGCTGTCCCTGGGCTGGTTTTCAGGAGCTGGGTTGAGACAGACTCTCACTTTCGCCCAGGCTGGAGTACAGTGGTGCAATCTCAGCTCACTGCAACCTCTGCCTCCCGGGTTCGTGCGATTCTCGTGCCTCAGCCTCCCGAGTAGCTGGGATCACAGGCACCTGCCACCATGCCTGGCTAATTTTTGTATTTTTAGTAGAAACGGGGTTTCACCATGTTGGCCAGGCTGGTTTCAAACTCCTGACCTCAGGTGATCCACCTGCCTCGGCCTCCCAAAGTGCTGGGATGACAGGCATGAGCCACCATGCCTGGCCAAGACTACGCACTTTTTAACCATGAATTTAACCATATGACTCGGGCAAAGTTCTTTGCAGGGCCTCTGTTTCCTTGTTTGTAAAGTGAGAGGTTTGGGCCATTTCCATGTTGTTCCCCAAAGCTCTAGGGCTCTGGGAGAACCCAGTTATGGTTCCCCAAGGAGGGCACACTTTGGTCAGAGTGACTTTGTCATTATTGGGATTACATATTCATCCCTTCAACAGCTGGCTTTTCCCCAGAGCTAGGCACTGGGGAGCCAATGGGTGACAAAGTAGTCAAGGTCTCTGTATGGTGGGAGCGCAGAGCCTGGGGAGAGCAACAGGCAGGAACTGGATAACCGTATCCCTCTGTGTCTCCTCTAGTTGCAAACTGAATTAGTTAACTCGGGGGTGGGGTAGGGGGTGGGGTGGGAATACTGCAGGTTGCATGAACAGCAAGCGCAAAGGCCCTGAGGCAGGAGGCTCGGCGTATTGGAAGGACTCAAGGGAGGCCATGGGCAGTGGCACAGCAGCAGGAGGAACGTGGGGCCGCACAGACCTAGTGAGTTCACAGGAGCATGTGTCCACAGGACCCCAGCCCTACTGAGGCTGCCATGGCTTTATCTTAAAGGCAAGGCCAAGCCATCAGAGTGTGCGAGCAGGAGGTAATGAGATCAGGCGTGTTGGGCATCTGCTGCTGCTGCTGATTTCATGTGCATGGTGGTGTCCATGGGAATCAACTCTGAAGAGCCCAGGGCCACATGACCTCTGGCTCCTTGTGGCTCCAGGGTCTGGTGAGGATCAGAGGTGCGTGGCCCACATGAGGTCGTTGAAACCTAGTACTTTGTATCTTGCATCTGGGACGTGGATCCTCAGCCCTTCTTGCCATGCCGCACCGTGTTCCCCAGCTTTGGCTGGATGTGGGGCCCAGGTTGTATGTGCTCCCAGAGCTTGGCCTGCCAGTAGACACTGAGGATTTTTATTTTTCATTTTTTGTATGAAAATCAAGTATTCGGCCTGGGCTGTTGGTCGCTGTCCTTCAAGCCAGGTGAAGGAGGAGCTCTTGGGGTAGTGCCCCGTGCCTCCTTTGCAGGTGCCTGTGCTGTGTCCCTGCCCTTCTGCCCTCCCTCCTTGGGCTCCAGTCAGTCCCTGGTCAGGCTGCTTAGAGGGGAGTGATGTGGGCTTCTCAAGAAGGGCCCAACTTCTAAATTCTCACCCCAAAGTCGGTGGTTTTGCCAGCTCAGTCTCCTGCCCCCACCACCGTCTGATCACACTGGGGCAAATTTTGTGCAAGGCCTAGAGTGGGCACCCAGGCAATACTGATATTATGAATGAATGACTGTCTCCAGGGGCAGCAGTCCTGAGGCCCAGTGAGGTAGGGCCCAGCCAGACACTTTCCCTGGGAGGAGTGAGGGCCAGGGGATAGACAGAGCCCTCCAGGTAGGCCAGGGGGAGTGGGCAGTGCCTCCACGGAGAGAATGCCAGGCTTGGGCACAGAATGCCAGGGAGAAGGTGCTTTGCCCTCTTTCCGGGTTGGGCGGAAACTCTTGAACAGACACATGTCTGTGGCTGGATTCCCCAGGTTTCTGTCCCCACAGTGTCCAGAGGACAGAAGGCTCTCGTTGAGATGGGACTAAAGTGGGGCCCAGCTCCCTGGGATTCCCCATGGCAAGCTCCCCGGTGCCCTGGCCCAGGTTTGGGCCCACAGGGAACCCTCGCCCTTGCTGGTGCTGCTGCCTGTGCCGGCTCTGCCATGGCCGGGCCAGGAGGCAGGGTGTCATCAGTGAGATTGAGCCTGCGACTTGTCCCCTGGGCACTCCTGGTGGCCCCTTGGAGCCCGGCTTTCCGGCAAGCAGCTTCTGTGGACCCAGTTTCCCAACCTCCTTGTGGTCTGAAGTCCGCAGCAGAGACACCCAAGCAGAGTGGAGTTGGAGCTGGGGTGCAGGAGGGGCCTCTGTGGAGCACCGTGGCTGCAACACCCTTTTCCTTGGCGTCACCCACGCTGGCCTCCCAGGTGCCTCGGGGCGTCAGCACCTTGGGGTTTTCCCCCGGCCTGTGTAGGGAGAACTGTCTTTTTTCTGCTTTCTTTCCAGAAGGAGCTTGCGCAGGGATGGGCTCCGAGGCCCTGGCTGCCTCTTGGTTCCCTGCCTGTGCTTTGCTCCCTGTGGAGCCCTCCGAGGCTCATACCTGCCATCTCCACTGACCAGGCCAGGGGCCTTGGGCTGCCTTCATGGCTTCCTCCTCTGTGTGGTCAGCCCTCACCCCCACCCCGGCTGCTCAGTCTGTTGCCTCCTGCCCCCTCCTCATGAAGCTCACCCTCTGGTGCCCGCCGGGGCCCCCATGCCCACTCTCTCATGGTGACTAGCCCCGAGCCTGCCCAGCGTCACGGAGCCCTCACCTGCTACTAAGCAGCATGCAGACAATGCTCTCGGGGAGTCCTCAGCATCAGGTGTGAGCAGGCACCATGGGTATCCCCACTTTCCAGACGAGGAGCCAGGCCCTCAGAGGACAGGTGACCTAGTAGCCAAGGCCACGCAATAGCAGATCGCAGACCTCAGACCAGAACCTGATCCATGATTCTGAATCTGAGCCACAGCCCCGTGCAGGCTCACCTGGGGGCAGCTTGTCTACAGGTGACTTCGGTTGTTCTTAGAGTGTGTTCTCCAGAGCGGGGTTTGCGTGTCCACATAAGCAGCAGCTGAGAGGTGCATAGGCAGTGCATGGGTCAATGTTTTTTAAATTTTAGTAACTCTTTTTCTTTTTGTATCATAGAAAGAGTATCATGAGTATATCAAACTTGTAATTTCATGGATATGGCCTAAGACCAAGCTAATAAAAAATAGCAAGTCAATTTTAAAAATTGAGTATGACTAGTCAATATTACCAAGTGATGTGCAGAAACAGGAAGAAAATAATGAAGTCTAAAGGTAGGAAGGACAGGTATGATGAAAGTTGAGAAACAGTGATTTCCGTCTCAGGCCCATGCCCTGCCCCGTCTGCTGGTCCTACAGCTCATGGTGGGCACCAAAGCGGGAGCTGAAGGAGGCAGAGCCTTCCAGTGGGTTTCAGGTTCTGGAGCGGGTAGCCGAGCAGGGTCACCCTCCACAAGACCACATCGGGCCCCCCTGATGGCCTCTCCCTCTCCTTCCCTGTGTAGAAGAGATCGTCGCACATGCCAGCAATGTGTCCTCACTGGTGCTGGGCAAAGCCTCCGGGCGGCTGCTGGCTACAGGCGGGGATGACTGCCGCGTCAACCTGTGGTCCATCAACAAGCCCAACTGCATCATGGTGAGCCCCGACAGCCAGCAGGGGGTCAGGACAAGGACCTGGGGAGGGGACAGGGACAGGGGTTGGAGGCTGAAGAGTGAGCAGCTTCTCAGGCTCTCTTGAGCCCAGGGCCCCCTATCCGCTGGGGCCCAGTCCAGGGGTGGAGGGGGCATGGTGCTTCCCCCAGCTGTCTGCTCAGTGAGGCCCAGGACAGCCCAGCATGGTTGGGACAGTGGCCAGCCCTCAGGAGCGAGGGAGTCACCTGCCTGTGGTACTATTAAGAACTCCAGGCAGGCTTCGTGAGAAGGTTAAAATAAGCCCCGGGCCTGTGGTTGAGCCAAAAGACTTATACCCCTCCCCTCCCACCTGCCCATCTGCCTGCCTGGCAGCAACATGTGGGCGTTTATTTTAATTCATTCCCAGCCTTCATTCCCCAACAAGGATTTGAGGGGACCTGGCTGGAGCTGGTTAGGGAACTAGTTCTTAAATAGCATCTCCCCACTATTTATGCAGCTATGTTCAATGCTAGAAACTGTTTTCTAACTAGGAGCACATAAAGGAGAAAACACAAAATGAATTACATATAGTTCTTTTATCCAAAGGCCACCACAGTTGGTGTTTTGGTCTGAGTCCTTCTAGATGCTGAGACAGATACGTATACGTGTACATGCACATGCGTGCACACTTGTACATGCATGTACACATGTATACATGCAAATACTCATACAAGCACACACACACAAATCAAAAAACACTGCCACTCTTGTGCAGCCTGATTTTTAAAACTAACAATGTTGTAAGGATTTGCCTGTGTCAACAAGTATTCTTTTACAACATGATTTTGAATGGCTTAATGGTGTTCCATTGTAGGGATGAGCTGTAATTATCTTAGCCACACCCTGTTATCAGCATGGAGGTTGTTTCTGGCTTTTTTCCAGCTCCGCTAAACCACCCTGTGGTGAACATCCTCAGCCACCTAGATCCTTGAGCAGATCCGTGATCGTTGCATTCAATCCAGGGGTGTGTGCTTTTGTTAAAGCTTTCAAAATAGATTGCCAAACTGCCCTCCAGAAATCATTTTACGTTCTCACCAGCAGCATCGGAACCTGCCCTTTCCTCCATGCCCCACCCCGCATCCCTTGCCAATCAGGGAAGTATCATTGTTTTGACTCCTGGTGAAATAGATAAAGAAAATTAGGACAGGCACAGCGGCTCACACCTGTAATCCCAGCATTTTGGGAGGCCGAGGCGGGTGGATCAACTGAGGTCAAGAGTTTGAGACCAGTCTGGCCAACATGGTGAAATCCCGTCTCTACTAAAAACACAAAAATTAGCCGGGCGTGGTGGCGGGCACCTGTAGTCCCAGCTACTCAGGAGGCTGAGACAGGAGAATTGCTTGAACCCGGGAGACGGAGGTTGCAGTGAGCTGAGATTGTGCCACCGCACTTCAGCCTGGGTGACAGAGCGAGATTTCATCTCAAAAAAAAAAAAAAAAGAGAGAGAGAGAATATGGCAAAGGATGAATTTCTTAGTAGAAACTTAATCACCTCTGTTTTTCTGAGATCCAGGGGTAGAACTGAGATCCACCCCAGCCTCAGCAAGGGTGCCAGGGGTCAGTAAAGATGAATTGAAATGTTTTGTTTTACTTTGTTTTTAGGGTTCAAATGTGTTTTCTACCCCCCCCTGAAATGCCAAAGTAGTAGCATACACAAGCTGAAAAAGCAACACCAATGACTGACCAAAAATAGGACATGCCACGACCCCCAGAGAAACGGGGCCAACCGTCTGGGGCCTGGCTTGCAGGCTTGTCTTTGAATGCCAGGTACAGCTGTCAGGCCCCAGCCAGTCTCGCCCCCGGCTGCTGCCCTGGCTCACACACACCAGCCTCCCAGGCCTTACAGTGCCTCCAGGCTGCCGGGGTCATTCTCTCCTTGGGGTTTCTGTGCACACTCTCCCCCTGCAGGCCGTCCACTTGGATTTATTTTTGTTTATTTTTGAGTATGGGATACACTTATTCCTCTCAACATCCAAAAGATAGAGGGTCCACAGTGAAAAGTCTTCCGCCCTCCTCCAACCCCCACAGCCCTCTCCTTTCCGTGGGGATGGGCAGTCGGGGAGAGCCGGGGGTTCCAGAGGGGCAAGATTTGTGCCCGGGACCAGGCAGGCCTTGGTTCAGCTGTGGCTTTCCTCACTGAGGGGCTTGTGTGGGGCAGAGTGAAGAGGGGAATAGAGCAGGGGCGGGTTGCTTGACTTAGGGCCAAAGGGACAGCATCCCTTTATCTTGGCCAGTCACTCCCCTCCGAGAGGCCCAGGGCCATTTCTGCAGGTGACGCCCATGTCAGAAGCACAGCAAGGAAGAGGGAGGTGGTGGGGGAATGAGTGGGGTTTGTCCACTTTCAGCCCTGAGAGCTGAGGCCGAGAGGAGTAGCTGCTCAGAAAGGGCCTGCAGGAGGGCTCTGCTGTGGCCCCATGGGGTGCCCTCTCCTGCCTTAGCCACTTCTCGCTGAAGCGTTTCCGGGGGACCTGGAATTCAGGGCGGCAACTGCGGGGATCTGTTCAGCAGTGCACTGCAGCTGCTGCCCTCTCTCCACAGAGCCTGACGGGCCACACGTCCCCAGTGGAGAGCGTCCGCCTCAACACCCCTGAGGAGCTCATCGTGGCTGGCTCCCAGTCGGGCTCCATCCGTGTCTGGGACCTGGAAGCTGCCAAAAGTAGGCCTCCGAGCTTGCCTTCTGTGCACGCGCACCTGCCTTAGTCTTCAGGCTCTGCAGTTGTGCCACTTCTTCCAGGAAGCCTGCCTGGACTAGGTTGGCTGCTTTGCTCCTGGAGCACTAACCGGGCAGTGTGGCACCCACTCCACCCCCATTAGCCTGGCATTGACATGCACTGCTGCCTCTAGCAGCTGGCACTGAGGGCCTGCTGGAAAATGTCTGCATGACCCATCGTGTGGGTTGGGGGATGCGCAGGTGTGTGTGTGTTTGGATGTGTGTGTGTTTGGATGTGTGTGTCTGCATCTGTGTGTGTGTGTGTGTATTTAGAACCTAAAGGGACGTCACATGTGGCCAGGGGCCCTGCAGGTCACGTGAATGAGTGAGGTGGCTGTGTGGGACAGCCGTGAAGAACCGGGGAGCTTGTACCCCGACTCCAGGTGGTTCCCACTCTGTCTTGGCTCCCTGGTGCCATCAGGCAGCCTGGAATGGCCAGATCTGTTTGCTTGTGCTCTGTTTTAATTTAGTTTTCATCTGTATGGAAGCTGTACATAGCCTAAAATTTAAAACCTCAAATACCAGTAGTTCTGCAATTAATTCCAATGGAGAGAGGAAACTTCTGCCTCACTCCTTCCCATTCTCCAAGAGCCGAAACTTTCTGTGCTTTCATCTGTGCTTTGCTGATCGCCTCCACCTTTCTAGACCACATGGTTATACCACAGTTTCTTTCTTTTCTTATTTAAAAAACATCGTGGCCAGGCGCAGTGGCTCACGCCTATAATCCCAGCACTTTGGGAAGCTGAGGCAGGCAGATCACCTGAGGTTGGGAGTTCAAGACCAACCTGACCAACATGGAGAAACCCCGTCTCTACTAAAAATACAGAATTAGCTGGGTGTGGTGGCCCATGCCTATAATCCCAGCTACTTGGGAGGCTGAGGCAGGAGAATCACCTGAACCCAGGAGGTGGCAGGAGGTGGGGGTTGTGGTGAGCTGAGATCGCACCATTGCATTGTAGCCTGGGCAACAAGGGCAAAACCCCATCTCAAAAAAAAAAAAAAAAAAAGTTAGCACATTATTCTCTTCCTACTGTAGAGGATGAAAATTTAGCTCTCTCGTGGCACCACCCCCAGCCCTATCGCTCGTGTTTCTCCTCCCACCCTCCCAGTAGCACCATTTCAATAGGCAGTGTTTATAACGTAAGGATGCGTAAGTGTCATTTACCACTGACTGTTTCTTTTTAATAACTTGGTTTCCCTGGAGTTAATAGTTGTTCTTTTTTCTTTTTTAATCTGTGTGTTTTCTATGTCTGTATTATTCATTTATCCCCAGATTCTCTGCCAGAAGAGTAAAGCTCCTCCTATTTCTTTGAAACCCATCCCATAATGCAGGCGCCTTTTCTCAGAGCCTCTCCTCTGGTCCTAGTGGCCTGCAGCCCGGCTGTCATCCTGGGCCTCCGTGTCTTTTCTCCGGGGAATTCTCTCCGTCTGCTGTTCCTGGTCCCACCCCGCCACCTTTCTTGGTTTTCTCCCTCTTTTTGATGGAGCACATTCTTTTGTAGCTTACTGAGAAAGGGTGCTGGGAAGGCATAGTTTTGGAGACCTTCCATGGCTAAAAATGACTTTATACTACCCCCATCATTTGCTTTTGTGTTTGTTTTATGAGTTTGAGTATAGAGTTCTATGTTGGCAATAAAATATCGCCCTCAGAATTTGGAAGGTGCAGCTCTTCTGCCTTTTAGGTTCTAGGGTTGCTATTGGGAGGGGCTGGTGCTGTTCTAATCCCAGATCCTTCACAGGGGACTGGCTTCATTCCACGTTCTCGCTCTTCTTTCCTCTCTCTCTCTGTCTTTTCTTTCCTCTCTCTCTGTCTCCGCAGGCTTTTAGGGTCTTTGTCCCAGTGTTGTGGTGTGATGAGCCTGGGGGCGGGTCTGTTTCCACCCTGTGCTAGGTCATCGCTGGTTTCTTGCGGTTGTGGTCTGGAAACTCATGCCCTCAGTTCTGGGCTGAGTGGAGAGTCTCGCCCACTGCTCCTGTGCTGTGCCTCGGTGCCTTGGCAGGTGGTGCCAGCTCTACGGATTTTTCAAGAGAGGCTGGAAATCTGGAAATTCATGTGGAATCCACCCATTTAAAAATGTTGACAGCTCACTCAACATTTGTTTCAGAACACTATGCAGGCCAGCACTGTGAGGTCCAAATGAGACCTGTTTGCCTGATGCTTTTCTTTTCTTTTCTTTTCTTTTTTTTTTTTTTTGAGACAGAGTCTCGCTCTGTCACCCAAGCTGGAGTGCAGTGGTGCAGTCTCAGCTCACTGCAACCTCTGTCTCCCAGGTTCAAATGATTCTCCTGCCTCAGCCTCCTGAGGAGCTGGGACTACAGGCATGGACCACCATGCCCCGCTAATTTTTGTATTTTTAGTAGAGATGGGGTTTCTCCATGTTGGCCAGGCTGGTCTTGAACTCCTGACCTCAGGTGATGTGCCCTCTTCAACCTCCCAAAGTGCTGGGATTACTGGCATAAGCCACCGTGCCTGGACTGCCTGATGCTTTTTGACAGCCTTGGTTGGATCACCCCACGTGCCAGGCAGGAGGCCACCTACCTGAAGCCCTGGAGAGGAAGCGGCAATGTGGATGTTGCCGAGGCTGCTTTTTCCAGAAGAGAGCCCCTCTGGCCCGGCTGAGACTTCAAGATTCTTCTGGGCCTCTCCTTGGTTTGTGCTCTATGTTGGCAGCAGGGCCGCAGCCATGAGCCGCGCATACACAGTGGCAAGGCTCCGTTTGCTCAGGAACAGCGGGCTTTCTGTGTAGGTGGTACTCAATAAAGATGCACCCAGGTCGCTTCAGTGATGCTTGCCTACTCAGTGATGGTCAGTTTAAGAACAAAAGAGCCCCAGGACCTCTTTGATAACAAACAGGACTGCAGGCTTTGCATCTTGGCACGTGATCACACTGCCTGGTCACACCAGGGCATGCTGTGCTTGGGTGTCACTGAACTCAAGCGGGCCAGGGAAGAGCGAGTCCAGGATGGCTGGGCTCTAATGGAGAAGGTGGGAAGGCTCAGGCAGAAGGCTGGCAGCTCCCTGGACCTGAATCCCAGCGTGTGGGCACCAGCCATTCAGTATTCACTGAAGAACAAGAGACAGAAGGGAGAAACCGAGGGCGCCGTGCCCCCTGTCCAGGCTTTCTCAGCCACAATTGTTTTGCTTATAAGGGAAATGTGAGGAATTCCTTGAAGTGGCTGAGAAATGAAAAATGAAGACTGCTGGATTCCTGGGCCCTGGACAGCCAGGGCTGGCTCCTCCACAAGGAGCTTATTACAAACTCACGGCGCAGACTCCACCCTCGGAGAACCCGACTCAGTACTGGGGTGGGCCCAGGATCTGGATTTTAATAAGCTTCCAGGTGATTCTGATGGACAGCCAAGTTGACAGATGGGCAAATGGAGGCCCAGGGAGGGCACCGAGCTTAGGAAAGCCCTGGTAGCTGCAGGCAGCAGAGCCTGGGACTTGAATCCTGGCATCAGGAATCCCATCCCAGTGCTCTCTGTTGTGCCATTGAACGGAAGAGAAACTTGCCTTCAGCACAGCAGGTAGAGCTAAGACCTCCGGCCTCCTCCACCCCCACTTGCAAGAGCTCGGGTGACAGTGACAGACAGGCAAATTGAGGCCCCAGGTGTAGAAAGGTTCCAAAGAGAGCTGCTCCACTGGCATGGTGGCTCATACCTGTAATCTCAGCACTTTGGGAGGCCAAGGCAGGAGGATCACTTGAGGCCACGAGTTTAAGACTAACCTGGGCAACAAAAGGAGACCTCTGTCTCTATTTAAAAAAGAGAAAGAGAGCGAGCTGCCTCTCATATCGGTTGCCTTGGAAGGCCACCCATCACTGGAGGGCTCAGATGTAGGCTGAGGATGTGCTCAGCTGGGAGGCCTTAGGGGTTCCTGTGTGGGGCAGACAGACCCCGGAGGCCCCTCCACTCTGCAGTTCCTAGATCCCGTGATTGAATGTGGGCATCAGAGGCCTTCGTGGGATAGAAAAGCAAGGACAGGAGTCAGGCCAGAAGAATGTGGTCCTGCCTGCTTTCCACAGCGCAGCCAGAGGGCGAGGGTGGCTCAGCGCAGGGGATCCCACGGGATCCCACAGGAGGGCGGCTGGCACTTCATGCAGCCAGCCCACACAGGGTGGGACTCCTCCACATCCTCTCCGGGCAGGGCAGGATTTTGGAAGCCTTGCTGTGGGATCCAAGCTGAGTGGGCTGGGAGCGGGTGTGGACTGGAGCAGGAGCTAGCGTGGCCTCCTTGGCCAGGAGGCAATGCCCAGCCCCCAGCAGCAGCTGATAGCTACACGGAGCAAGGAGGGACAGCTGCAGAGATTCTGGTGCAGGTGAATTGGATATGCATTCGACAGACTCCAGAGGGATGTGAAAGTGTCCAGACCCAGCTCCAGCGCCAGACAGGGCCAACTGCAGAGGGGCACTGAGGCCTGAGGAGGAGGAGAGAAGGCCCAGCTTGCAGGACAGCCAAGAGCAGAAGGCAGGCCTTGTGCAGGAAGACATGTGAATGGGACTAATTACGACTGGCATTTATTGAGCACTTACCATGTGCAGAGCCCGTACTAAGCACTTTATGTCTGTTTGTTTACTCCATTCTGTGACCCAACGTGAGGCCCAGAGACAGTATGTGATTGGCCAGGGTCACACCACCAGTGAGGATTGGAGCCAAGGCTGATCCCAGTACTGTCTGACGCCACAGCCCACATCCTGACTTTGGGGGTAGAGAAGATCATACAGTAGAGTTCATTTAATTCACCCAGTGCTTGGATCTTGACTCTGCAGTAAAGTGTTATATATGGAATCTTGAATACCTCCTCTGACAGAGAGCTCATTACCTCACAAGGCACTCTATTGCACCTTGGTTCAAAACTAAGAATGGCTGGACTCCCACATTTCCTGGCTTCGCCACTCAGGACGGTCAGTTTTGTTCAGATAGTGAATTATAAATCTTTCCAAAAGCAGGAAACATGAGACAAATTTGAGTGGTGCTGGAAGACACCCTGAAACACACAAGGTTTGCCTCCAGGCTGGGCCGCTCCTGGCCATGGAGATGCCTGCAAAACCTTCCAGGAAAGGATGGGAGATGTGGTTCCTAGGCAGCGGGAGGCGATCAGGCCCCACCCCGGGAGTTCTTTGGTCCTCGCGTGTCCTCCCTGTATCCTCTCAGTTCTCACTGCTCCTCAGTGTGTCCTCACAACCATCCTCAAGATCCCATGGACAGGGGTTACCCAAGAAGACTGGTGTGTGCATCAGGGCCACCCCAGCCATGCCCTCCCCTTGCCTTCCTTAGGGACTTTGCCCATCACCTCCATCTACCTAACAGTGCATCCCTCATCCTCCACCCACTGACATCTACTCAAATACGACCTCCATAAAGCCTTCCTGGATTTCTCTTTCCGACCGAGCTGTTTCTCTCCCAGCTTGAACCTCTCCTGGTCTCTCTCTCTCCTCGTGCTGTCTTGGGTGGAGTTCAGCCCTCTGCAAACCATAAGCTGCATGCCCATAGGGCCTGAACTGAGTGTGGTGGTTCCCTGGCTCTGCTGCCGCTGGGGCACAGTCTGTGGGGAGAGTGTGGTACAATTTCTGCAGACTTGAGGTAACACAGGGCTGTCATTTCTCAAGAGAAATATAGGAAAATTAATTATTGACTGGACGCAGTGGCTCACGCCTGTAATACCAGCACTTTGGGAGGCCAAGGCGGGTGGATCACTTGAGGTCAGGAGACCAGCCCAGCCAACATGGTGAAACCCATCTCTACCAAAAATATAAAAAAATTAGCTGGGTGTGGTGGCACATGCTTGTAATCCCAGCTACTTGGGAGGCTGAGGCAGGAGAACTGCTTGAACCCGGGAGGCGGAGGTTGCAGTGAGCCGAGATTGCACCATTGCACTCCAGCCTGGGTGACAAAGCAAGACTCCTCAAAAAAAATAAAAATAAAAAATAAAAAAAAAGAAAGGAAAAGAAAATTCATTGTTAGGGTGGTGGGACCCTTGATTTTTCCTCCTGTTTTAAAAATACGTGTCATTGTTCTATTTTTCTGTTCTGTTTTCTGTGCGGTGAATCCAAAAGCGCACACACATCCCCACAGCAGCCCTTCCTCTGCCAGCCTTCTCATTTGCTCTTAGCCGCTGTCTCTGCTTTCCTTCTCGTTAGTTCTTCGCACACTCATGGGACACAAAGCCAACATCTGCAGCCTGGATTTCCACCCGTACGGCGAGTTCGTAGCCTCCGGTTCCCAGGACACGAACATCAAGGTGAGAGGCCGGTCCATGCCCCGTTGTCTCCCGCTGGGCCTGCGGCAGGACCGGCCCGGCCCTCAGTGCTGGATGCCCGCTGAGGGGACCTCTTCCCCTTTCTGCAGCCACATCTGCACCATCCTAGGGAAAGTGGGTGGCAGGCATCTGCCAGACGTTTCTGCTCAGAATGCCAGCTTAGTGAGCAGTTTCTGTCCTTGTTACTGTGGGGAGTAACAACCTAGAGAAGCCTGCGTCCCGCCCTCTGCTCACAGCCACACACCTTCCTCCAGTCGTGGCTCTGGGCCTCAGTCATGACCTCTCCTGACTCTGCCCCTTTGCTTCTCTCACCCCCACAGCTCTGGGACATCAGGAGGAAAGGCTGTGTCTTCCGATACAGGGTAAGGATGCGCTCTGTCAGTGACTCCGTGAGCACCTTGCAGGCATTGAGTGTGGCGTGGTGCCCAGACCCCGGCAGGGGATGGAGGGGACAGCTGTCCCACATGGGTGAGAACATAAAACATGGATCTGGAGCCAAGCAGGAGTGCCATGGGTGGCCCACCTGGATCCCCTGGCTCTTCATGAATCCCCTAGAGCCACGTTCATCAAACTGCTCCCTACAGAACCAGGTGGATAACCGGTGTCGTTACATAGAAGGGGTCCCATAGGAGTGAGGAGGAGGCAGGGAGAGGTCTGTTGGGCCCAGGATCCCAGGGTGAGCTCATGCTGTGTCCTCCCTCAGGGGCACAGCCAGGCTGTGCGGTGTCTCCGGTTCAGCCCCGATGGGAAGTGGTTGGCGTCGGCCGCAGATGACCATACCGTGAAGGTAGCTCCCAGCCTGACCTGGGCCCTGGGGCTGGGGGCTGGGGGCTGCTGATCACACCAGGCTGAGTCCTCACCTCCCTCCTGATGGGGCATGTCCCAAGCCCATCCCGAGTGGAAGGTAGCTTGTAGATAGAAAGCTTGGCCTGGATTAGAGAGGGTGGGTAGCCAAGATGCCTGATCGCCCTGACCTCCTCCCTGCCCTGCCTCCAGCTCTGGGATCTCACTGCTGGCAAGATGATGTCTGAGTTCCCTGGTCACACGGGGCCTGTCAACGTGGTCGAGTTTCACCCCAACGAGTACCTCCTGGCCTCCGGCAGCTCTGACAGGTGAGGAGGAGCGGGCGAGTTGCTCGTGACTGCCATCCTTCACTACCTTGTCCTCTGCGCGTCTCTGCTCTCGGTCTGTCACTGTCTGGGGTGTTATATGCCTGACGATCCTGTGTGGACTGAATTGGATTTCAGCCCAGCCAGGACTGGACCCTGGTCCATCTCCCCTGGCTCTGGTTCCCTGGCCTCAGTGTCCCAGGTCTATGGCTTCATGGGCAGGTTGGGACCCAAGGCACCTAGCGGGACCCCGTAGGGCAGGGAGGCTCATGGCTGTTGGGGCCAACCCCGGGGCCAGGGCCATCGGGCCCAGCCTCCCCCTTGCAAAGTCAGGGCCAGCTCTGCCCCAGACGTTGCTCCTGGTGGCCCTGCCCTGGGGGAGAGGTTTCTGGAGAGAAGCTGGCTTCCCAGGGGCATTTGGAGGCCAGGATGAGAGAGAGGCTTGGCAGCACAGCCTGGCTACCTTTGCAGGACAATCCGTTTCTGGGACCTGGAGAAGTTCCAGGTGGTGAGCTGCATCGAAGGGGAGCCTGGGCCTGTCAGGTATGCAGGCTGTGGGGTGGGCGGCCCAGCGCTTCTCCCGGGCAGCGGGGCGTGGCTGTGGGTGGGCCTTTCCCATTTCCACTGCTGTGCCCTCCTTGCCCTGGGCTCTCTGGGTTCCTCGGGGTGGGGACCAGGCTGGGTGCCACAGGACCCACAGCCATCTCTCGCCTGGCCCAGGAGCGTCCTGTTCAACCCCGACGGCTGCTGCCTGTATAGCGGCTGCCAGGACTCGCTGCGTGTCTACGGCTGGGAACCTGAGCGGTGCTTTGATGTGGTCCTCGTCAACTGGGGCAAGGTGGCCGACCTGGCCATCTGCAATGACCAGTTGGTGAGACAGCTATGGGACCCACCGCCCTCCACTCCCACGGGGCCACCTGCCTCCCTCCAGCCCAGGCCCTTCCTCCTACCCCCACACTGGGGCTGAGATTTTGCCCTCTCAGCTCACAGGCCCAGCCCCACCTCTCTGCTTCCTGCAGATAGGTGTGGCCTTCTCCCAGAGCAACGTCTCCTCTTATGTGGTGGATCTGACACGTGTCACCAGGACTGGCACGGTGGCCCGGGACCCTGTGCAGGACCACCGGCCCCTGGCACAGCCACCACCCAACCCCAGTGCCCCGCTCCGGCGCATCTACGAGCGGCCCAGCACAACCTGCAGCAAGCCTCAGAGGTGGGGGCGTGGGGGGCCTTAGGGGGCACAGGAGAGGGCCTGTCATAGGGGAAGCCTCGGAGTTCCAGCCCTGGGCCTTACAGGGCACCTGCTTCCTTTGGGCTTGGCCTCATACCCCCAGGGTGAAGCAGAACTCAGAGAGCGAGCGCCGCAGCCCCAGCAGCGAGGATGACCGGGACGAGCGTGAGTCCCGCGCGGAGATCCAGAACGCCGAGGACTACAACGAGATCTTTCAGCCCAAGAACAGCATCAGTGAGGCCGGGCTCCCGCCCCCAGCCCAGCGTCCCCGTCGGTGAAAGGGAGGCTGGGGGTCCTTCCAGGATGGCCTGCTGTGGCTCTACGTCCCTTTAGCTTCTTCTTAACCCATCCTGGGTTCCACACCCTGTCCTCACGTTCCCTGGACCTTGCCAGGCTGTGCTCTGATGGAACTGAGAGGGGGCCCTGGGCACTCCTCAGCAGCAGCCCAGCAGCTACTCAGGGTCTCAGTCCCTGCCCTGCCAGGGACAAGTGGGCTGGGAGGGGAAGGAC
Source organism: Macaca fascicularis (assembly GCF_037993035.2). NCBI lineage: Eukaryota > Metazoa > Chordata > Mammalia > Primates > Cercopithecidae > Macaca > Macaca fascicularis. The sequence continues at coordinate 53,859,580 of NC_088394.1, forward strand.
TGAGGGTTCCTGGGACCAAGAGCAGGGTCCACAGTCTGCAGCCGCATGCCTGGGAGCTACCCTCTGTCCCCCACACTCTGACAGGGCCCTGGGTCCCAGGTGGCCTGGCCAGGAGCGCTCCCAGCCAGGGGCCTCTTTCCTCTGCAGGTCGGACACCACCCCGGAGAAGCGAGCCCTTCCCTGCACCCCCAGAGGACGGTGAGTTGGGTGAGCCTGGTTTCCTAAGGTCTCTGATGCCCCCCGTCCCTCATCTTCTCTCCCTGTGAGTCCCCCTGACAAGCCCCTTCCCTGGAACCTCCCCTCTCAGGACACGACCCACAGCCTCTCCCGCTGGGTCTCTGCCCTCCACCCGTTATGTGCCGGGTCCCTGCAAGACTGACAGTGCCTCCCAAGGAGCCTGTGCCCTGGTGTGTGGGGGACAGACATAGACACCACCACACGGGCGGGCCTGCCAGGGGCACTCGGGCTGTGGAGGATGGAGAGGAGTCACTGGGGGCCCAGCTTAGATGGGGTCTGCTGTAGATGGGATGATCGGGAGGCTCTCAGGAGGCCCAACAACTGCTGAGGCCTGGGGGCTGGCAAGAAGAGGGAGAGGGGAGCGCTTCCGGCAGGAAGGGAGCTGAGAGGCGGGGAGCTGGGGTGAGTCCCAGCAAGAGGTCAGGCCCACAAGGCCTCAGCTGGGGGTTTGGATTAAGAAGGGAGAAAACATGATCTGCGTTGTGGTTGGAGAAGGGGCAGGTGTGGGGCCCCCTGTCCTACAGAGTACCCCTGCCCTCCACCTGGCCTTCCCTCAGGGACCGTCCTTGCTGTCTTCTGAAGGCTGGGTTTCCTAGGAGGCTCCACTTCCACCTTGCCAGTCACTTATCCCAGCCCCCTCCACACACATGCCAGTGAAGGGACAGGACAGCCACATCCTAGAGCCCCCTGGGTCCCACCCACAGGCAGACTTAAGATTGAGTTCGGGGAGAGGGAGGAGGCAGGTCCAGGCCTGCCCCCAGGTCCTCTGGAGCCCCCATGCTACTGGCCTGCTGCCTCCCCACGCTCCCGCTCTGTCCCCATTGCAATGCTGCCCAGAGCTCCGCCCTGAGGCCCTTCTGGCCGAACCCAGTTATCTTTTCCTTTTGCCTCCAGATGCAGCCACAGCAAAGGAGGCAGCAAAGCCCAGCTCTGCCATGGATGTGCAGTTCCCAGTGCCAAACGTACGTCCATGGAGGGAGCATGGTGTGGGGCCTAGAGAGGGTCCTGAGCCAGGGTTGGGGGTCCCTCGTGTTGGGAGGCAGAGAGGGAGGCCCCAGGCTGGCACCCACTGAGCTTCACACCCGTTTCAGCTGGAGGTCCTGCCCCGGCCCCCGGTGGTTGCTTCCACACCTGCACCCAAGGCTGAGCCTGCCATCATCCCTGCCACCCGGAATGAGCCCATCGGGCTGAAGGCCTCCGACTTCCTGCCCGTGAGTGGGAGCCCAGTGTGAGGCATGGGTGGAGGTCTGTGGGTGGAGAGCAGAGCTTTGCTGCCGGCTCTTCCCGTGCCAGCATCTGGGTGCGCATCCCACACAGGCCGTGAAGATCCCCCAGCAGGCTGAGCTGGTGGACGAGGATGCCATGTCACAGATCCGCAAAGGCCACGACACCATGTGTGTGGTGCTCACCAGCCGCCACAAGAACCTGGACACCGTGCGGGCTGTGTGGACCACGGGCGACATCAAGGCAAGCGCCCACCCTCACCCAGGGCCTCATCTCGCCCCCTGCCCCTGCCACCTGCCTGCCCAGGCATGGGGCAGAACAAGAAGAGGCCACCCATGTGGGATAGGCCGTCCTGTCGTCATTATCACGGCTGCTGTTTAGTAAGCACCTGTTTAATGCCTGGCCTTACACTCACTGCGTTAGGTGCAGTGCTGTAAACACCCACAGCCCCTCCAGCACACCCACATTCACGTTCGTGCCCCCACCCTCACCCTCACAGGGCCACACTGTCCCCCACTGCCCCTCCCCTGACGGTGCTCTGTTTGCACAGACGTCGGTGGACTCCGCTGTGGCCATCAACGACCTGTCGGTGGTGGTGGACCTCCTGAACATCGTCAACCAGAAAGCGTAAGTGGCTGCCGAGGGGGAGTGGGTGGAGGGGCAGGGCTGGGCTGACGGCAGCATGTCCTGGCCTCTCCTAGCTCCCTGTGGAAGCTGGACCTGTGCACCACGGTCCTGCCACAGATCGAGAAGCTTCTGCAGAGCAAGTATGAGAGGTGCGTGTGGGGAAGCCATGCCTGCCTCAGGCAGGGGGAGGGGAGAGGTAGGAAGCCTCCTCCTGGACCATGGGAAGCCCCCCAAGAGCCTGGGTGTTCCTGTGAGCTGGCTGTGAAGCATTGCTGCCCCTCAACGGTCCAGAGGTGGGAGTGGAAACAGGTGTGTGTGTGTGTGTGTGTGTGTGTGTCTGTGTCTGCCCCTCTCCTCCTCTGTTCCTCGCTGTTTCTGTCTGTGGCCCTGAGTCCATCTGTGACTTCATCCATCTCCCCCTGAAGCTACGTCCAGACGGGCTGCACCTCCCTGAAGCTGATCCTGCAGCGGTTTCTGCCCCTCATCACGGACATGCTGGCAGCCCCGCCCTCTGTGGGTGTGGATATCAGTAGGGAGGAGAGGTGAGGGCCAGGCGGCACGTGTGTTGGGGGCAGGGGTGCCACAACAGGTGAGGGGACGAAGGCCTGGAGGCCCTGGGCCCTCTTACTGACAGTCCTGTTGGGACAGAGTACAGAGGGTGTGTTGGTCTGGGGCCATGGCTCAGGGCGTGGGTGGGCTTAGCCAGAGCTGGGTTCCTCCATGGCCTGGCTGTGCCCACAATCCCTGGCAGGGCCTGGGTAGTTCCCCTCTGGGCCTCCACCTTCCCTTGGGAGGAGGGGCTGGAGCAGTTAGGACAGCAAAGGCCCTGGGGTTGGGGTGGTGGTGGTGCCAGCTGGCCCCTCAGGCACTGCCCTCTCTACAGGCTGCACAAGTGCCGGCTCTGCTACAAGCAGCTCAAGAGCATCAGCGGCCTGGTCAAGAGCAAGTCGGGCCTGAGCGGCCGCCACGGCAGTACCTTCCGCGAGCTGCACCTGCTCATGGCCAGTCTGGACTGAGGAACGCAGTGGGCAGGGGCGCTTGGCTGCCCTCAGGGCCTGGCCTCAGCCCCCACTCCTGTTCCTTTTGTGCCTAGTGGCCCATGAGCCTCTGCCTGGCCCCTGCCGCTGTCCTGTGGCCGTCCTGGAGGAGGTAACACTGGTCCCTGGCCACCTCTACAGCCCTGAACTCTGAGACAACTCTCTCCAGCAATAGCTGCCCAGCTTTGCCCAACTGTTGCTTCTTGGGGCAGCGAACTGAGCCCTGGGGCTGCTGCTGTAATTTATAAGGCAAATTTTATTAAATTTGTAACTATTCCCAGGTTTCCTTGCGGGGAATGTTTTCTGCTGGCCACAGGGCTCCCCACGTCCCAGGAGTGCCTGCCCCGTCGTTTCTGAGATGAGGCCACACCCCCTCCAAGCCCTGGGGTGGGGCTCTGGGCCGTGTGGCCAGCAGGGGGCAGCAGAGAGTCAGGCCTGTGGGACATCAGTTCAGCCAGTTCAGACTGGGAAGGAAAGGGAGGCGGCAACCACCCTTCCACCACTGGGTGTTGAGGTTAGGTAGGGGTGGGCCCCACCAGCCGGTCCTCCCCACCTCAGCCACACACAAGTTGTCTTATGGACACCCCCAGGATGCCTCCAGGGGCAGGACTGGAAGGCACCTGCCCCTTCTTCTGAGCAGGGCTCTGATCAGCTGTCATTCCCTGCTGGAGCCCCCAGCACTGGCTGGCGGGAAAGGGCCCACTGCTCTGTGGTCACTGCGACAGGTGGGCCACCTCCTGCTCCCAAGGCAGGGACCAGGTACAGCCCTGTCCCGGGGTGGTCAGGGTCCTCGGCACTGGAGGAAGGTGGTGCGGACCTCTGGCCAGTTCACTGAAGAGGGAAAAGGCCAGGGCAAAGGGTGGGCAGTGGGTGGTGCCCAGCAGTAACCCGGAAGGCCAGCATGGTTTGGGCAAGGCTTTAATGAGCTTTCGAAGCTCTCTCCAGCCTTAGTTTCCTTCCCATCAGTAACATGGAGGGAGGTCGGTCAGTTATTGTGGGCACACGGTAGGCACTGCATGAGGTGACTGTGACCACAAACAACAGAGAAAGTGACCCAGGGTGGGACAGCGCGGGCTCCCCCCAGTTGTTAAGGATGCATGTCCCTAACTGACCTAGAGGATAGCTCCTGGAGGGCTGTGGGGTGACCAGCCAGCGCGGGAGCCCACAGGACCTGCCAGTGCCCCATCCCCCTTAGCAGACCAAGAGGGGCTCACAGGCCAACGTTTTCAGACCATACTTGTGTAAAAAGGCTTTTATTTTAATAAGTAAAAATGGCTAAGCTTCCAAAAGTTCTTAAATAGATTTCAGAGGGAAGAAAATTCAAGAGACCAGTGAGCCAGGCAGGTGAGGGAGCAGCAGAATCCCCCACCCACTGGCTGCCTCTGTCAGCCATAAATATGGCGCGGCCCCGTGGCAGGAGGCCGTGCGCCTCTGTACACACCCCAGCTGCGGGACCCCTCCTTGAAGGAGAGGGGCGGGGAGGGCTGCCCTTGGTGCCACCAACCCACCCCAGTCCGCATGGTTCTTGAGCCTGCCAGGAGGCTCCTTGCCCACCCACGAAGGAGGGGGCTGGCCAGTCCTGCAAACTGAGGAGAGGAGCTGGGGCAGCCTGGGTGAGAGGCCCGCCCTCCTCCACTCTCCTGCCCTCCTCACGGGGCCCAGCTCACTGACAGCCCAGGCCCGCCAGGAAGAGCAGCCACCCCCGCTTTTCCGCCCATGCAATTGCACCCAGAGCCACAGCCGAGAGACACCGTTTCCTTCTGAACATGTTTCTCATCTCTGAGGGGAGACGGGGCAGAAGAGGAGCCTTCACTCTTGCCTCCACCTCCGGGGGTCCTGGCGCTGCAGCAGGAACAGGCCAGTGAGGCCTCGGGGCCCAGCTCCAGGCCCAGCGGGGTCACATCCGTCACACAGGCAGTGGCCGCGACTTCCCTGCAGGGGCACCGGGATCATCAGCCTCTTGTCTACTCGCCCACCGGCAGCCCACAACAGGTGCCACCAAGAGCAGGAGGGAACCCAGCAGAAGCAGACAGACAACACCAGCGGAGGCCAGACCCAGCCCTGAGCAGCAGAACGTCCCAGCGCAGCCCTGCAACCCATGGCGGCGGGCAGGCGGGTAGCCCTGGGCCACTGGCCCCACACTCACCTAGAGGCTGCAGCCCCAGCCGTCAGGCTGAAATCAAAGTGACAGGCGTCTCACTGGTGGGCCTGCCTCAGGCCAGTACCCCACAGGACCCTGCTGCTGCTACCCCTTTGGACTCAAGGACAGGCCAGGCCTTCCCATGATCTGGGCTAAACAGGGGCTGGAGTCCTGGATCCCAGTCCTGTGGTGGGGCTCACTCCTCACCTAGGACGTAGGCAAGCCCTGCCCTTTCTATCCCCAGGGCAGCTGAGGTGCAGGGAGGGGGATGCAGGGACTGCTCTGGAGGGGGCTTACTGCACAGGCCCAGCCAGCCCACCCTCAGAGAGCAGGGTCCCAGGGTAAAGTCAGCACCCCAAGCTGGGAGGCTGGGGTCTCCTTACACTACCCCTCCCCACGGACCTTTCATTTCCCACCTGCAGACTGAACACAGCACTGTCTGCCCTGACGACTGCCTGGGGGCAGGGGAGGTTGTAAAACAGGTTCTGGAGAAGTTGTAAGAACTTTTTAAAAAGGAAAGAAAATAGAAAGCCAATCCAGGTAAGGGCAGCCTGGTGACTATTATCCTGGGGAGACTCCCCCACCCACACTTCCACCCCAGGCTCACCCGAGGGCTGCAGCTTCCTCCGGATGGATCCAGGGCGGCTACTGGTCCCAGAGCTGGGGGCTGAGTGGGCCCGTGCTGAGGGCTGTGGCGTCTGACAAGCCGGCTCCCACTGTCAGCAGGGAAGGGCGGGTGGGCGTGGGCCACGGCTGCCCTGGCTCCCCACCCTGCTGTGCTGCTCTCTACTCCCCTGCCCTGCCTCCTAACCTCCTAACACCCAGTTTCCTCATCTGCAAAATGGGCATGATGCTCGTGCCCCAGCCTCAGTTATGGTAAGAATTAAACGAGATAATACATATAAAGAAGTCAACTAGTTACCACTGTGTGCTAGGTACAACTAGTACCTACTGTGTGCCACCCCCACGGCCAGCTGGTCACCCCACAGGAACCTCTGAGGCCAAGAAGAATTACCTGTACTGAAGAGGCTCCTGGCTGTGGGTTCCAGCTGTAGCTCCACCCACCTCCGGCAGCTTCCCCGCCCCCACTGCTTCAGGACGTCCCCGCCCAGTTCCCCACTCCTGCCATGACCCAAAGTCTCTGACCCAGGGCCACCTGAGCCAGGCCTGTGACAGTCCCCGTACCTCTAGATGTTCCTGGCTCGACCAGGACCCAAGCTCTGCCCTGCGTAGCCCAGGCCCCAGCTCCACAGAGCGCACCCGCTCAGCAAACTTGAGAGAATAGAGCGTCTCGCTAGTGTTCTTCTCCACAGGGGACACCTACGGGACACAAGAGCTCACTGCCCAACCAGGCCAGCTGGAGGGACAGCAGGGCCAACAGAGGGAGCTCACAGCTGGGGATGTCAGAAGGCTTCCTGGAGAGGACTGAGAGATGGGGTGGGAGGGCAGGCAAGGTGGCAGAGGTAGCGTGGTCAAAGGTGGAGAGGAGGGACTGGGAGTCACACAGGGTGTGTGTGGCCAGGTCTGGGGCTGGGGGCTGTTGCTGACTATGGAGCTGCTGAGACAAGGGTCCCTTTGCACAGCCTGGGGTGACCGGGTCTCGCTGCTAGCGCAGCCCCTCCACTCTAGGGACTGGCCCGCCCTAACCCAAGGCACTCACCTGTACCACCATGAGGGTCTTGCTGTCACCACTAAGTGAATCCTGCAGCAGGTAGGTGAGCTTGGAGTTGCGGAAGGGCACGTGGCCCTGGCGGGAGCGCAGGGCAGCAATGACGTCCCCCAGAGCTGACAGCGACTTGTTGATGTGCTGTGCCTCCCGCAGGCGGCTGCCCTCAGCCCCTGACTTGCCCACGCGCTCGGAGCCAGCCAAGTCCACCAGGTTCAGCTTCCCTGCAGGGAGGGCACCCAGCAGATCAGGCCTGCCATGCCCCTTGTGGTTGTGGGAATCCTCAGGCCAGGCTGCCCGCCACTCTCACCCGTGGTGCGGAGGCCCGTGCTGCAGTCCATGCCTCGCACCGTCACGATGAGCAGCGCATGCGAGCGGGAGCTGTGCTCGTTGAGGTTGGTGAACTCCGTCGTGCGATTGGTGTGGCCGAACTCAAACACCTGGGGGATTGGGAGCGGGAGGGCAGAGGCACAGCGTTGAGAATGGGGTCCTCAGAGTCACCTGGCTCCAAGCACCCGTGAGGAGTTGGCACCACCCTCTGCAGTTTAGATGAGGGAACTGAGGCTCAGAGAGGTGTGGGGACTTGCCCAAGGGTGCGTGCTTAGGACACAGCAGAGCCTACATTCAAACCCAGTTCTGTCCTCTAGAGCAGCGTGGCTGTGGTCAGGGGCTCCCTCCTCCACACCTTGTTGATGTCGTCCACGCTCTGCACCTGGAACTCAGTCAGCCCTGGTACATACAGCTGCCCACTGCCATCTGGGCATAGCCGGATCTCCAGTTTTTCCTGAGGCTCTTTCCCTAGCAGGTCCCTGGAGGGGTAGGTGAGACAGTCACGCCCTCCTCCCATTTCTGGCTGCTGTTTGCACTGCACCCAGCCCCCCAGCCAGGAATGTTCCCCCAACCCAGGAAGCCTTCTTCAGCCATCAGCTGAGCGCATCTCTCCTCCTCCAGCTCCTCCACCGCATTCAGCTGACGCAGAGATCTCACTCCACAATGCAATGAGCCCTGTGGGCAGGGCCCCAGCTGCCCACTCTCACCCACGGCCACCTGGTGCAGCCCACAGGTAGGGGCAAGGATTGCCTGGGTCTGGGCTGGGGCAGGCTGAGAGAGAGCCCCTCCTCCCCACAGGACCACCCAAACCGATGGGCTGAGTCAGGACTTGCAGCCAGGTCCCTTGATGGCCTCATCTGTTCCCTGTACTCCCTTCAGGAAGACCCCACTTCCTATCCCCCATTGCTCCAGCACCACTCCAGAGGACCCCAAAACTGCCCCTGAGGCCTGCTCCCCACATGCTGGGGCTCCCACCTGAGGACCTCATTCCAGCACCACCCCGGAGGACCCCAAAGCTGCCCCTGAGGCCTGCTCTGCACACCCTGGGGCTCCCACCTGAGGACCTCGTTGTAGATCTCCGCGGCGCTGACGGTGATGGTGTACTCCCAGTCAGACGCCTTCTCCTGCACCTCGGAGAAGAGCAGCTGCAGGGCCCGCTGGTTGATACCTGGGTTCTCAGGGGTCCCCTGGGGGCAGAAGGAAAGGCCCCAGTGAGCCAGGCCTGTCCCCAAAGATGCTCGTGTGGCGTCTGTCCCCCAAGCCCCTTGGTTACTCCTCACAGGCAAGCCTCCTTGCCCAAACCTCCTACCTACCTGCCACTGTCCCCCAAAATGCCCTCCACCAGCTGCAGGCAACTGCACCTCTATTTCCCCACCATTAAAATGGTATCGCCCTGCCAGGACTACCCTGAGACTCATTGTCCAGCACTGGGGTGAGGGGCCTGGCCCAGACCCCACATAGGCCAGCTGACGGCCAGATGCATGCCTGGCCCTGTGGGGCCACCTGGGAGGGGTGCTGGAAATGAATGACCCCACCACTGCCCAGAAAGGGGCTCAATCTCAGGGAGGCTGAGGCCTGGGCTCTGTGGGTGGTGGAGAGGAGGCACAGGGAGGAGTGGACCAGTGTCCTGGGGCAGGAGGGGTGGGCCGGCCTTTCTAGAAGGAAACCTGGAGTCCCTACCTGGGCCCTCGAGGCCCTGGGAGCCTGGCCCTCGCCCTTCTTCTGACAGTATCTCTCACCCTCTCTTTATTCCTGCCACAGGGGCCTCCTGGTCAGGCCTCAGGTGCCCCTGGCATGCTCTGGCCTCTTGGCCTTGGCCCTGCAGCTCCCTCTGCCCTGGGTGCTCCTCTGACCTCCCCGTGGTCGGCTCTGTCATCTCCCTCAGGGAGGCTGCTCCTTCGCCCAGCACCCCCAAACGCCCTGTCCCTCCCCCTAGTCAGTTCCACATCCCTGGCTTTATTTTTCTCCCTGGCCTGACAGGACACTTGCTGATTTATGTGGACTGTGTTGCCTCCCCACAGCCAGGTTGGCCCTGTGGGGAGGGCCCCCTGTGGAGGCAGGGACTGTTTGGGTCAAAGCTGTACCTGGCACAATGCCCGATATGCCTCAGGCATCAGCAGATACGCTTGAGGACGAACGCTGATGTTTCTGGTGGTCAACTCAACTCTAAGCAATCCCAAAGCAGAACAGGGAGCCCAGGGGATGCTGCACACACCCCCTTCCTCCTCCCACCTGGCCTGGCCTGCCCCCCACTAACTAGTCTCACTAGTTCCAGAATTGAGGGAACAGCAGAGTCCAGATGGGAAATAGAGGGCCGCCATGACAGGCTCCCTGCCCAGCAGGCCTGGCCAGCCCTTTCCCCTGCCCAGATGCCGTACCACCTGGCCTCCTTCTGACCTAGGGAATCCCACAGCACCCCCTCAAGAGTCAGGGCTAGCTTTCCACTGCCCTCTGCCCACAGTCAAGATCCTTCCTCATCTCAATGCCCCCCTCCCTGGCCAGCCACCTGCTCCACCACACCTGGGAGGGCGCCGGTGACAGGCAGGGAGAGGAAGCCTTGGCCTGGCCCCAGGGGCCACCAGCAAGAGCTGGGCTCCCCACCACAGCCTTCGCATGCCAGTCTTGCCCTGGGATCTCCTTGAGGACTGAGACCAACCACTCATCCCAGATCCCCCAGGCCCGGCCAAGGCAGCCATAAAGCAGGGGCGTGCAGTGCACAGTCAAGGTGAAATGCAGCCCCGGTCCTGAGAGAGGTGGGTGGCCTGCCCTGGACTCTGTCCCCAGGCCAAGATCCCTGTGATGACAGACCCCCCTTGCCTCTTCCCCAGTCCTGCTGGGCCCATTGTGGGTACCGTTGGGCAAGGGGGCCCCCTCTTAAGGCCTGGTGCCTTGGGGCTAACACAGATAACTACAGCCTCTGCTCCTGAGTTGTGAGGACCAAATGAGGCAAAACACACACTGCACAAAACCCCAAGACCAATGAAGGAGCCCGCATTCCCTTCATACCTCACTGTGAACCCCCACCCCGTGGGGCAGCACCCACCTCCATCGTGTATGTCTTGCCGGCACCCGTCTGGCCGTACGCAAAGATGCAGACATTGAAGCCATCGATGCAAGAGGTGATCAGGGCCTGCACCTCCTGGAACACCTGGGAAGATGGTGGCAGGGAGGCTGGTGGGGGGCTTCCAGGGCCACTGGGACCACCAGCTACAAGTCCAGCCACCTCCCCAACCATGCTGTCCTTCAGCAACACCACAGCACGTGTTACTGCAGTCACTCAGCTCACAATGATTCGTGATTCGTGAGTCATATGTTAGACATCAGTGGGCAACTGGGCCGCCCAAAGACTGCAGGGAAGACAGGCTGGTGCCTGCTGCCCTTCCCCCAGCTCCTCCTGCTCTCTCTCAAAGAGCGCTCAGCACAAGGAAGGCAGAGGCCAGCACATGCCTGGGGACTCTCTGGCCTGGGCCTGCCTGCCAGCCATCAGCGGATGGGGGCAAAGACAGAACCAGACATGAGAACAGGAGGGCACAGGCCTTGGTAGGGCTAGCAGGTTGGTCTGGGCAGAGACAAGGGAAGAGTGGACACTGAGAACACATGGTTCTCATACAGCCTCTGGGGGTCGGGGGATTCCTAGGAAGGCCCAGGGGACTGATACAGGAGGGTACTCCCAGATGGAGAAGATGGGCAGGGTCATGAAGACAGATGGGGCCATGTGGGTGGGCAGTCACAGCCATGAGGGTGGGAGGGGCTGTGATAGTGGGAGGGGCCTGAAGGTGGGTGAGGCCACATGGTGGGAGGGGCCTGAGTGTGGGTGGGGCCATGCAGATGGAGGGGCCACAGCATGAGGGTGGGATGGGCTGTGATGGAAGGAGGGGCCTTGAGAGTGGGCAGGGCCATGCAGTAGAAGGAGCCACGTGGATGGGAGGACCCAAAGCCATGGCGGTGGGAGAGGCTGTGGGTGGGGCCATGTGGTGGAAGGGACTGGATATAGGAGGGGCCACATGGTGGGAGGAGCCATAGCTGAGAGAATGGAATGGGTTATGATAGTGGGATGGGCCTTAAGGGTGGGCGGGGCCACATGGTAGAAGGGGCCTTGGGGATGGAAGGAACCACAGCCATGGGAGGGGATGGGCTGTTTCTGGATCTCTCCTTCCAAAGGAGGCTTCTAAGGCCTTCAGTCTTAACTTCCCACCCTCTTCTGTCCTCCAGAGGAAGGTGCGGGACCCTGGCTCCCCACTTCTGATTCCTGTACCCCCCACTCTTATGCTTCTTCCTGCCCAGCCCCTCTCCCTCCCTGTGAGTCCGTCTTTCCCTCTCTCCATTGCTTTCCCTTTCCCGCATGGGGCCACACTCACGTCCTGCTGCGAGGCCTGTGGGGAGAACACCTTGTCCAGCTCGAAGGACACAGGCTTTCCCTTGTGCAGCAGGTGGATGATGGAGTCATCGTCGGCATCGAAAGTCACAGCATTGGTGGCCTCAGGTCCTTCCCCATCCTCTTTGGTGACTGGCCGGACACGAGCAATCACTCGGATGTTCCCTGGGTTGGTTGCGGATGGGGAAATGGGCCCAGGCCATGTCAAGACCAGTCTCCACTCTGGTCCACTGGTGTCCCAGGCAGACCAGTTGGCCTAGGAGTCCCCTGACTTTTAAGCACAGCCCCCTAGGGGAAGGGGGCCCACAAAGCTGTTATCCATCATTCACACTATAGTATGCATTCACTTAGTACATTTCTTCTTGAACAGACCAGCTGACTGGGGTGGAGCTCTGCCTTGGGGATGGGGAGGAAAGATCAGCTGTGGGGCTCAGGCACTGCACCCAGTCAGGATGAGACGCCAGAACGGATACTCTCTTTTCCTCCCTGGACTTCAGTTTCTTCATCTAGACAATGAGGGGCTTGGGCCCCAGTGAGCAAAGAGCCTTCTGAATGGCAGGACAGGGCTTAGGAATCAGATGGGCATATAGGCCTGGCAGCAGGTGATGACTGATGGTGTATCTGAGGGCCCAGATAGTGGGGCAGCCACAAGGGTATCTGGCAGCATGAGCTGGTCATGCCACCATCTACTTCCAGCCTTCGTTGGGATTCCTGTGTTCTTGTAATGAAGAGGAAACATCCCCCACTTCCAGCATGGCCCACCTGCCCTCCCTTTTCACCCATCTGTTCCAGCTCACCATCCAGGTCTCAGCTCTAACTTTGCCTTCTCTGGGAAGCCCCTCAACACATTTGCCTGTCCCATACCCAGGAGAGCCTGTCTCAGCCCTGGAAAGGGGCAGGGTTGGGGTTCCCTGACAATCACCATTGTCCATTCTCATACTAAAGTGAGCACCAGGAGGCAGTCTGTGGGGCCATGACCATAGCCTCGGGCTGGAACGGCACCTGGCACAGAGCAGGCACTCTAGAGCTCCATGCAGTGCATGGTGGAGTCTCAAGCTTGACCAGGCCCCAGGTCAGAACAAGTGGCTTTCCAGCTGCCAACAACCCAGTGCTGCAGTACCACACCCCTCGGCCATCCAGGGCCTGGGGAGTCACCTGCCCAAGCACTGGGGCCAGGGCTTCTGAGCTGGACAGACTCAAGTTCAAATCCAAGGCGGACCATTTAATATCCCTGTGGCTTTGAGCAAGTTCCCTGCCTTCTCTGTGCCTCTGTTTCCTTATCTACAGAGATGGGATTAGAATAGCGCCTCAACGGTGGGGTGAGCTCCAGGCATGACTGCCAAGCCAGGTCGAGGCCCCGAGGCTGGTGTCCACCCCCAGCCCTCCTGCAGTCACCTTTCAGCCGCACGAGCTCGTTGTGGCACTTCTTGCGCAGCTGCAGCTCACGGCGGTACTTGCGCAGCAGCTCCTGGTTGTTGCTGTTGACCTCCTCGATGGCCTGGCCTATCTGGTGGGGGGTGCACACCACTGTCAGGGGGTCAGCTCCATCAGCCTTGCTGGCCCAACTGCCCACCCCTGAGGGGTGCTCACTGCCTCCTGCCCCTGGCTGAGTACCTGACACACACTATCACATGTCAGACTATTGCAATCACCCCTCTGGGTAGGTACTGCTGCCATCCCCATTTTACAGATGATGAAACTGAGCCCCAGAGACTCTAAGCTGACAGCTCAAGGCTGCTCTGCTAATAAGCATAGAGCCAGGACTCAGCCTCCACACCATAGCATGAGTGCTTGACTATGTGATTCAACCAGACTCAAATTCCAGCTCTGCCCCTGAGTAGCTGGGGATCTGAGACTGCTGACTCAATGTCTTTAAGCCTCAATTTTCACATCTGGAAAACAGGGATAATACCATCTAAATCATGAATCTATAAAGATCTCCCAGTTACATTTCACAGGGGGAAAGAAGATGCAAAATCACACATACAGTATCCCGCTGTATACAGAATCACACGTCCCCTTTCTGGGGTAGAAGGAAAGTGTATACAGTGTATACAGTCGTCCCTTGGTAACCATGGAGGATATAAAACTCCACAGATGCTCAAGCCCCAGATATAAAATGATATAGTGTTTGCCTGTGACCTACACATATCCTCCCATATACTTTACTTTTTTGAGACAGGGTCTTGCTCTGTTGCCCAGGCTGGAGTGCAATCACAGCTCCGTGGACGTGGTGGAAACTCACCATGAATGGTGTTATCTTGGCTCACTGTAGCCTCGACTTCCCAGGCCCAAGCGATCCTCCCACCTCAGCCTCCAGAGTAGCTGGGACTACAGGTGCAGGACACAGCACTCAGCTAGTTTTTTTATTTTTGTAGAGATGGGGTCCCACTATGTTGTCCAGACTTGTCTTGAACTCCTGGGCTCAAGTGCTCCTCCTGCCTCAGCCTCCTGAAGTGTTATGATTACAGGCATGAGCCACTGTGCCCAGCCCCGCCCATGTCCTTTAAATCATCTCCAGGTTACTTACAATACCTAATACAATGAAAATGCCAGGTAGGGGCTGGGTGCGGTGGCTCATGCCTGTAATCCCAGCACTTGGGGAGGTCAAGGTGAGCAGATCACCTGAGGTCAGGAGTTCAAAACCAGCCTGGCCAACATGGTGAAGTCCTGCCTCTATTAAAAATACAAATCAACAACAACAACAAAAAAACCTAGCTGGGCATGGTGGCATGTGCCTGTAATCCCAGCTACTGAGGAGGCTGAGGCAGGAGAGTCACTTGAACCCGGGAGGTAGAGGTTGCAGTAAGCTGAGATCCCGCCATTGCACTCCAGCCTGGGCAACAAGAGCGAAACACTGTCTCAAAAAAAAAAAAAAAAATGCTGTGTAAATAGTTGTTATATGTTATTTTTACTTCTATTATTTTTAAATGTTGTACTGTTATTTTTAATCTTTTTCAAATATTTTTGATCTGTGGTTGCTTGAATCTGGGAGCGCAGAACCTGTGAGTGGGGGAGGGGCCTACCATATATTCACACACACACATATCAATTGGCTTAAGCATGCTCAGAATGGTCAGGGGGAAATGCTGAGAGGCCACACTGGGGGAGTTGGGTGGGTGGCAGAGAGGCCTTTCCTATTCACCTGATGCCCCGCTATGGAGTTTGACTTTTCACCATGTCCACGTATTATTGACATACTCTTTTAAAGAAGAACTATAGCCGGGCGCGGTGGCTCACGCCTGTAATCCCAGCACTTTGGGAGGCCGAGGCGGGCGGATCACAAGGTCAGGAGATCGAGACCACGGTGAAACCCCGTCTCTACTAAAAATACAAAAAATTAGCCGGGCGCGGTTGTGGGCGCCTGTAGTCCTAGCTACTCAGGAGGCTGAGGCAGGAGAATGGCGTGAACCCGGGAGGCGGAGCTTGCAGTGAGCCAAGATCGCGCCACTGCACTCCAGCCTGGGCGACAGAGCAAGACTCCGTCTCAAAAAAAAAAAAAAAAAAAAAAAAAAAAAGAAGAACTATATTCTGTTCCCAAAATATATTAGTCTTTGCAAAGCTATCATACAAATTCAAGGAGCTAACGGCTATAAACAGCTCGACATGTAGGAGGCACTTAAGAGGCACTGGCTATTCTCATATATACAAGTACAGCTTGAAAGAATTAAGTTAAACCTAACAGAGATAAGACTGTATCGGCCAGTCATGGTGGCTCACACCAATAATCTCAGCACTGTGGGAGGCCAAGGCAGGAGGACTGCTTGAAGCCAGGAGTTCAAGACCAGCCTGGGCAACATAATGAACCCTGTCTCTAATAAATAATTTTTTAAAAAATATGTATGTAGCATGTTTTTTGTTTTTGAGATAGAGTCTCGCTGTCACCCAGGCTAGAGTGTAGTGGCACGATCTTGGTTCACTGCAACCTCCACCTCCCGGGTTCAAGTGATTCTCCTGCCTCAGCCTCCTCAGTAACTGGAATTAACAGGCACCTGCCACCATGCCCAGCTAATTTTTGTGATTTTAGTAGAGACGGAGTTTCGCCATGTTGGCCAGACTGGTCTCAAACTCCTGACCTTGTGATCCGCCCGCCTTGTCCTCCCAAAGTGTTGGAATTACAGGTGTGAGCCAACGCGCCTGGCCTGCATGTTTGAAATATGAAGTTATCTGTAACATGTTTGGTTTAAAGAATCATAGTAAGACAAATAGCCGAATGCCTGCCCTAAGCAGTCTAGTTTCAAACAGGGCCTATAAGGGCAGCAGTAAGTCATGATGGGTGGGGCAGGGGCTGCTGTCTGAGGGGCTTTGTCTGAGCTTTGGAGGGGAGCCCTGGGTGGATGTTGTGCCTCTCCCAGTGCGCTCCCTCACCCTGGACCCTCCCACCCACTGCCCTCGCTCACCTCGGCCTTGACACTCCTGAGGGCCTCCTGCAGCAGCAGCGGGAAGCCGCGTACCTGCCGCTTGAGCCCGTTGTAGTCGTTGGTGAGGGTCCGCAGTGCTGGCTGCAGGGTCAGCAGGTTGGTCCGGACGCCTATGGGGACACTTGGGCTGTGAGGCGGGAGGGGATGAGAGGCCGCGGTGTGGGGTAGACAGGGCCCCAGTCAGCTCACCTGCTAGATTCTCGTGCACAGCCTTCATCTCCACCTGGGCTCTGGCAAAGGCCTCCTCAATGGCCCGGTTCTTGTCCTCTTCCAGGGACTGCATCTCCTCCAGCATCTGCCCATGGGCCCGCTCCAGCTCTGACTCGTACATGGCAATCTGGCAGCCAGACCAGGAAAAGGCTCAGTACCTCGAGGTGTGGGAGGGAGAGGGGCAGGTGCCATACCGAGAAAGAAGCCCCACTGGTCACCTCCCATGCCCATGAACACACATGCACACACACGTGTGCACACACGGAGGGGTAGAATGGCCTTGTCTCTCTCCCCGTAAAGGGCTGTGAGCTCTGTACATTGGCCCCCAACACCAACCCAGTACTAAGCACACATCAGGTGCCCAAGTCGCGTGCCCTCAGGAAGGTAGGAGAGGGCCTCTGTGATGACAGTGACGAGTACCACTGTAGAACTTACTGAGCAAGCCTGTGTGCTGGGCCCTGGGCAAAAAGCTTCCTGGGATCACGTTCCTGAGTCCCCACTGTGAGGTGGGTTCTGGGACCAGATCGTGTTATAATAGATGAGGAAATGGACACCGGACAAAACTTGCCCTGGGTCCCATGGCCATCGGGGAGAGGAGGGACTGGACCCCATGTCTGTGGGGTGTCCGAATGCTTAACCAGTGCATTGGCCCAAGGGCTTGTCTCTGGCTTCCGGGCTGGGTGTGTGCCCCCACACAGCCTGTGTACCTGCGCCCGGAGCCGCGCGGTCAGCTGGTGTGAGCTCTGCAGCTGCTGTTCCATCTCCTTCAGCACCTGCCTCTGCATAGCCACCTGCTCCTGCAGGTGCTGGTTGCGGGCCTGGGACTCGCTGAGGGCCTGCTTGGTCTTAGACGACTCCACCTCCACTGTCTTGATGACATACTGCAGGGCGAGGGAAGAATGGCGCGTGGAGCCAGCAGGCACCAGACCTCACCCCAGACCCTGAGACGCAGCCGGCCAGGGGAAGGAACTCTCAGGAACATCCCACTCAGAAACCTGGAAAAAACTAGAGGAGCCTTGAGGTCCTGGCTTTCCAGAAAGCTGGGGGGTCTCCTGGAACCTTCTCTTTTTTTTTTTTTTTTTTTTTTTTGAGACGGAGTCTCACTCTGTTGCCCAGGCTGGAGTGCAGTGGCTGGATCTCAGCTCACTGCAAGCTCCACCTCCCGGGTTTATGCCATTCTCCTGCCTCAGCCTCCTGAGTGGCTCGGACTACAGGCGCCCGCCACCTCGCCCGGCTAGTTTTTTGTATTTTTTAGTAGAGACGGGGTTTCACCGTGTTGGCCAGGATGGTCTCGATCTCCTGACCTAGTGATCCGCCCGTCTTGGCCTCCCAAAGTGCTGGGATTACAGGCTTGAGCCACCGCGCCTGGCCTGGAACCTTCTCTTCTTAACAAGAGGCTACTATGAGCCTGCCTGGGGCCCCATCCTGGGTACAAACAAGAAAGGCAAAGATGGGGGCAGAATCCAGAGGCTGCGCTGCATCTGTGCCTGGCACCTCAGTTGTTGGATACCTACTCGGTGCCTGGCTCTGGATACAGGAAGGGAAAGGGGCAGGATCAAGCACAGAATTGGAATGATTCCTCCACCCACATGCACCTACCTATTGACCAGGTCAAGCTCCTCTTATGGGCTGGCCCTGCCCCAGGCACCAGGGGCATTGGGCTTAGGCACAGATCAGGTGGGCCAGGGCTCACCTTGACAGGTGGGGACTGGGCCCGCAGGCTGGCAATGGTCTCGTGGCTGTCACGCAGGCGCCGGCTGAGTCGCTCCTCCTCCTGTGCCTTCTCAGCCAGGCAGTCCTTGAGCCGCAGCTCCACCTCAGCCAGCCGGTCAGTCTTCTGCTGCACCTCCAGGTTCAGCTCTGACAGCATGCCTTTGCTCTCCGCCATCTCCAGCTGCAGCTGGGACAGCTTGTCACGGAGCTGGGCACTCTCCTGCAGCCAGTGGGAGGCACTAGATGAGTGCAAGGGACAGGCTCACTCTGAGGACCCAGGGTGGCCCTCCAGGACCAGCATGGGGGCTGCGGCCATTCTGCTCACCTGGCTGTGCTCACAACCCAGGCAGGGACCTGCTGGCTTTGCACGTAGCTCTTGCAGCTCGGCCTCGCAGCGCCGCATCTCCTGTCTCAGTCGCTCATTCTCCACCATCAGCAGGTCCCGGTGCTTCTCCAAGTCGGTGCCCCCCTGCAGAGAGCCAGGGCCGAGGGGGCGCATGTGGTGAGGGCAGATGGCAGGGGAAGGAAGAGGGGCCAGCGGAGATGGCACAAGGGCAGGGGAGAGAGGGGAGGTGAGGAGAAAGGCAGACGGAAGGAGAAAAAGAAAAGGCAAGCGCAAGAGAGGAGGAAACGAGCTCAAGAGAGAAACCAAGAGAAAGATAGTGGAAGGCAGAGTCGAGAAGGGTGGCAACCCAGGGCCTGCTCGCCCTGCTGCCCCTATTCTGAGTGTGAAAGTCACAAGGAGAGACATATTTCTACCAGGGTTCACACTCCTGTTTAATGTCAGCAACCGGGAAGGAATCTCCCACCCCTTGGAGCCACAAGGCCTCTGAGGGTCCCAGGACATAGGGATAAGGCTCTCGGTGTGTTTCTGAGACAGGGTGGGATGGATGTGTGGGCTCAGCAGAGAGAGGGTTGCACCCCTGCCCCTGGCAGGGCCCATCTACACAGGGCCAGGCCAGCCCCCTGTGCTGCCCCAGGACAGCCTTGTGGCCTCACCAGCTCAGATCGCAGTCGGCTCACTTCCTGGGCCTGGCTAATGAGCTTCTCCTTCAGGTGTTCCACCTATGGGCACAGAGTCAGGAGCAAGGTGAGACTCAGTTCTCAGCTCCAGCCCACACCCAGGCCTCCTGCCCAGCACCAGGGATGACTGATGTGGCCGTGGCTTCTTCTAAGGCTGTGGCCTTAGGTTCCCCTATGTTCAAGCATCCCGTCACACCTGGGACTTCAGGTGAGCGAAACCTGGGCTGGTACTGACAGCCTCCCGCGCCCTCTCCCTCCACAGGACAGAGCCAGCCCCAGCTCTTCAGGAAAGCCCAGAGAGCAAGTGCAACCAAAGCCACCCCAACGCCACCTGGGACCACCCAACGGCAGCCCACCCTCGGGACCCCTCACTCCACGAGCCCCTTCTGAAGCCCTGTCCCTGCCTGTGTCTATGTAATGTCATGTTCTCTCTCCTCTACCTGCCTGTGTCTATGTAATGTCATGTTCTCTCTCTCTCCTCTACCTGCTTGTGTCTATGTAATGTCATGTTCTCTCTCTCTCCTCTACCTGCCTGTCTATGTAATGTCATGTTCTCTTTCCTCTCCTGCCTGTGTCTATGTAATGTCATGTTCTGTCTCTTTAAAGGGGCCCCCAGATTATACATACTCCAGGTCCTCCGAGCCCTGGATTCACCCTGGCCCAGCCCCCAGAATTTTCCACTTGGGGTGGTCTCTGGCAAGTCGACCTGTGGAGATGGGTCTTCCAGTAGCCAGAGCACACTTAGAACCTGTGTCCACCCCTGCTCCCAATCTGCCTTGCAGGAGAGCTGTGGCGGCCAAGACTATTAGAGGGGGAAGAGGGTGTGCACCCCATGAGGAAGCCATGGTTACCTGGCTTATCCCGACCCCAGAAGAGGGGACACCATCATGGTGCCAGTCCCATGAGGGCAGATCCCAGGGAAGCAACCCTTCCCCAGAGCTGTCCTCCAGCCAGCCATCCCCTCCCAAGGCCCAGACCCTGGTCTCACATCAGCCCACCCCCAGAAACCTCTCCTCAGGAAACAATCCGCAGACACAGACTTTGGCTCCAGCTTCCGTCAGGGCATGTTTAGGACTTTTCTTGCAGAACGTCCTGTAGTGAGCACCCCTCACCTCAGGAAAGGTATGTTAAGAGCCAGATTCCTATGTGGTAGTTTAGGAGGTTTACACAGCTGGGTTCTCATTACTAAATGACAGGCAACAACGTCCACTGACTACAGGTGAAAGCCAGGTAAGGCGGGTGAGGGGCTGTGCAGGGCTGGACTCCCAAGAACCCCCTAAGAAGGCGGCCACCATTTTTTCCCCTCAGACCACGGGAGGTGAAAACGTACACCGGCATCGCGAAAATTCTCATCTTTCAAGAAAGGCCTAGGCCAGCCTGAGCAACATAGCAAGACCCCATCTCTACAAAAATTTCAAAACTCAGCCGAGTGTGCCAGTGCACGCTTATAATCCCAGCTGTAATCCGGAGGGTTAGGATCACCTAAGCCCAGGAGTCTGAAGCTGCAGTAAGCTATGATAGCACCACTGCACCCCAGGGTGACAGAGCGAGGCTGTCTCAAAAAAAAAAAAAAAGAGGTTTAGAGTCTGCCCCCTTAGCACAGCCAGCAGCATGCATCAGCCATAGTTAAGACAGGCCAGACATCTGGATTTTGCGGGGTGTGTGTAAAATCTCCCTACTTTACATGGTTGAGATGTCATCAAGCTAGTCCCTGTCATCAAACAAGGTAGTGTTCGGCCTCGGAGGTCCCTGTCTCCCAGGGCTGGAGAGAGCGCTGACTCACAGCAGTTAGGCCTGCTCTGAGTGGTCAGGGGTGGACCAAGGGATCCACCCCCACCTCTGAGAAAAAGGCCAGGGAGCTGGCTTTGCCTACTCACAGTGGGGCAGGGGGATTCCAAAATGCAAGACCCAGGTGAAAGGCTGGGGACCCAGCCAGGCCTCCTGGGGGACAAGCAGGTGACCCAAAGGCCAGGCCCCAGGAGGTCAGCTCTGCTGCCACCTGGACAAGCACATTCCTTCCTAGCAACACGCTGGGCCACAGGCCAGGCAAGGAGGCAGAGCTTGCACCACTTCTCTGCCCACTCAGTGCCCGACGAGAGGACGGCTCAAGTCCTTTGGCCCCAGGTGGGAGTAGGGACAGTTTGCATGAGGCAGCCTTTCTGCTAATTTAGTCCTAAAATTGAGAATACCCTAAATACCCACGCTTAGAGGAGTGGGCAGCTGAATTACAATGTGTATACACATTACATGGACATTCAGTCATTACATCCATGTTTATCAAGAGTTTTAAATATCATGGGGAAAGGCTCAACATATTAAGTCCAAGAAACATCTGAAAAACCATTGAATATACAGTACTAAAAAGTAGGGATCTCTGGGTTGTGGAATTATAGTTGACAAAATCTTTATGCTTTTCAGTAATTTTTTTTTTCTTTTTGAGACAGGGTCTCACTCTGTCACCCAGGCTGGAGTGCAGTGCCGCGATCTAGGCTCCCTGCAGCCTAGACCTCCTGGACTCAAGCCATCCTCCCACCTCAACCTCCCGAATAGCTGGGACTACAGGCACATACCACCACGCCCAGCTAATTTTTTTTTTTTTTTTTTTTTTTTTTTTTTTTTTTTTAATATATAGACAGGGCCTTGCCATTTTGCCCAAGCTGGCCTTGAATTCCTGGCCTCAAACAATCTTCCCGCCTCAGCCTCCCAAAGTGCTGGGATTACTGTTGTGAGCCACTGTGCCCAGCCAGTAATTTTTCAGTCTCAAAGAATATGTATTCCTACTCTTCCTACCCTGACATAAGTGAATCGACTTCCTTTTCAAAAGGCTGGAGTCTCCTTCCACCCCACCTCCCTCCCCCAGACAGGTTGCCGCCTCAGCATGGGGCTGGGCGTGCTGACCTTGATCGTCTCCACTGTCGTCACTGCCAGGCACTCCGACCCCGATGCAAGGAGAGCGGGGTTTGCCAGTGTTTGCTGGGGTGGGAGGCGGGATAGCCACTGGCCACCTGCCTGCGGCCCGGGGTTCTGTTCTGTCCTTGCATCACAATGGGAACCTGGGGGCTCCTGGGTTCTGTCTGGAATCTCAGAGGGGTGCCCAGAAGGAGGTGGCTGCAATGTGGGGGGATCAGGCTCGGGGAGCATGGGGGATGGTGAGGGAGTTGAGGAAGGGGCTGTAAAAGGCCCCTTTACTCAGAGATGTCAGACACTAGGTCATCTCTGGCTTGTTGCGGGCAGCAGAGCAGGGGGACTGTGGCTGAGACGCAGCAGACTGGCACCACGAGCACTCTGGCCCAGGCACCAGTGACCTGCTCCGTGGCAGGTGGTTGGCCAGCTCTACTGGGTGTAGGTCTCGGGCTTGTGGGGAAGATGTCCGCTTTCTCCTGTACTTGAAGGCAGGCAATCTCTCAGAATTAGGGAAAACAGGCAAGAAGTCAGAGAGAAGTGGAGGCACCTGGGGAAGGCCGATGGGAGACGGCCTGGGAGCAGTGAAAGCCAAGAGCAGGCAGAGCCAGAAGGCGGGGCCTTCCTCAGGGGAGACCGAGGGCCCTTCACACACTCACCGCAGCTCCCAGCCAGCAAAGGCCATCCGTGTCTCTAAGCCCACCAGGGGAGGGTCCCGAGCGCCACCGTGGGCTCGATACATACTTGTGGCCGCAAAGGGGCAGCGGGCACATGCCTGAGCCCAAGACACAGGATGGAGGAGAAAGCAGGTTCCCCACTAGGCCGCTGAGACGGTTCCAGGACAGCATGGACGTCAATCCAGGGCTGAGGACGGACCAGGCTGGGGCTGTGCGACACTCCTCCCAGGCCCAAGCTCTTCATCAGCCAGAGCAACTAAGTCACGGGCCTGCTGCAGGGGGCCTCGGCCCTGCCTGCTCAAGGGGAAGAGGGAGCTGGGCCTGTCTGCCTACTTGACACCACCTGCATTTACACTTCACAGGCAGAAGCTGCTCGACCGAGGGCGGGGCCGGCCAGCCCAGGTCTGTGTTTTCTCAGCTGTCTGCTTCCAAGGCGGCCTCTTACTATCACAGAGAGAAAACCTGCTGGTTACCTCTTTACCTCCCACCAAGCCCAGCAATGATCATCAGCTGTCTGCTAAGGAAAAGTGGCCTCTCCCAGGCCAAAACTGCTGAGCTGGGAAGGCCAGAGGGCCCGGAATCCAGACAACCTCAAGGAAACTCAGCCCAGAGGCCAGCCGGGCGGCCCTGGCAGCACACCCTGTGGAGCCCACAGAAGGCCTGATCCTGGCTCTATGACCACTGGCCAGGCCGGTCTGTCCCCTGTCCATGCCACCCTGCCTCTGTTGCCAAGTCTTCACCTCTGGGTCCTTCTGCCACTGACGGGCAAGTAATAGCAGCTGACAATTTGAATTCTTAAGCCAGGCTGCCCAGGTTCTAATCCAGACATTCCCTTACCCGCTGGGTAACCCTGGACAAGTCTCTTAAGTTCTCTGTGTCTCTTATTTTCCTTATTTGCATAATGAGGCCACCTCTTGGAGGCTGTCTCGAGGATTAAATGAGTGATATATGCGAAGGAAAGGTCTGTGAAGGCAGGGATTTTTGTCTGTTGTGTTCAGCACTATACTCCCAGTGTCTGAAACAGTGTCTGGTACACAGTAGGTGTTCAGTAAGTACATGTAGGAGGAATGCTGAATGCATGAGGGGCCAGCCAGAGCAGAGCTTGTGGATGAGGTTGGTAAGCAGAGACAGAAAGGGTGGGGGGGCTGGAGTGTGCTGAAGGATGCTCATCTCCACCAAAGGCAGGAGCTGCCACTCGACCTCAAGCGGTGGGTGCCATGTGGGAATGTCAGCTCAGAGGTGCCACATCTTCCAATATTTCATGACAAAAAGGAAGTCTAGAGTTTGATATGAATTTAATTAAGATTTAAATGTTGGAATTAATTTGATTTTAAAAGCAGGACAATTAGAACTAATAAATTCAGCAAAGTTGAAGGACACAAAATGAACACACAAAAATCGGTTACATTTCTACAACTAACAATAAACAATCCAAAAAGGAAATTAAGAAAATAGTTCCATTTACAATAGCATCAAAAAGAATAAGGTACTGAGGAATAAACTTAACAAAGGTTAAATATTGTATGCTAAAAACTACAAAATACTGGTGAAAGAAATTAAAGATGACACCAATAAATAGAAAGACATTCCATGTTCATGGATTAGATGTAATATTGTTAAGGTGTCAATACCACCCAAAGTGATCTACAGATTCAATGCAATGCCTAACAAAATCCCAATGACATTTTCTGAAGAAATAGAAAAATCCTTATCAGGGGACACCATATAGCTAAAACAGTCTTGAAAGACTGAAGGTCTCACACTTCCTGATCCCAAAACTCATTAAAAAGCTACAGCAGTTTGGCCAGGCGCGGTGGCTCATGCCTGTAATCCCAGCACTTTGGGAGGTGGAGGCAGGCGGATCACTTGAGGTCAGGAGTTCGAGGCCAGCCTGGCCAACATGGCGAAACCCCATCTCTACTAAAAATACAAAAATTAGCCAGGCCTCATGGCAGGCGCCTGTAGTCCCAGCTACTCAGGAGGCTGAGGCAGGAGAATCACTTGAACCTGAGAGACAGAAGTTGCAGTGAGCTGAGATCGCACCTCTGTGCTACAGCCTGGGCGGCAGAGTGAGACTCCATCTCAAATGAAAAAAAAAGCTACAGCAATCAAAGCAGTGTGGTACTGGCATTAAAACAGACATAAATACCAATGGAATGGAATACAGAGTCCAGAAATAAACCCTGACATACATGGTTAAATGATTTTTGACAAGGTTGCCAAGACCATTTAATGTGGGAAAGGATAATCTTTTCAACAAATGGTGCTGAGAAAACTGGATATCCACAGGCAAAAGAATGGAGTTGGATCCTTACCTTATACCATATACAAAAATTCACTCGAAATAGATCAAAGAGGGCCAGGCATGGTATAATCCCAGCACTTTGGGAGGCCAGGGTAGGAGGACTGCTTGAGCCCAGGAGTTCTAGACCAGCCTGGGCAACACAGGGAGACCCTGTCTCTACAACAAGTAAACAAAATTAGCTGGGCATGGTGGCACACGCCTGTGGTCCCAGCTACTAGGGAGGCTGAGGCAGGAGGATCACCTGAGCCCAGGAGGCCAAGGCCGCAGTGAGCCATGATCACACCACCACACTGCAGCCTGGGCAACAGAGCAAGATCTTGTGTCAAAATAAAAAACAAAAAGCCCCAAAGACCTAAATGTGAGAGCTAAAACTATAAAACTCTCAGAAGAAAATAGAGGAGAAAATGTCATGACATTAAATTTGGCAATGATTTCTTGGATATACACCAAAGGCAGAGGCAATAAAAGAAAAAATAGATAAGTCGGACTTCATCAAAATTAAACACTTTTGTATAACAAAGGACACTATCAACAGAGTGAAAAGGCAACACGTGGAAAATACTTGCAAATCATTTATCTGATAAGGAGCTATTATTCTGGATATATAAAGAACTACAACTCAACAACAACAAAACCAATTAAAGAATGAGCAAAGAACTTGAATAGAAATTTCTCCAGGGAAGACATACAAATAGCTAAAACAGACATGAAAAGATATTTAATATCACTGGCATTAGGGAAATGCAACTCAAAACCACTATGAGATACCACTGCACACCTATTAGGATGGCCATTGCAAAAATAAAAATAAGCAGGAGCAAGTCCCAGCTACTCCAGGAGGCTGAAGCACAAAGATTGCCTGAGGCCAGGAGTTCAGAGGCTGCAGTGAGCTACGACCATGAATGGCCACTGCACTCTAGCCTGGGCAACATAGCGAGACCTCATTTCTACAAATAAATAAAACGAAAAACCAAGTGCTCATAAGGATATGGAGAAACTGGAACCTCTGTGCACTGTTGGTGGGAATGTAAAATGGTGCAGCCACTATGGAAAACAGTATAAGTTCCTCAAAAAATTAAAAATAGAACTATCATATGATCCAGCAATTCCATTTCTGGGTATATACCCAAAAGAATTTAAAGGAGGGACTCAAAGAGATACTTGTACACTCACGTTTATAGCAGCATTATTCACAGTAACCAAAAAGTAGAAGCAAGCCATGGATGGATGAATGGAAAAACAAAACAAAATATGGTATATCCATACAATGGAATATTATTCAGCCTTAAAAAGGAAGAAAATTCTGATGCATGCTACATGGATGAATTTTGAGGACATTATACTAAGTGAAATAAGCCAGTCGCAGAAGGACAAATATGGGATGATTCCACTTACATGAGTAGTCAAACCCACGGAGATAGATGAAGAATGAGGAGTTACTGTTTAATGGGGCCCAGATTTCAGTAGGGGAAGATGAAAAGAGTTCCGGAGATGGATGGTGTATTAGTGAGTTTTCACACTGCTATAAAGAAATACATAAGACTGGGTAATTTATAAAGAAAAGAGGTTTCATCAGGCACAGTGTCTCACACTGGTAATCCCAGCACTCCGGGAGGCCGAGGCAGGTGGATCACTTGAGGTCAGGAGTCTAAGACCAGCCTGGCCAACATGGTGAAACCCTGTCTCTACTAAAAATACAAAAGCCGGGCATGGTGGCGTACACCTGTAGTCCCAGTTTACGCAGGAGCCTGAGGCAGGAGAATCACTTGAACCCAGGAGGTGGAAGTTGCAGTGAGCTGAGATTGTGCCACTGTACTCCAGCCTGGATGACAGAGACTCCATCTCAAAAAATAAAAATAAGTAAGTAAATAAATAAACAAACAGATAAATAAAAGAAAAGAGGTTTAATTGACTCACAGTTCCACATGGCTGGGGAGGCCTCAGGAAACTTATAATGCTGGCAGAAGGAGAAGGAGACACAAGGCATGTCTTCCATGGCAGCAGGAGAGAGAAAGTGAGCGCACGAAGGGCAAACTGCCACTTTTAAACCATCAGACCTCATGAGAACTCACTATCACAAGAACTGCATGGAGGAAACCACCCCATGCTCCATTCACCTCTCACCAGGTCCCTCCCTTGATATGTGGGGATTATAATTCGAGATGAAATTTGGGTGGGGACACAGAGCCAAACCATATCAGATGGTGATGGTTATTGCACAATGAGAATGTGCTGCTGCTGAACTTAACTCTCAAAAATGCTTCAGATCAGCCGGGCGCGGTGGCTCACACCTGTAATCCCAGCACTTTGGGAGGCTGAAGCAGGTGGATCACCTGAGGTCAGGAATTTAAGAATAGCCTGGCCAACATGATGAAACCCTATCTCTACTAAAAATACAAAAATTAGCCAGGTGTGGTGGTGCGCACCTGTAGTCCCAGTTACTCAGGAGGCTGAAGTGGGAGAATTCCTTGAACCCAGGAGGCAGAGGTTGCAGTGAGCTGAGATCGTGCCACTTCACTCCAGCCTGGGCGACAGAGCAAGACTCTCTCAAACAAACAAAAAAAATGCTTAAGATGGTAAATTTTATGTTACATCTATTTTTAAAATAAAAAAAAAAATAAAAAAGAAGAAGAAGAAGACGGCAGCCAAACAAGACACATTTGAGGGCAAGAGCTAGTTTTCCAGCCTGTGGCCTCTGAAGACAATTTTTTTTTTTTTTTTTTTGAGATGGAGTCTTGCTCTGTCATGCAGGCTGGAGTACAGTGGCACGATCTTGGCTCACTGCAACTTTCGCCTCCCAGGTTCAAGCAGTTCTCCTGCCTCAGCCTCCCTAGTAGCTGGACTTACAAGTGTGCAACACCACACCCGGCTAATTCTTGTATTTTTAGTAGAAACGGGGTTTCACCATGTTGGCCAGGCTGGTCTCGAACTCCTGACCTCAGATGATCTGCCCACCTCGGCCTCCCAAAGTTCTGGGATTATAGGTGTGAGCCACTGTGCCAGGCCTGAAGACAGTTTTTTAAGGTTCACTCTTGAGGTGCAGGGGGCAGGAAGGGAGTGCAGTGAGTGCCAGGCACAGTGGCTCACGCCTGTAATCCCAGCACTTTGGGAGGCTAAGGCAGGCAGATCTCTTGAGTCCAGGAGTTTGAGACCTGCCTAGGCAATATAGCAAGACTCCGTCTGGACAGAAAATACAAAAGTGGGCCAGGTGTGGTGGACACCTGTGGTCCCAGTTATTCAGGAGGCTTAGGTGGGAGAATGGCTTGAGCCCAGTAGGCAGGGGCTACAGTGAGCTGTGATCACGCCCCTGCACTCCAGCCTGGGTGACAAAGTGAGACCGTCTCAAAATAAAAAAGGAGTGTAGTGAGGTCTGGGCAGCATGTCACATTGTTGGGAACTTCAGGAACCTTGAGGCCATGGCTCTAGGGACATCCACAAGAGGACAGGGGAACTCAAGGCCAGCAGGACGTGGCCTGGAACTGTTGTTAACAACACTGGGGAGGGTCATCCCAACAGCCACAACCTCGGTCACCAGACCGAGATGAGCAGCCTCTGTGGCCTGGGTCAGCTGGGTGCTCAAGGACTATGGACCTTTGGCCCAGTTGCTCTCAGTATACACAAACACCTCCTCCACCTGGCATAGCAGTGGGGAGGCCTGAAGAGACCACTGCAGCCCCCACAAGCCCAGATCCCAACAGTGATAATGGAGCCCCGTTAACTGAATCAGCTTTGCCAGTAGGGCAGGGGGATTTCATAAGATCATTTTTCATCCCCTATTCCCCTGAGGTAGGAACTATTATTATCCCCATTTTACAGGAAGAAAAACTGAGCTCCTAAGAGGTTAAGCCTTGGTTAGGCAACTTACTTGAGGTCACCTGACCAGTAAGTGGTGGACCTAGCACTGGAACTCGCATCTGACTGACCCTTGCAGAACCCTCACCCTTAACCATGGGGCCACACAGCCTTGCAGGAACAGCAGTGTGAGAAAGCAGCCGATCAGAAGCCAGTGTGCACAAGGCTGGGAACACAGCACCACGGAAAACAAGGCACAGTGTATCCCCTGGCGGGCTTTGCTTAGAGAGGCAACGTTCAGAATTCCAGGAAAGTCCAAGTCTGCGTCAAACCACAGTGAGGCTAGCAGGAGACCAGGGCACACGGGAGTGATAGCTCATGACGCACCACACGTTACAGTTGACCATCCTTTTTTCTGTCCACTCTTACAACAGATCCACCCCTAAACTGCAATGGAACATTTAGTAAGCCCCAGTTTAGAGACTGGGAAGTGAAGGCTCAGAGAGAAGGTGACTTCCTACACCTGCCCAGCTGGCACGTGGCATAGCCAGAATAGAATCCTGTTCACGGGATTCCAAATCCAAAACTCTCCCAGTAACAACAATGGTGTGGCCACAGCAACACCAATGACTCACTAAGGATCATCTCACCACATCCTATTATTACATCCATTTCAAAGATGAGGAAACTGACCTGCAGAGTGGTAATTAACTGTCCCAAGGTCACATAGCTAATGAGTAGTGCCAAAGTCAGGGTTTGAACCCAGCTCTAGACCCATGTGGTTGGCCACATCTCCACAAGGTTGGGCCCCCCAGAGAGTATCTCAGAGACCTGGAGCTTCAGATACATCCCCTGAGAAATTTCCAGAAAAGAGCTGCAGTCAGAAAGTTCAAGGACAGGCCAGGTGCTGTAGCTCATGCCTGTAATCCCAGCACCTTGGGAGGCCGAGGCAGGTGGATCACCTGAGGTCAGGAGTTCGAGACCAGCCTGAACAACATGGTGAAACCCCATCTCTACTAAAAATACAAATTAGCCAGGCATGGTGATGGATACCTGTAATCCTAGCTACTCGGGAGGCTGATGCAGGACAATCGATTGAACCTGGGAGGTGGAGATTGCAGTGAGCCGAGATCGCGCCATTGCATTCCAGCCTGGGCAATGAGATCAAAACTCCATCTCAAAAAAAAGGAAAAGAAAAAGAAAAACAACATTCAAGGGCAAAATGTGAACAAAGACCAGGAACCATTCTGAATTCCCAAGTCACTTGCGGGAGTGGGATAGGCTCAGGGTTTCTCCTAAGAGTGGCTGGAGAGCTGGGGGTCAAAGAACTAAAAAGGCTGGGATGTTTCCTCCTCAGTTTCCCTTCTTAAAATGTAAGTTGATTTTGTTAATTAAAGGAAAAATGTTTTCAAAAACCTCTTTAAAGTCACAAAAGGTTAGATACTATGATTTCACTTCTATGAAATGTTCAGAAAAGACAAATCCATAAAAACAGAAAGCAGATTAAAGGTTGCCAGGGGCCGTGGGGCAAGGAGCATGGGGAGTGACCGTAAGTAGGCCCAGTGGAGTGATGAAGATGTTTGGCAATGAGACACTGGTGATGGGTGCATTGCCATCTTAATATACTTACCACCGACTACTGAACTGTACACTTTCAAGGGGTGAATTTTATGGCATGTGAATTATATCTCCACAAAGTCCTTTTCTTTTCTTTTCTTTTCTTTTTTTTTTGATGGAGTTTTGCTCTTGTTGCCCAGGCTGGAGTGCAGTGGCGTGATCTTGGCTCACTGCAACCTTCCCTTCCCAGGTTCAAGCCATTCTCCTGCCTCAGCCTGCCGAGTAGTTAGGATTACAGGTGCCCGCCACCACACCCAGCTAATTTTTGTAATTTTAGTAGAGATGTGGTTTCACTATGTTGGCCAGGCTGGTCTTGAACTCCTGACCTCAAGCGATCCACTTGCCTTGGCTTCCCAAAATGCTGGGATTACAGGCATGAGTTACTGCGCCCAGCCCACGAAGCCCTTTAAAAAAACACTTATTTGCAAAATGAAGTGTCTGAAGAGCCTAACTGGGGAAGGTCAGGGAAGGAAGAGGGGCTGCTCAGCCTTTGCCTGAGGCCAGATGGGTGTCCTGCAGGGTGGGCCCTGGACCCCCTGCAACCCCCAAGGCGCTTGAGCCACGCCCCTCCTACCACAAGTCCCTTTGCACTGGATGGGCCCCAGCTCAGAGTGCACTTCCCTCTGCTCTATCCCAGAGCTTAGCTCAAGATGCCCAGGGACAAGACCTCGAGGCCATGCGTGTGCCCATCCCATCGAGCCCTTCCCACTTTATGTGGGTGTGTGAAGCAAATGTCCATTTTCCCACAGGCAGAGCCTCCACCGGGTGGGAGCCTACTGTCCACTGGGGTATCCCCCATGCCCAGCTCAGTGCGAGTACAAAAGGGGCATGCACAAATACCCAAGGAAGCAGGTGGGCATGCAGCAGGCAAGAGGATACAGGGCTGGCCTAGAAGAGCCCCCAGTTAGTGGGGAAGGCAGGCCCAGATAGTCAAGCTGTGGGGTAAGTGTGTAAGAAGAAGACACAGAGCATGAGGGGCACCCCAAGGAGGCCCACCCGAGTCAGCAAGGGGCATGGGGGCAGGCCAGGCCATTCTTGAGAAGAGAACACACCTGTAAGCTGGAAGAAATGCTGCATTTCAAAAGCGTGCACAATATGCTGCCCCCAGAACTGAGAGAACAAGTCACAGCACATATGAGGCACAATAGGCAGACATCGGCATGTCCAGGCCATCTCTTTGCTGGCTCATGGGACACATAAAGAACTTAGCTCTACCTGAAGGCCAGTCTGTCAACACAGAGTCCTGGGCCCAGAGCTCAGAGGCCCAACAGCCAGGCCAGGGCACTGGATCAGAAGGGGGGATGATGTGGCAGATGGGCTTGGAGACCTTGGGGAAGTGGGCAAGGCTGAGATACAATCCTAGAGACAGCCACTGAGGAGAAGAGCGGGGAAGGAGGGCTGGGAGCTGAGTGGAGATCCAGAAGGAGAAGAAAGTGACGCAGCCACACATACACAAGAGGGCCGGTGGTCAGCCCCACAGGACACGCAGCTTATCAGCCAATGGTACCCAAATGTTCTGCCCAGCCAACGAAGGAGACAACGCTGACCTGCATGAACCCTGGCTCTCCCTGGCTTCCAGAGGTTTGAGAGATCCATTCCCCAACACGCACTCAAACTAGCGTCCACCTTTAACGAGAAATCAAAAGCATGAGAAATGTCATGCCAACCTCCTGTGGGGTGACCATCTGATGAGTTTTGTCCACTCGGGCTGCCCAGTGCAGGGCACCACGGAAGATGGGGTGGACTCAGGGTGGGAAGCACCCCGCACCTTCCTGTTCCACTCACATCTACATCACCTCCTAGGGAGGCAGGTCCTGGCCCCCTGTAACCCAAGGAGATGGGGCACAAGAAGGATCAGGATGGGAGGCCCCTGTAAGCTGAAAGAAATGCTGCATCTCAAAAGTGCATCCTCCAGGATGGGAGGCCTCTGACTCTTACCACCCTACCCTCCAGCATATTCCAGGAGACGAGACCCCAGCCGTCTCCTCTTACACCAGTAGCCTGGTGGGGTCAGGTGCCCCAGGTGGTGTCCTCTGACCTGCTCCATAGTGGGCAGTGGCCTCTGCCCATCCCAGCCTCCCCAGGTACCTGGTTCTGCAGCTGGGTGGATGTGACCTGCTGGTCACTGTCGCGGAGGACCAGCCTCTCCCTTAGGACCACCAGTTCCTCCTGTAGCTGGGCCTTCTCCTCCTGGAGCTGGGACATGGCCTCCACCATCCTATGCACCACGGGGGCCGCACCTGGTGGCCCTGACAGGCTCAAGCACCTCCTGCTGCCAAAGAGACGCCCACCTACAAGCAAAGTAGTGGCTGATGAGAGGGCAGCAGAGGTCCCACGCTGGCAGAGGAGAGGGTCCATCACAACAGGGCAGACCGCCAGGGATGATAGGGGTGCAAGCAGAGGGGGTGGGCAACCAGGTGAAGCTGGGGCAGCAGCGGCATAGGTTAGCTGGGGCCTCCAGGGCCTGTCCCAGAAAAAGACACTTCCCCAGGCAGCATCTGGGGGATTAACTTGCCTGGATCAGGACTTAAGAAAGCAACTTCCACTGAATACGGCTCTCAAAGCACATGTTCTAGGTCTGATGGGCCAGCCTCTCTCCATGGCCAGGCTGCAAGGAATCGCAGCTGGGAAAGACAAGGGATTCTCACCCTAGAAAACTCTATTCTTGTAGGAACGTTATTTCTTTAAGTCTCAAACCCTCTCAAGAGTACAGAAGAGAAGAGTGGGGCTCCCCAGCCTCCCCATGTGGCAAGTGGTCAACTGTGCAGAGAGAGGGGAGCCAAGGGAGCCGCGTGCATGTGGGAGGGACAGACAGACCAGGACACAAAGCCCGCCCTGCACATAGGGCAAGAACTCAGCCAGCCAGCACCTAGCAAGGATGGAGCGCAGGGACCTCCCAGGCAAGACAGAGGGAGTCCTCCTCCTCCAAAGGCCCGCCACTGTCCTGTCACCAGGAATGAGAGAGATGGACAGATGGATGAAGGACAAGAACACAGAATCGGGGCCCATGACCTGTGCACGGCGCCTGGGATGCTTGTTATAGCTTGCTTCCAGGGCGCCAAGAATGGCCATGGTCTCTGCAGGTAGGGAGCAAAGAGTCTGAGGGAGAGAGAGAAGAATGGGGGGCTGGGGAGGAAGGGTGGGGGATTTGCCTCCTCCCTTCAGGGAGCACAAATGGGACATGACAGAGCATGGCAGAGTGAAGGGTGAAGAGGGGCATCTGCTGGCCAGAGAGCGCTGCTCTCTACCTTGGAGCCTGGGGCTCTAGGCGTTCCCACATTAGTCCCCAGGAATCCCAGCCCTCAGCAGGCTGGGGTTGGGGGCTCCTAGACCCTGGGAAGGAAGCCACTTGCACCTGAAGTCACACACCCCTCTGACAGCCTGGCCTGAGGGAAGCCAAACGGACTCAGATGGACAGGGAAGTGGGGAGGGTACAGCTTGCAGCTGGGCGGGGACATCTTGGCACAGCCCCAGGAGGAGGGGCAGATGGGTAGAGGCCCCCTGCCCCGCTCTAGGAGAGCAGGAGGGGCACACACAGGTTGGCTCTTCCCTCCTCCACCCGAGCACTCCGGAGAGCTGGAGCTGGGCATCCCCGGTTGTGTGGTGACCCTGGCCGTGTGGCCTGCACGTGACACAGCATGCATGTCACACAGAGCTGGCCAAGCTCCTGTGATCTGTTCTAGAGCGAGTGAGGTCAGACGGATGCTTCCAGGCCTGCACACGCGGCAGCATGAGCGGCATGTGACCAGCGTGGCCCTCAGCCCTTTGCAGGCTGCTGCAGTGAGGCAGGGAACGCACTGGACTCCTGGCCTGGGAGCTGGTTCTGCCACTCGAGAGACGTGTGGGAGGGGCCCGGCAGGAGCTTCCTAGGAGAAATGGGGACAAGGGGCCTTGCCTGAAAGGAGCCCAGCACCGTGGAGATGCACAGGCGTGGGTGGCTGTTACACAACAGGCCATGGGGCAGAAATGAGGCCTCGGAGGGCCCAGTTCATCCGGAACACTGCTCACATCATGGGATGTCACCCCCAGAGGGGCTCGCCGGGTCTCGGCACCGCGGCAGGGCAGTGGGACGGGGGCCAGGAGAGTGCTTGTGGAGAAAAGATCTCCAAGAAGCTCAGGGAGGTCCCAGAAAGGGGAGGATGGGAGGACGAGGTGAGATCAAAGGGGCCCTTGTGCTGGAGAGGTTGCACTCAGGGTTCAAAGATGCGATGCAGGCACGGCCTGGCCCCACTGACCAGGTCACCCTTGCTGTTCCCTGGAATCGGCCTTCCTCTTCTCAATGCACAATCAGCAAGATGATGTCCCCTGCCCGAGGCTGGCCTGCTCACACTCAGCCAGACCCCAACCCCTGCCGCTCGCTGCAGAAGAGTGCCTGGGCCCAGACAGGCCGGAACGCCAGAACGGGGCTCCGGACAGCCTCAGAGAAGGGAGTGGCTCCTTCCACCACATGGCAAGTTCAGACACACAAGTTAACCTTTTGGTGATGGAGGAGGAACATGACAGAAAGGCCAGCTCCTCTTTCCTTCACATGCTCTCGGCCTTCCCCCGGGATCCTGGAGGATGCTGCTTCCCCATTATCACCGGGCTCTCGCTTACTGCCAGGGATCCCCGGCATGGACCCGTAAGACTACAAGGGGGGCCTGTAGAATCTTCCAGAACCAGCCAGCCCTGGACACCATGGCAGACCCTGCCAGAGAATAGCTGAGCCACCGGCTCCTTTATCTCAGCCTCTGACCAGGAGAATCAAAGTCCTGTTCTAGGAGCCTCCAGACCTTGGGAGCCCATGGATAGGAGGGAGAAGGCCGAGTCTCTCTCTGCAGGCAGTGGCGTCTGTGAGGCTGCCACCCTCGCCCTGCTTTAGACAGGCACTGGGAAAAGACAAAAAGCAGAGAAATTCAACCCCAGCCCACGCTGGCCAAGGCCTCTTATCACTGGGTGGGGCCTGGATGCTGTGGGAGGCAGGTCGAGATGAAGGTTCCATACACACCACTGTCCCTAAAACTGGGAGAGGCAGGCTGGGGGCTTGGAGCTATGGGTCAGGCAGCTGGAGTCTGTCTAGGCCACCTCCAGCCAGGGAGGACAGGGCATAGGGATAGCACCAACCACACAAGAGCCTCCCTCCTGTGCTGGCTTCACTGGGGAGTGCTGGGTCGGCGGGCAGGCCTGCTTTACCTGTATTCTCTACATTCATGGTGCCACCAGCTTCCTGGGCCTCCCGGGCCCGCCTGGGGGCCGGTGCCTGTCTCTTCCAAAGCTTCTCTTCTTTCGTCCCCTGACTCTGGCTCTTGCACCCCTTGTCCTGTAGGGCCTGCTGCCAAGACACAACCAGAATCCTCACATGAAGGAGACTGAGCCAGGGAAGGACCCTCGAGCCAAAGGATGGTGCACTCCCAGAGCTGGCCAGGATCCCAGGGCCCAGGGGGTCCAGTCCCTCCCTGTGTGGGTGGGTGGGGACGTTGAGGCCCAGGATCTGGAAGAGGATGTGCCAGGTCCCACAGCAAGACAGTGGCGGTGCCTTATCCTGGCCTCCCTCAGCAGCTGGTCTTCTACCCCAGCAAAGAAGGTTCTTAGGTACTTCAAGTTCTCAGGCGAAGCTCATGCCATCCCTGCAGAGTCTGAGAGTCACCAGCACAGAGGCCGGCTCACTTCCAGTGCACACGCCCCATAGGCAACCATCCAGCCCCACCACACACATAACCTCAGGGCAACTGCTCCCATGCCGATGCTGCCACCCCAGGCACACAGCCCTACATCTCCAGATGGAACCCCCAGGACTGCCAAGGAGGCTGCCCATGAGTCTGTCTGAGCAGAAGGGCCACAGCCCTGCCTCCTTCACTTTCCCCGCCCCACAGGGCTATCGAGAAGCCATGAGAAGCCATCTCCTCTTCCAGGGCGAACACAGGCAAAGGACTCGAGACAGAGAGGGCCAGTGCGCAGGCACAGGGAGAGAGAGGGGAGGCACGAAGAGGTGTTTCATCCAGAGAACGTCACCTACCGCTCACACATAAAGATGCCCAAGGCAGGCGGCAGGGCCACATGCAAAGAGTGAGCCCATTTGAGGATCATGAAAATAAAACAGGCATAGAGACAAATCAAGAGAACTATATGGACAGTGATCCTCTCTGGAAGGTTGGGGAGATGGTGTAGTGGCTGAGAGTAGAAATAAGCATCATTTCAATTTGTGGGGAATAAAAAGAAAGTTCACAACAGAGAGAATGTGAGAAGAGGGGAAAGGAGGTGGCCTTACATTTCATTTTGAACCTCTTTGGCATTTGAATTGTTAACCTTATAAACAATGACTGTGTGTTTTTTTGGTTTTTTTTTTTCTTTTCCTTTTTTAAACAGAGTCTCACTGTGTCACCCAGGCTGGAGTGCAGTGGTGCCATCTCGGCTCACTGCAACCTCCGCCTCCCAGGTTCAAGCAATTCTCCTGCCTCAGCCTCCCAAGTAGCTGGGATGACAGGTGTGTGCCACCACACCTGGCTAATTTTTGTATTTTTAGTAGAGACGGGGTTTCACCATGTTGGCCATGCTGGTCTCAAACTCCTGACTTCAAGTGATCCACCCGCTTCGACCTCTTGAAGTGCTGGGATTACAGGAATGAGCCACTGCGCCTGGTCATTTTTTTTCTTTCTTTTTTTCTTTCTTTCTTTTTTTTTTTTTTTTAAGACAGAGTCTCACTCTGTGGCCCCGGCTGGAGTGCAATAGCACAATCACAGCTCACTGCAACCTTGACTTCCTGGGCTCAAGCAATCCCCCTACCTCAGCCTCCCGAGTAGCTGGGACTACAGGTGCATACCACCATGACTAGCTGATTTTTGTATTTTTTGTGTAGAGATAGGGTTTTGCCATGTTTCCCAGGCTGGTCTCAAACTCCTGGGCTCAAGCGATCCTCCTGCCTCAGCCTCCCAACGTGTTAGGACTACAAGCATGAGCCACCACACCCAGCTTTTTTTTTTTTTTTTCCCATATCAACAGAGGTTATCTTGGAAGAGAGACAGCAGACAATTTCTGTGTGTCTTTGTGACCTTTAAATTCAAAACAAAAAAATAAGTTACTCTTTTAAAAGTGCTCACTCTAAAAAATAAACGCGTAGTCTAGAGGCGGCAAGGCCTGTGTGTGAAGACTGGCTCTTCCTCGGCTAAGCTGGGTGACGTTGGGCAAGTTACTTACCTTCTTGAAGCTGCGTTCTCCTCATTCTTAAAATAAAAATGGTAATAACAGGACTGCCTCATTGAGCTTGTGTGAAGAGTAACAGACAATTGCAGCCAAGTCCTCAGAAGGCGCCTGGCACATAGTAAGGGCTTGATATGAGGTAAGTATTATCAGGACATGATTCCTGTAATCTTCACATCTTTTTACTTTGACATTCAAAAAGCCAATACAGATAATTGAAAAGACAAGAAAAGTGACATCAGCAGGCTCCTTAGCCCAAAATTCACCCCCTCCTTCTCTCGACCCTGAGCTCCACTTAAGAAGGGCGGGTGGGGGACACACCTCTTATATTTAGGAATATTCATGCTGGGCGCAGTGGCTCACACCTGTAATCCCAGCACTTTGAGAGGCTGAGGTGGGTGGATCACCTGAAGTCAGGAGTTGGAGACCAGCATGGCCAGCATGGCGAAACCCTGTCTCTACTAAAAACAGAAAAAAAATTAGCCAGGCGTGATGGCAGGCACCTGTAATCGCAGATACTCGGGAAGCTGAGGCAGGAGAATTGCTGAACCCAGGAGGTGGAGGTTGCAGTGAGCTGAGATTGCACCACTGCAATCCAGCCTGGGTGACAGCTCAAGACTGTGTCTCAAAAAGAAAATAGAAAATTCCCTCCGACTTAATTTTGTCCCCACCCTGTGACCAACTGCCACACCATCACTAGCAGGCTTGTGATCCATGGCGGCAAGGACAGCAGCTGGAAGTTTCCATTTGCCAGCCAGGGCAAAGGTTACACTATTTCTGGCCTGTTGGCCAAGCCACAGGAAGGACAGACGGGGCCCTGGAGGGTTGGGAATTTCTGCAGCGCCTCTGTGGGGTGCATCTCAGGTTTTAACTGCTGGACAGAGCCTAGGGAGGGGGTGTCACTAAGGCCGCCAGGTCGCCGCACTGTGCTTGGGACCCACCCTGGCCCCACATCTTCAATCCTGAAGAACCTACCGCATAATGGAGCTTTGTGGGGGCCCACCAGGATGTGAACGTGGAAGCTAGTTGCTGGTGCCAGCATCCCAGAGATCTTCAGCAGATCTGCTGACCCCAGGACTCAGCAACCACAACTCAGCACCCCATAATCAAAGCTCAAGAACAGAGCCACCACCCAACTCGAGGCTGTGGGTTTCTGACTGCCGCCTTCCAATTTAACTATGGATGGCTCAAGACAGAGCAAAGAGCGGGTCCTCGGGTTTCTTTAACTGTTCTCTCACCAGACCTGCTTTCTAGCAGATTTGAACAGATAGAAGAAACTTTTGGTTCAGTTTTCAGATGAA
This sequence comes from Macaca fascicularis, assembly GCF_037993035.2. NCBI lineage: Eukaryota > Metazoa > Chordata > Mammalia > Primates > Cercopithecidae > Macaca > Macaca fascicularis. The sequence continues at coordinate 53,898,352 of NC_088394.1, forward strand.
TCACATGAGAAGAGACAAGAAACACCTCGAAACACAAGACTGTCCCTGAAGCAACATCAACCCCTGCATCCATGTTCAGATCAGGGGCTGGGAAAACAAGCTACCCGGGCCAGGACATCCGTTTGCAGCAGGGAGGATATGTCCCCTTGAATGGTATGTGTTTTCCACACTCCATCCTGCCCACCATTTGTACATGTTCCTTCAAGGCTCTGTGAAAATGTAGCTTCGAGAAAGGGCAGAATCAGTGTGTGTCGATGGTCAGGAGAATGTGGGGGAATGGTGGGCCCTCTAGTGCAATGGTTTTCTTAGGGGGTGAGCCTTGGCAGCACCCCCAGATGACTCTGGTGTCAATCCTCTGCCACTGCCTTCTTGGCCCCTGCCTGGTTTGCCTTCATCCCTTCATGATTATTTGATCACTCTCTGGGGCCTCTGCTAGACTCTCTTGTCTCTTTCTGCACTGCACCTCTGACCCTAGCACAGACTGGCACATTCTAAATAATCTGTTGAATGAATGCATCAATTAAAAATGGGCAGAGCTTGTACTGCCCTGAAAATACTCAAAGCTATTGCTGCATGAACACAGCACAGATATTTGTTTAAGGAGCTCACTGCAATCAGAAACAATACAGAGGATCTGTTATAAATAACTTATGGTAAGTCCTGAAGTAGACCATTATGCAGCAGTGTAAAAGAAAGAGGTAGGGCTGGGCGTGATGGCTCACACCTGTAATCCCAGCACTTTGGGAAGCCAAGGCAGAGCCCACAAGTTCAGGACCAGCCTGGGCAACATGATGAAACCTCCATCTCTACAAAAATTACAAAAATTAGCTGGGCGTGGTGGCACATGCCTATAGTCCCAGCTACTCAGGAGGCTGAGGTGAGATGACATGGCTGGAGGTTGCAGTGAGATTGTACCACTGCATTCCAGCCTGGGCAACAGAACCAGACCTTGCTCCAAAAAAAAAAAAAAAAAAAAAAAAAAAAAGGTAGTTCTCTATGTGTTGATGAGCATGAAGAGATTACAAGGAGTTACTTGAGGGAAAGAGCTAGTCACAGAATAACATGTAAAATAAATAATAAAAATCATATAAATATGCACTGGGCACTGTGGGTCATGCCTGTAATCCCAGAACTTTGGGAGGCCCAGGTGGGCAGATCACTTGAGGTCAGGAGTTCGAGACCAGCCTGGCCAACACGGTGAAACCCCATCTCTACTAAAAATACAAAAATTAGCCAGGTGTAGTGGCGCATGCCTGTAGTCCCAGCTACTCAGGAGGCTGAGGCATGAGAATCACTTGAACCTGAGAGGTGAAGGTTGCAGTGGGCTGAGATCATGCCACTGCACTCCAACCTGGGCAATAGAGTGAGACTCTGTCTCAAAAAAAAAAAAAAATCATATAAATATGGCTGGGTGGCTCACACCTGTAATCCCAGCACTTTGGGAAGCTGAGGTGGGCAGATGACTTGAGGTTAGGAGTTCATGACCAGTCTGGCCAACATAATGAAACCCTGTCTCTACTAAAAATACAAACATTAGCTGGGCATGGTGGCGCACGCCTGTAATTCCAGCTATTCGCAAGGCTGAGACAGGAGAATCACTTGAATCCGAGAGGCGGAGGGTGCAGTGAGCTGAGATCACGCCATTGCACTCCAGAGCGAGACTCCGTCTCAAAAAAAAAAAAAAAAAAAGAGTTCAAGACCAGCCTGGCCAACATGGTGAAATGGTGAAACCTTATCTCTACTAAAAATACAAAAATTAGCCAGGTGTGGTGGTGCACACCTGTAATCCCAGCTACTCAGGAGGCTGAGGTAGGAGAATCCCTTGAACCTGGGAGGCGGATGGTGCAGTCAAGACCACGCCACTGCACGCCACTGCACTCCAGCCTGGGCAACAGAGTGAATGAGACTCCATCTCAAAAATAAAAATCATATAAATATAATTAAGTGGTTCGATATAGGAAAGATAAATAAATAAACCCCAAATACTTAATAGTGGATTTCTCAAAGATAGAGGACTATGAGAGGCAGTTTCTGGGTAATTGTATCTCTGCCCTGTTACAAGGCTAGTTGTGTTGAATGGTCAAATATGTGACCAGCAGCCAGTAACTTAACCTCTCTAAGCCTCCACATCCTCCTCTATAAAGCTCAGATCAAATACTGTATCCTGAGACTGTTATGAATATCATGAGGACTGATATGAGATCTTTAATGCCTGGCACAAAGTCCGTGTTTGATAAATAGTAGCTCTTATTACTATTATCATTATGTATTATTTCTATAGCCAAATATACCTATATATGTAAAGTTTGTTTTTTTTTTTTTTGAGACAAGGTCCCACTCCGTCACCCAGGCTGGAGTGCAGTGATGCAATCACAGCTCACTGCAGCCTCAACCTCCTGGGCTCAAGCAATCCTCCCACTCCAGCCTCCTGAGTAGCTGGGACTATAGGAACCACCATGCCCAGCTAATTTTTTATTTTTCTTTTTATAGAGATGGGGTCTCACTATATTGTCCAGGCTGGTCATGAACTCGTGGGCTCAAGCGATCTTCCTACCTCAGCCTCCCAAAGTGGTGAGATTACAGGCCTGAGCCACTGCACTCAGCCTTACTTTGTCTTTTTAAAGTCACTTGGTGATAACTACAAGGGAGAAGACCCCAAGTTTTAGTGAATCCCCCATCTAGCTTTGAATTCTCACTTCAAACAAGGAAATATTCCCAAGGAAATACAAGGAAATGCTCACATAACCATGTTTGAGAATAACCAGCTACCCCAAACCTGCCTGTTCTCCCAATACCTTCTCCAAGCTCTGCCCATCTCAGCTAAGGCCCCATGCTTCCCACTTTAACACCTCAGCCAGGGCATGACTGAAAAGTTCCTGTCAGCTCCTGTGAGATTTCCCCTGTCTGACTTAATGAAGCTGGCTCACAGGCAGAGGGGTCACGAGGGGCCTAGCAGAGAGGTGCGAGGTGGGTCCCTGGCTCTCCCCTGGTGCTTCCTACCCCCAGGAACCTGGCAGGAACCCAGCCACTGGAGCTCAGAGACCCAAGGCACATGCAGCCTGGAAGGCCCCAGTGCTTACCTGCAGGGTCAGGTAGAGCCCGTGGGGGCTTCCGGGGCCAGCCCAGTCCACGCTAAGGGCTCGGCACTGAGCTAGGGCTGGGCGAGCTGCACTTCGGGCACTGGAGTCCTCGTCACCGCAGACTGGGGTATCTTTTCCACGCCCTGTCCCGGGACAGAGAGATAGGTGAGACACTCCGACCGCTGGCCGAAGACTGCTAGCCATGGACCACTGGCCAGGGCCACAGCTGACCTCAGCTTTCACACACCCCTGGCTGGTCCAGATGAGGCCAAGAGGGGCTCACACACCCTTACATGCCTGCCCTGCACAGAGGGGAAGGCCTGGCTTGGGGCAGGGGCTACACTCCTTTCTTACCAAAAGCTGCCCCAAGATTCTCTTCTGGAGGGGGCCCAATACCCCACTGGAGGCTCCCCTATCCTCACGGTGGCTTTTGCGGCAGGCACCTGCTCAGCAGGGCAACGGAAGGAAGCCGATGCCAGCCAGCCAGCCTGCACGAAGCTTTGAGGACTTGCACAGGGGCTATGGCTTTATTACCCCAGCTGCCTCTAGGTGGCAATTTCTTCCCTGACTTCATTAAGACCAAATCCACACCAGGTGGCCCAGCCTCCGTTGCTTCCCCAAGTGTATTCAGAACCAGCTAACGTGCATCCCCTTGTGCCTCTAACACACTGCCTCCCTCACCCACGGAAGAGAGGGCGGGCTGCGGCAGCGACGCCCCAGCCACCCACCTCCACCTGCAGGGCTGAACAGGGTGGGATGGGGGCCAGCCTCATGAGTCATGAGGCACACTGCAGAGCCACTACCCTGGGGCATAACAATATCCCAAGTGCCAGCCACTGGGCCAAGTGCTTTTCAAGCCTTACACACATTTTTTTTTTCTTTTCTCTTTTTTTTTTTTTGAGACAGGGTCTCTCTCTGTTGCCCAGAGGGTGCAGTGATGCGATCTTGGCTCACTGCAACCTCTGCCTCCCAGGTTCAAGCGATTCTTACATCTCAGCCTCCCGAGTAGCTGGGACTACAGGCGTGCACCACCAACCCAACTAATTTTTGTACTTTTAGTAGATATGGAGTTTCACCATGTTGGCCAGGCTGGTCTTGAACTCCTAACCTCAAGTGATCTGCCCGCCTTGGCTTCCCAAAGTGCTGGGATTACAGGCGTGAGCCACAGTGCCCAGCCTTTACACACCTTCTTGATCCTCAGTTTGCTTGTCAATAAAATGAGGACAACTTCACAGCCCTGTGGTGAGGATCAAATGGATGAGATACACGTGGTGCCCATGTAGTGCCAGGCACACAGAAAGGGCCCACAGTACAGGCCAATAGGACTACAGCTGCCATCAGCTCCTCACAACTCCCCAGGGAGGTGGGGGGCATTCTCCCAACCTGACAGGCAAAGAACCAGAAGCCCTGAAGGGTTAACAATGTGCCCAGGGTCACAGGAGCCAGGATTCAAATCTCATGTGCTAACCAATCCTCTGCCAGCCGACTCTCAGGGTGGCAATATGGGGGTTGGTTGGGGGGCTCAGAGGGGCCTGGGGCAGCTGAGCTGGCTGAGGTCCAGTGGCAGGCACGGTGCTTGCATTTCACACACAGGATTTCATCTGACCTTTGTCTTAAATTTTTTAAGTGGATAAAAGTCTGTATGGTCATATAATCTTCATAATACCCAATTTTTTCCTTCAGGTTAGAAAGCTGAGATAACACAATATTTCAAATACCTATATGCGCACGCACACACACACACACACACACACACACACAGACACACATGACTAGAAGGCACTACATAAAATGTTCAGTGACTAGCTTGTGATTTTTATTTCCTTTTTGATATTTTTCTATGTGTTTTAAGTATTCGAAGGCAAAATGTTTTTGTTTTTACCAGAAAAGCAATACTCATTCATATTACATTTGTAATCCTTACGACAACCTTATGGGGTAGAGGCCATCCTCTGCCCCTTTCAGACAACTGGGCTACCTGGCCCAAAAGCCCAGGCTTTTCCCGAGGGCCCTGGGTCATCCCCAGCCTGGCTGTGCTGCTTGGGAGCAGCCAGCCCCAGACAACCATAGAAGCAGAGAGACCTCAGCAGGCATCAGTCCAGCTGCCACTGACAGCACAAATGTGGTGGGAGAGAGGGCTGAACAGGAGTTTGCTGTGTGCCCTCTCTGGGCCTCAGTTTCCCCTTCTGTGCTCCAAGGGGCTTGGACCTGATGGCCCAGAGGGACTCTGCTAGCCCTCACAGGGTGGCAGTCTAGACCCTGTTCCTGTAAGTCACGGGGGACAGGGAGCAGACCCCTAAAGGCACCTTGCCTGGAGAGCCCTCTTTCCCCCACACTACCAGGGCAACCTGCCCACGCCTCGGGAGAGGGTCATGGGCAGCTCCCCAGCCCCGTCAATCCAGTCCCCGCCCTGAATCAGAGAAGCCGCTCACTTCTTGACTTTCGCAGCACCGGGGGACATGACCCAGAAAGGCGAGCTGGCACTGACAGCTCCCCGGGGAGACACTAGGGGCCAAGACTCTGGGACCCCTGCCCACCTGCTGTCAGGGTCTCTACAGAAACACCTGAAATGAGCACATGGCCCCCAAGCCCCACCAGGCCACGTTCCGGAGCAGCCTCAGTCCACTCCCAACGCCGTCCAGGGGCCAGCCCAGGCAGGATCAAGTGTCAGCGGCGCTTGGTGCCCGGGCAGCCACTTCACCTACCTTGTTTACCAGCCTGGGCAGAGACCGGAGTGAGCCCACACGCTTTTGGCCAAGGACGGCAGCCCGCAGAGCTCTGACCAGCTTGGCCAGAGGGAACGCAGCTGATCCCCCTGCTCTGTGCCCGCCCCGTGTTAAAGTTTAACCCGGCTTCCAGGTCTCCTCTTTCCAGACAGGGGCGCAAGGAAGGAGCACCCGGCGAGACTGACGCTCCGGCTCCACGCCCGCCCGGCTCTGGGCTGTCGGTTACCCTGTAATTACCTGACAGCTCTGACTGGGCTTAGGAACCGGTGAGAAACCTCAGTCTCATCTCTGGTATCTGGAGGAAGGAAGGGAAATAAAGAGGCATTTTAAAAATGCGGACTCACCAGTTCTCAACCTCCCCGGGCCGGTGTGTGGGAAAGGGCGGGCGGCCGGGCTGGCTGGGGCTGGGGCGGGGCGAGCCATCCCCGGCTCGGGCTCCGGGGCCCGGCCCACTCTCCACAGGCCCCGCAGCGAGGGCGTGGCTCCCAGGTTCCACGTCCTGCGAGAGGGGACCATGGCCTGGGGCTCAGCAGCCTCCTCGGGGCACCGGGCAGCCTGCGGAGAGAACAAGGGGAGATGAGCTTGAAGATCACGGACCAGCACGACTGCATCTCGGGCAGAGCCAGTCATCTGGAAGGGTCTACGCCCCACCGGTCGCTGGTTACCCAGGGCAGCAGCTCCAACTGCACTGTCCCCCAAAGACCCCAGGGCTCGCAGGATGAAATGGGGCCTGCTGCCTTTTGGGGATATCTGCTTCCGAATACGGAGGCTCCGAAGTGGGAAAGGAGCATTTCAGCTGTGCCTGAGACCCCACACCTGAACCCTTCCGCTCTGAGCCTGGCAGCGTGAGGACAAGCCAGGTCCTAGCCCCACATAGAGGAGGCACCGCAAGTCAGCAGCGTCTCGGTAAGTCTAATCCTTTTCCTCCAAGACATCTAATTTTCTAATTGCACTTAACCACGTTCTTAACCCTTAGGCTTCAGGCTCCTCTGCCTAAGGTCTGTCAGCAGAGCAGTGAATGCTCTGAATATTAACATTTCATTGAGAAGGGACTCAAAAGGGCCCTGACTGTGGTCAGTGACAAGTGAAGTCTATATACAGCAAGTTCTCATTCATGTATTCGACTAGCCTGCGCTCTGTGCCTAGCATGTGGCAGGCACCGTATGGGTGTTGAGATACAAAGATTCATTCAGTCTTCATTTAATAATGCCTACTGGGTGCCAGGCATCTGCCAGGGGTTCTTTTGGATCAGAAGAGATGACACCTGAAAGCTCCCAGTCAGAAGGGAGATAAACACTTCAAAAACCCTTAGTCTGAGCAGGCTGCTGGAGGCTGCAGGTGCGGGCCAGGCACCAGGTGGTATGGGGAATGGAGGGGGGGGGGGAGCATTGGTCAGGGATGGAAAGCTTCAGTCAGGGATAGTTCCCTCATGAACTGAACAAATGAACAGAGCTCAGATATTCCCTGCACAAGTCTCTATTGAGCACCTACTGTGTGCAAAGCAACCTTGAGGGCATTTAAGGTGATCATGCTACAATCCCAGACTCAGACAGTAATGTCATTTACAGAAGAAGCGAAGTCAGCTCGGAGAGGCAACATGGGGTTTTAAGATTGAGGTGGGGGTAACCGAAGGACTTCCTAGTGGAGCTTTCTGGGCTGTCAACTACTCTCCCCATCCCTCATTGCAGTGGCCACTTGCTGCCAAGAAGTGAAGATAGCTATTTGAAGGGTGTCCACCTCCCCTGACCCACGATGGGTCCCACAGCTCACACACATTCATGTTTGCAGCCCCATTGCACCCAGCCTGCAGCTGCACCCACACTAAGCACTCTGGGATGGCTTGTGGGGTGAACATTCTGAAATGAACACACACAAGCTTGAAATGAAGCCTGGAAGAGAGGTCAGGGCTGGACACAGACTCAGAGCTAAACAGGGCCACCGATGCCACAGGTGAGGAGGCAATCATCAAAGCTTGAGCAAGAGGAGACAGCCATGTGATAATAGGGCTCACCGGGGGTGGAAAGCTGCAGAAAGAAGATGAGAGAGGGACAGGAGCTCCAGGCAAGTATAGAGTTTTCAGAAGTGACTGAAGTGTAAGTGGGAAGGAGAGGTTGGTCAGTGCCCAGTGCATCATGCCACAGACGTGGAGGACTGGAAGCCCAGACAGGCAGAAAGCCTGAGCCTGTGGAGGGAGAAGGGCAGATGGCAAACTTGGGAAGGCTCAAAGAGTGGGGAGGGAGCTGAGGGAGGAAGAAGCCACTTCCTTCTCCTTGGGGCTGTTTGGCTAGCACGGGAAGGAGAGGATGTGGTGTCTAGAATAGGAGAGAGTTGAGCATATTGGGGAGACAGAGGGACAGGAGTGACTAAAGCATTGAGAGGCAAAAAAAAAAAAAAAGTAAAGGGTTCAGGGGTTAGGGGCCTGAGGCTCTGGTGTCTGATGTTTGCAGAGCCCAACCCTGGAAGAATGCCAGGCACCTGGCGAGGGAGCCATAGTCTCTTCCTTCCTTGACTGAGAACAGCTAGGAGGCTCCTGGGTGCAGTCTTACTGGGAAGGGGATGGGAATGTGGGCCAAAGGACAGGGCAGAGGCTGATCTAAATACATGGGCCAGCTCCACTGAGGAAACAGAGATGGACCAGTGTGGCGTGGAAGAAACCAAAGGGAGCAGCCAAATGTCCTCTTCTCCAGGCTGCTTGGCACAGAGCTGGGCACACAACCAACCCTGCAGACCAGCTGTCCAATGGGCAAAGGAAGGAGCAAGACAGGTCCATCTGCATGCTTGGCTGCTGGGAAGGTGAGACGGTGCAGGGCATTGGAGGCTGACTCCACAGTGGACAGAGAAGACTTTCAGGGAGATCAGTTCCGTCTGAGGGGCAGGGACAGGAGGAGATAGCGTTTCTGTGGTTATGAGGAAGGGAAGTGGAAGAGGCAGCCAGGAAGACACCAGGAAGAAAGAGGAAGGGTGTGTGCTAGATCCTGAAGAGGAAAAAGCAGCTGAATTTAGCAGCCTCAGGGGTGTGAAGGTCAAAAGTATCAAGGAATCTTAAGCCCAGGGTTCTGGGCCAAGAAAGCAGCACTCTCTCTCTCATTTTACATGGGCATCTGAGATGAAACCTGGTGTCCAGGGACTTCTACCAACCTAGAATTCATGGGGGAGGGCAGTGGGACTGGTTCAGAACCTGGCTCCACTGTTTACTAGATGTGTGACCTTGGGAGAATTACTTTGCCTCTCTATACCTCATTATTTCCATCTATGAAATGGGGAGAACTCCACCTTATAGGGTTGCTCTAAAGATTAGACAAGGCCAAGTGTTCAGAACAATACTGGCATATACAAAGAGCTCCAAAATTTTATTTTTCAGTGACTTCGCTCCAGTGGTGGGTGAATGCAGAGGGCCTGGCTGGGGAAGAGGGTCTCTGCCTCTCTGGGTTTAGACCAGGGCAGCAGAGCTGCAATACTCCCCCTGCCCTAGATCAGGGACATTGCAAAGATTGGGGGGACAGGCTGGACAGCTGCCCAGAGACTGCAGCCGGCAGGGCTTGGTCCCCCTGGGAGAGCAGGCAGAAGGTCAAGGAAGTTGCACAGGGAATGCCACCTCCCTGCACACCATCATTTATCCTGGGCTTTCCAGGGCAACCCAGATTTCAAACCCTCTGCTCCCCAGTGCCCCTATGAACAGCAGAACTCACCACCCTGTGCCCCTAAAGTCCAGTCACTGCAAATGCAGGGCCCCATTCTGAGGCTGCATTCCTAGCAAGTGACTCTCCCTGGTGAAGGAGACGGCTACTTTAACAAGGGCATGGGGAATACACGTCTGGGAAAGAATGGGTGCTCACCCTTTCCAGGCAGAGGAAAAGTCGGGGAAGGTGAAAGGGCCAGGGGTGGCCACAACCCGCAATCTTGAGACAGTATTGGGCTATGGAGGTGGCGGGGGCGGGGGGTGGCAGTAAATGGTACTCCAGAATTTAAACACAGCTTCCTCTTTAATATCTCCCAGGACCAGGCCCTTCACTGCACCAGCCAGAGTTCTGCTCTAACTAGCAATGCGGGGCTTAAGGGGGTGGTCCTGGGATCGCCCTCCCTGCTGAGACCTTCACAACTGCTGCGGCTGTCATGGCCCGATTCCTCACTGCCCGGAGTGCGCCGGACAAGGCCCTTCTTCCTAACCTCTGGGCTGGGGCACCCCGCCCCAGGCCCTGCCAGGGAAAAAGCGAACTCCCCAAGGGACGTGGTGGGAGGGACCCAACGGCAGCCTTCCAAGGAGCCCTGGGGGTGGGGGAGACCCCAAGAAGGGGAGGGGCGGCGCCAATTGACACGCCGATCCCGGGTAGGGTCTGCGCTCTCCTCGTTCAATGAAATCCAAACGGGGTCCCAAGGCTGCTCGGATCCCGGGAGACACGCCGCCCCCGTGCCTACTCCCAGCAAGGTCCTCGACTAGGGCTGAACGGCGCTGGAGGGGACCTCGCAGGGCTGGGTCTCCCGGGCCTTTTCCTCCCCGCGCCCCCAGCAGGTCGGGGCAGAGGGGTCCTGAGGGCAGGGCCGGCCCGGACGCGGCTCCCCGAACGGCGGGCTGGGCGGAGCCCCAGCGCCCCGCCCGCACCCAGCCCGCCCGGGCCCCCTACTCACCGGCCTGGCGGAGGCAGGATCCTGGCGTCGCCGCAGCGCCCGGGGCTCGGCCCGGCCCGGCCCGCCGGCAGGAGGCAGCTCCACGCCGCCGCCTCCTCTGCCCGCCCGCTCGCGCCCCTCCCGCACACTTTCCACAGGAAATGATTAACTCGGGCCGCGGCGCGTTCCCATGGCAACTGGCTCCGACCCCGGCGGGGGGCGGCGGCGCGCGCTCGCACTCACGCGCGCACTGGCGCGCACGCGTCAGCCCGGGCGCGCCCCCGCAGGTCTCCCGCCGGCGCTCCCACTCCCACTCCCGCTCCTTCGCGGGGCCTCCCACTTGGGCTCTCCCGCCTCCCCGCGTCCCGCACTCGCACTGGCACACGTGCTCATGCGTTCTCTGAAGGCTCTCACAAAACATGCCTGCGCATGGGCTGGCTCACACGAGGCAGCCCACACAGCCCCACACCTGGTGAGCCATGCGTACTTCTGCACAGCCTCAAACCCGAGTGCAAAACTTCCACGCGAATACTCACACATACACGTCTCATTCGGGCTGTCATACCAGTACGTGTCTTCCCATCCCAACACACACACAAGCTCTTATTCACGAGACAGTACATGTACACCCCTTACCGTGTCCTTGCACACGCTGGCGCACATGCACTCACCCTGTTTTACAGCACTCACCCTGTTTTACAGCGCACACCCCCTCACTCGCTCCACCACCTACTCGCTGGCCAGGCAGCCTCCCAGCCACAGCACTTCCTACCTCTGCACCCCCAGCCCCACCCCAGCAAATGAATATCTTCCCAGCAAGGAAGCTGCCTGGGGTCTCTTAAGGTAAAACATTCCGTCAGGTTCCAGTGAAAACACACCAATGGTGCAGCAGTTCCCAGCCTGGCTGCAGAAGGCCCTGCTCCTGGGGGGCCTGGAGCCTCAGAAGAGGCCTGGGGGAGGCCAGGGGCCTGCCAGCCTGGAGAGACAGCTGACCCGGAGGAGCCACTCTGTTCTTTGTCTCCCAAACAGAGGCAGCATTTTATTCCAGAGCCAGCAGCAATATTCTCCCTCACCCTCCACACACACACCCCACACACACCCCCGGGTGCGGAAGAGGAGAAAGCAAGTCACTCTGAAGCCAGCCTGTGCAGGCTGATGGTTCTGCAGATAATCCCAGGAGGGTGGGTACTCTGCCCCTTCCTGCTTGTCAGGGGATTGCCCAAGAAGATCAAGGAGAGGACTGGAGGGGGTCTGGCAGCTCCAGGTGGGAGCTCCCACTGCTGCCCAGGCGCTGGGCTGCCAGTCAAGAATCTCAACCAGAGACGGAGCCAAGGGCCTGGGCCTCAGTTTGTTCTGGACACCAGAGCAGGACAGTCACAGTCCCCCAGCTGGAAGCAGCCTAGTGCATGCTTTATTTGCCAACTGAGATTCCTCAGTGAAGGCCTGATAGAGGGTGAATGTCATGCTCCTGGAATCATTCCCTAGAGAGTTGGATTTCCAGCTGAACACCACACCGAAGAACCCTTCCAATGGGAGAGAAAGCCTTATTTGGGGAGTTAAGATCTCTGAATTCCCCTGCCTGCCCTCCAAACAGCAGTGATCCAGGGGACTGCAAGGGTGGATGAAGGCAAAATGTTTCTAGAATTCGGATTTAGTATCTAACTCCCTTGATTACAGTGAGTTGATGGGGGAGGGGGGAGGGCAGAAAGTTTGTCTTTAAAGTCCTGGTTCAAAACAGGAGGTTTTTTCTTACTCAGGGATTGAGTACATTGACATTGACTGTAGGTCCTTCCCACCAAAGCCAAAGCCAGATTTTTAAATTAATAATAACATTTGTTGTTCTTTTGCTTTGATTACAAAAGTAATAGATGTTCATTGTAACCATATCCCACACACTGGAGATAAATGCTGCCAACACTTAGAAATCTTTTTTTTTTTCTGCGTACATAATAGATGCCATTATTGAAGCTAACACTGTGTCAGGCACGGCACTAAGCTCTTTATAAACAAAATCCCATTTAACCCTGAACACCCTATGAACACCAGTACCGTCATATTCCCATGTTTCAGGAAAGGAAAGTGAGCCTCCGAAAGTCTGTTCGCAAATGCAGTGTGTGATAGAGCTATGAGTACAATAGGTACTCACACAGTACTATCAGATGCATATGGGTATAACAACTTATTAAGATCAAAGCACCAGCGAAGGAAAAAGAAAATTGAAGTGTAAGGAAGTTGTATTTTTGGAATTCTAGCAAAACTCTGATTTGAAATGTAAAAACTACTTGTTTCATCGTTGTTGCATTTTTGAGACAAGATCTTGATCTGTTGCCCAGGCTGGAGTGCAGTAATGCAATCATAGCTCACTATAGCCCCGAACTCCCGGGATCAAGTGATCCTCCCACCTTAGCCTCCTGAGTAGCTGGGACTACAGGCACACACCACTGTGCCTAGCTAATTTTTTTTTTTTTTTTTTTTTTTTTTTTTAGTAGAGACGGGGATGTCTCACTACGTTGCCCAGGCTGGTCTCGAACTCCTGGGCTCAAGGGATCCTTCTACCTTGGCTTTCCAAAGTCCTGGGATTACAGATGTGAAGATGTGAATTACTGTGCCTGACTCAATTTTTTTTTTTTTTTTTTTTTTTTTGAGACGGAGTCTCGCTCTGTCATTCAAGCTGGAGTGCAGTGGGATTACAGGCACAGACCACCACACCTAGCTAATATTTTATATTTTTAGTAGAGACAGGGTTTCACCATGCTGGCCAGGCTGGTCTCAAACTGCTGACCTCAAGTGATCCGCCCGCCTCGGCCTCCCAAAGTGTTGGGATTGAAGGCATGAGCCACCGTACCCGGCATGACTCAATTTTTTTAAAAAAATATTGTGTGGAGTCCGGGTCTAGCTCTGTCGCCCTGGCTGGTCTCAGAATCTTAGCCTCAAGCGATCATTCTGCTTCAGCCTCCCAAAGTGCTGGGATTATTTGCATGAGCCACCATACCATGCCCATCCCAGTTGTTGGAATTTAAGAATGTACAATGTCACCAGGAACTACATACCGACTCCAAGGTCATTTCTAACCCAGAAACTTCGCTGATGATTTACATAGGAGGCTGCCAACTTTCCTGGCCGCAGGGAAGGTGGAAATTTTGCTGAAACCTAGCCATCCCAACACTGAAGTCCTAAACCCTTGAGGGAGGACTCTTGGGTTCAGCCTCAGCCTTAACCCTTCCTGCCTACCTCTGGCAGAGGCACAGCTGTCTCAGGGAAGGCCAGACAAAAGACAGTATCCAGAACACTGTAATTCCACATCCACATCCACCCCATCCCCAGGCAGGGCCTAGCAGCGCCATCCTTGTGTTCAGACAAGATCAGGTGCGTTCACGGTGGTATGTCCATAGACTTTTTTGTTGTTGTTGTTGTGGTTTGAAACAGAGTCTCTACTCTGTCACCCAGGCTGGAGTGCAGTGGCGCAATCTCAGCTCACTGAAATCTCTGCCTCCTGGGTTCAAGGGATTCTCCTGCCTCAGCCTCCTGAGTGGCTGGGATTACAGGCATGCGCCACCACGCTCGGCTAATTTTTGTATTTTTAGTAGAGACAGGGTTTTGCCATGTTGGCCAGGCTGATCTTGAACTCCTGACCTCAGGTGATCTGCCCGCCTCAGCCTCCCAAAGTGCTCGGATTACAAGCGTGAGCCACCACACCTGGCCCGTCTTTGTGTTCAAAGGGCCCGTAACCCCTTACTGCTCAGGTATTTGTCAGAGAAGTGGCCAAGAGCCTGAGAGTTCTGCTCCCCAAAAGAAAGGAAACAAGGGGAATGAAAAGCCAGATTGTGTTTAATCTGATTCTCATAGCAACCCAGAGTAAAGCACAGATAAAATTTACATGATTTTCCCATTTTAAATGATTTAACCTGAGATCAAGTCTTCTCCGAGCCTTTGCAAATGTCCTCGCTGCCTGGAAAGCCCCTCTCCTTCACCCCATTCTCATCTGCCTCCACTAACCCTTCCCTGGTCAATTCCATACCTGCTTGTCCCTCCTTCAAGCTTAGAGGTCACCTTCCTTGACCCTACCAGGCACCAGCAGGTGGGCTCAACCCACCCCCTGCAGCATCCCTGACCCTGGATCATGATGGCATTCCTGTCTATACCATCTGCTCCTTCAGGACAGGACCCTTTCCTGACTTGATCACAGGGAAAGCCTCAGCTGACCCCAGCTCAGGGCCTGGTATCACAGACGTGCTCATTGAATAAATCCATAGATCCTGTAGAATTCAGAAGGGAAGAACAGGTGCATGAAATGTACCCAAACAGACTTTCTTCCCATGTAAAGTAATGATAATTCCTACCAAAAGGAAGTAAGAGAAGGCTCCTTAGCAATTATTTCCATGTGGTCAGGAAGGAGTGCCCTGCAGCTGTGAAAAGTGTGTCCTCTCATGCTTCTGGGTAACAGGACATTTATTGAAGTTGGAGAAACTCATTCTGGAGTGAGCCGCATATTAAGTAATCCTGACCCAATTAGCTGCTTTTTTGAATCCGCATCTTCCAATCTTCCAATACCTCTGAAATCATTCATCATGAGCATCTCAGAAAGAACTGCGGAGGAAGGCCGGGCGCGGTGGCTCAAGCCTGTAATCCCAGCACTTTGGGAGGCCGAGACGGGCGGATCACGAGGTCAGGAGATCGAGACCATCCTGGCTAACACGGTGAAACCCCGTCTCTACTAAAAAATACAAAAAACTAGCCGGGCGCGGTGGCGGGCGCCTGTAGTCCCAACTACTCGGGAGGCTGAGGCAGGAGAATGGCGTGAACCCGGGAGGCGGAGCTTGCAGTGAGCTGAGATCCGGCCACTGCACTCCAGCCTGGGCGGCAGAGTGAGACTCCGTCTCAAAAAAAAAAAAAAAAAAAAAGAACTGCGGAGGAGGCTGGATGCCGTGGCTCATGCCTGTAATCCCAGCACTTTGGGAGGCTGAGGCGGGCGATCACCTGAGGTCAGGAGTTAGAGACCAGCCTGGCCAACATGGCGAAAACCCATCTCTATTAAAAACACAAAAATTACCCGGACGTGCTGGCCGGTGCCTGTAATCCCAGCTACTCAAGAGGCTGAGGCAGGAGAATTGCTTGAACCCAGGAGGTGGAGGTTGCAGTGAGCAAAGATCATGCCACTGCACCCAGCCTGGGCAACAGAGCAAGACTATCAAAAATACACACACACACACACACACACACACACACACACACACACCCTGTGGAGGAGCTCGTGGAGGCGAAGAGCATGGCCCTGCACCCAGCGCCACAAGCATGAATTTGGTTTCCAGCTTTGCATGTCACCAACTGCAGGTCTTGGGCACGCGACTCAACCTGAGCACCTCAGGGGGTCTGGCACAAGGCTTACAGCTGCAAGCTCTCAGGAAGCCAGGCTCCTCAGTGGGCATGGAGAGGTGGTGGTCTTGGATGACCCTTGACTGGACTGTAAATTCCTCTCATCCTTGTCTACTCTAGACCCAGCTCAGCAGGCAGTAGGTGTTCAAGTGATACTTAAACAAATGGTACTTTTCTCACTCTTTTATCTCCCTCTCGCCTTCCTGCTCCCTGTGTTCCCTTCCTTTCTAGAAACTGTATTAACAGGGGAAAACAGTTCTCCCGTTTTCAGAGAACAAAGGCAATCTTTCCCCCAAGAAAATCACCTTGCAGGCCAGGCACAATGGCTCATGAGACAGGAGGATTGCTTGAGGCCAGGAGTTCTAGACTAGCCTGAACAATATAGAGACCCTGTCTCTACAAAACAACTAGCCAGCCGCGGTGGCACCGGCCTGTGGTCCCAGCTACTCGGGAGGCTGAGGTGGGAGGATGGCTTGGGCCCAGGAGTTTGAGGCTGCAGTGAGCTATGATCATGTCACTGTACTCCAGCCTGGGCAACAGAGCAAGATCCTGTCTCAAAACAAGAAAGAAAAGAAAGAGAGAAAGAGAGAGGGAGGGAGGGGGAAAAAAAAACCTTCTAAGGGGACTAGAAAATAAAAAGAAAACCACCTTGCTTTAAAATATTCAAATGGTGGCTGCCTTTCTGCATTGGCCAAAATGACTGAACTCGACAGTGCTCCCCTAACTCTCAGTTTACGGGAACCTAAAACCTCTTTATGACTCAAGGAAGAATTTGGCGGAGATTCCCTCCCTCCTAGCACTCCAAGGCTAAAAGCAAACCAAGGCTTTGTGGGTTTTTTTCCCCTTTATCATTTCCTGTAGTCTAAAAAAAATGAGAGGAATGCAAACATTGAGGAGATAATGGACGTAAGCACCAGGTAATAAAAAGATTTAGCAATAACCGCCCTGAGAGTAGCACGGGCCAAATAAGCCCCGCCCCAGGCCCGCCTCCCAGCCCGAGGATCCTGTCACCATCCTCCAGAAGCCTCCGGGCTCCTCCTCACTAAGTGGTCTGCCGCTTTCCTCCTTGCTCCTAAATTGTTCTAGCTCCGGGTTCTAAGCCAGCACATGCGTTATTAACATCCTTCCCATTTTTCCCCACTTCCTCATTCACTTCTCCCCACCTGCTGCAAATTCTAGGTGGCAGTTTTTGGTTTTGAACTTAAATTTTTTTTTCTGGACAAATCTAATGAAATCAAGAGAGAGAGGGAAAACACAAAAACCACCCTTCACTTATTGTCATTGGTCCAGATTTTTCCTTCCAGTATCTGACCATGAGCTCATGTCATTTCTGTGTTAAGGAGATGACAGTATAGAGGAGTGGCTAAAGGTGGTTCTGGGGCCAGGTAGACCTGGGTTTGAGCTCAGTCACTGGCTCAGTCACTTCCTCTGTGCCTCAGTTTCCCCCTGTGAAAATGAGAGTAGGGGTAGTGTCTAACCCATTGAGTTATGGTGAGATGTAAATTAGAGCAAGCACATAGCACCCTCAGCCCAGCATCTGGCACACAATTGGCGTTTCTGCAAACACAAGCTGCAGTCATAGTGGGAGGCAAAGACTGGATAGAATTTTTTACTCTGCCTTTTCTTACTTTGAATCATGTAAGTGCTGGGCATGGTAGCTCACGCCTGTGGCCCAGCTTCTTGGAAGGCAGAGGTGGGAGGATCACTTAAGCCCAGGAGTTTGAGGTCAGCCTGGGCAACATAGCAAGACCCCCATCTCTAAAGTTTTTTAAAATTATTATAATAAGCATTTTCCATGTCACTTTTTCCTCCTAAGGCCTGCATTTTTCTGAAGTACAGACATCATCGGATAAGGCCAAGATCACATTCAGAATGGAGGTTCCGGTGTCTGGGGCACACCTAGTACTCAATAAAAATGGCTGAGAAGTATTTTATTTATTCACTTATTTAGATTTGGGGTCTCGCTCTCTCACCTAGGCTGGAGTGAGGTGGCATGATCAGAGCTCACTGCAGCCTTAAACTCCTGAGCTGAAGCGATCCTCCCACCTCAGCCTCCCGTGTACTGGAACGACAGCTGTGAGCCACTGCACCCAGCAAAAAACTATTTTAAATGGCTGCATAATATTCCACTGAAAGCCTGTGCCCTGACTGAGCTGGCCATTCCATAGGATCTGATATTTGAGTAGCTCCCATTTTTGTCACTTTTATAAACAGCATTGCTGTCACCATTGCCACCCACACAGCCCGTTCATTCCCTGGTATGGGGTGGGAAGGGAGAAGAGAGGTTGTCAATTTCATAAAAAATCTTTCTGAATAAAGAGTCTGAGCATTTTTTTTTTCGCTTTCTAAACATGTTGCCAGATTGCCCCTCAGAAGGCCTGTACCAAATTTACACTGTTGGCAGCATTTTTTGACGAGAACTACTCTTCACGCTAATTTACAGTTTTTCTCTCGGATCTGGAATTCTCGCCCTGGCTGGTTCTCCTGGGAGGCATGAGGCATGTATAAAGATATCTGAGCGATGGCTGTCACCAGAGGGGCGTATCTGGTTCTTCTGCCAGGTGCTCAGGCTGGGAGTGTTTCTGTCTGCTGGGCCAGGCCAGGTGGGGCTGAGAGCACTGTCTCAGTGCTCCCAATCCCTGCCTGCTCTTAAGCCACCAGAGATCTTCCGAGGTGGGTCCTAGAATGCCTCGGTACCCTGCGGTTCAACACTCTGGCCCGTCCTAGACAGATGAGTCTCATCAGGTGCCACCACCGTGATTCCTGCTCTCACATCCTGGCACTTCATTGGGGCTCCTTTGCAATAAGTCAATCAGCTACTACTGGAGAAAAAAAATTTTTTTCTCCTGGGTAGGGAGATGGGGACAGGGGCCATAAGGGAAGCCACATGCTCCTGGAAAGCCATAGCCACAGCCGCTGATCACGTGCTGAACTCTTAGCACCACTGCTGCTGCTGCCTTTAGACTGTAGCATTGCTTTGCTGAGGTTCTGTGACGCGCAGCCTTTCCCCTAGCTCTGGTCCTCCTCCTCCGGGGGTGGCCCTTGTTTGCAAACAGCAACAGGAAGTTTTGACGCTGCTGATTAACCAGACTCCCACAGCTCTCTGTGCTGAGTCATCGCCACTAGTGTCAACCTCTCACCTGCCCCGCCGACACCACCAGCTTCCAGGTGACCGAAAGGAAGCAGCAAGCATCCTGTGGTTCCAGTGGCTTCCATCTGCCACCTTCTAGGGGAGGGGAGGGACAAACTTCCATCCACCCCAGACAACCAGAATGTGCAGGGCCCTGAATGCCAGGATGGGAATTTAATCTAATTAAACTTCAGCAAGGGGCTGAGGGACAGCTTCATGCCAGGCACCGGGAAAAACTCTTTACACACAGGATTGCCTTTGCTTTCATTCAATCCCCGCAACATGTGTGGTAGGTGTTATTATTCCCATTGTACAGATGGAGAGACTGAGGCCAGCGGGAGGCCCATGGATGTGTAGGGGCTGCTATGGGAAGGCAGCTTGGAGTGCCGGAGATGGTGGGTACTGCCAGCAGGAGCTGTGTCCTCTACGCACGATGTGACCTTGGTCAGATTTCCTCCCTGTTCTGGGTCTCATGCCCCTCCCTGGGTACATGAAGACTGGTGACCTTCTCAGGGCTACAGCCACGAGGAAGTGAGTGGGCCAGCTGGATGGCCCACTCTGGGATTCTGCTTACAGAAAGCCTGATCCAAGGGCAGGACTATCCCACCTCAGCCACCTGGGACTGGCTTCACTGTTCACAGTTGCATCACCAAGGAACTCCATGGAAAGAAAATAATTGAGTGGTTGCCAGGTCCTGGGAGGTGGGAGGGAGAATGGGGAGTGACTATGAATGGGGCTTCTTTGGGGCATGATAAAATGTCCTAAAGTTAGATTATGGTGACAGTTGTACAACTCTGTGAATATACTAAAAACAATTGGATTGTACACTTTAAACAGGTGAATGTTGTGGTATGATAATTATATCTCAATAAAGCCGTTTAAGAGAGAAAGGAGGAAGGAGGGAAGGAGGACAGGAGAGAGAGAGACCTACTCAGAGGTCAGGCCAAGCACGATGGCTCACGCCTGTAATCCCAGCAGTTTGGGAGGCAGAGCAGGGAGGATCACTTGAGGTCAGGAGTTTGAGACCAGCCTGGGCAACATGGCAAGACTCCATTTCTACAAAAACATTTAAAAATTAGCTGGGCATGGTGGTGCATACCTATGGTCCCAGCTACTTAGAAGACTGAGGTGTGGGGCCAAGAGGAGTGACTCACGCCTGTAATCCCACCACTTTGGGGGGCTGAGACAGATGGATCATTTAAGGTCAGGAGTTCAAGACCAGCCTGGCCAACATGGTGAAACCCTGTCTCTACTAAAAATGCAAAAATTAGCCAGGCATGATGGCACATGCTTGTAAACCCAGCTACTTAGGAGGCTGTGGAGAATCAGTTGAACCTGGGAGGTATAGGTTGCAGTGAGCCGAGATTGTGATTGTGCCACTGTGCTCTAGCCTGGGTGACAGTGAGACTCCGTCTCAAAAAAAAAAAGATTGAGGCCAGAGAATCACTTGAGCCCAGGAGTTCAAGGCTGTAGTGAGCTATGATCACACCACTGCAGTGCAGCCTAGGTGACGGAGCGAGACCCCATCTCTTAAAAAAAAAAAAAAAAAAAAGTCAGGCCAGAGCTGCCTTTGAGATTTGCCTTCTGGAATAGGGCCCTCAGCATCCAGGCCCTCTCCAATCATCCCCTTCTAAGCAGCCTCCCTCCAGAGCCCAGGAAAGGTGTGTGTGAAGACACCCAGTGGCAGGCGGTGGCCCCAGCTGCTGACCGAAGGTGATGGGGCCCTGGCCTCTGGTGCTTGCTCTCCTCAGAGAGGAAAGAACCATGAATGAAAGGGCAGGTGTGTGTGGACCTGGAGGAATGCGGGGAGGGTGGCAAGAAAACTGCTGGAGGCGGAGCGGGAGAGACCCTGTGAGTCAGGGTGAGGTGAGGTGTTGCTCAGACAGGAAGTGCCTGGAAACAAAGCCTGGACTGGAAACACCGAAACACCAGGCTGGCCAGGGCGCTCTCAGTTGCCTAGAAACATCTTAACACTCCAGAAAGTGTAAGTAAGGAACACCTGCTGCTCCGTGAGGGGCCCCCACCAACTGGTCCGGCCATGTCTGCTTGGCAATAGGGGGCACAGGCAGATGCCGCTGCCCAAGAGGTAACCGCAGCCTAGACCTAATGCTGAGCCAGGGGCACAGGTGCAAGGGATCCATCATGAGGTTAGCTAAACTGGCCAATAAGAGGCTGGAGCTCATTCCACTTGTACTGTTTGGGCAACTTACTGTTGAAAAAGGAGAACCTGGCCGGGCGCAGTGGCTCACACCTGTAGTCCCAACATTTTGGGAGACTGAAGCTAGTGGAGCACCTGAGGTCAGGAGTTTGAGACCAGCCTGCTCAACATGGTGAACCCCCATCTCTACTAAAAATACAAAAATTAGTCAGGCGTAGTTGTGCACACCTGTGATCCTAGCTACTCGGGAGGCTGAGGCAGGAGAATCGCTTGAACCCGGGAGGAGGAGGTTGCAGTGAGCCAAGATTGTACCACTCCACTCCAGCCTGGACAACAAAGCAAGGCCTTGTCTCAAAATAAAAAAAAAAATAAATTAAAAAAAAAAAGGAAAAGGAGAACTCAGAGGATCTTGGAGGCACAGTGTCCCTGTCTAAATCTCCAGATAACCCAGAAAGCACACGCTGCCCCCACACCACTCCACCCCCTCCACGCCTCCCTGTCCTATGCTCTTCACACCCACCTCCTGGGGCAAATGGCACCGGATGCTCCTGTCTTAAGTGAACAAATGGAGACTCTAACCACCTTCTGAGAATCCCAGCCCTGGGGTCAAACCTGCATGCCTGCTGAGTACCTGCATGACAATAATTAGGATTTCCTATGCTCTGAAGCAAACCTCCCACCTGGCATCCTGCATGTGTCCAGCAACTCCCTGCACCTGGGCACTAATCACGCAGGTGGGCTTGGCATCCTCACAGCCTCTGTAGCACATGCCTTCAGGGGGAAGAGACCCGGGGACTCAGGAGACTCGAGGCATCTCCAGAGTCACAGCCTGAAGACGGAACCCCATGCTCTCCTGGACATAAAAGCCACACAGTCCCTGGCAGACAGGTAGGCAGCGGTGAAGGGATTTACCCTGGCACTGGGTTGGAGCTGTGCAGTCACCCCTGCTTATTCTTCCTGTACATCCCGCTACTGTCCCCCTGCTATAGATTTGACTGGGGCAGGCTGGCTGCAGAGTCCAGGTCTTGAACCACTGTACCACACTGCCTCTCAAGGGCACAGTCAGTGGGGTCCTTGTCACTGTGGGCCATTCCTCAGCATGCACTCAGAGCTCTTCACCATCTGCCTGCAGCCGCCCTGCCTGGCCTTTTCTCCCACTGACCCCCCAAGGCACCCTCTTTCTGGTCCTTGAGTTTTCCATATGCTCTGCCCCCACCCCCACCCCCACATCTCCACCTGCAGCTGTTTACCTGTGAGGCTCAATGAAAGGACCACCTCCTCCGTGGGGACTCCTGATACCTAGTCAGAAGTCCCCTAGGACCACCTCCCCTTCCCTTAGCTCACCTAGCACTGGATTCACAACTGTGAGGGACTGTCAGTCTCCTACATTAGATTGGAGGTCCCTGAATCAGACTCCCATGCTGTGTGACTTAGGGTAAGGCCCTTAACCTCTCTGAGCCTCAGTTTCCTCATTAACAGGTAATATTTATTGAGCACGTACTATGTGCTAGGTACTATATGCTACTATCCCGTTTAATCCTTACAGCACATATGAGGCGGGTACTGTAATTATCCCATGTTACAGATGAAGAAACTGTCACTGTCATTAGGACTACCACCATTATTGTCATTCTTTTTTTTTTTTTTTTTTTTGAGACAGATGCTCTGTCACCCAGGCTGGAGTGCAGTGGTGCGATCTCAGCTCACTGTAACCTCTGCCTCCCAGATTCAAGCAGTTCTTCTGCCTCAGCCTCCCAAGTAGCTGGGACTACAGGCATGCACCAACACACCCAAGTGTTTGTATTTTAGTAGAGATGGGGTTTCACCATGTTGCCCAGGCTGGTCTTGAACTCCTGAGCTCAAGCAATCCACCCACCTCGGCCTCCCAAAATGCTAGGATTACAGGTGTGAGCCACCATGCCTGGCCTATTATTGCCCTTCTTTTATCCACTACAAAACCTAGCACACAGCAGATACTCAAACTCAGCAAAATTCAAGTATGGCTAGAACTGGAACCAGCCTTGGATAGGAAGGAGTTTCAGAAACAAAGTTCTGCACATGCTCTAGAACCCGCAGGCCTGGCCCTGTCCTGGCTGGGGTGATACCATCTTTGGAGGCTGACGCTGGCAGTCTGTTGTGGCTGGGGACTTGGAGTGGCCTCCTTTCACTTCTCACAGCAGCCCTGCCTCTATCCACAGAAACAAACTCTGCCCAAACCAGTCCTGCAATGCACAGAGCCTGGTGGCAAACAAGCCACCTGGATAAATGGTGCCAAAGGCTGTGGGGGTCCTGGGAGGCTGACTGGAGGCAGAATTGTGCTCATTTGTAACCAGAGTAGCTCTGGGTTACTTCTGTTAGCTCAAGGTCACAGGTACATCTCTGTGCTTCAAGATCCACACCGCACCCCCCCACCGCTACGTGTTTTCTAGGATCTGCTCCAAGCATTTTCCAAAGCCGCAGGGGCTGCTTACAAGACTCTCTGCCCATCACCCCCAACCTGGCTGAGCTGGGACCACATCGACGCCTGGCCTGACTCTCCTACCAGGATGCCCTCCAAGACCAACACTGATGCCTGAGTCCCCTCACCAGGGAGACTGGGGGTGCCCCTACGCGGCTGCTGCACCTGATGTTGGAAACGGAGGCTCCAAAAACATAAGTGAAGTGGGTATTCCTGCTAAACACTCCACTCAGGGCCTGGGGGAAGGGGAGCAAATGTCTGTCTGCCCCCCGCCAACTCCACCCAGCCATGGCTTGTCCCATGGCCAAGTTGCCTGGGTCCGTGGGATCACCAAGTTCTTCTGAGTCACTACACATACCCCCAAACACCCCCAGACTCCTTTCCTGCCACTCCCCCCCTCTCAGGCACACATGCAGTGCTTGGCGCCGGGGTTAAGTCTGTGCCCTGCGGCGAGTGCTGCCCGGAGACCCCAGTGTCCATTCGAGGATGAACTTGGCTGGGTCATCCCTGCTACAAACAGGCTTTTACATTCTTGAACTTCACCTGGGGTGAGGGTTTTCAGAAGTCCTGCCCCTTTTCCTCCTGAGGCCTCCTTGGTCCTGATGTTAATGAGTGGCCATCCACGTACCCACAGGAAGGGATGTGGTCAAATCCTCTTACCAGCGGCTCTGAACCATTTGACCTGCTACCTGAGATGCTGGGGAGAGGAAAGGGGAGGGTGCTGTCACTTCTAAAAGTTCATCAAGTTCTCACAACATCCCCATTCACAGGTGAGAAAACCGAGGCCTGAAAAGTGTCAACCCAAAAGACACTCCTTGCCCCAAGCCCAGAAGGCTGAGGAAGTAGGGAAGTGCGGTGGGATCTGTCTTCCCGTGTGTCTTCAGGATCCCGGGGCCTGCCCCTCCTGGCTTCCTCTTGAGAAAGGCCTCAGAAGACCCACCTTTGGTCGCAGGACAGAAGCTGGGCCGAGAGGCAAGGGTTTTGGCCTCCACAGGGGAAACTCTGGGCTCAGAACTGCCGAAGTGACTCACGGGCCCTGCTGGGAAGCAGCTGACGTTCCTTGTCTGTGCCTCACAAAACCACAATGGGCTGCGAGTGACAGCCAGCTGCTCTGAGTGGCGGAGGAATGTTGTTGCCAGACAGGTTCCTGAGGCATCTGCTGAGCTGTGCTCCAGAAACCAGCCCTGGGCAGCTGCCACACCAAGCAGCCTCCACCCCTCCCCACAATCAGGACTCGTAGAGGGCACCCCCACCAACCTCAACAGAACGCTCCCGTCAGGGATCCGTGGAAGTCAGCCACTGCCACCAGGACAGCCACCCATTCCGGGCAGGAGCTCATGGGAAACCATGACCAGGGAACCCATCCCTCCCCACCCCCAGCAAGACTTGAGGCCAGGGAGGTTAGAGGGGTCTCCCTATGACCAAATCTGTGGCCGTCACAACCGACCTTGAACCATAATACTAAGAATGAGAACGATAATAATCACAGCTAACCCCTCGCACTCACTACATGCCGGGCACCATGGCATGGAGCGCTTTTTCTGGATTATCACATGCATTCATTTCCTGGGGCTGCCGTAGCAAACTGCCACAAACTGCATGACTTAAAACAACAGAAACGTATTCTCTTGGCCGGGCGCGGTGGCTCATGCCTGTAATCCCAGCACTTTGGGAGGCCGAGGCGGGCAGATCACCTGAGGTCAGGAGTTGGAGAGCAGCCTGGCCAACATGGCGAAACCCTGTCTCTACTAAAAATATAAAAATTAGCCAGGTGTGGGGGTAGGAGCCTGTAGCCCCAGCTACTCAGCAGGCTGAGGCAGGAGAATTGCTCGAACCCAGGAGGTAGTGATTGCAATAAACTGAGATCGCACCATTGCACTCCAGCCTGGGTGACAGAGAGAGACTCTGTCTCAAAAAATAAAAAATAAAATAAAAATAAAAAAGAAGAAAGAAAAGTAAAAGAAAAAGGACTGTATTCTTTTACAGCTCTAGAGGCCAGAAATCCAAACTCAAGGTGTTGGCGGGGCCACACTCCTCCTGAAGGCCTAGGAGAGAATCCTTCTTTTCCTTTTCCAGCTTCTGCTGGAGGCGGGTGGTCTTCAGTGCACCTCGGCTTATGGGCATGTCACAGCAGTCTTTTTCCATCTGCACATGGTGTTTTCTCTGTGTATCTATGTCTCTGTGTCCAAATCTCCCTCTTCTTAGAAGTACACCAGTCATATTGGACTTAAGGCCTACGCTAATCCAGTATGACCTCTGCAAAGGCCCTAGTTCCAAATAAGGTCATATTCCCAGGGTTCCAGGTGGATATAAATTTTGGGGAACACTATTCAACTCAATATACCACATGTAATCTTCTTAATAAGACTGATATTGCTTTTATCTTCATCTTACAGATAAGAGGCTCAGAGAGGTTAAGCAACTTGCCAGAAATCACCCAGCCTCTGATTCTAGAACTCATACTACATCATCATCACCATCTCCTCACAGAAGCTCAGCACTTCATCACTTACAAAGCTTCTCCTGGCCATTGTCGCTTTCTCTCTTTTTCTTTCTTTCTTTCCTTCTTTCCTTCTTTCTTCCTTTCTTTTCTTTCTTCCTTTCTTCCTTTCTTCCTTTCTTCCTTTCCTTTCTTCCTTTTCTTTCTCTTTCTTTCTTTCTTTCTTTCTTTCTTTCTTTCTTTCTTTCTTGTCTTTCTGTCTTTCTCTCTCTCTTTCTTTTTTTCTCTTTCTTTCTTTCTTTTTCTTCCTTCCTTCCTTCCCTTCTTATTTGTCTGTTTTCTTTTTTATGTTTTGAGATGGAGTCTCACTCTTTTTGCCTAGGTTGGAGTGCAGTGGCGTGATCTCTGCTCACTGCACCCTCCACCTCTATTTTTAGTAGAGATTGAATTTCACCATGTTGGCCAGGCTGGTCTCGAACTCCTGACCCCAAGTGGTCTGCCTGCCTCAGCTTCCCAAAGCGCTGGGATTATAGGCATGAGCCCCCATGCCTGGTCTACTGTTGCATTTTCTTCTTGCCAACACAATCTTGAGGGGCTTGGGAAACAGTTGATAAGGAAACAGTGGGCTCCATTAATTAACGTGGCCATGGTCATACAGCTAATGAGAGGAAGGTCTTTTTGATTTTCTTTTGAGACAGGGTCTCGCTCTGTCACCCAGGCTGGAGTACAATGGCACAATCACAGCTCACTGCAGTGTTGACCTCCCAGGCTCAAGTGATCCTCCCACCTCAGCCTCTCCAATAGCTGGGATTACAGGCGTGTGCTACCAAGCCCAGCTAATTTACCTTTTTGTAGAGACTGGATCTCACTATGTTGCCCAGTCTGGTCTCAAACTCCTGGGCTCAAGGGATCCTCCTGCCTTGGCCTCCCAAAGTGCTGGGATTATAGCTTCTGCTGGAGGCGGGCGATCTTCAGTGCACCACCAGCCCGGCTGAGTGGCAGGTCTTTTGACCCCAGATCCAGCATACTGTACTATGTAGGCTCCAAATGGAGACCTCGTGGGAACATTCCAAGGCTTTGTAAACCCCTCGAGGCTATTTGCCCAGAGTGATCAATGCCATTGCTGTATTTATTGATAACACCCACTTCAGCTATACCTGCCAAGCTCATAAAATGTATTGTAAGCCTGCTGCTTAAATTTACCTCCTCAAATATCAGCTCCTCATCCCCTGTCTGTTCTCTGCCAACAACAAGACCAGCTATTTGAGCAGTAACAATGTGGAGAAAATCCAAGAATCCAGGGGGCCCTCACAGCTCACAGCTGAGCCACGGAGTCTGGGGAGACAGTAGCAGGTGTGGCGGGTGCCGTTCCTCCAGTTGCTCCCAGCCAAGAAGGGGCGAGGTACAGGCACAGCCCCACTGTTAGCTGCCCCTCCACACATAGCTCCAGGACGGTCCAGCGTCTTCTCATTGAATGCTCACAAGGATCCCACAAAATCCGTACTATTGGCTGGGCAGGGTGGCTCACACATGTAATCCCAGCACTTTGGGAGGCCGAGATAGGAGGATCACTTGAGCCTAGGAGCTCAAGACCAGCCTGGGCAGCACAGGGAGACCCTGTCTCTACAAAAAATTAAAATATTAGCCAGGCACGATAGCATGTGCCTGTAGTGCTAGCTACTTGGGAGGCTGAGGAAAGAGGATGGCTTGAGCCTAGGAGCGGGGCACATGACTTGGCGCAAGCAGGAGGATTGGACTCCGAGATGCCTCCTGTTTGGACACCAGCACACGGCAGTCAGAGAAGTCTTAACATATAAAGGAGAGATTGTCACCTTCAAACTTTATTTCTTTTTTTTTTTAATTTTATTTATTTATTTATTTATTGAGATGGAGTCTCGCTCTGTCACCCAGGCTAGAGTGCAATGGCACGATCTCCGCTCACTGCAACCTCCGCCTCCCGGGTTCAAGCCATTCTCCTGCCTCAGCCTCCTGAGTAGCTGGGATTACAGGTTCCCGCCACCGCACCTGGCAAATTTTTGTATTTTTTGTAGAGACGGGGTTTCATCATGTTTCACCTCAAGGTCAGGCTGGTCTTGAACTCCTGACCTCGTGATCTGCCTACCTCAGCCTCCCAAAGTGTTGGGATTACAGGTGTGAGCCACCGCACCCGGCCCTTTTATTTATTTATTTATTTATTTATTTATTTATTTATTGAGATGGAGTTTCGCTCTTGTTGCCCAGGCTGAAGTGCAATGGCACGATCTCAGCTCACTCCAACCTCTGCCTCCTGGGTTCAAGTGATATTCCTGCCTCAGTCTCCTGAGTAGCTGGGATTATAGGCACCCAATACCACGCCCAGCTCATTTTTTGTATTTTTAGTAGAGATGGTGTTTCACTATGTTGGTGAGGCTGGTCTTGAACTCCTGATCTCAGGTGATCCACCCACCTTGGCCTCCCAAAGTGGCTGGGATTACAGGCATGAGCCACTATGCCCAGCCTTTTCTTTTTTTTTTTTTGGAAACAGAGTCTCACTCTTGCCCAGCTGGAGTGCAGTGGTGGGATCTCAGCTCACAGCAATCTGTGCCTCTCAGGTTCAGGTTCAAGTGATTCTCACGCCTCAGCCTAGCTGGAATCACAAGTGTGCACTATCATGCCCGGTTCATTTTTGTATTTTTAGTAGAGATGGGGTTTCATGATGTTGACCAGGCTGGTCTTGAATTCCTGACCTCAAGTGATTTGCCTGCCAAAGTTCTGGGATTACAGGCATGAGCCATTGCACCCAGCTACCTTCTGACTTTAAAATGTGGCACTAGGCCTTTGCACTCACTGTTTCCTCTGCCTGGGGTGCCATTCCTTGAACTCCATGCAGCTCAGCTGTCAGCTTTTCAGAATGACTTTTTTATTTTTTGAGAGACAAGATCTAACTTTGTCACCCTAGGCTACAGTGCAATGCAGTGGTGTGATCATAGCTCACTGCAGCCTCGAATCCCTGGGCTCAAGCAATCCCCCATCTCAGCCTCCTGAGTAGCTGGGGCTGTAGGTGCGTGCCATAACACTCAGCTAATTTTTTTATTCTTTGTAGAGATGGGGCCTCGCTATGTTGCCCAGGCTCGTCTTGAACTCCTGAACTCAAGTGATCCTCCCAGCTCAGCCTCCCAAGTGCTGGCATTACAGGTGTGAACTGCTATGCCCAGCCCACAGTGATCTTAGAGTTGATAGTTCCCAGTTATTCTCTACCTTAACCTCCTGGTTTATTTCCTTCGTTGCATTTAGCAAAACCTACAATTACCCTGTTTATTTATCATTTGCTTCTTAATCGTCTTTCTCTCATGAAGACAAGAGGTAAGGACTTTGTCTTGTTTCCTGCTGACTCTAGCGCTTAGCACAGTGCTTCCACGTAGGTCCTCCGTGGATATTTGTTGAATGAATAAATGAATGAATTCAATAGAGAATACAGGTAAGGTGCAGTGCCTCATGCCTATTATCCCAGCACTATGGGAGGCTGAGGTGGGAGTATCACTTGAGCCCAGGAGTTTGAGACCAGCCTGGACAACATAGCAAGACTCTGCATCTACCAAAAAAAAAAAAATGTTTATTTAAAAAATTAGCCAGGTGTGGTAGCACACACCTATAGTCCCAGCTACTCAGGAGGCTGAGGCAGGAGGATCACTTGAACCAGAAGTTCGAGGCTGCAGTGAGCGAAGATTACACCATTGCACTCCAGCCTGAGTGACACAGCAAGCCTCTGTATTTTAAAAAAAAAAAAAAAAGGAGGAGGACCACGGGGTCACAGATAAATAACCCAAAGCCTGGGAAAAGACTGGGCTGGCCATTGGGTATGACAAGGAGAGTGGCCTGGGAGATTGAGACCAGGTAGAAGCTGGGGAAACATTGGGAGAGCGAAGACAGGTGGCTGGGCCTCAGGCCAAGAGGACTTCCTGGAGTAGAATGACCAGACTTTGTAAAGGGATGTTCTGTCTCTGGCTGTAGCTTTGTGCAGGGACAGGAAGCAAGAAAGGAAACCAGGTAAAACTCTCTGCTGCTTTAGCTACAGTTACCACCACGGAGACCAGAATAGGGAAGAGTTTCTTAGTCCATCTTCTGCCCCAACCTATAACAAGGACTTGAATTAGGAGGCAGTGATTTCAAGACTCAAAGGTGAACTTTCATCCTACAATCCTCTGTGCCCATTTGCTGGCAATCTTTCCTAAGTGCTGAAGACTAATGCCCCCCCACCACACACACACACACTGTTTCTTGTAGGCCTGGGGAAAGTATAAAGGTCAACCTTCTTATCTCTACTGGTACATGGTCGGGGAGGGGTGCTATTATAGGTAAGAGATAGCTGAGGACCATGACAACACTTTGCTGACCTCAGAATTCCAGAAGTTAAAAAAAAAATAATCTGTGTGGGCATGGTGGCTCATGCCTGTAGTACCGGCACTTTGGGAGGCTGAGGTGGGAGGATGGCTTGAGCCCAGGAGTTCGAGGCTGCAGTGAGTCTTGTTCCCACTACTGCACTCCAGACTACATGACAGAGTGAGACCCGTCTCTACCAAAAATAAAGATTAGCCTGGCATGGTGGTATATGCCTGTAGTCCCAGCTATTCCGGAGGCTGAGGTGAGAGGATCACTTGAGCCTGGGAGGTCAAGGCTGCCGTGAGCTGTGGTGGAGACACTGCACTCAGCCTGGGTGACAGAGTGAGACCCTGTCTCAAAAATAAAAAAAACAAAAAATACCAAAAACTACAAGTAAAACAAGAAAATTCCCCAAAGCACAATGGCCACATCGTTAAGAAAATGGGCTCTGGAATTAAACTTGGAGCCACCTCTCAGGGCTGAGCACCCTCAGGCAAGCCTCTTAACCTCTCTGAGCCCATTTCCTTCTGTGCAAAAGTAATCAAGTCACTTGTCCCTCAAAGGGTTGTTGAAGAGATGAATGAGATCATGTACAGGAAGATCCTGGAACACAGTAGGTGCTCAATACATGGGAGCACTTGTTAGGGGCCAGTTCTGTGCCAAGCCCTACCGGAGTATCTTTCATTCTACAAAATAACTGGCCTGTCCTCTTTTAAAATGCCAATGTGGCTGGGCGCAGTGACACACCTGTGATCCTAACACTTTGGGAGGTTGAGGTGGGCGGATCACTTGAGGAGTTCGAGACCAGCCTGCCCAACATGGTGAAACCCTGTCTCTACTAAAAATACAAAAAGTAGCCGGGTGTGGCGGCGGGCACCTGTAATCCCAGCTACTCAGGAGGCTGAGGCAGGAGAAAGGCTTGAATCCAGGAGGTGGAGGTTGCTGTGAGCCGAGATCGTGCCATTGCACTCCAGCCTGGGCAACAGAGTGAGATTCCGTCTCAAAAAATAAATAAAATAAAATAATAAATAAAACGCCAGTGTCATGAAATACAAGAAAAACTCAGAGACTGTTCCAGATTGAAGGCAACACAGAGCTTGGATTTCCTTTTGCCATGAAAGACATTCTTGGAGCAATTGACAAAATCCCAATACAGCCTGTAGATTATTAGGTAGCAGTGTTGTTTCAATGTTAATTTCCTGATTGTGATCATTGTATATTGGTTATGTAAACCAAAAATTAATTCTAAGGCCCCCCAACCATCTGAATAAACCCCTCCTCTTGGCCAAGGGCATTTCAGCATTAACTTGAAAAACTAGTTCAGACTATGATGGAAGAGGGTTCGGACAAGCCTCATTATGCTTTCCTCCCTTTTGGAATTCAGGAAAAGTCGACCAGCATTAACATCAACACAGAGCTTAAGTCTGATAAGAAACATTTACAATCTATTCTTCATCTGCATGACAAAGCCATGGTCTCTACAACCCCTTATCATAACCCAGACATTTCTTCCTATTGATAATAACTCTTTCAACCAATTACCAAGCAGAAAATTTTTAAATCAGCCTATGACCTGGAAGCCCCTGCTTTGAGTTGCACCACTCTTCCAAATGGAACCAATGTAAATCTTGTATGTATGGATTGATACATCATGTCTCCCTAAAATGTATACAAGCAAGCTGTACCCTGACCACCTTGGGCACTTGTCCTCAGGACCTCCTGAGGGTGTGTCGCAGGCGTGTCCTTAACCTTGGCAAAATAAACTTTCTAAATCGATTGAGACCTGTCTCAGATACTTTGGGTTCACAGTTGTAAAAGAGAATTTCTTGTTTTTAGGAAATATACAGCGAAGTATTCAAGGCTTAAGAGGCATTATGTATGTATCGAACTCTTAAATAATTTCAGAAACAGAGTCTCGCTCTGTTGCCCAGGCTGGAGTGCAGTGACGCGATCTCAGCTCACTGCAACCTCCGCCCCCCGGGTTCAAGTGATTCTCCTTCCTCAGCCTCCTGAGTAGCTGGGGTTACAGGTATGCACCACCACGCCCAGCTACTTTTTTTTTTTTTTTTTTTTTTGTATTATTAATAGAGACGGGGTTTCACCATGTTGGCCAGGCTGGCCTCAAACTCCTGACCTCAAATGATCTGCCCTCTTGGGTCTTGCAAAGTGCTAGGATTACAGGTGTGAGCCACCACCCCCAGCCTAAACAGTTAATACTTGAGGAATCTATAGAAAAATTGCGAGAATAAAGTCTGCAATTATGAAAGAAAGAAAAGCATGGTTCCTGCCCTTGTGGAGTCCTGGCAGGGAGAGCACATCCTGCTGGTGGCAGGCTTCCAGGGAGGGTGATCAACCATCCAGCTTTGCCTGGGATTGTCCTGGTCTTGGCACTGAAAGTCCTGCATGCTGGAAAACTCCCAGAATGGTTGGTCAGCCTAATTCCAGGCAAGCTTTGTAGATGGAGATCATGGCTGCATATGAACCTCTGTTGGTCCAGTGAGGCTCCCTGCCCTGGGGGAGCCACTGAGGCTGCACCACCAGCTAGAGGCAGGCTTGTAGTGAGTAGGCTGAGGGTAGATCAGACATCTCAGCCCACCCAACAAGAGATGGGCCAGGAGCTTTCTGGCAAAATGAGATGTTCACAGCAGAGAACAAGATTCCAAGTAGGGCCAGGTGTGGTGGCTCACACCTGTAATCCCAGCACTCTGGGAGGCCAAGGCAGGCGGATCACTTCAGGTCAGGAGTTCATAACCAGCCTGGGAAACATAATGAAACCCTGTCCCTACAAAAAATACAAAAATTAGCCAGGCATGGTGGTGCATGCCTGTAGTTCAAGCTACTTGGGAGACTGAGGTGGGAAGATTGCCTGAGCACAGGAGGCGGAGGTTGCAGTGAACCAAGATGGCGCAACTGCACTCTACCCTGGGTAACAGAGCAAGACCCTGTCTCAAAGAAAAGCAAAAACAAAAACAGAAAAACAAAAGATTCTATGTGGCCCTTTGCCTGAAATCACTACTGAGGCCCTGTAGGTGCAATGAACAAGGTGGGGAGGCCAGCCCTGAGCCCCCCGGTCCCTTTTTCTACACATTTTTTGTAGAGATGGGGTCTCGCTCTATTCCCAGGTTGGTCTCAATCTCCTGGCCGCAAGTGATCCTCCCATCCATCCCAAAGTGCTGGGATGACCCATGTGAGCCAGCACCATTGGCACCTCTCGACCAGGCCCTCTCTCATCAAATAGTTAACCTGCCTCCCAAGCCTACTCAGCTATCACTGCGGCCAGAACCAATGAGATGGATGGATGGATGGATATCAACAAGGCACTTAACGACCAAGGAATGTGGCCTACAGCACAACTCACCCCAGCCCAGCCCTCCTAGCAGGTAGATTGCCCAGCCCTTGGGCAATCCCAGGCCGCTCTGCAACACAGATGACCTCCTGAGGGACTTGCCTCCTGTTACCTGCTGAGGGGCGAGTCCCACATTTAAGAGAGGTGGAGGAGAGACACCACCATCAGTCCTCATGAGTCACTGGCCAGGCTCCTTCTCTTTGTCCCTCCTCAACAAATGCCAAGCATCTGTGCTAAACCAAGACTCTGGCTTCTCCCCAGCCCCGAAGGGAAAATGGGGTTTGCACGTGGGCTTTCAGCTCCATTCATGAAAGCATAGGTATGTGTGATTATAACAAGGATATGAGCTTGCATGCAGCAGGCTGTTAAACACCATGCCAGGAGGACGCCACTCCATTTAACCCCTGAGGCCACTGTGGGGCCAGCTGTGAGTCAGGCTTTGACCTCAGCCGCCTTCCTAATTTAGAGTGGCAGCTGCCCACCCAAATTAGCTGCCCCACGTTCAGCCTCAGCTCTGCCGTTCAAATGCCTCTATCTGCTTAGGTTCTTTGGAGAACAACCCTGAGGTTATTTTCTTTTGTTTTTTTGTTTTTTGTTTGTTTTGTTTTGTTTTGAGACAGGGTCTCACTCTGTGACCCAGGCTGGAGTGCAGTGACACGATCTTGGCTCACTGCAGCCTTGACCTCCCAGTCTCAAACACTCCTTCCACCTTGCAGCCTCCTGAGTAGCTGGGGACTACAGGTGCGCACCACCATGACAGGCTAATTTTTTTCATTTTTTGTAGAGACAGAGTTTTGCCATGTTGCTCAGGCTAGTCTCAAACTCCTGGACTCAAGCTATCTACCCACCTTGGCCTCCCGAAGTGCTGGGATTACAGGCATTAGCCCCTGCACCTGGCTTGTTTTCTCATTTAATATGTTCAAACAGTACAAACTATGGTGAAAAGTAAGTCTCCCTCTCACCTTTAACCTCCATCCTCTGCGCCCCTCCTCTGAGGGAATCACTGCCACCAGTAGCTGGAGGGTCCTTCCCCAGAATAGTCCCCACATACAAGCCCACACCCCAAAATGCCTGCTTCCCCCACCATGGGAGCCCAGAGCACAGTTCACATGCTATCCTGTGCTTTGCTTTTCACACTTCACCCTGTTGGAAAGCTCTCCACATCATGCATACACACTTGTCCTTCTATGGTTGTGCTTTTTTCAAAGAGTGGACCCAACTGATTGAACCAGTTCTCTCTCCAGAAACAAACAAAACAAAGCAAAACAAAAAACTATGTGATGATTTTGCATTCAGTTTCTAGAGGGAGGTTTATAGATGCCACATTAAGAAGTCTTGGTAGAGAGGTAATTAACAGGTAATTGAGTTATTTCAAGTCTTTTGCGACCACCATGCTTCCAAGAATGTCCTTGTACCTAGATCTTTTATCTCATTTACAGGTGGTAGTGGCTATTCCTAGAAGTGGAACTGCTAGAGTTTTTAAATGTTTAAATTTAAATTTAAACATTAAAAAATATTGGGTTAGGAACCACTGCTCTTTTGAAAATTTCATGCAAAATACCAGTTCTCTCTTGAGAAACAAACAAAACAAAACAAACTACGTGATGATTTTGCCTTCAGTTTCTAGAGGGAGGCTCGTAGATGCCACATTAAGAAGACTTGGTAGCGAGGAAGAGAACAGGTGCAGGAAAATTGTATCCAACCATCACTTCCCTGTGTGCGTGAGTGTTTTGATTTGGTCATCATAGAGGAAGCTGCCAGTTTGTTCTGCTGATGGTGACAGATACACACAGTAGAGTTCAGTTCTGATTCCAAAAGTCAGATTCCTGATCATATTCTGCCACTAGAGTACATACCTCTCACTGTGGTCATACTCTGGACCTCGGACTCCCAGAATGTGGCTGCTGAGCAGAAGTGCGTCTGACGCTGCTCCACACAGTGCTGCGCTGGGACACTGGGGCCTGCTGCAGACCCTCCCTGCAGCTGCTGCCTTGGGACTGTGAAACCAGAGCCTGCTAGGAAGGCTCTGCAGCTCACACGCTCAGTTAGGCTTTAATATTTTATGCCAGCTGCCAATAAGGACTCAGGTGACAAGAGTCACTTCAGGAAAGTAGCGTGCAGAAAGCATGGACCCCATTGTCTCTCATTCAGGGTCCACATCAGACTAAAGTGATCCCACAAGAGAAAAGCTAAAAGGAAGCAGAGCCGTGAACAGCCTGTGGCTGGTGGGAGCCTGGCATCAGCGAGCTCAGGGTCTCACTTCAGTGACTTGGCAGCCAGTAGCTTCCCTTGGGCCATGGCCACAGGCCACATCTCAGTGTCTGGTTGGCTCTGTGTCCAAGGCCACTGCCCGCTGTGAAGACATGGTGAGGACTGAGGCCAGACAGCTGAGGGCCCTGGCTGACCTTCCGCTGGCCCACTCACCTGAACGAGGTTCACCCAGGGCAGTTTCCACAAATCTGGAGCAGAGCCAGAGAGCCGGCCCATGCCTGGCACAGAGGAGACGCTCAACACCTGTCATCGCTTCCCTTCTCCTCCCTGTCCCTCAGAGTTCCTGGAGCTTCCGATCTCCCAAGCCTCATGCTGCCCATGCGACACGTCACGACCATTTTCAACACCACAGCCTCCCTGTCCCATGGCTGTTTTCTGAGGTCTAGAAGTCACCGCCTTGGGCTTAAGCAACCACGAGGCCATGGATGGTCAGAAACTTCCCTGGGCTGCACTCCACAAACCCTCCAGCGGGCACAGCACGTGTCTCTCACACTTTGGAGAGAAAGAAACTGAGAACTCCAATTTCTGGAACCCCATGCCAGTTCTAGAAGGTTCCATCCTAAAGACGAAAGCTGATTTATCAGCTGTGGCGTGTCCCAAGAAGAAAAAAACACCTCACCTTGTACTGAGCACTAACTACACACCAGGTGCCAATTGAAGCCTCTGAGGCGTATTCACTTACTTATTTTTCCCAACAACCGCTTGAGGGAAGTTCTACTGTACTCTCTTTTCAGCTGAAGAAACTGAGGCACAGAAAGGTGAAGTGCTTCCCCAAAGTCATGCCACCAGTAAGGAGCAGGCTGGGATTTGTAACCCGGGCAGCCTGCCGCGTGGTCCCTGGCCCTCTTGGGGGCTCTTCCCTGAGCAGCCTCCAGAGGAGAGAATGGAAGAAGCCCCTCTGCGCTCCTCCTGCTCCTCTGCTTCCTCCTCACGAGGGAGCCGCTGCCTGTGTAAGTGCTTTACCTGCATCATCTAATGTCACCTTTGCAACTGCCCTGTGAGATACGAAGCGTGCTTAGGTCCCTTTCTCAGGGGAGGATGCCAACGTGAGGCCACCTGCCCGCTAAGGCAATGGTAGACGGGGACTCGGCCCAAGGTTGCGCCGCCGTTGAAACCCAGGCCCTCCCTGGGTGCTGCACGTGGAGTCCCATGTGCAGATGTGGCCAGAGGAAATGCTGTGAGTGGCAGAAAGGCCAAGAAGCCAACGTGGGTGGCAGGAGGGAGAGAGGGAGGCTGTGGCAAAGTCTTGTTTACATCTTGCCAAGGAGAGCTACTTGTCATCATCTACCTGAGGGTGGCACCTCAGAAGACAGCCTGGGTGGGGCCCGGTGGCACTGGGCCAGGGTCCCAGCCTGGGTTCTTGTCCCAGCTCTACCCTGATGGATCCCGTCTCTGGTGGACCTGGGCAGAGGACAGGCCCTGAGGACCCTTCTGGCCCTAATGCTTTATGATGCTGGAGCAGGAAGCAGGGCTGACAGCAGAAACCTTGGCCCCTAGTGGCCTTTTAGTTAAGTGCCTGAGGAACAGCCCACTCCCCACAGGAGGCACTAAGCCCCTCTCCACTACAAGCCCAGCCCCCTCCACATACAAGCCCCTCACGCCCCAGGAGAGGGCAGTGTTAATAGCATTACTGATTGAGCCCTAACTAGATACTAAAAGTCACAAAGCTGCCTCTCTGCTAGTCACTTGCTATGGATTAAAACAGATGCTGTTGCTATACCCATTTTACAGATGAGAAAACTGAGGCCCAAAAAGTCAGCTCACTCAAGGTCACCACAGACCCAAACACTAGGCCAACTTCCCCAGAAGGTACAATAGGCACAGTGATTAGAGACCATAATACTTTTAAGGACCCATAAAAATGTTTTAATTTCACTTAAAATCAGAAGGGGAAAAATGAACTTTTAGGATAAAGATAATGATTTCATATATAAAATTAACATTTTCACCTTTATACCAATATAGCAGGAAAATCTAGTTTTTTTTATTTTGTTTTTTAAAATTAAGAATAACCTTTGTTTTTTGTTTGTTTGTTTTGTTTTTTGAGACAGGGTCTCACTCTGTTGCCCCGGCTGGAGTGCAGTGGCACAATCAGGGCTCACTGCAGCCTCGACCTCCTGGGCTCAAGCAATCCTCCCACCTCACCCCTCGAGTAGGTGAAACCACAGGCATGTGCCACCATATCTGGCTAATTTTTTAAAAATTTAGTAGAGATGAGGTCTTGCTATGTTGCCCAGGCTGGTCTTGAACTTCTGGGCTCAAGTGATCCTTCTGTCTCAGCCTCCCAAAGTGCTGGGATTACAGGTGTGAGCCACCATGCCTGGCCAAAAATCTATTTTTTAAATGTTCTTTTTAGTGGCAAAACGAACTTACCAAGGCAAAGGTACCTAGGGCTCAGGAAAGTCACCATGCAGCCCTGAATAGGCAGACCTTGAACTCCGATCTGTTTCCCTCCCAGGGTCATGTCCATCAAAGAATCCTCCAGCCTCTTCCCCAGTATCAAAGCAACCACTCAAGGGAATCTCACAGAGCTGCAGAGTTGACGTCTGTCCTTGGAAGGGTCATGGCCAGACAGCAACTCAGCCACGGGTATTTGCCCAGCTGGCCACAATCCTTGTGGGCAAGTGTCCCAGGCTCAATTTTTGGCCTTCCAAGAAGCCATTGGAGCAGAGGAGCTACATTTCTGGGGCCAAGTCATTCATAAGAGAAGAGGAATAAAGCAAGCTGGGAAACATGCTTCCCCTGAGCTGGGAGAAGCAAGAAAAGATGACCAAGATCTTCCAAAAAACATTCCATCTTTTCTTCTTGACCTGAAAGAAAACAATTGACAGCCTCCACCAGGGAATTCTGTCCTCGAAAGTCCAGGTATAGCCCAGGAAGACAGAGAGCACTGGCTTTGGTGACAGGCAGATCTGGGTTTGGGTCCCTACTCCGCCATTTAATTTGCTGTGTGACCTTGAAAAAGTGACTTTACCTCTGTTTTCCTTTCTTTTTTCTTTTCTTTTCTTTTTTTTTTTTTTTTTTTTGAGATGGAGTCTTGCTCTATTGCCCAGGCTGGAGTGCAATGGTGCAATCTCGGCTCTCTGCAACCTCCCCGTCCCGGGTTCCAGCAATTCTCCTGCCTCAGCCTCCAGAGTAGCTGAGATTACAGGCACCCCCTACCACACCTGGCTAATTTTTTGTATTTAGTAGATTACAGGCACCCCCCACCACGCCTGGCTAGTTTTTTGTATTTAGTGGCCAGGCTGGTCTCGAACTCCGGACCTCATGATCCGCCTGCCTCAGCCTCCCAAAGTGCTGAGATTACAGGCGTGAACCACCACATCTGGCAAAAATATGGAACGCTTCACGAATTTGCATGTTGTCCTTGCGCAGGGGCCATGCTAATCTTCTCTGTATTGTTCCAATGTTAGTATATGTACTGCCAAAGCGAGCACTGTTTTCCTTTCTGTAAACTGGGAATAATAGCAACACCCTTCCCCCAAAGGATGGTAGTGAGAATTGGCTGAAATAAAATGCTTTTTTCTATAGTAAAGCAGTTGCAAGGAGTAAAAGCCAGAAGAATAATTATTCATCGGTTTGAGAAACAAAATCGTTGATGCCAGCATTCCCAGGGCCTTGAGTAATTATGCCATGGGCTTGCCTGAAACGTTGATAGAGAAACCACCAAAGCCACAGTAACTGAGGCCACACTATGAGGTCAGCCTCTTTTTCCCCCCAGGTCTTTGAGGTGACAGTTTAGACAGGAGGTAGGAATCTTGCTAATGAAAGGAGAGCCTCACCTTCAATTAAGGCGTCACCAGAGTGGGAAATTCATCAGCCCTGGTGATGGTGACTTACGCCACACTTGAGCCTTGCAAGTCCAGGATGACACAACCCAAGGCAGAAACCATGAAATTAGAACAAAGGTCTAAGTAGTAAGCAGATCTGGGAGTTCCATCCAGGTGAGCAGGGCTGTTGCTCAGCTGGTGAGCCTGCCCCGCCATGGAGACTCAGCGCTAGAGTGAGAACCACATCTGCTCACACCAGGGGCCCGAACCTTGCTAACCCCACAGAGGGGGTTCTCACAGCC
The DNA here is from genome assembly GCF_037993035.2 of Macaca fascicularis. Taxonomy (NCBI): domain Eukaryota; kingdom Metazoa; phylum Chordata; class Mammalia; order Primates; family Cercopithecidae; genus Macaca; species Macaca fascicularis. The sequence continues at coordinate 53,938,370 of NC_088394.1, forward strand.
AAAAGCTCTTGTGACTCTTCCAATAATAGCAATTCCCGCCCAGCCCCTTCTCTCCAAGAGCAGGGCTTCTCAAACCACATTGTGCACATGAATCAGCTGGGATGTTATTAGAATGCATCTTAAGGCCACGGCTCATGCCTGTAATCCCAACATTTTAGGAGGCTGAGGCGGGAGGATCACTTGAGGCTAGGAGTTTGAGACCAGCCTGGGCGATGTGGGCACAAGACCCCGGTCTCTATACAGAAATATTGGTTTTTAATTAGCAAGGCATGGTGGTGTGTGCCTGTAGTCCCAGCTACTCAGGAGGCTGAACCAGGAGGATCGCTTGAACCCAGGAGGTCCAGGCTACTGTGAGCCATGATCATACCACTGCTTGGCAACAGGAAAAAAAGAAAAGAAAGAAATACAGCTTAAGCTTTAGTGGGTCTTGAGATTCCACATGTCTGACAAGCCCTCCATGGATACAGCTGGTGAACAACGAGGGCCTTGACTTTCCTTGGGCCCCACAGACACCTTGGGTTGCCCTTCACCAGGTAGACCTGGGAACCCTGATCAGTTTGTACTCCAAGATTTAGGATTCAAGCAACCAACAGCACAACTATAAACTGGATCCCTCATGATTTCTTTGGAGGTTGAGGGGAAAGGGTAGGATACAAAATGAATTAAACAGAAACATTTGTGGCAGGATAACTTATTGTAAGGTGATTTTTTTTTTTTTTTTTTTTTTTTTTTTTTGAGACGGAGTCTTGTTCTGTCACCCGGGCTGGAGTGCAGTGGCGCAATCTTGGCTCACTGCAACATCCGCCTCCTGGGTACAAGCCATTCTCCTGCCTCAGCCTCCCAAGTAGCTGGGACTACAGGCATGCACCATCACGCCCATCTAATTTTTGTATTTTTAGTAGAGACGGGTTTCACCATGTTGTCCAGGTTGGTCTCAAACTCCTGACCTCCGGTGATCCTCCCACCTTAGCTGCCCTGAGTGCTGGGATTACAGGCATGAGCCACTGCGCCAGGCCTTTTTTTTTTTTTGACAAAGTCTCACCCAGGATAGAATGCATTGGCACAATCTTGGCTCACTGCAATCTCTACCTCCCAGGTTCAAGTGATTCTCATGCCTCAGCCTCCCAAGTAGCTGGAATGCGCCATCATATCCGGCTAATTTTTGTATTTTTAGTAAGGACAAGGTTTCACTATGTTGGCCAGGCTGGTCTACAACTTCTAACCTCAGGTGATCTGCCCACCTTGGCTTCCCAAAGTGCTAGGATTACAGGTGTGAACCACCGTGCCTGGTCGCAAGGTGAATTTTTTTTTCTCCCAGCATACTGCCCTTTCCCCAACACACACACACCCTTTTCAGGTAGCAAGACCCTTTGATGTCTTCTTGCCACAGAGATTTTTAAATTTCAACTAATTTCAGAAGTCAGGCGCGTTTCTTTAAAAACAGAGGGCTCCGGAGGGCTCCATCCTCTCCTATCACTCCTACTCCTCACTCCCAGTTTCAGACATCCCTACTGATATTTAGGTAAAGGTATTTTAAAAGAGAGATGTTTGCAGGATCATGTTGGATTGGCTCTTCCTTTCTTTTATTAAAAATATATAAGCCGGCCAGGCTTGGTGGCTCATGCCTGTAATCCCAGCACTTTGGGAGGCCGAGGCGAGTGGATCACCTGAGGTCAGGAGTTCAAGAACAGCCTGGCCAACATGGGGAAACCCCATCTCTCCTAAAAATACAAAAATTAGCCAGGTGTGGTGGTGTGTGCCTGTAATCCCAGCTACTCAGGAGGCTGAGGCAGAAGAACCGCTAAAACCTGGGAGGTGGAGGTTGCAGTGAACCAAGGTCATACCACTGCATTGCAGCCTGGGTGACAAAGCAAGACTCTGCCTAGATATATATATATATGCACCCAGGGTGCCAGGGGGGCAGAGGGGACAGTGGCTGCCCCTTCCCATCTTGTATAAGATGTAGTTACAGGGTGGAGGTAAGTAGTGACAGCACCAAAGGGAAGCTTGGGGGCCTTCAGTCTCCCCATTAACTTCACCAGGACCCCTTCCCCTAATCCCTGAGCATAGCTAACCACAGCACTCTGGAGATGTGGATCTCAGCGCCCGAGGGGAGATTCCCTCCCACAGGGATGAGCCCTGTACTGGGGAGCAGGGGTGTGCTCTCCACTGAGGCAGCTGGGCAGGGCTGAGCTCAGAGGGGCTTCCGGCTGCACCCAGCTCCTGTCTCAAGCACACTGTTCCTGGAAGCAGCCCCCACAGACTCCCAGGACCCAGAGATCAGGACTCCCAGTATCAGAGACCATGGCATGGAAATGCGGGGCCCCTACCCCCAACTTTGGGTGAGTTTCCCATCGTGGTGACACGACACCTGGGAGGGGGAGGGGCCCTAAAATTACTGAAGAGGAATTTATGGCCACCTCTCTAAGGGAGCTTGGGGATCAGACCTAGGGAGTATCAGTAGCATTTTAAAAAGTGGTATCATACCTCCTGCGTATACTTAATGATATTCAATATTTAGGAATGCATTTACTTTTTTTTTTTTTTTTTTTGTGAGACTGAGTCTTGCTCTCCACCAGGCTGGAGTGCAATGGCATGGTCTCGGCTCACTGTAACCTCCACCTCCCGGGTTCAAGCGATTCTCCTGCCTCAGCCTCCTGAGTAGCTGGAATTACAGGCGCGTGCCACCACGCCCGGCTAATTTTTTTGTATTTTTAGTAGAGACAGGGTTTCACTGTGTTAGCCTGGATGGTCTCGATCTCCTGACCTCGTGATCCGCCTGCCTCGGCCTCCCAAAGTGCTGGGATTACAGGCGCGAGCCACGGCGCCCCAGGAAGGCATCTACTTTTAAAGTAATATACATACTATAGCTTAGCAACACATTATCAAATAAATTATTTGATGAAAAATTGCAAAAGGTTACCATCTGTGAAAATAATCTCCCAGTACTGTTTCTTAGTGGAGCTCTCCTGGTCTTAACTATTCTAGACTGGGAAACATTGGTTTGTCCCTGAGCAAACTGCACTCCCTGACATTTTTTGAACATTAAAAAAATATATATCGCAAAAGTTTTGCACATTATACAATTCATTCATTATTCAGTAAACTCTTTACCTTGATCCTTTTTTCAAAGTGTTAAAATTCTGAAGTATCTGTAAAATAAAAATACCTTTAAATTGTATTTATCTATTATTTTATTTTATTTTTATTATTTTTAGAGACAGGTTCTCGCTCTGTTGCCCAGGCTGCAGTGCAGTGGTACCATTATGACTCACTGTAGCCTCAACCCCCTGGGCTCAAGCAATCCGCCCACCTCAGCCTCCTGAATAGCTGGGATTACAGGCACACGTCACAAGCCCAGCCAATTTATTTTTTATTTTTTATTTTTGTAGAGACCGGGTCTCACTGTGTTGCCCAGGTTGGTCTTAAACTCCTGACCTCAACCGATCCCCTCACCTCAGCCTCTCAAAGTGTTGGGATTACAGGCATGAGCCACTGTGCCCTGCAAAAATACCTTTAGGTGCCATCTAGACTGGGTGTTACCTATTGGTGTCTCCACTGCATGCGACTCTGCAGAGGCAGTCATTCATGAGCTATGCTCAAACCTTTGCCATCACTGCTGCCAATGCCCTTTCCCAAGGAGGTAGATCTGAGAAACAGAGGGAGATCCTTAGACATGGTATTCAGGAGGAAAACAAAATGCAACAGAAAAGCTGCTTTCTCGTGCTTTCCTCTTTGCTAAGACTGGCTCCCTTCAGGCCCCTCCTTCCGTGAGTAAGAACAGAGGCGGGTTCTCTCTTTTGTTCTAGGTACAGTCATGGGAGAGATGCTGCCTCTTCCCCGAAGGCACAATAGCACCAATATTTGAAGAGTCAGTGATAGACGATTTCATCAGAAAGTTTTGGCAACAGAAACTAGCGAACGACTTATTTGGAAACAAAATGGAAAATAGGAAAATCCAATCAGCTCATTGATCACCAGGGAGAAAAAAAATGAACGTGTGTTTCTTGTATCTCAGCCTGCTCTAAAAGATGAAACTGGAATGCATTTCAGAAAGCAGCAAAGATGTGAGTATGGAAAACTAAAGCACTATGATAATTTGATAGTGCAATTTTCCTTTGTGGATTTCCTGTAGTGACCAATATTAATATAATAGGAGTTAACATCCACTGGGTACTTATTACATATTAGCATTTTCTATGGTATTTTATTAGGTTACAGAACAACCCAATAAGGAAAGTGATTCACCCAAAGTTTTGAGTGATTCACCCAAAGTTTTATGGCTAACAAAGCTCTATTCCAGCCCGGGCGCCATAGTTCATGCCTGTAATCCCAACACTTTGGGAAGCCAAGGCAGGCAGATCTCTTGAGGTCAGGAGTTCAAGACCAGCCTGGCCAAAATGGAGAAACACTGTCTCTACTAAAAACATAAAAATTAGCCAGATGTGGTGGCGTGTACCTGTAACCCTAGCTACTCAGGAGGCTAAGGCATGAAAATGACTTGAACCCAGGAGGCAGAGGTTGCAGTGAGCCGTGAGCACGCCACTGCACTCTAGCCTGGACGACAGAGTGAGACTCCATCTCAGAAACAAAAACTCCATTCCAGCTTGGGCACCTCTCTCCAGGCCCTCACTTCCAACCCAGAACACACTAGATTCCAGAGTGAAACCCAGTCGCCAGCCTGAAGCTGGCATTCAGGTTGCACTTCTCAGGGAACTCAAAGGTTGACGTGAGAATTTTCTGCTTTCTTTGTCTTGAATCAGGGCCTCTGTCGCCCAGGCTGGAATGCAGTAGCAAGATCATGGGCTCACTGAAGCCTTGACCTTCCTGGGGTCTAGCGATCCTTCCACCTCAGGCTCCCAAGTAGGTGGGACTACAGGCATTCCACCATGCCCGGCTAATTTTTGTATTTTTGGTAGAAACAGGGTTTCACCGTGTTGCCCAGTCTGGTCTTGAACCCCTGGGCTCAAGAGATCCTCCCACCTCAGCCTGTCACAGTGCTGGCATTACAGGTTTGAGCCACTGTGCCTGGCCAGTGCAGGCATTTTCTCCTTGGCCTATATCAGCTTGGTGGAGCTAAGAGCATTATTTTCTCCTGATGAAGAGCTAAGCCTCTGGGCAGAAGTTGAGCAGCCCAAGCAAGGTCAAAAAGGGAATGAATGGTAGAGATTTTCTGGTCTCAGACTGCAAATTCCCTCTGTCTAAGTGAACTACCCCAAAAGGCACAAAAAGAAAACAGAAATGTACCCTCTTGCTCCAAAACCATTCTCCTGGCTTTCTCAGCCCTTTATGGGCCATCTCAGCCCTTTATGTATTTTTGTTCTTATTTTTTTTGAGACAGGGTCTTGCTCTGTTGCCCAGGCTGGTGTGTAGTGGTGCCACCGTAACTCACTGCAGCCTCGAAATCCTGGGCTAATGCAATCCTCCCACCTCAGCCTCCTGAGTAGCTGAGACTACAGGCACACACCATCATAACCTGCTAACTTCTAAAACTTTTTTGTAGAGATAGGGTCTTGTGGTGTAGCCCAGGCTGGTCTCAAACTCCTGGTATAAAGTGATCCTTCTGCTTTGGTCTCCCAAAGTGTTGAGATTACAGGTATAAGCTACTATCCCCTGCCTCATCTCAGTCCTTTAAAGATGCATCAGAGGCTCTGCTAGTCTTTAGAAACCAGTGTGTATAGTGGTGTATGTGTGTATGTGTTTTGCAACGGTGACAGAGTTGGGGAGTGAGGGCAAAAACCAAGGAATTCTATCAACTCAATAGAGAAAAACATTACAACACTGACAAGGTAGCAGCAGGGCCAAGTGGTGGCTCACGCCTATAATCCCAGTACATTGGGAGGCCAAGATGGGTGGATTGCTTGAGCCCAGGAGTTCGAGACCAGCCTCAGCAACATGGCGAAACCCCACCTCTACTAAAAACACAAAAATTAGCCAGGTGTAGTGGTGCGAGCCTGTAATCCCAGCTATTCAGGAGACTGAGGCAGGAGAATCGCTTGAACCCGGGAGGGAGAGGTTGCAGTGAGCCAAGATCATGCCACTGCACTCCAACATGGGTGACAAAGCGAGACTCGGTCAAAAAAAAAAAAGAAAAGAAAAAAGAAAGAAAGAAAATGTAGAAGCCAAATGAGACTAGGTTGCCATAGCAACCATTTAACTGACATTTTCATTTTCCCAGCATTTGTTCTGGGCAGGTGTGGGCAGACACGTGTCTTCAGGGATGTGCAGGGATGAGGGTGTGTCTGTTTTCCCCATTAGTCTTCATAATTGGAGGGGTTGGTCCTGCTCCTAGACAAGGCCTTGGGAATTGGGTCTTTAACAGTGCACGGAAAACCCCCTGTCTCAGAACATCCACACGGGCAGAGCCAACCTCACCGTGTAAAGGCAGTGGAGGTGATGGTGAACTTGCTTGCTGTGTGGATGGGACGCTGAGGCTCAGGTGGAGAGCCATACAGAGTGGCCTTGGCAGAGCCCAGCCCAGACCCAGGTCAGCTAACTCCTGGTGGACCACACTGGCTTGAAACCACACTGGCTTGCTGAACCAGGGTCAAGGAGCTGGGGTTAGGGGAAAAAATATAAGATGAGGAGGAAGCATAGCACAGCTTAAATCCATCAAGAGTGCAGAATCACCTTTCATCTTCTGAAGGAGCAACTGTTTTCTGCACCAAACCACACAATGCAAGCAAATCTGCTGCCAAAGAACAAAGAGAAAAATGCAGGGAACAAGCCGCCTCCCAAGCCTCGCAGCCGGGGATGGAATTAAACTCGAATTCACCTGCAAGAGCAGCGGATGGTTCAGCTACAAACCGCCTCCAGGCAGCCTCTGAGATTCAGAATTCATGCACCCTGCAAACTGCACAGCATATACTAGTGGCAGCCCTGGCTGGGTCCTCGCAGCCACGCAATTTTTGAGGATGACACACATGGAATACTAAACACATCCTGGGAGTTCCAGACACAGCCACCTGGTTACAGCCCGGCCTGCTCTTGTCTGCAGCAATTTTTCTCAAAGGCGCGGCTTCATACACATCTATTACCAAGCACATGTAGACAAGACGGTGTTCGGAAAGCACAGCCCCGAGTGGGAAACAGGAGCCATCAGCAAATCATTTTCACAGGGAAAGGAAAATCTTTAGGTGGAAAATATTGCTTTGGGACTTCCCCGGGAGGAAAAAACGAGCTGAAATTGCTGTGGTGTTGCAGCTTCCATTTTCCAAAAAGCAAAATGCTTCTAAGAAGACCATCAGGGTTATGCTTGATCATAGCTTTGCTTAATCCATTTCTTCACGGGTTTTGCCCTTGTCATCTTTGCTTCCTGAACCACTCCTGCACCTTAGAGTCACCACAAATCCTATCCCATAAAAATCTGTAGCGTTTCTGTGTGTGGAAATCAAACAACAAAAAGGCACCGCCGCGTGGAGCTGCGTTACGCTTTTGGTGGAAAGATGACGTGGATGAAATGACCCCTGGGAAACGTTGGGAAGGCCTGACTAGCAAGGTGCAGAGTGGGGGATTAGTGGGGAGATACACAGGACCTCTTACTAAAACTGAGAATAGCATTCTGTTAAAGAACCCTTATTGTGAGGCTGGGCACAGTGGCTCATGCCAGTAACACTGTAACATCAGCACTTGGGGAGGCTGAGGTGCGAGGATTACTTGAGGCCAGGAAGTCAAGGCTGCAGTGAGTTATGATCAAGCCACTGCACTTCAGCCTGGGTGACAGAGGGAGACCCTGTCTCTAAAAAAATTAAAAATAAACCATATTTGGGGTGATGATATCCCTCCCCTAAAATAATAAGGATTAGCTGGGCACAGTGGCTCAAGCCTGTAATCCCAGTACTTTGCGGAGACCAAGGCAGGAGGATCCTTTGAGCTCAGGAGTTCAAGACTAGCCTGGGCAACATAGGGAGACCCCGTCTCTACAAAATGGAGAAAACAAATTCCAGGCATGGTGATGCACACCTGTGGTCCCAGATACTTGGGAGGCTAATGTGGGAAGATCACTTGGGATTGGGAGGTGGAGGCTACAGTGAGCCATGATCATGCCACCGCACTCCAGCCTGGGTGACAGAGTAAGACCATGTCTCAATAATAATAATAATAAAGATTATTTATAAATGTCTCTGTAACTCAAACACCCCCTCAAAAAATTTCTATAAATTGGAGACCTCACCCATCATCGTTCCCTTCATTTTATTTTAAATTTCATTGAAATTTATCCTAAAGCACTTCCTATGACTTGAAAATACAGGCATTTTGGCTAATATTATTATTCATTGCTTTACATTTGAATGTAATAAACGTATCAGGTTTATTTATCTGAACTTAAATCTAAGTTTTAGTGTATTTTTTCCCCCTGGATCTAAAATTCCATCATCCTTGAGCAACTCGTAGTTGTCAATTTGACAGCTTCTCCACTATTTTAAGCATTTTCCTGTTCATCACCATCCACTTCCATTGACAGCTCCACTCTCCGCTGCCTAATAGACTCCTGGAACTGACTCCTCAAATTGGATTGTCCCCTCACTGGCCCATTCCTCCCCAGCCTTCCCAGTCTCAGTAAATGGCCGCAGTTGCTCTAGTCAAAAAACCTAGCTTAGCCAGCCGAGGTGGCTCACACCTGTAATCCTAGCACTTTGGGAGGCCAAGGCAGGTGGATCACCTGAGGTTAGTTCAAGACCAGCCTGGCCAACATAGCAAAACCTCGTTTCTACTAACAATACAAAAATTAATCAGGTGTGGTGGCACGCACCTGTAATTCCAGCTACTCGGGAGGTTGAGGCAGGAATATCACTTGAACCTGGGAGGTGTAGGTTGCAGTGAGCTGAGATCGAGCCACTGCACTCCAGCCTAAGTGACAGAGAGAGACTCTGTCTCAAAAACAAACAAAAACCTAGCTTGCCAGACACAGTGGCTCGTCCTATAATTCCAGCTACTAGGAAGGATCCTTGAGCCCAGGAGTCAAGACCAGCTAGGACAACATAGCAAGACCCTGTCTCTAAAAAATAAAAGTTAAAGGCCGGGCGCACTGGCTCACGCCTGTAATCCCAGCACTTTGGGAGGCTGAGGCGGGTGGATCACCTGAGGTCAGGGATTTGAGACCAGCCTGACCAACATGGGGAAACCCCATCTCTACTAAAAATACAAAATTAGCCGGGCATGGTGGTGCATGCCTGTAATCCCAGCTACTCAGGAGGCTGAGGCAGGAGAATCACTTGAACCCAGGAGGCAGAGGTGGCGGCGAGCCGAGATCTCACCACTGCACTCCAGCCTGGGCAACAAGAGCGAAACTCCGTCTCAAAAACAAAAGTTAAAATAAACCTAGCACAGGTTCTCTCCCTCCTCACCCCAGCTGTCACCAAGTCAAGTGGGTCCTACATGCAAGACAATGTCAAACCTGGCCACCTCCCACATTTGTCTCAGATGTCTTTGGAAGCCTCCTCACTAGCGGATACTAGGCTTCCTGTGTCCACACTCTGGCCTTCTGGCAATCCTCCTCCACCAGGCAACCAGAGGGACCTTGTGAAGGCACAACTTCAACCCTGTCATGTTCTCCAGTCTCTCCTTCTGCAAATATTTGCACACCTACTCTGGGCAGCGCTGTTCTAGCCCTTGCTGGACCTTGCATTATCGGCAGAGAGAGAACAATAGACAAAAATGAAAGAGTGAAATTTAGAGTGTGGTAGAGGACCATAAGAGTGGTGGAGAAAAATAATTCAAAGGAGGACATGGAGGGATGGGTGGCTGAATTTTTTCCAGCTCTTTAAGTAGGGAGTTGTCATTTCTAGTAGGGTGGTCGAGGAAGGCCCTGCTGAAAGGGGTATCTGAGACCTGAAGGAGGTAGAGAAGTGATCCATAAAACACCCAGAAGAGCTGCCACCCTCCTAAAGTTCCCTGTTACATTAAAATGAAACCCAGGCCAGGAGCAGTGGCTCACGCCTGTAATCCCAGCACTTTGGGAGGTTGAGGTGGGTGGATCGCTTGAGGCCAGGAGTTCAAGACCAGCCTGGGCAACATGGTGAAACTCCATCTCCACTAAAAATACAAAAAGTTAGCCGGGCGTGGTGGCACGTGCCTGTAAACCCAGCTTCTTGGGAGACTGAGGCAGGAGAATTGTTTGAAGCCAGAAGGTGGAGGTTGCAGTGAGCTGAGATCGTGCCACTGCAGTCCAGCCTGGGCAACAGAGCAAGACTCTGTCTCAAAAACAAAAACAACGACAACAACAAAACCCAGAATGAAACCCAAACTCTTTCCCATCACCCATGAGACCCTACAGTATTTGCCATCAGCCTCTCAAATGTGCGCTGCCCTCAGTTCCAGCTCTCAAGCTGCACAAGTCTCTTGCGTCTGTCGCATGCCAGGCCCTCCCCATTTCAAGGTCTTGGCTCTGGCTGTCCCCCTGTTGGGGACACCCCATCCACCCCACTACACAGCCCCCATCCCCACCTCCTCCCCTATTCTCAAGGGTGGCTCCTGTCTTTCTACCCTTAGGCCTTAAAAATGTCACTTCCTCAGAGAGGCCTTCCCTGACCACCCCCACCGGCCATCTCCTGCCTTCTTCCTGAGTTTGAATCTCCTCATGCTTCCTTAGCCAGGCATGGTGGCGCGCACCTGTAATAGGTCCCACCTACTCGAGAGGCTGAGGCAGGAGAATTGCTTGAACCTGGGAGGTGGAGGTTGCAGTGAGCTGAGATCGTGCCACTGCAGTCCAGCCTGGGCAACAGAGCAAGACTCCGTCTCAAAAAAAAAAAAAAAAATCTCCTCATGCTTCTTAGCGCGTCTGAAATGATCTTGTTCACAAACTGCCTCCCCCACCTGGAATGCAAGCTGCAGGGGGTCAGAAATGTGCTGGCTGGACCAGGGTCAGAGCTCCCTGTGTCTGGAACGGTATGGAGTGGACATTCACTGCATATTTATGGAGTGAAGAAATCAATCCATCAAGTAGAACTAGATAACAAAGTTGTAAATAATTCATGCAGTCCAGTGCAGCAGAGCGGGAAACACTCAACAACTCACATCCAAGGCCAGCCTCGGGCTCCCACCATTGTATCAACAATGAGAACAACCATAGCAGCAAACATAATTCAATAATAATTCAATAATTCAATTTCGTGACTCAGTAACACTGTGCAGTCAGACTAACAACCTGGCCATTGACTCAAAGCCCCTGTCGTTTGCTTTCTCTTTTCATCCCATAACAACCCATTATTATATTATCTTATTATAACAACCTAATAATAGCCCATTATTCTCATTTTAATAGGTCCAAAAACTGAGGTTTAGGAGATGTTTTGTGACTGAGAGAGTTCAGATCCCAACCCTAGGCCACACAATTGTGTTCAATGTCCTCTAAATAAATATCATTGAGCAGCCGGGCACAGTGGCTCATGCCTGTAAGCCCAGCACTTCGGGAGGCCGAGGCAGGCAGATCACCTGAGGGACAGGAGTTCAAGACCAGCTTGGCCAACAAGATGAAACCCTGTCTCTACTAAAAATATAAAAATTAGCCAGGCGTGGTGGTGCAAGCCTGTAATCCCAGCTACTCGGGAGGCTGAGGCATGAGAATCACTTGAACCCAGGAGGCAGAGGTTGCAGTGAGCCGAGATCACACCATTGTACTCTAACCTGGGCAACAAGAGTGAAATTCTGTCTCAAAATAATAATAATAATAATAATAATGTAAATAAATAAATCAATAAATATCATACAGCACCTACTCTGTGCAAGGAACTGTATATAAAAGAAACTCACAGGCAAATCAGGGAAAAATATTTCAGATAAAAGGATTTTCAATTAATTCTGAACCACTTGACAGAGATTCAACTACGAGACAATCAGAATGTGAACACTGACTACCCTTTATTGGGCACTTCCTGCCAAGAAGGCCTTGGGCCATGCACCTCACCTGCCTCGCCTCATCACTACTTACTGTTGGCCCATTTCACAAAGGAGGAAACTGAGATAAAGGCTGGTCCAGTGACTTGCTCAAGGCCCTTGCCAGGAACTGATGGTGCTGGGTTCTGATGCCCTGGTGCCCTGGCTGCATAGACACTCATCATTAGAAAAATGGGGTGCTCAGCCTGTAATCCCAGAACCTTAAGAGGCTGAGACAGGAGGATCACTTGAGCCCAGGAGTTCAAGACTAGCCTGGGCAACACAGTAAGATCCCACCTCTACCAAAAATAAAACACAAACAAACAAAATCCCTGGTGCTCAGTGAGACAGATCTAGGCAGTTGGCAGGAGCTTCTGAGAGTATAGAAAATACTGGAAATACCTAAATTGAATAATCTTCAGATGTGTTTGCAAGGCCTAAAGGAAAACGTCTATACTCCACCCTGGAGATGTTTCTTTCCTTGGCTGGACATGGTGACTCACGCCCATAATCCCAGCACTTTGGGAGGCCAAGGTGGGCAGATCACTTGAGGTCAGGAGTTCCAGACCAGCCTGGCCAACATGGTAAAACCCCATCTCTACTAAAAATACAATGATTAGCTGGGCATGGTGGTGCACGCCTGTAATCCCAGCTACTTGGAAGGCTGAGGCAGGAGAATTGCTTGAACTTGAGAGATGAAGGTTGCAGTGAGCAAAGATTGCACCACTGCACTCCAGCCTGGGTGACAGAGTGAGAATCCATCTCAAAAAAAAAGAAGTTTCTTTCCTTGATCTAAAGGCAGTGTAGGCTGGGTGCGGTGGCTCACGCCTGTAATCCCAGCACTTTGGGAGGCTGAGACGGGTGGATCATGAGGTCAGGAGTTCGAGACCAGCCTGGCCAGCATGGTGAAGCCCCATCTCCACTAAAAATACAAAAATTAGCTGGGCATGATGGTGTGCACCTGTAATCCCAGGATTACTTGGGAGGCTGAGGCAGGAAAATTGCTTGAACCCGGGAGGCGGAGATTGCAGTGAGCCAAGATCTCACCATTGCACTCCAGCTTTGGGTGACAGAGCAAGACTCAGTCTCGGGAAGAAAAAAAAAAAAAAGTCAGCGTAAACCTATCAGCAAGGTCTGGTGCAGGTCCCTTACCTGAAAGCCATAGCCTCGTGTCTCTGAGATCAGGATGCTCCCTGGGGAGGGGGATTGGAGTTCAGCAAGAATATCTTCATTGGAGGTGCTGGGGCTGCGCCAGTGCCAGCTGGGGGCCTCCTCCTGGCCTGTGCTAGGGTCTCTGTCCCACTCTCTCCACCGCCCCCTCCGCAGGCCCCAGGTGTTTGAACAGAGCCACACCAGGGCTGGAACTACAAACATGGCAGCCCGCAGCCCATCCCACTCGGACAGTCTACGGGAGCACAGTCTTCTACACTGGAGCCCACAGCAGCCTGTGCCCTGGAATTTTCTGCTTGGTTCACCAATTCCTAGCTGGAGCCTGCAGCGGCTGTGGTGTCGAACAAGGCAGGCATTCAGTCATTAGTTCAGCAATTAAAAGGCTTAGAGGACAGGATCTTTAGCTTCCAGGGACCGACCCAGGTTACCAGCAAGGTTATTGAAATGATACCCTTTGGGTTCTTTAGCCAGTGCGTCTCCTCTGCAGCCCATATGGTCTTGAGAAGAATTAGAATTTTTATAGCAGGGAGACAAAAATTAAGTGAACTAGACTCCTGATATCCAAGAGGGCATTCAAGATGTCCACACTGGAAGTTTGATTTTCATTCACCACAAATCTGGTTTCTCCTTCAGCCTTCTCATCCCAGCTAATAGCAACTGCACCCTTTCAGTGACTCCGTGCAAACTCTGCAGGCATCTTGTTATGACTCCTGCCAGCACTACCTTCAAATATTATCCAGAATCTGCCCACTTCTCACCATCGCCAGTGTCCCCACCATCCCTCCCTGGACTCTTGCGATAGTCCTTGACCCGCTGCAATCATCTCAACTCAGCAGCCTGAGTGACCCTGTTAAAACCAAAGCCAATCACATCACTCATCTGCTCAAAGCCGTCTGTGGCCCCCATATCGCTTCAAGTAAAAACCAAGGTTTTGCAGTGGCCCTCAAGCCCTCTCTGCTCCAAACCTCCTATCCCTCCCGACACCTTTGCTCTGCTCCTAAAATCTGCCAGACACCCTTAGGGCCTTTGCATGGGTTCTTCCACCTTGGACACTCTTTCCCCAGATATCCACAGGGCTCCCTCTCTCCCTCCACACCTGCTCAGGCACCTGTTCCTCAAGGAGACTCTCCCTGATCTCCTTAGTTAAAAATCACAACCCACTCCTCATCTTCCACCTCTGCCCCAAACTCTTTACACCCCTTACTCTGTTGTTTGATTGGTTGGTTGGTTTTTGTTTTATAGTCTTCGCTCTTAACACCTTCCAACAGACAAAATGTCGATGTATTTTTGTGCCTATTATTTATTCCGTTTTCCTCTGTGAGGGAGAGTCACCTCTGAAAGGTGGAGATCCTTTTCTATATTGTGTGCCAACATCTCCCGGGCACTGGTAGAGTCTGACACTTACAGGGGGTTCTGTAAAGTTTTGTGAAAGGAAGGGGCTGCCCCAGAGCTGTGGGGTTTTTGTCAAAACAAAGATGAGAAAGAGAACAGATCAGAGGAAATGCGTTTGACTTCCCCGCACCTCAGGAGATGAGATGAGGGAAGAGTAGACAGGGCAAGGGGCCTGGAGACCCACCCCTGTCAGACACTTACAAACCTGTGCCCACTCCCTCCCCACCAGAGCAGGAAGGGGCTGGACCTCCAGGGGCCGGTGGTAGCCAGGTAGAGGGAGAATTCCACCCTGTCCCTGGGTTGGGTTGGGCAGTAGAGGACCACACCCTGGGTGTGGCCCAGACAGCACTGTGGGGCTCCTGGTTCCAGACCTGAAGCCAGGCGGGGAGAAGCAGACAAAGCCATGAGATACACATCCTTTCCCTACCTGTGGCCTCCCGGCTGCCTCCAACCTGGACACAGGGCTTTGCAAGCTTTCTAAATGAGAATCCTGATTGCTGAAGAAGGCGGATGGTGGAGGGTGACCCTAACAGAAGTGAGCTCTCTGCAGACACTGGAATGCAATGTTCTGCTGGGAAACCCAGCCACCTGGGCGGAGATGCCTGGACGGCGCTGTTCAACCCAACAGGTGCAAATTCTCATGTCAAACCCTTTAAGGAAGCTGGTCACAGATAGCCCATCCTCCCTCTTTTCTCCCCCACTCCATCTGGTTGTTAACAAGAATGAGAAAAGCAGATTAGAAGTGTCACCCCTGCAGCTGGTTCAAGGCTGTACAACCAATCCACTTTCATTTCATTCTGACAGGTACAATTTCTTTCCCAAACACTCAGGTATTGAGTTTTGAGAAACCTACTTATATTAATTTCATGAGCTTGACTGTGACCTGGGATAACCCTTTTATGAGCAAAACAAATAAATGACCTATAAAAAGAAGTTTGTTTTCCTTTGTGATTCTGTGATATAAGAAATATATTTAGGCCCAGTGCAGTGGCTCACGCCTGTAATCCCAGCACTTTGGGAGGCCAAGGCAGGCAGATCATTTGAGGCCAGGATTTCGAGACCAGCCTGGCCAACAAGGTGAAACCCCATCTCTACTAAAAATGCACAAATTAGCCAGGTGTGGTGGCGAACACCTGTAATCCCAGCTACTCCAGGGGCTGAGGCATGAGAATCTCTTGAACCCGGGAGGCAGAGGTTACAGTGAGCCAGATGGTACCACTGCATTCCAGCCTGAGGCAACAGAGCAATGATTCTGTCAAGGAAGAGAGGAAGAAAGGAAGGGAAGGAGGGAGGGAGGGAGAGAAGGAGGGAGGGAGGGAGGGAAGGAGGGAAGGAGGGAGGCAGGGAGGGAGGGAGGGAGGAAGGAAGGAAGGAAGGAAGGAAGGAAGGAAGGAAGGAAGGAAGGAAGGAAGGCAGGCAGGCAGGCAGGCAGGCAGGCAGGCAGGCAGGCAGGCAGGCAGGCAGGCAGGCAGGCAGGCAGGCAGGCTGGCTGGATGAGGTGGCTCACACCTGTAATTCCAGCACTTTGGGAGGCCGAGGTGGAAGGCTTGCTTGAGCCCAGGAGTTTGAGACCAGCCTGGGCAACACAGTAAAAATCCTGTGTCTATAAAAAATAAAAATTAATTTTAAAAAATTGTAGGACATGCAGCTGGTGTCACAGAGAATTGATGGGTGTGGGGAAGAAACCACACACATTTGGTGTTAGGAGTGTTCTATGGATAGAAAAAGATTAGAGATTCTACAAACTGATTCTGTCAGTCTGTGGAATTACACACACACACACACACACACACACACACACACACACACACACAGCCCAATTTTCTGTTATAAGCAGGGGAGGTGAGTCCTGAAAGAGATATGCAGATGATATAAATGCATAAGAGAACATTGAGACTTTTCTTTCCCTTTGGCCTTATTGTTCAAGAATATATTTTTAGATTAAGTCCAGATGTCAGATGAATTTTTGTTTTGTTTTTTTGTTTTGTTTTGTTTTGTTTTTTGAGACCGAGTCTCACTCTGCCGCCCAGGCTGGAATGCAGTGGCACAATCTCAGCTCGCTGCAACCCCTGCCTTCCAGAATCAAGCAATTCTTGTGCCTCAGCCTCTCAAGTAGCTGGGGCCACAGGCGCACACCACCACATCTGGCTAATTTTTGTATTTTTGTAGAGATGGGATTTCACCATGTTGACCAGATGGGTCTTGAAATCCTGACCTCAAGTGATCCACCTGCCTCAGCCTTCTAAAGTACTGGGATTACAGGTGTGAGCCACCATGCTTGGCCTGGATGCCAGAAGAATTATTTGCAAAACAATTTTTAAATACTCTGAGAAATTATTGTTGTAGCATCTTTGTAAAGAAGCCAAAGTTTTATTATTGTTATTTTCCGTCTAGTGCCTTGAAGTTGCCATACATTTTGGAGATTCTATTAAAGCTATAAGCTCGTTTTGTTCAGATGAACATTCATTTGTTTTTATGATCAAGCAAACAGAGAGTGGTTTAACTGACTTAAGAAGGACCACACGGAAAGCCGAAATCCAGGACCAGCATCAAGATGCCATCATGGAGACCCTGTGTGGTGGCTCATCCCAGAATTCTGGGAGGCCGAGGATTGCTTGAGGCCAGGAGTTCCAGACCAGCCTGCACAGTGTAGCGAGATCCCATCTCTACAAAAGCTTCTAAAAATTAGCTGGGCATTGTGGTGCATACCTGTAGTCCTAGCTATTGGGCAGGCTAAGTCCAGAGGATGCCCTGAGCCCATGAATTTGAGGCTGCAGTGAGGTGTGACTGAGCCACTGCCACTCCAGCCTGATGGACAGAATGAGATCTGTCTCAAAAAATTAAAATTAAAATTAAAAGATGCCCATAGGAATCTAATCTCCAATTCTGTGTGCAGACTACTAAAATGTCTCTCTTGCTAAAAGGAAGCCCTAAGAATGGCTACACAGGGTTTTTAAAGATTTAGCATGTCTTAGGACTCACTATGTGTGACACCTTCAGGCAGCCATAACAAAAAACTAGAGGTTTTCTGTAAATATATGAATAAAAATAAGGAATTTAGATTCCCTGGCAACTATGACCTTAAACTTTGTTTTCAAGGTGAAAAATATTCACATAAAATTAAGCTTTATGAGAACATTTCTATGATGATTTAATTTCTTCTCTCATCCCCAGTTCCACTTAAACACTAATCCTAGAATCCTAAAACTGTTCTTCCTGTAGATGTCATGGTAAGTACCACACTTTTTATGTGCTTTTCCATGAGCAGAGAACAATAGTAGCTGAGTGATCAGACAGTACAGAGATTAGCAGAGGAGTTAGTAAGAAGCTTTAGAGGTTTATATCTGTGGCTCTACTTGTCTAAATTTAAGCCTTTTTGGAGACAGAAACCCAGTTAACCAATTTAAGGCAACGACCATAACAGTTTCTTGATAATTGGTGATCTCAGTAGAAAGGGTACGTTGTAAATAAACAAAGCAATGAAACCCAGATTTCATTCATCCATGTATCCCCTACAGACCAGTTTAATGGAGATAAATTACCTTGTAGATAATGACAATGCAAACTTAACACACATCAGATCGATTGAGACAAACTGCTGTGTGTGTGTATCTGTGGCGGCCTTTACTTTGTTATCACAGATTTAGTTATTCTAAAACCCTTATTAAGTGCCCTGTGGGTTCATGGTGGCACTTCTCTAAAAATCTAAAAGTCAATATAGTCTTTTAAATTACAGAGTTGGTGCCCTTTGTCTTATGAAGGGAAGGAGAACATAAACTCACTGCCTCTAGAAGATATGGGTAGAGGTGTTTAGTAAATAGTTAATGGGTCCAGGTGGCTCATGCCTGTAATTCCAGCACTTTGGGAGTCCGAGGCGGGCAGATCACCTGAGGTCAGGAGTTCAAGACCAACCTGGTCTTGAACCACCACGCCTGGCTAATTTTTGTATTTTTAGTAGAGACGGGGTCTTGCCATGTTGGCCAGGCTGGTTTCGAACTCCTGACCTCATGTGACCTACCTGCCTCAGCCTCCCAAAGTGGTAGTACTACAGGAGTGAGCCACCACGCCTGACCACAAGAATGGGTCTTTTTCATACATTGTACTGAGTTCTCTGCAGGCCCTTCCAGTGCTTCAGCTGTGGGAAGTTTTCCTGTGTTGTTTCATTGATATTCTCTGCCCTTTCTTTGTTCTCTCTGGAATTCCTTGAAATTGCTGATTTGATTTTAACTCCCTTCCCTTCCCTCCCTCCCTCCCTCCCTCCCTCCCTTCCTTCCCTTTTTTTTTTTTTTTTTTTTTTTTGACAGGGTCTTGCTTTGTTGCCCAGACTGGAGTACAGTTGTGCAGTCATATCTCACTGCAGCCTCAAGCTCCTGGGCTCAAGCCATCCTCTCACCTCAGCCTCCTGAGCAGCCAGGATTACAGGAGTGTGCCACCACACCCGGCTAATATTTTTTTAATGTTTTGTAGAGACAGGGTCTCATTATGTTGCCCAGGCTGGTCTCAAACTCCTGGGCTCCAGTGATCCTCCTGCCTCGGCCTTCCAAAGTGTTAGGATGACCAGTGTGAGCCACCATGCGTGGCCTATTATTTTTCATCTCTCTCTGTTTGTTCTAGTTCCTGGGAAATTTCCTCAACTTCATCTTCCAATCCACTTACTGATTTTTCCCCTCACATTAAAAACAGAGATTTTTCTTGTGTTTGTTTTATTTTATTTTTCCTTATCACTGGGAATATCTGGAGATTTTTTTGGTTTTGAATATTCATTTATCCAATAGCATTTCAAGAGTGTAATTGCCTCTTGTCTCTGAAACTATTACAATATTCGTTTGTTCTTTCTTTCTTTTTTTTTTTTTTTTGAGACAGAGTCTTGCCCTGTTGCCAAGGCTGGAGTGCAGTGGAGCAATCTTGGCTCACTGCAACCTCCGCCTTCCAAGTTCAAGTGATTATCCTGCCTCAGTCTCCTGAGTATCTGGGATTACAGGCATGTACCACCACACCCGGCTAATGTTTGTTGTGTGTGTGTGTGTGTGTTTTTTTTTTTTCCGAGACACAGTCTTGCACTGTCACCTGGCCTGGAGTGCAATGGCGCAATCTTGGCTCACTGCAACCTCTGCCTCCCAGGTTCATGCAATTCTCCTGCCTCAGCCTCCCAAGTAGCTGGAATTACAGGCACACACCACCAGCCCAGCTAACTTTTTGTATTTTTAGTAGAGACGGGTTTTCTCCACGTTGGCCAGGCTGGTCTCAAACCCCTGACCTCAGGTGATCCTCTCGCCTCAGCCTCCCAAAATGCTAGGATTACAGGTGTGAGCCACACACCCAGCTCATTCTTTCCTTTTTTTATTTCTTCCTTTCTTTCTTTCCCTAGATGTCTATTTTGTCTCTTTTTTCCTGCTTATTTTATTTTGGTCTCACTTTCACTTTAGAGACAAACTGTGGGATTATCCTTGGCTTTCTGTTCATATTTAAGATGAGACACTAACAGTCGGTCGGACCTATATGTGGGGGTGGCGCTTGTGACTGGAGGACTTTGCTGTAGGGTGATGGACCGGGGCCTTGGAGCACTCATTGGAGGATCCTCATTGTCAGTTTTATTAGTTCCTTTCTCCAGAGCTGATCTGTTTCCCCAGAAGTGAATCACCCCATCTCCTGCCGCATCATCAGCTGTAACCCTGGCTGCCAATGTTCGGAGACCTCAGAGAGGGCAGAAGGCCAGAGGTCTCAGTGTTCTGAGTGAGTTTCACGTCATCCCTGGGTTTCGGGTGTGGTGCTTCCTCAGCTCCCACCTCTGGGCCACGTGTTCTGAAATCCAGATTCCTTAACACCTTTTGTCTACTGTTCTGTTCCTTTTCTATTCTCTTTACCCTTGTGGATTTTTACTTTTTAAATCCTTTACAATCATTTCATTTGGGTTCAGGAAGGGATGGAAATGAATGCAAATATTCCGTCTTCAACTAGAAGTCCTATACATTAATATTTTACTTCAAGAGGTTTAGTTCAAAGCACATCTAGATTAGGAGTAAAAATTGTTCTGTAAGCCCCAGTGAGCCAAACTAGGGAGACTAAAGGAACCTATTTAGCAAAAAGATTCTATATTCCACTTAAAGGGATCAAATAGCAATTCTAAGTAGACTGTCAAAAGCTAAATATGTATATTGTAATTCCTACAGCAATTTTAAAACTTTCTTTGTAGAATTTCTTTTTTGTATAGGAGAGAAATTTTTTGTAAAGAACTAAAATTAGTATGCTATAGTATATTTCTTTGTATAGAATCACTATATAAAGAAATATATACCTAGAAAATCCTGAAGACAAGGAAAACAAGTTAAAACAATTTTAAAATAAGAAATATAATCAAAACCCAATAGATAAATTAAAATGGTATACTAAAAGTATTCAAATAATCTGCCCGGGCATGGTGGCTCACTCCTGTAATCCCAGCACTTTGAGAAGATGAGGTGGGTGGATCACCTGAGGTCAGGAGTTCGAGACCAGCCTGGCCAACATGGTGAAACCCTGTCACTACTAAAAATACAAAAATTAGCTGGGCATGGTGGTGCATGCCTGTAGTCCCAGCTACCTGGAAGGCCAGGGCAGGAGAATCACTTGAACCCAAGAGGCAGAGGTTGCAGTGAGCTGACACCATGGCACTGCACTCCAGCCTGGGTGACAGAACGAGAATCCATCTCAAAATAAAATCAAATAGTATTCAAATTATCTAAGAAAGGATAAGAAAGGGCAAACAGAAACAACAAATAGAGGGAACAAACAGAAAACAATTCAATGGTGAACCCAAATTCAAGCATATTAATAATCACGTTAAGTGTAAATAGTCTAAATATACCAATTAAAAGACAGAATGTTTAATTTTAAGTTTTAATTTTGTTTATTTATTTTTGAGACAAAGTCTCGCTCTGTCACCCAGGTTGGAGTGCAATGGCACGATCTCGGCTCACTACAACCTCCACCTCCCAGGTTCAAGCGATTCTCCTGTCTCAGCCTCCTGAGTAGCCGGGATTTCAGGCACACGCCACCATATCCAGCTAATTTTTTGAATTTTTAGTAGAGATGGGGTTTCACCATGTTGGCCAGGCTGGTCTCGAACTCCTGACCTGAAGTGATCTGCCCACCTTGGCCTCCGAAAGTGTTGGGATTACAGGTGTGAGCCATCGCACATGGCCTTAATTTTTATTTGATTATTATTTTTTGAGACCGGGTCTCATTCTGTCACCCAGGCTGGAGTGCAGTGGTGTGATCATGGCTCAATGTAGCCTCGACTTCCCAGGCTCCAGCAATCCTCCCATCTCAGCTTCCTGAGGAGCTGGGACCACAGGTGCACACCATCATGCCCAGCTAATTTTTGTATTTTTGGTAGAGATGGGGTTTCACCATGTTGCTCAGGCTGGTCTCAAACTCTTGAGTTCAAGTGATTCACCTGCCTCACCCTCCCAAAGTGCTGGGATTGCAGGCATGAGTCACTATGCCCAGCCGGAAATTGTTAAATGGAATTTTTTTAAAAACTCAACTCTGTGATGTCTATAAGAAAATCCACTTTATATGTAATGATATAGGTATGTTAAAAGTATAAAGATGGGGCCAGGTGCAGTGGCTCATGCCCATAATCTCAGCACTTTGGGAGGCCGAGGCAGGCAGATCACTTCAGGTCAGGAGTTCGAGACCAGCCTGGCCAAATGGCAAAACCCCATCTCTACAAAAAGTACAAAAATTAGCCAGGCATGGTGGCATGCACCTGTAGTCCTAGCTACTGAGGCAGGAGAATCACTTGAACCTGGGAGGTGGAGGTTGCAGTAAGCTGAGATCATGCCACTGCACTCCAGCCTGGGTGACAGAGCAAGACTCCGTCTCAAAAAAAAAAAAAAAAAAAAGAAAGAAAATTACCGCAGATATAAACGTGAGCAACACCATCAATCAACTGGATCTAATTGACATTCCTGGAATATTCTACCCGAGAACAACAGAATATACATTCTTTTCAAGTGCCCTGGGTCATAAACCAAACCTCAACAAATTTAAAAGAAATTAAATCATATAAAGTTATTCCCTGACCACAAAGGAATTAAACTAGAAATCAACAGAAAAGTATCTGGAAAATCTCCAAGTGCTTGAAAGTTACACAACACACTTCTAAATAATCTGTGAATCAAAGTGGAAGTTTTGGCCAGGCACAGTGGCTCACACCTGTAATCCCAGCACTTCGGGAGGTCAAGGTAGGAGAATCATTTGAGGCTTGGAGTTTGAGATGAGCCTGGGCAACACAGCAAGATGCCGTCTCTACAAAGAACAAAAATGAAAAACAAAATTTAAAAGGTGAAAGGGGCCCCCCGCCGTCTTCTATTTTTCTTTTCTCTTTTTTTTTTTTTTTTTTTTTTTTTTTAAAGACATGGTCTTGCTCTGTCGCCCAGGCTGGAGTGCAATGGTGTGATCTTAACTCACTGCAACCTCTGCCTCCCAGGTTCAAGTGATTCTCATGCCTCAGCCTCCCGAGTAGCTGGGATTACAGGCATGCTCCACCACACCCGGCTAATTTTTGTATTGTTAGTGGAAATGGGATTTCACCACATCGGCCAGGCTGGTCTCAAACTCTGGGCCTCATGTGATCTGCCTGCCTCGGCCTCTCAAAGTGTTGGAATTACAGGCATGAGCCACCGCACCCAGCCAAAAAGTGAAAGTTTGGATGGAAATAGGAAAATATTCAAACTGAATGAAAACAAAAGTACAACATATAAAAATTTGTGAGATGCAGGTAAAAAGTACTTATCAAATGCTTATCTTAGCAGAGAAAAAAAGCTAGATTTCTACCCTAAGAAACGATCATAAGAACAAAATAAATTCAAAGCAAGCAGAAGCAAAGAAATTATAACTTTAAGAGCAGAACTTGACCAGGTGTGGTGACTCAGGCCTGTAATCCTAGCACTGTGGGAGGCCAAGGCGGGTGGATCACTTGAGGTCAGGAGTTCAAGACCAGCCTGGCCAACATAGCGAAACCATGTCTCTACTAAAAATACAAAAATTAGCTCAATGTGGCGGCACACACCTATAGTCCCAGCTACCAGGGAGGCTGAGGCAGGAGAATCACTTGAACCGGGGAGGCAGAGGTTGCAGTGAGCTGAGATCATGCCACTGCACTCTAGCCTGGGTAACAGAGTGAGACTCCATCTCAAAAAAAAAAAAAAAAAAAAAAAAAAAAAACTAAACTAACAACAACAACAAAAAAACAAAAACATTAAGAGCAGAAATTAATAAATGGAAGTGGAAATACGGCTGGGCGCAGGGGCTCATGCCTGTAATCCCAGCACTTTGGGAGGTTGAGGTGAGAGAATCACTTGAGCCCAGGCATTTGAGACCAGCCTGGGCAATACAGCAAGACCCTGTCTCTACATAATTAAAATTTAAACTAAAAAAAAAAAAGTCTGGGCACAGTGGCTCATGCTTGTAATCCCAACACTTTGGGAAGCCAAAGTGGATGAATTGCTTGAGCTCAGGAGTTTGGGACCACCCTAGGCAACATGGTGAAACCCTGGCTCTACAAAAAAATACAAAAATTAGCTGGCATGGTGGCACACCCCTGTGGTCCCAGCTATTCAGGAGGCTGAGGTGTGATGATTGCTTGAGCTGGGAGGTGGAAGTTGCAGTGCATTCCAGACTGGGTGACAGAGACCCTATTTAAAAAAAGAAGGAAGGAAAGAAAGAAAAAGAAAAAGAAAAAGAAAAGAAAAGAAAGAAGGAAGGAAGGAAGGAAGGAAGGAAGGAAGGAAGGAAGGAAGGAAAGAAAAGAAAGAAAGAAAGAAAGAAAGAAAGAAAGAAAGAAAGAAAGAAAGAAAGAAAGAGAGAGAGAGAGAAAGAGAGAGAGAAAGAAAGAAAGAAAAGAAAGAAAAGAAAGGAAGGAAGGAAGGAAGGAAGGAAGGAAGGAAGGAAGGAAGGAAGGAGGGAGGGAGGGAGGGAGGGAGGGAGGGAGGGATAAAAAGAATAGAGAAAAACCAATAAACCCAAAAGCTGCTTCTTTGAAACAATCAATTAAAAGTGCTAGCTAGACTGACAAAGAAAAAGAGGGAAGACAGAAATTACCAATATCAGAAGGGAAGAGTGTATATAATAAAAACCTCACAGATGTTAAAAGGATAATAATGAAATATTACAAATAACTCTGTGCACGTTAGTTTGACAATTTAGAAGAAATGGACCAATTCCTTAAAGCCACAAACTACCAAAACCCACCCAAGAAGAAATAGACAGACTAAATAGTCCCATTATCTGTTGAAGAAATTGAGTTCATAGCTAAAATCCTTCCAAACAACAAAACTTAGGTCCAGATGGTTTTCCTGGTGAATTCTACCAAACATTTCAAGAAAATATAACACCAGTTGTTCACAATCTCTTTCAGAAAACAGATCAGGGAACACTTCCTAACTAATTTTGTGAGCCCAGCATTACCCCAATACCAATGAATCTGACGGATTGCTGTTTATTAGTAATGCCTACAACTGACCACATATCACAAAATCCACCCGCAAAAGATACAGCAGTGCTTTAACTCCAAGGCAGAGCAGCACAGGCCCACTCTCCCTGTGTGTTGTGTGTCTTCCAAGGATCTTCAGAGAACGATATATTCTTCTGGTTTCTGCCAACATCCTCAGGAAGGTGTAAACGTGAAGGTCAGGAATCGCCATATGTAAGATACTGGCTTCTTCTTTAGCACAGCCTGTTTCCAAACCTTGTTCCAGGTCCCCTGACTTCAGCTTGGCCTTCTGAGACTCTTAGCCCATTTCTGACTTTCGTAAGTCTCCCAGAACCCCGTAAAACTTTTCTTTCTTTCTTTTTTAAAATCATACTTCAAGTTCTGGGATACATGTGCAGAACGTGCAGGTTTGTTACATAGGTATACACGTGTCATGGTGGTTTGCTGCACCCATCACCCCGGCATCTACATTAGGTATTTCTCCTAATGCTATCCCTCCCCTAGCCTCCCACCCACTAACAGGCCCCAGTGTGTGACGTTCCCCTCCCTGTGTCTGTGTGTTCTCATTGTTCAACCGCCACTTATGAGTGAGTACGTTCAGTGTTTGGTTTTCTGTTCCTGTGTTAGTTCGCTGAGAATGATGGTTTCCAGCTTCATCCATGTCCCTGCAAAGGACATGAATTCATCCTTTTTTATGGCTACATAGTATTCCATGCTGTATATGTGCTACATTTTTTTTTTTTTTTTGAGACAGAGTCTCTCTCTGTCGCCCAGGCTGGAGTGCAGTGGCACAATCTCGGCTCACTGCAACTTCCACCTCCCTGGTTCAAGCAATTCTTCTGCCTCAGCCTCCTGAGTAGCTGGTGCACGCCACCATGCCTGACTAATTTTTGTATTTTTGGTAGAGACGGAGTTTCACCATGTTGGCCAGGCTGGTCTCGATCTTCTGACCTGTGATCCACCTGCCTCAACCTCCAAAAGTGCTGGGATTACAGGCATTAGCCACCGCGCCTGGTCCCACATTTTCTTTATCCAGTCTCATTGATAGGCATTTGGGTCGGTTCCAAGTCTTTGCTACTATGAATAGTGCTGCAATAACTTTCTTTCTTTTTTTAACTTTCCTGATACTGAATGAGCAAAGAAATTTAGCTTCTTTTAGTCTAAGAGCCTCATTGCAACCCAAATGTCCATTATATGTCTTCCCGGGCGCAGAGCACTTTGCCCCTAGGAGAAGCCTTCCCTTCCCCGGAACACAGAAGCAGCTGAAGCCAACTTTAGCTTTTTGTTCTATTTTTGCTTTTTGTTTTGTTTTGATTTTTTCTTCCTGTCTAATTTCAGTAATAGCAGAAAGACATCCAATATAAAGTCCATGAACCATTTATAGAAAATTAAAGTGCACATCATGACAGCCAGCGTTGTCTTTCTCTGGAGTTCTGCTCCAGGTGTATAATTGCATGTCATTAACTTTCTATAGCTCACTAATTCACAAACATACCTTTTTTTAACCATCCCCTCCCTTAACAAATTTAAATTTACATAATTGAGGCTGGGTGCAGTGGCTCACACCTGTCATCCCAGAATTTTGGGAGACTGAGGTGGACGGATCACTTGAGGTCAGGAGTTTAAGACCAGCCTAGCCAACACAGTGAAACCCTGTTTCTACTAAAAATACAAAAAAAAAAAAAAAATTAGCTGGGCGTGGTGGCACATGCCTGTAATCTCAGCTACTCAGGAGGCTGAGGCACAAGAATAGCTTGAACCTGGGAAGTCAAGGCTGCAGTGAGCTGAGATCACACCACTGTACTCCAGCCTAGGCGACAGAGTGAGACTGTCTTAAAAAATAAAAAAAGAAAATACATAATTGAATTCACAAAACAAATTTAATTTCTATGTATATGAAGACAGACAAATGCAAAGAAAAATATTCTATGAAGTATTCTTTGGTTTTATAACAAAAAAGGCAAACAGATACTTTTTACATTCTTCTTGTCTTAATGTAATACATAGGACCATACCCACCTCTTTATTTGAGAAAGTATTTGAACAGTTTCTATTCTGGAGGATTAGAGATTTCCTTGAAGCCATGACTACCCTACAACTTTACACTGTGGTGGGCAGCAAAAATAATATTGTGCCTGATCCCAAAGAGGAGACACAAGCCTTTCCAGAAATGTCTACACCAAAGACACACACCAAAAATAGTTTACTAATGTATATTCTCAGCTTGAGTATGTTGTCTGCTTCCACTTCTAGACTTAAGAAAAGGCCGCGTTCCTCACCCTCCTTCCTCCAGCATTTGCTTCATGCAGTTAAAATGGAACGAATGACTTTAGTTAAAGCATAAAAAGAGTCTCACTAAGGAGATACTAATTATAGCTGTTTTCACAAAGCTCTCAGAAACTCCAGCAGGGGGCTCATTCATTCCTGCTGAGCTGCTACAGACCCTGAGATTATGTTGTCTACATCAGCCTTAGAAATTTCCCACAGGCAACACTTCTCCCACACCCGCGGAAGTCATACACCAGTTACAGTGGGAGGGCAACTGTGTAGGTCACTACAAACGGAACCATTAGTTTCATCTCCATGTTCCCCACAAACATTTAAAATAAAATCAAGGCCAAATGCAGTGACTCACACTTGTAATCCCAGCACTTTGGGAGGCTGAGGCAGGCAGACCACTTGAGGTCAGGAGTTGGAGACCAGCCTGGCCAACATGGTGAAACCTTGTCTCTACTAAAAATACAAAAATTAGCCAGGTGTGGTGGTGCATGCCTGTAGTCTCAGCTACTCAGGAGGCTGAGGAGGAAGGATGGCTTGAATCCAGGAGGCAGAGGTTGCAGTGAGCTGAGATTGCGCCACTGCACTCCAGCCTGGGCAACAGAGTGAGACTCTGTCTCAAAAATGAAATAAAATAAAAACAAGCGGGGCAGGTGGAGCTCCCTTAATTCCTCCCTAGGAAATTCTATAAAGGCAGAGTAAAATTTAGAAAATCAAACTGGGGCAGTGGCTCACACCTGTAATTCCAGCACTTTGGGAAGCAGAGGCAGGTGGATAACCTGAAGTCAGGAGTTCAAGACCAGCCTGACCAACGTGGCGAAACCCCATCTCTACTGAAAATACAAAATTAGCTGGGCATGGTGACATATGCCTGTAATCCCAGCTATTCAGGAGGCTGAGGCAGGAGAATCGCTTGAACCTGGGAGGAGGAGGTGGCAGTGAGCCAAAGATCATGCATTGCACTCCAGCCTGGGCAACAAGAGTGAAACTCTGTCTCAAAAATTTTTAAAAATTTAAAAAAAGAAAATCAAACTGGATATCCAAATGATAATTAAATTACATATGTTCATTCATTACCACTGCTGTTACCAGAAAATGGGTCTTGTCCCAGACTCCAAGAGTGGGCTCTTAGATCTCACTTTCTCGGGAAAGAATTCAGGGCAAGTTGCAGAGTACAGCAAAGTTAAGATAGTTTGTTAGAGACTATTATGGAGTAAGGCTTCCTCAGAAAGCAAAAGGAGGAATGCCCCTACTTTAAAATTTTTATTTATTTATTTATTTATTTAGATACAAGATCTCACTCTGTCACTGAGGCTGGAGTACAGTGGCACTATCATGGCTTACTATAGCCTCAATTTCCTAGGCTCAATTAATCCTTCCACCTCTGCCTCCCAAGTAGCTGAGTTACAGGTACACACCACCATGGCTGGCTAACTTTTGTATCTTTTGTAAAGATAAGGTTTTTTCATGTTGGCCAGGCTGGTCTTCAACTCCTGAGCTGAAGAGATCCATCCATCTCAGCCTCCCAAAGTGCTGGGATTACAGGCGTGAGCCACCATGCCTGGCCAAGAATGCCTCACCTTAAACATAGTGCTTGCTTATATAGGTTGTTAAGAATAGCATACTTCATTACAAAGACTTTTGATCAGCTTGTGACGGGCTATTAGTATTGTTATTTTCCTATGTTACTACTGATTTCCACAAGAATTTATGTGTGTACTATTATCTTTAAAGTAAAATCTATTCTTAAACTAAGAATGCTTTTTGTTCTTGAAATATTGGGACGTTTCCATAAGTTCTGGGTCTTTATTTGGTAAGTTAGCATCATTAACTCATCCCCTCAACCATAAATATCTTGTGACCAACAGTGTCAACCCCCTGGGAATGCTGCCCAGCAGGATTGGCTTTACTTAGCCTTTATTCAGGATGGAGTCTCTCTGGTCAGGACATCTCTGACACTATTAACCTTCTATCTCAATGTCTTTCCCTCTCTCACCACGCAACCTTAGATAATTAATTTGTTAATTACCAATCTCATAAATGAAACAATGCTGACCAGGGCAAATGGCTGGTCTGGATGTTCCCAAGGATGTATTGCAGGCGGCAGGAAGGACGATGGACCCAGCATCCACTTTACCCGGGGACGATCATAAAACAATTTGCACCATGGTACTGAGGGCCAGAAGGCCAGAAGACAGCCATGTGATCAAAATAATCTTTCCTAGGCCAGGTGCGGTAGCTCACACCTGTAATCCCAGCACTATGGGAGGCCAAGGCAGGTGGATCACTTGTGGCCAGGAGTTCAAGACCGGCCTAACCAACACGGCAAAACCCTGTCTCTACTAAAAATACAAAAATCAGCCGGGCGTGATGGTGTGCACCTGTAATCCCAGCTACTTGGGAGGCTGTGGCACGAGAATCACTTGAACCTGGGAGGTGGAGGTTGCAGTGAGGCAGGATTGTGCCACTGCACTCCAGCCTGGGCAACAGAGTGAAACTCTGCCTCAAAATAATAAAAATAATAACAATAATGTTTCCCACAGGTAAAATATTTTCAAGCGGAAGGAGTGGAAGTACTAGCCAGTCATATATATAGATCATCAAGGAATAAGGATGAGCTTCCGGAAGCGAATTCTGGCAGCT
Source organism: Macaca fascicularis (assembly GCF_037993035.2). Lineage (NCBI taxonomy): Eukaryota > Metazoa > Chordata > Mammalia > Primates > Cercopithecidae > Macaca > Macaca fascicularis. The sequence goes on from NC_088394.1 coordinate 53,968,203, forward strand.
GGGCTTACCTGCTACTCCCTGGGAGCTTTTTGGCGCCTTTATTATTATTATTATTGTTCTTTAATTTTCTGTCTGGAATAGCTGGGACTACAGGTGCACACCACCACATATGGCTACTTTTTTTTTTTTCTTTTAGTACAGACAGGGTCTTGCCCAGGCTGGTCTCAAACTCCTGAGCTCAAATGATCCTCCCGCCTCAGTCTCTCAAAGTGCTGGGATTACAGGTGTGAGCCACCGTGCCTGGCTGAGATTTCATCAAGCTACTTAGAACATCATGCAACTTAGAATTTATGAATTGTTTATTTCTGGAATTTTCCATTTAATATTTTTGGACCTTGGGGCCTAACCAACACGGCAAACCCTGTCTCTACTAAAAATACAAAAATCAGCCAGGTGTGATGGTGCGCACCTGTAATCCCAGCTATTTGGGAGGCTGTGGCACGAGAATCACTTGAACCTGGGAGGTAGAGGTTGCAGTGAGGCAAGAGGGTTACTGAAACCTCAGAAAGCAAAACTGTGGATAAGAGAGGATTACTATACTGCCATAAAGTTGCATTTTTAAAATAATTTCAAACATTGTATCCAAGTAATATGTGTATTCAATTAAAATTTCATCCCTTCAGTGTTTTATAAGTAATTCAAATACCAGAGTGGTAACCATCTTCTAGGAATATTAGTTACAATCCCAATCACTGTTTTTCAAAAAGATGTTGTCAGTCCTGCTCCTGAAATTTCTCTCCAACAGGTCTCCTCCTCCCATTCCCACTGCCCCAACCCAGCCAGGCCCTTACCTCGCACTGCTCCGGGACGCCAGCCTCCAATCTGAGGCTTTCCTGGTGTCTGGGCTTCCATGCAGCTGTCAGAGTGTTCTTCCTGAAAAGAAACTCCATCCATGCCATTTTCCGAGCAATACGCTTTACTGGGTTGTCCTGTAGCCTTCAGGATAAAGTACAGATTCCTAAGCATGACACCTCGGATGAAGTATTTTCCAGTCTGTTCCCTCCTTTCCAGATTACCACCTGCCCCTTTGACCCTGCCCTTTGGTCATTAGCTACAATCAGCTGCTCTCTCCAGCAAGCCTCACTAGCTCTCCAAGCCTTCCCCCATGATGCTCTCTGCCCAGACTGCCCTTCCTCCTGTTCCTCTGCCTACAAGATCCGACGTGCCCTTCAGCCTCCAATGTTAGTTCACCAAAATCTTCCCTTTGAATTACGAATGCAGCTGGCTGCAAACTCCTCCAAGTGACCAGAGTGTCCTATAATCACCTCTATGATAGCATCTTTGATTTAGGGGGTGATTTTTCTTTTTTTCTTTTCTTTTTTTTTTTTTTTTTTTTTTTTTGCATTTCTGAATTTCCTAAGAGAATGTGAATTCCTAGAATCCTAGGAATTCTCATCTGATTTTTATTCCCAACATAGCACCATGCAAAGCAAAAAGTAGGTACCCAATAACTGCTTTTGGAATGAATGAATGAATCAATGAATGGTACCATGCAGCTGCCAAAGTGCTTTCTGCAAAGCAACTCTGACCTTGTTGCTCTCTGAGCTGTGCTCCTTCCTGGGTGATGAGGTAACACTGGAAGCTATTAACAGATAAGAGAGAAAAAAAAAGGAGGGGAGAGATCTCTGGGGCTCTGACAAATTACTTATTTTCACTGAGTTTCTGTTTCCTCATTTGTAAAACAAAAGTGCTGCCCGGATGAGCTCTGAAGGCATCTTCCAGTTCTCAAATTCCAGCCTGCTTGGCTCCCAAACAACTTTCCTGGAGTCTCTGGCAGCTATAACCCAAGTCTTAGCACCATCTAGTGATAAACAGGCACACAGCTGGGAGGGAAGGCCGGGGAGTGGGGAGGGTGGATAAGAGAAGGAATGCCAACCTTAATTATATTATGAGCTGGCAAGGAATTAGGTCAAACCTGCAAATACGAAGTTAAAACTAAGAGGCCTAACTTTATCCTGGGGATGGAATAACTAATTAGCTTCAGAACATGGATGAAGTAGACAATTATAGAATGCCTGAGACATGGAAAAGACAATAAAACAATTCCTGTGTACCCTGGCCCTCTGGTTCTTTTATCAATTTACTGCTTGTTACTGTAATTAAAGTTTTCTTGGGAGGACATGTGCTTTTGAAGGGCCTATGGCATGGGACTCTAATAACTCAATAAAACCACAAATTTATTAAGAATATATATGTATTTTTCAAATTTCTTCTTATTTATTTATTTATTTGAGACAAGGTCTTGCTCTGTTGTCCAGGCCGGAGTGCAGTGCCATGATCATGGCTCACTGCAACCTCGAACCCCTGGGCTCAAGCAATTCTCCCACCGCAGCCTCCTGAGTAGTGAGGACTACAGGGATGTGCCACCATGCCCAGCTAATTTTAAAATTTTCAGCCAGGCACGGTGGCTCACGCCTGTAAATCTCAGCATTTTTGGAGGCTGAGGCAGGTAGCTCACGCAGTCAGGAGTTTGAGACCAGCCTGGCCAGCATGGTGAAACCCCATCTCTACTAAAAATACAAAAATTGGCTAGACATGGTGGTGCGTGCCTGTAATCCCAGCTACTCAGGAGGCTGAGGTAGGAGACTCTTACCCCGGGAAATGGAGGTTGCAATGAGCCGAGATCCTGCCACTGCACTCCAGCCTGGGCGACAAAGCGAGACTGTCTCGGAAAAAAAAAAAAAAAAAATTCTTTTTTTCAATAGAGATTGGGGTGGGGGAGGTCTCACCATGTTTTGCCCAGGTTGGTCTTGAACTCCTGGCCTCAAGCGATTCTCCCACCTTGGCCTCCCAAAGTGCTGGAATTACAGGTGTGAGCCCCAAGTTCAACCTCTTTACCTTTATTGGAGTATAATAAGACCAAAATATGACTAATTAACACTATAGGAAATAAGGATAATTCTGAGAGAAGCAGCAAAACAGTAATAAGATACTAGTGTCCACATTCTTTTCTTTAAAACCTACAGACCTACACATTTTTATTAACCTAATATTTGCTAAATGACTTTCTAGTTGCCAAAAAACAAGAATCAACAAATCAACTGAACAAATGACAAAAGATAAACAATTGAGCATTGAGTAACAGAAACTATGTTGAGATTTTGCCATAATCTGTCCTCAGGGCTGTCCTGAGACCATTTTCTGGACAAAGCACACATGTAAAGGGGTAGGTACTTTATAGATACATTGAGCAATAAGGGTCCTTAGGCCAGGTATGGTGGCTCACGCCTGTAATCCCAGAACTTTGAGAGGCTCAGGTGGGAGGATCGCTTGAAGCCAGGAATTTGAGACCAGCCTGGACAACAAAGCAAGACCACATTTCCATAATTTTTTTTTTTTTATTAGCCAGGCATGGTGGCGTGCACCTGTAGTCCAGCTACTCAGAAGGCTGAGGTGGGAATATCGCTTCAGCGCAGGGGGGTGAGGCTGTAGTGAGCTATGATTGCACCACTGCACTCCAGGCTTGGTGACAGAATAAGACACTATCTCAAAATAATAATAATAAAATAGGCTGGCGCGGTGGCTCACGCCTGTAATCCCAGCACTTTAGGAGGCCAAGGTGGGTGGGTCACCTGAGATCAGGAGTTCGAGACCAGACTGACCAATATGATGAAACCCCATCTCTACTAAAAATACAAAAATTAGCTGGGCGCAGTGGCACATGCCTGTTGTCCCAGCTACTAGGGAGGCTGAGACAGGAGAATTGCTTGAACCCGGGAGGCAGAGGTTGCAGTGAGCCAAGATTATGCCACTGCACTCCAGCCTGAGCTACAGAGCGAGACTCCGTCTCAAATAATAATAACAATAATAATAATAATAATAATAAGGACCTGTGAGTGGGGAGCAAGTGAAATCAGTCCTACATTTAGGCCATTTCTAAAGTGAGATTCCATTGTAATGCATAATTACATTTGCAAGTCGTAATAACCTATGTCTGCATGTACATTACCTTATAAACCTGTTCTTACTCATCATACCTCTTTGGAGTCTAATGGAATCTGTGTAACCATTTATTGACTGATACATTATATATGCAGTAATGATTATTGCATAACCCCAAGAACACAGAGAGTATAAACCTGAAACTGGACCATTTTACTGCAGTGCCATATTTTCCAAACCCAAAATAAGGCCACTTGTACTGACAAGAATGTGCATACAACAAAAGGAAAACGAGGTCTGATAACACACAGCGCCTCCAGGTGATTTCTCCCTTGGCACATTTATAACCTAGAAGTGTTTGAAAGAGGAAGAAACTGCAGAGGGAAAAAGCAAGTCAGCAATTTTTTTTTTTTTTTTTTGCCTGGAGTCAGAATCCAACGGTTGGGTTTTGGAGACTTTGAAGGAAAGTCTCCAAAGCTTTGAAGGAAAACGATGACTTGCTGGGCAGGTGCGTTTCAGACACTAACAAACATGAAAAAATGTAGGGAGTTATGGGTGATAGACTCATGAGACAGGTCTGTGCCTAATTTTTCTATTTTACCTGCTATTAACTATATGCCTCAACCTGTAAGCTTACAGATGCATCTCTTTTATGGCTGATACAGTTACATAAAGAATGATATGTTTCATTTGGATAAACTCAATTTTATCTGAAAAATTCAAAAGCATTTCAAACATACAGAGCTGAAAAACAAACTTTTTTTTTTTTTTTTTTTTTTTTGAGACAGGGTTTTACTCTGTTACCCAGGCTGGAGTATAGTGTCGTGATCGCAGCTCACTACAGCCTCTACCTTCCAGGCTCAAGGGCTCAAGATATCCTCCCAGCTCAGCCTTCTGAGTAGCTGGGACTACAGGTGTGTGCCAACAAGCCTGGCTAATTTTTGTATGTTTTGTAGAGATGGAGCCTCAGTACGTGTTGCCCAGGCTGGTCTCAAACTTGTGGGCTCAAGCAATCCTGCCCTCCCAAAGTGTTGGGATTACAGGCATGAGCCATCGCACCTGGCCAAAAAACAAATTTTAAACAAATAATAATTTTTAGTTATAATAATGCTTAAATAGGTAACCAAAGTACTTCAGGAGGCGATCCATTAGCCCAGAGCAAAGCCATCAGCTTCATCATAAAACCTTGGCAAAGAAAACACCTGCAATTCATTTCATGCCTTGTGATTTAAAATATATTACATTAACGTGAAAAATTATCTTCTGAACTCGCACTCATTGAAATGTAAATGTGCCCTCCTTTCCCCACGCCCCCGCCACGTCCCCATTTCATCCTGAAATTCCATTTGTAAATTCTGTACATCCAGAGATGCTGTAGTCATTACCTCGTTTTTTGTTGATAAGTCTTCTCTGCCTAGAGGTTTTTATAAGAGTTATTTTTCCTGTAATGAATACTCAGCAATTCAGGCCCGTCTTTTCAGCTGGCTGGATGCTAGTGTCCCTTGATTAATGGACCTGCCAACTCGATGAGGTGATACCACACCAACAAAAGCTCATCCTAGAAAATGTCACCTCTTATCCTGGTTGCCCAAGCACTTCTGTTTTATGAGCTTTGTGTGCCTCCCAGATGTGCCTAGTATTTCATTTTTGGCTTTGTTAATAAGAAGACAAGTTAGATGGAAGCAGGTAATTGGATTATTTAATGCAGTAGAAAGAATTTCTTTTGTTCAAATAATGTGCTTCATATGATAGACTATTTTTTTTCTATTTTTCATTCCTGTCATCTAAACTGCTAGTTAACCATTTAAATCAATGTATAGGTCAATACAAACAACATTCTTTTTTCTGCCTGGAGATAAAGCCTTACAGTAAGAATTGTTTGAGAAGAAAAAAAAAAAGTCCTCAAATAAAAATATTTTGCTTTTTAAAAAATTTGCTTTAATAAGACAAAGACATGGAAACTCTAGTTAAAAGTTAAAGTTGTATACTTTGGTAGCAAATTTGGCTTCTACATTTTTTTATAGAGACAGGGCCTTACTATGTCGCCCAGGCTAGAGTGCAGTGGCGTGATCTCGGCTCACTGCAACCTCCACCTCCTAGGTTCAATCGATTCTCCTGCCTCAGCTTCCCGAGTAACTGGGATTACAGGTGCCTGCCACCATGCCTGGCTCAAATTTTTGTATTTTTAGTAGAGATGGGAGGGTCTCAGTATGTTGCCAAGGCTGGTCTTGAACTTGTGGGCTCAAGCAATTCACCCATCTTGGCCTGGCAAAGTGCTGGGATTACAGGCATGAGCCACTGCACCCGGCCTAAAAAATATATATTTTGCTTTAATAAGATAAAGACATGGAATCCCTAGTTAAAAGTTAAAGTTATGCCTGGGCATGGTGGCTCACCCCTGTAATCCCAGAACTTTGGGAGACCTGAGGCAGGCAGATCACCTGAGGTCGGGAGTTTGAGACCAGCCTGACCAACATGGAGAAACCCTGTTTCTACTAAAAACACAAAAATTAGATGGGCGTGGTGGCAGGTGCCCATAATCCCAGCTACTCTGGAGGCTGAGGCAGGAGAATCGCTTGAACCTGGGAGGTGGAGGTTGCAGTGAGCCGAGATCGTGCCATTGCACTCCAGCCTGGGCAACAAGAGTGAAACTCCATCTTAAAAAAAAAAAAAAAAAAAAAGTTGTGTACTTTGGTTTTTTGTTTGTTTGTTTGTTTTGTTTGTTTGTTTTGTTTATTTGGAGACAGGGTCTCACTATGTTGCCCAGGCTGGAGCGCAGTGGCTATTGATGGGCATGCTCAGGACACACTGTACCCTTGAACTCCTAGGCTCAAGTGATCCACCTCAGCCTCCCAAGTAACTGGGGCTACAAGTACAGGCTCCAGGTCCAGGTGCATGAGCTTTTTATTTATCATTATTATGGCCTAAGATGGTTACTGAATGTACTTTTTATGTTGTTGATAAGATTCCATTTCTTTTTTTTTTTTCTTTTGAGACAGAGTTTCACTCTGTCGCCCAGGCTGGAGTGCAATGGTACGATCTCCACTCACTGTAACCTCCGCCTCCCAGGTCCAAGCAATTCTCCTGCCTCAGCCTCCAGAGTAGCTGGGATTATGGGCACCTGCCACCACACCTGGCTAATTTTTGTGTTTTTAGTAGAAACGGGGTTTCCCCATGTTGGTCAGGCTGGTCTCAAACTCCTGACCTCAGGTGATCCACCCACCTTGGCCTCCTAAAGTGCTGGGATTACAGGCATGAGCCACCGTGCCCGGCCAGATTCCATTTCAGTAGAAGAATCCTAACTCTTAGATTGTAAATAGGCAAAATTATGTGCTACTCCAAGCTTCTGAATAAAACATTCTTAAGAAATTACTCAGGGCCAGGCGCAGTGGTTCACACCTGCAATCCCAGCACCTTGGGAGGCCAAGGCCAGAGGATTGCTTGAGTCCAGAAGTTCGAGCCCAGCCTGGGCAACATAAGGAGACCCCTGTCTCTACCAAAATTTTAAATATTAGCCAGGCATGGTGAAACACGTGTCTATAGTCCCAGCCAATTGGAAGACCGAAGTGATCGTTTGAGCCTGGGAGGTCAAGGTTGCAGTGAGCCATGATTGTGCTACTGCGCTCCAGCCTGGGTGACAGAGCAAGACCCTGTCTCTAAAATAAATAAATACATAAATAAAGTAACCATGGAGCAGAATAAATTTCAAGGGGATTATGAAGACTAATGATCCCAAAGTTATAAAACAATGGACTGCTCCCAAAAAGGTATTCCACAATTTGAATAAAGGAAAGTACTTATGTAAGCACAAAATACCACGCTGGGGCCCTAATAAAAGAAGGAAACTTAAAAAAAACAAAAAAAAAAACAAAAAAAAACCACTTCTTTCAATGGCTAGGGGGATATATGCAAAATATAGGCCTCAAAAGAAACAAAGAGTAGAGCATGAGTACATAATTTCCATAACCATACAAATCTAAAATGTAATAACATTTTTAAGAAAGGGTGGGCCAGGCGAGGTGGCTCACACCTGTAATCCCAGCACTTTGGGAGGCAGAGGCAGACAGATCACTTGAGGGCAGGAGTTCGAGACCAGCCTGGTCACCATGGTGGAACCCCATGTCTACTAAAAATATAAGAATTAGCCAGGTGTGGTAGTGCAAGCTTATAATGCCAGCTATTCGAGAGGCTGAGACAGGAGAATCGCTTGAACCTGGAAGGCAGAGGCAGAGGTTGCAGTGAGCTGAGATTGTGCCACTGCACTCCAGCCTAGGCGACCAAGTGAGAGCTTGTCTCAAAAAAATAAAAAATAAAAAAAGGAAAGAAAGAAATAAAAGAAAGAGAACATAAGCCCAGAACCAAGACAGCTAGACACAGCGTCCAATGGAGAGGAGGCTCTGAGGTCTTCCAGGGCTGGCAGAGGTGCATCAGCGTGGCCAAACACAAGGACCAGAAGGCTAAGAGAGAAGCAAGGACATCCAGGTCCCATACATACCAAACTTGACCAACATCAAGACTAAATGTCCAAAACCCAATTTAAAAAACCAGTGGGCCGGGTGTGGCGGCTCACGTCTGTAATCCCAGCATTCAGCAGTTTGGAAGGCTGAGGTTGGTGGATCACCCAAGGTCAGGAGTTTGAGACCAGCCTGGCCAACATGGTGAAACCCTATCTCTACTAAACATACAAAAAATTAGCTAGCTGAGTGTGGTGGCAGGCACCTGTAATCCCATCTACTCGGGAGGCTGAAGTAGGAGAATCACTTGAATCCAGGAGGCAGAGGTTGCAGTGAGCCAAGATCACGCCACTGCATTCCAGCCTGGGCAACAAGAGTGAAACTCCACCTCAAAACAAAACAAAACAAAACATTGACTAAGATAAATTACTAGAGGGAGTTATTTAAAAAAAAAAAAAAAGACAACATATGAGGTGTTGACAATATCATTCACAAACATTCCAATGGTAATGAGAACAACAGTATGCGGAAAGCATAAGTAATAAGACACTCAATTGAATGTAGTATGAGAAAACCATACTTCAAACCATGTTGAACACATCACAGAATGCAGCTTCCTAATGCATGGAATATAGGATTTAAGCCAGCCGGGCTTGTTGGCTCATGCCTGTAATCCCAGCACTTTGGGAGGCAGAGATAGGCAGATCACTTGGAGTTTGAGACCAGTCTGAGCAACATAGTGAGACCCCATCACTACAAAAAAAATGCAAAAATTAGCCAGGCGTTAATTAGGTGGCGTGCGCTTATAGTTCCAGCTATTTGGGAGGTGGGTGGTGGAGGGATCACTTGAGCTCGGGAGTCAGAAGTTGTAGTGAGCTGAGATCACCCCACTGCACTCCAGCTTGGACAACAGAGTGAGACTCTATCCCAAAAAAAGGAAAAAAAGAAAGAAAAAAAGATTTAGGCAAGCCGTCAGAAGAAACCAAAGTTTATAATACAACAAAACATTGAAGAAATGCAGTCTCTATAGCTGACCACTGCCTCGTTTTGTTATATTGTCCTAAAAGAGTAATTGTCTCTAATTGTTCTAGAGTGAATCTTCTGCTAGGTGTTATACAAACACTATAAAGAAATTGCTAATGAAATCTGTCAATAGAACTAAGAAAAAAAAGAAAGACATTACTAAGTAGAACAATTCTAAATCCTCAAGCATGCATAACTCTGAGCGCTGTTAGTTGTCTCCCTCAATGTCATATCAATTTGCTGACAAATTAATAAGATAGCCTCATTTTTTTTCATATTAACAATCTCATGCAGATATTTTTAGGGTCCTGCTCATTAGAACAGGGTAGATGCCCTTTCACTTCCTTCTAAGCAAATCTGAGAAATTCTGTGATTCAACAAGCATTATTCTTTGTTTCAGTTTATTGTGTTTAGAGGCATTACTCATATCTGGAGGAATTATCCCAGATTGCAATGGATAATTCAAATCTGAATCATACCAAGGTTCTAATCCCCTTTTCTAGTCTTCAAATAGTGCTTTTCTTTTTTCTTTTTCTTTTCTTTTCTTTTTATTTTTTCTTTTCTTTTCTTTCTTTTTCTTTTTTTTTTTTTTTTTTTTTTTTTTTTTTGAGACAGAGTCTTACTCTGTCTCTCAGGCTGGAGTGCGGTGATGCGATCTTGGCTCACTGCAACCTCCGCCTCCCGGGTTCAAGTGATTCTGCTACCACAACTTCCGGAGTAGCTGGGACTATAGGTGTGTGCCACCATGCCCGGCTAAAAGTAGAGACAGGGTTTCACCATGTTGGCCAGGCTGGTCTCAAACTCCTGACCTCATGTGATCCACCCGCCTCAGCCTCCCAAAGTGCTGAGATTACAGGTGTGAGCCACCACACCCAGCCCAAAAAGTGCTTTTCCATGGTCATCGTGCAATGCTCCTGTGGAGTAATTAGAAATAAAAGACCTACAAACACATTCAGTTGTATCATTTCAAGTAAATTTAGATTCAGATGGAATGCAAAGTATTATCACTGGTGCAAACTTTTGTGGCTCATACTTCCTCCTGGCAGCTTTGTTTGTTTGTTTGTTCATTTGTCTTTTGTGGGTGCTGTTCATGACTAATTTGCCAAAAGTCATCTAATATATTATCATATTATCCTTCATTGAATTGAGGCCAATCTAATTTTTTTTTTTGAAACAGGGTCTCTCTCTGTCCCCCAAACTGGAATGCAGTGGTGCCATCACAGCTCACTGCAGCCTCGACTTCCTAGGCTCAAGCGATCCTCCCACCTCAGCCTCCTGACTGGCTGGGACTATAAGCATGTGCCACCACCCCTGGCTAATTTTTGTTGTGTATATATTTGGTGGAGATGGGTTTTCGCCATGTTACCTATACTGGCATCGAACTCCTGGGCTCAAGTGATCCTGCCACCTCGGCCTCCCCAAAGTGCTGTGGTTACAGGCATGAGCCAGCGTGCCTGGCCCTGATTTTAAAACTTATTACTTATATTTGACTTATACATGGAAGTTTTCCATGGTATCTGAATTATTCTTTTGAACCTGTCTGGAAACACTTCATGTCACCCCCTCCTCTACCCACTTTTCATTAAGGAACAAAACACTTGATTTCAGAAATTTGGAAATGTGGCCGAGCACGGTGGCTCACGCCTGTAACCCCAGCACTTTGGGAGGCTGAGGCGGGTGGATCATTTGAGGTAAGGAGTTCAAGACCAGCCTGGCCAACATAGTGAAACCCCATCTCCACTAAAAATACAAAAATTAGCCCGGCGGTAGTGGCGCGCGCCTGTATTCCTAGGTACTCTGGAGGCTGAGGCAGGACAATTGCTTTTGTCTGGGAAGCTTAAGTTGTGGTGAGCTAAGATGGCGCCACTACACTCCAGCCTGGGTGACAGAATGAGACTGTCAAAAAAAAAAAAAAAAAAAAGAAAGGAAGGGAGGGAAGGAGGGAGGGAGGGAAGGGAGGGAGGGAGAGGGAGAGAGGGAGGGAGGGAGGGAGGGAGGAAGGAAAGAAGGAAGGAAGGAAGGAAGGAAGGAAGGAAGGAAGGAAGGAAGGAAGGAAGGAAGGAAGGAAGGAAGGGAGGGAGGGAGGGAGGGAGGGAGGAAGGGAGGGAGGGAGGGAGGGAGGGAGGGAGGGAGGGAGGAAGGGAGGGAGGGAGGGAGGGAGGAAAAAAAAGAAATTGGAAATGTGAAAGGTGGGGGCCAAGGAAGGCAGGAAGGGAGGGAAATAAATTTGGAAATGTGAAAGGTGGATGCCCAGTCTCCCGAGACTCTTGATAACGCCTTCTGGAGCCATTTGTCTAGTTAACTGCCTTCATCAGAAAGGATCCTAAAGCTTCTCTCGCCTCCCTCCGGGAGAGGGCCAAATGGCCACAGCCGGGCCTAGGTCTCTAGGCTAGCTCCAAAGTGCGGGGAAGACTCCCGCACTGTCTCCTTAGGTATTTACATGTCAAAGTGAGGAAATCCCAGAACTTGAAGACCCCTCCAGGTGGTTAAAGCTGAGACACCCGGGGCTATCTAGTTCTGGATGAGGCTTTATTTACATATCAAAGAGCTGGGGTTAGGTTTCGGGCCCGTTAAGTTTCCAAGGAGACCCTTTCAAAAAGGGAGGGGAATAGCTACCTCCTTCACCTTTATAAGCAGGGAAACCTTGTCCTTCATCTATGGAGTGTCCGGCTACTTGCATGGGACATTTCCTGGCCAGGAGTAAGGCTTAAGGGGAGGCTGGGAGTGGGGGCTATGTACTTATTATTTGCTAAAAGGTAATTAATATGAAATCTGTCTCTGATCCCAAACACCTGTGTGTGTGCATTCAGGATAGAATTAATAAAGATAAATATTTAAAAACCATTGGCAGGCCAGACGTGGTGGCTCACATCTGTAATCTCAACACTTTGGGAGGTCAAGATGAAAGGATTGTTTGAGTCACGGAGTTCGAGACCAGTCTGGGAAACATAGGGAGACCCCCCCCCGGACTTGTCCCCTCCACCCCCCATCCCCCATCTCTACAAATAATTTAAAAAAAAAAAAAAAAAAAAAACATTAGCCAGGTGTGGTGGTGCGTGCCTGTGGCAGGAGGATCACCTGAGCTCTGGAGTTCGAGGCTGCGATGAGCTGTGATTGAACCATTGTACTCCAGCGTGGGTGACAGAGCAAGACCCTGTCTCAAAAACAAAAATAATGAAACACTGACAGGCTGGACGTGGTGGTACATGCCTCTAATCCCAGCAAGGAGGCAGAAGGATTGCTTGAGGCATGGAGTTCTAGACCAGTCTGGGCAACATAATGATACCCCATCTCTATAAAAAACAGAAACCACTAACAGCAGCCTGGGGTGGGTGCTTTCCCTCTTCCTCCACCAATCATGACTGACTCTGGAGAAGGGGGGTGCCAGGATAGCTCTGGCCCAAGGTTGGCCCTAGAGGCTGTAGCCCTAATTGCTCTGGGCCCAAGACATTCATCCTCACCTTGCAGAATTGCCAGATAAAATACCGGGCACCAAGTTGGATTTGAATTTTGGATAAATAACATTTTTTTTAGCCTAAGTATATCCCAAGTATTGCATAAGACATACTTAGGCTTTAAAAACACACACACACACACACACACACACACACACACACTTAATTTTTTATCTGAAATTCGAATTTACGTGGGCTTTCTGTATTTTTACTTGCTAAATCTGGCACTCAACCATGGTGACCAGGGAAGAGGACCCCCTGGAGATGCCAACACTTTATGCCCATTGAAAGAATAATATAAGGGCTGGGAGCAGTGGCTCACGCCTGTAATCCCAGTACTCTGGGAGCCCAAGGTGGCTGGATCACTTGAGGTCAGGAGTTCGAGACCAGCCTGGCCATCATGGTGAAACCGCATTTCTACTAAAAATACAAAAACTAGCTGGAAATCACTTGAACTCGGGAGGCAGAGGTTGTAGTGAGCTGAGATGACGCCACTGCACTCCAGCATGGACAACAGAGCAAGACTCCATCTCAAAAAATAAATAAATAAAATAAGGGCACTCAGGCCTTCTTTCTCTTCATTTCGGAAGAGATATTGAAGGAGATAGTGCTCAGGATGTTGAATCTAGGAAATGTTACTCTACAATTTTTTGGTTACGGTGAGTTTATTAAACATCCTTTGAATCTTCTTCTTTTTTTTTTTTCTTTTTTGTTTTTGACAGAGTCTTGCTCTGTCACCCAGGCTGGAGTGCAGTGGCATGATCTCAGCTTACCACAGCCTCCACCTCCTGAGTTCAAGCAATTCTCCTGCCTCAGCCTCCCAAGTAGCTGGGACCACACACGCATGCCACCATGCCCAGCTACTTTTTGTATTTTTAGTAGAGATGGGGTGTCAGCATCTTGGCCAGGCTGGTCTTGAACTCCTGACCTCATGATCCACCCATCTCAGCCTCCCAAAGTGCTGGGATTACAGGCATGAGCCACTGCACCCAGCCCCGAATCTTCTCATAACAACCTGGAACGATTATTTTCTTCCTCCCGACTTAGAGATGAAACACCTGAGGCCAGAAAGCAACTAGAACAGTGCTTGGCACAAAGAAAGAATTTTTTAAAAAAATATTTATTCAATGAATGAAAGTTACCCAGGTACGACTGCACTGCAGGTTGGTGGCAGAAGCAGAACAGTGGCCTTCAGGGTCTTTTCTCATGAGACTGTTTCTGTCTCTAGCCAAGGTGCTGATTCCCTGAGAATAAATCCCTTTGCCTGTCTTAAGTATGAGTTTCCTCATCTATTATTTGGGTCTGATCATTTGCTTCATGATCACGCAGCAGCGTGGACAAGACTAACCGAATGGGAAAAAGGTTTCCAAAGCCCTAAAGCACGGTCACCTTTGTTCTCGGTCCAGTAGTAAAAGGCAGCAGCGAGGCAGGGTGTCCAAAGGGTTGTTGATGAGGAGGGTTCTGTCCCAGGGCGCTTCACTGTGGTGTCAGGACAGGGAGGGAGCCGGGGAGTACCTAGGGGGCATGAGGCTTGATACTCCAGTTCTCCTTGCTGGTGAATCACTCTCTCGCATTGGGCTGGCCATCCACAGACAGGTGTTTGAATTTCATCGTGGTCAAAACAGCCCCCTCAGCCGGGCATGGGGGCCCATGCCTGTGATCCCAGCACTTTAGGAGGCCAAAGTGGGTGCATCACCTGAGGTCAGGAGTTCGAGACTAGCTGGCCAACATGGTGAACCTCTACTACAAATACAAAAATTAGATGGGAGTGGTGGCAGACACCTGTAATCCCAGCTACTCAGGCGGCTGAGGCAGAAGAATCGCTTGAACCTGGGAGGCGGAGGTTTCAGTGAGCTGAGACCGCGCCACTGCACTCCAGCCTAGGTGACAAAGCGAGACTCTGTCTCACAAAACAAAACAAAACAAAACAAAACAAAACACCAACCAAACAAACAAAAAACAGCCCCCTCTCTCCTCTAATCCCTTTTCTGAGGGGATCTTCCTGAGGTCGGGATTTAGAAACCACAAGTACCTATGCTAGAGCAAAAGTCACACCCAGAATGGGTGGCCTAGATCTTGAGTTTTAAATAATCAGGAAATTCCCAGAAGTACTTTTGTCTGCATCGGTTAGGTTTCTTTCATTGTGAACAACAGAAACCAACTCTGACCAACTTAAGCAGAAGGAAGATATACAGGGTAGCTTGTGTCATTGAAGGAAAGTCGACTAGGCCAGGAAGGGCAAGAACATAGGAGTAACAAGAACCTGAGCAGCAGGAACTCACGTCCAGTGTGATCAGGGGGCTGAAGTTTTGAAGTTGTGATGCATCTGTTCCCATTTTCTTTTTTTTTATTTTTATTTTATTTTATTTTATTTTATTTTATTTTATTTTATTTTATTTTATTTTTTGAGACAGGGTCTCATTCTGTCACCCAGACTAGAGTGCAGTGGCACAATCTTAGCTCCCTGCAACCTCTGCTTCCTGGGTTCTACCAATTCTCATGCCTCAGCCTCCCGAGTAGATGGGATTACAAGTGTGAGATACCACATCTGGCTAATTTTTGTATTTTAAGTAGAGACGAGCTGGGCATGGTGGCTCATGCCTGTAATCCCAGCACTTTGGGAGGCCGAGGCGGGCAGATCATCTGAGGTCGAGAGTTTGAGACCAGCCTGACCAACATGGAGAAAACCTGTCTCTATTAAAATACAAAATATTAGCCAGGCATGGTGGTGCATGCCTGTAATCCCAGCTACTCGGGAGGCTGAGGCAGGAGAATCGCTTGAACCCAGGAAGTGGAGGTTTCGGTGAGCCAAGATCACGCCACTGTACTCCAGCCTGGGCAATAGGAGCGAAACTCTGTCTAAAAAAAAAACAAACTAACTAAAAACAAAGTAGAGACGAGTTTTCACCACGTTAGCCAGGCTGATCTCAAACTCCTGACCTCAATTAATTAGGAGTTCAAGACCAACCTCAGCCTCCCAAAGCACTAGAATTACAGGCACGAGCCACTGCACCCGGCCTCATTTTCTTCCTTTCCTTCTCCATTTCATTGCTGCTTTTACATTTTTAAAAATAATTATTTTTAAAATTGTTTTTAATGTATTTATGTTTGAGACAGGGTTCACTCTGTCACCCAAGCTGGAGTGCAGTGACACACTTATGGCTCATGGCTCACTGCAGCTCTATCTCTTTGGGTCAAGCAATCCTCTCAACTCACCCTCCCTAGTAACTGGGAGCACCACAAAGTCTGGCTAATTTTTGTATTTTTTGTAGAGACAGGGTTTCGCCTTGTTGCCTAGGCTGGTGTTGAGCTGCTGGGCTCAAGTAATCTGCCCACCTTGGCCTCCCAAAGTGTCGGAATTACAGGTGTGAGCCACCACACCTGGTCTCTTTTTTTTTTTTTGGACAGAGTCTTGCTCTGTCGCCAGGCTGGAGTGCAGTGGTACCATCTCTGCTCACTGCAACCTCTGCCTCCCAGGTTCAGGTGATTCCCCTGCCTCAGCCTCTCGAGCAGCTGGGACTACAGACACGCACCACCATGCCCGGCTAATTTTTTTTTTTTTTTTTTTGTATTTTAGTAGAGATGGGGTTTCACCATGTTGGTCAGGATGGTCTCAATGTCCTGACCTTGTGATCCGCCTGTCTTAGCCTCCCAAAGTGCCGGGATTACAGGCGTAAGCTACTATGCCCAGCCGCACCTGGCCTTTTTTTAGAGACAGGGTCTGACTCTGTCACCTAGGCTGGAGTACAGTGGCACAATCATAGTTCACTACAGCCTCAAACTCCTGAGCTGGAGTGGTTCTCCTGCCTCAGCCTCCCAAGTAACTGGGACTAGAAGAGTGCACTACCATGCCCAGCTATTTTTTTATTTTTTATTTTTTTGTAGAGACGGGGTCTTGGTATGTTACCCAGGCTGGCCTCAAACTTCTGGGCTCAAGTGGTCCTTTTGCCTCAGCCTCCCAAAGTGCTGAAATTATACCATGCCTAGCCCATTTCACTGTTCCTACATCAGGATGTTTCCAGCTGCAGGTAACAGAGACAATATGAATGGCTTTAAATAATAAAGATATTTCATTCTCTCATATAGTGAGTAGTCTGAACACGCGTGGTTTCAAGGTTGATTTGGCAGCTCACACATGTCACAGGCTGCCTCTCTCCAATTTTTGGCTGTTCAGTCATGAGATGGCTGCTGCAGCTCCAAATACATTCTCACTTCAGTATCCCAGGCAGGAGAAGGACAACAGCAACAGAGCGCTTTCCATACTTGATCAATTCACGGGTTGAAACTGGGTCACACCTAGCTACAAAAAAGTCTGGAAAGGCAAGAATTAGGCAAAAAAGAACAGAGAGCAGTGATTGGCTTATACCAGGGGCTTCATCTTCTGGGGATGGGCATGCTGCTGTCCAAAGCTAAATCAGGGCTCTGTTAGCAAGGGAGGAGTGGGCCATCCTTCTTAAGATTCACCTTCCCAGCAAAGAGAGCCAACGGGCCTGGCTTAGGTCATTGTGTTGGAGTCACTACACATGACTGAAAGGTAATCTTCCAAAAGGGGAAGCAGAATTCTGGGGCTAGAAGAAGAGAGACGGAAGCTGAGTGCACGAAAGATATCTTTACCTCCTTCAACCACTGACCATTTCAGATACTGCGTAGTATCGCGACCCGGCCAGGACAGGCTATATCACCTGTAGGAACCAGTGCAAATAAAATGCAGGACCCGTGGCTCCAAACTTATTCAGAATTTCAAGCACAGAGTGCTTCTGGACACAGAGTCCTATGTGACTGCACAGGACACAAGCCCACGAAGACAGCCCTGGGCCTAGCCCAGAACTGGAGTGATTGCCCCAAGGAGAGTAAGCCTTGCTGGGGTGTTTTAGGGTCTGTTTTGTTATAAAATTGGGTTAAATCATTAATTGATGGTAGGGAAATCTGCGATTTATATTGTTATAATTAACATGTGTCCAGCCCTTTGTACAAACACTGTTAAAGAGTCAAGAAAAGAGGTGATCAAAGCCCTCTGTGTGTATAACCCTAGGCAGAGTCAGAGTTCCGAGAAGACAGAGCTATCCAGAGGCTTCCAGTCTACACCAACTATCAGAGTAAGAGGGGTGGTGCGTTGCTTTTATTCCTCATGCCCACTCAAACTTGGCAATTTCAGTCTATTACTTAATTATCACGGTGGCCCTGTGTGACTCAAAGTATTATATCCATCTTATAGATGAGATCACTGGGGCTCAGAGAGGTCCATGGTGTATGATCAAACTGGGATTGGAAGCCAGGCAGTCTGAATCCTTGCGTCCATGTTTATCAGCACTGTGCGTCATTGAACAAATCTAATGGGCTGGGGAAATTGTAAGTTGTCTTATAATAGATGAGATGGCACAGACATAAAGGGGCTTTTAACTTGAAGGGCTTAGAGTCCTAGAGGCCATGAAGTCTTTTGGGTTTTTTGTTGTTGGTGGTGGTTTTTTTTGAGACTGAGTCTCACTCTGTTGCCCAGGCTGGAGTGCAATGGCACGATCTCAGCTCACTACAACCTCTGCCTCCTGGGTTCAAGTAATTCTCATGCCTCAGTCTCCAGAGTAGCTGGGACTACAGGCGTGAGCCACCATACCTGGCTAATTTTTGTATTTTTAGTAGTGACGGGGTTTCATCATGTTGACCAGGCTGGTCTCGAATTCCTGACCTCAGGTGATCCACCCACCTCAGCTTCCCAAAGTGCTGGGATTACAGGCATGAGTCACCACACCTGGCCCTATTTTTTCTTTTCTTTTTCTTTCTTTTTTTTTTTTTTTTTGAAACGGAGTCTTGCTCTGTCACCCAGGTTGGAGTGCAATGACACGATCTCGGCTCACTGCAGCCTCCGCCTCCCAGTTTCCAGTGATTCTCCTGCCTCAGCCTCACAAGTAGCTGGGATTACAGACACCCGCCACCACACCCGGCTAATTTTTTTGTATTTTTTTAGTAGAGACGGGGTTTCACCATTTTGGCCAGGCTGGTCTCGAACTCCTGACCTCAGGTGATCCGCCTGCCTCAGCCTCCCAAAATGCTGGGATTACAGGCATGAGCCACTGTACCCAGCCTGTTTTTTCTTTTAATAGAGTTGGAGTCTTACTATGTTGCCCAGGCTGGTCTTGAACTCCTGGGCTCAAGCAATCCTCCCACCTCAGCTTCTCAAAGTGGCCATAGAGGTTTGATAAGAATATCATTCCAGCAATAGGAATGCAGGATGGATTAGAACCAGAAGGATGTCCGTAGGACATTTGCTGGAGTGCCTGGGCCAGGAAATTTACATAGTTTTTCTCACAAAGGTGTCTGTCACCCATGGCTGATTTCTGAAATGAATCCTCAAGCCAGGAACGTTTGTCTAAATACTTTAATTAAATGCATTGTAATATGAAAGGCAGAGTGTAAATAAAGTGTTCATGTTTACTAAGAAAACAGACTAAAATATTCCAGGTAGCTGAACACACTTTGATAATAAAATTTGAAACAGCTTCTTGGTTTTCATTCTATTTAAAATATTTATGTAGTTAAAAAGTATTGGCTATTTGTTTTCCATCTAAATGCAGGAACTGCTGAGACATTTTAAATAAGTAGAGATTGAACATACATAAATAAGGGTCCTGTTTCAGCTACAGAATTATAATGCTTCTGAGCTGTTCCATTCATACCTCAGCAAACAACCAGTCCAATTCAATTTGGGGAAGAATGCCAGCCTCAAATTCAATTTATGTAATAACTAAGTTTTGTGAAAGTACTGCGTTAAGGGAGTTATCTCAGCGAAATTAAAACACTGCAAATCTCATTTCAAAATCAATTTTCTTTCCAGGACAATTCTTGGGAACCTCAAGAATCTCTTGCTTTATATCATAAGGAGTACATATTCAAGAACTGATATCTAAAAGAATAAGTACATTCGTATAAAAAAGATTCCTTATAAAATAGGATCTCACAGGGAAGGTGCTGTTGAAGCATTTTGCCATTTACTGAAAAGCAATGTGTTTGTTAGCACATCTGAAACACTTGGTAATGGTGGAAGCATTCTCTGTGCTTCGATCTTAGACTATGTGGTACAAATATACAAATAGTAAATGGAGACGAAGGAAAAATAACTGCCTAAACTTGCAGAGTTCCCCCATTTAAAAGATATTTACCAGTGAAATTATGTCTGCACAAGATTGTTTTATTGCAGCATTATTTTTAACAGTGTAAGATTGGAAACAATGCAAATGCCCATCAATGGGAGAGTGGTTTAAATGTTATCATACATCCATACAACAAACTAGATTGCTGTCACCAAAAAAACAAGCATGCTCTTTAAGGATAGGGAACCATCTCCAAAGTAAATTAAGTGAAAAATAACAGTGGTTCTAATATGTGTTACCACTTCTGTTAAAATTAAAAAGGAAGGGAAGAAGCAGTTACATATTTCCTTGTATAAGCATAAAATAACTCTGAAATGATACAGGAGAAACTGTTAACAGTGGTTGCTTCCAGAGAGGGAACCAAGGAAGCTGGGTACCAGGGCAGGATGAAGAATTTTTATTGGATATCCTTTTGTACCCATGTAAATATGTTATTGTCTATTAAAATACATTTTAAAAGCTTTTTTTTAAAAAAAAAAAAAAGGTAAAATAATAAGGTCAATCACTATATTCAATGTGATGATTACCCGGATCATGTGACAAGCCATCAACTAGACAAATCTGTTTGTGACTCTGGGATTTGGAAATGCTTAGACCAGCCTGGGGACTCCCACATTCTTTCAATTTTCTGCAATGGAAATGAATGTTGTTTTTAGTGGATGGACAAATACATATAGACATTTGCAAACCTTAAAGGCCTCTGAGCAGCTCACGTTTTCCTGTAATTTTATATAAAATAGGCAGGACCTATTGGAATTCCAGGTCCTTTATGTTCTCTGTTGCAGGTGGAAACAAATGGCCTAATACTAGAATGCTAGATTTTATTTTTAATCACTCACTCCCCCAAGAGCCATTCAGTATGCAAATAAAATCCTCTCGATAAATATTCATTCCCTGAATGATCCTTTTTTTTTTTTTTTTTTTTTTTTTTTTTGTCTGAATCATAAAAGCAACATGACAAGATCTGGAAAGCTTTAGGGAATGTAAGTGCTGTCATCAGCTGGGAGATTTCATTTTCTAGGATTAATTGAAGTTGCTGCCACCATCTCTACAGCGAGAGTGTCAAAAGTGAGTAACGGACTGATCCCTGCTGGCAAATGGGGTTTCTCAGGATGATAGGCAGAGGATGCTCCTACCGGGCTGTCCTCCTGGCAGAGGCAGAAACGCTAGCAGTCCCTGGCCAGTAAGTCCATTTCCCTTCTATCTGTTCTGAGATAATGGCATTGCACTGGAATTGAATAGAGTCTGAGGAAGATAAGCACTAACTACCCTAATGGGCATCCAGCCCCCTAGTGTGATTGCCCGCAAAAGAAAACAGTGTCCCAAGCTCAGCTCAGAACCAGGCAATTCTCAGCTGAACAGCTCGGCTGCCCTCCTTTCTTTGTTTCTTTGTTTGTGTACGTTGTTGTTTGCTTTTGTTTCTGCTACTGTTTTGTAGAGATGGGGTCTCAACACGTTGCCCAGGCTGATCTTGAACTCCTGGTCTCAAACAATCCTCCCATCTCAGCTTCCCAACGTGCTGGGATTGCAGATGTGAACCACTGTGCCTGGCTATCTTTTAGTTCTTTGAGACAAGGTCTCACTGTGTCCAGCTCACCACAGCCAGAAACTCCTGGGCTCAAGCCATCCTCCTGCCTCAACCTCTCCAGTAGCTGGGACTACAGGTGCACACCACCACACCTGCCTATTTTGTTTTGTTTTGTTTTTGTTTGAGATGGGGTCTCGCTATGTTGCCCAGTCTGCTCTCCAACTCTTGGCCTCCAGTGATCCTCCTCCTTCGACTTCCCAAAGCACTGGGATTATAGGCATGAGCCACCATGCCCGGCCGTGAAGTATTTTCTATCCTTGAAATGTGTTAGACAAATTCCTGAGGGGAAACCCCACACATTCAATAACCCTTTACTTTTTCAACAAAGCTTCCCATATATTGGAGCCTCATTTTATCCCCCACCCATGAACTTTAAAAGTGGAACATCATTTTGTTCTTTAAAAAAGGAACAGTCAGGAAAAGGCAGGGCTCTCAACAGATACTGAGAGCTCAGGGACTGGAACACTTGATGAAATGTGTCGAGCTCAGGCCCAGCCCGCGAGGAGCTGAGTCGGGGCTGGTGTGCTGGCAGGGCGGTCAGAGCTGCAGCCACTGAGGCCACGACTGCGGAAAAACATCTCTTGGGCCGTGGGGGAAGCTGGGGCGCAGGGGCGCAGCGGGCATTGGGGGCACACCTGCCGGAACTGCGCGTGGGAGCCGCCTCACCACACCTTACTCCACCTTCTCCTCCTTTTCCTCCGGCATCTCCACCGACAGGATCTGCTCGCCGGGCTCCGGGCCTGGGCTCATGCGGATCCTTACCGAGTGCTCCTCAGGCTGGGCCGCCCCCTCCTCTTCTCCCTCAGGCCTCCCAAGGGAGGCAGGCGGTGGAGAGCGCGGTGGAGACCCCAGGGGTTCGGGGGGCGTCTGGGGCGCGGGTGGGTCGGGGGTGGCCTCCTTTGGGGGCGTGGGCTGGTCTAGGGCGGCCGAGCCTTCCTCTCCCTTGGCGTCTTGCGAGCTCTTGGCCTGGAATCCAGAAAGGGTGGCTCGTGAGGCACAGACTCTGGGAGGGGTCTTGGAAGGGTCTTGGACACCTCCCTGTTCCAGCCTTTTTGGGCCCCCAAAGAGGACAGCGGAACACAGAGCGGGTGAAATCTAGTGGGTGGGGTGGAGCCGCATGGGCGTTATTTAGGAGAAACAAAGTACATTATGGGGAAGTGTACAGATTAAAAGTCCCGGTTGGATTTCATGGAAAGTCTTGGCATGTCTTAGATCTAGGCTGTGGGGCTGGAAGCTGGGATGAGGCTGTTGTTTCAAGCACAGGGCCCCTCCCCCGAGCTGCTGAAGCAAGCCAGGCAGTGACTCTGAGGGAGTACCCATAAGGCCTCTGCAAAGGCTGAACCATCAGTTACCAGGGATGGGCACTCCTGGAGTGGATGAAAAGAACTCCAAGCAAACAGGGTAAAAAGTGATGAGGGGAGAGGCTGCTGGGGCTGGGCCCCCTTTCTGGAAGGTCTCAAAGGTTGAGATCTTCAGGGATAGCCTAGGACTGGGTACCCCTGGTATTGGGCTGCGCTGACGCTGTATGTGGAGACTTGATGGATACCTCCAGCCTCCAGCCTGTGCTGCCTCCCACAAGCGATGGCCATGGGCTTTGCATCAGTAGGGGACTGGGTAATTAAACCAAGCCTTTGTGGATACCTGTGGCCCCTCCCACTCTGCCTGATCCCATCTCTGCAAGGAAGGAAACTGGAGAGGGAGCAGCCCCCAGAGGAGGCTGGAATGATCCTCAGCTGCCCAAGACCCGTGTGAAGTGGTGCTTGTGAGTTTCAAGTGAGAGCAGTCAACGTGCTTGTGTGGAGAGACCTGCGCCATTTGCTCAAGTCGTAGGATATTGAAAGAAAAAAATGGAGAGGGAGCAGCCAAAATGCTCCGAGAGCCCAAGGCCTCTCTTGGGATATGCTTCCCCTTCTGTCTCAGTATTTCTGTATGTTTTGGTGCCCCTGTCCCACCCTTCCCTGTTACCCTAAACTCTATTCCTTTCCTTTCCTTTCCTTTCCTTTCCTTTCCTTTCCTTTCCTTTCCTTTCTTCCTTCCTTCCTCTCTCCCTCCCTCCCTCTCTCTCTCTTTTTTCCTTCCTTCCTTCTTTCTTTTCTTTTCTTTTCTTTCTTTTTCTTTCTTCTAAGACCGAGTCTTGCTCTGCCACCCAGGATGGAGTGCAGTGGTGTGATCTCAGTTCAGTGCAGCCTCTGCCTTTGATCAAGCAATTCTCCTGCCTCAGCCTCCCAAGTAGCTGGGATTACAGGTGCATGACACCATGCCTGGCTAAGTTTTTGTATCTTTAGTAGAGACCGGGTTTTACCATGTTGGCCAGGCTGGTCTTGAACTCCTGACCTCAAGTGATCTGCCCGCCTCGGCCTCCCAAAGTGCTAAGATTACAGGGGTGAGCCACCTGTGCCCAGCCCACCCTAAACTCTTGACAACGCATTTCCAGGGCAGGATGCTCAGATGGTGAGCACTGTGGGACTTCCTGAAGCATGGCGCTCTGGCTGGAACCAGCAGCATCATGGGAAGTCAGAAAAGTGCTTTGCTGTGTTCAACATGCTTTTCTAAAAGGCCTCCAAGGTATCCTGCTTGATCTTTACGACCTCCTGAGGCAACCCTCAGTAATTCAAGTCTCAAAAAGCTTGAGGGGCTTCCTGGGTCATGGAGCTAGTGGTGACAGAGCTTGGATTTGGACTTGTGTCTCTGGATGTCTAGTTAAGAGCTCCCTGCACTCTGCCATTCTGCCCTGGTTGTTCTGATTTGGAGAGGAAGTGCCTTTTAATGGAACACTCATGCAAGTTTAATTCCCATCTTAAAGCTGCCTTGTTGAAGAGCTACCACTTAGGAGCCACAAGCCCGCCCCAGCTGAAGCTCTCAGTGTGCTGAGGGCACCCTTGGAGTTCCTGTCTAGTCAGCCCTCACAGCAGCCAGCGCTGAAGACCCCCATTTGCCAGCTCCACCTTGACCTTGACAGTTTGTGAGCCAGGCGATCACATCTTTCCTCAGTCTGGGGCCATTGGTGGCTATATCTGGAGAATGTCTTGGTACCCCAGATAGCTTTGATGTCACTCACCAGACTTCTACTGTCAAACAACCTCTGGATGGGTCTCCTGGACTCTGACACCAGGCTGGATTGAGACTGAGTTCACTGGGCTCCTTTGAACTCTGCTGTGTAGACTGTTAACCCCAGTCTGCCTAACCCCAGTCCCTCTCCAGTTCCCCAGCAGCCTTCCTAAGGGACAGCCATGAACAAACATAATTAGTGTAATTGTTCTACTTGGTATTCTTGGCTTTGGTCACAGAAAAAAGTCCCAGAACTAATTTTAATGTCCCCCATAGATTTATGGGGGTGGGAACATTAGGCACTGTGCCCGTGTGAGAGGATTTTACTTTCAAAGTTTTATTTTTCATTTTTTGAGACAGGGTCTCACTCTGTCACCCAGGCTGGAGTGCAATGGTGCAATCATAGCTCACTGCAGTCTTGACTTCCTGGGCTCAAGTGATGCTCCCAACTCAGCCTCCCAAGTAGCTAGGACCACAGGCATGTGCCACTAAGCCTGGCTAATTAAAAACAAAAAAGAAAAAATTTGTAGAGACAAGTTCTCGCTATGTTGTTCAGGCTGGTCTTGAACTCCAGGCCTGAAGAGATCCTCTGCCTTGGCCTCTCAAAGTGCTGAGATTACAAGTGTGAGCTACCATGCCTGACCCAAATATCTTAAATTGCCACAGATACAGTATTAAATATGAGAACACACTGTCTTCTGGGGAGGGACATTTGCTTCTCACACCCTCTCCTCTAACCTCTGCAACAGTATCAAGACTGTCTTTTAGAGATCCTGCTCCCAGCCTACTCTCAGTCCAGGGGTGGGTATGTGACCCAGGCCTCTTTAGAACACCACAGTGCCCTGGTCACACCGAATGGCTCAAGAATTGGCATGTGACCCAATTCTGTCCAATGACAGTGAGTCCGGGAACTTTTGCTAGAATGCCTGGGAAAGAGGTGCTTTCTTTCTGTTGGAGTTGCTATGCCAGGAGGATGTCATCCTAGAACTCTTGAGAACCTGCCTGGAGATAAAACCATCGCTGAATAAAGCAGAGATGATACAATGGGAAAACTCGTCCTGTTGGCATCATTCAGGCTTTTGGATCCAGGCTTTCCTGAACTTTTCGATTACTTGACCCCTAATTCCCCTTTTTCTCAAGCTGATTTGAGCTTGCACTCTGTCACTGGTAACCAAATGAGTCCTGACTGATAGAAAAAGGACGGGGAAGACCCTAAAACTAAATGTGTGGCCCACTCTTGGAGACCCCTCGGCCTTCTCCCTGGCACATATCCAAAATGGATGTGGTGGCTGGGCTCCCAACCACATTACCTGTTCCAGCAACTCTTGCTGCTTTGCAGCCGCCTCCAGCGCAGCCAGTTCTTTGAGCCGGGCCCGGAGGTGAGCAAGTTTGCCGCCTTTTGCCCCCTTGTCGCCCATCTTTCCTGTCATAGCGAGGGCAGCGCTGAAGAGCTTCGGGGTGCCCGCCCGGGGCGGAAGGATCAGCACGCTCTTCTCCTCCTTGGGCTTGTTGTTGTTTTTCAGCATACGCCTGGAAGAAAGCAGCATCCACTTACATCACAGACGCACGCTGGGGGAAAAGAAAGGCTCGCTTGTGTAGCCTCCTTTAAGCTGGAGCGGTGTGGTGGTGGTGATTTTGGCTGGCGATTGTAGAGAGCCAAGTGTCGTGTTTAGTACTTTATGCACTGCATCTCATTGAAGAATCAGAACAACTGTAATGAGGTGGGTCTCACTGTCTGTTGTGCCTTAGCGATGAGGAAAGTGATGCTCAGAGAGGTTCAAGAATAACTTGTCTGAGGTCATACAGCTAGGAAATTCTCTTTCTTTCCTTTCTGTCTCTCTCTCTCTCGCCTCTCTCCTCTCTCTTCTGAATCCTCTCCTCTCCTCTCCTCTTCCTCTCTCTCTCTCTTTCTCTCTCTCTCTCTCTCTCTCTCTCTCTCTCTCTCTCAGGGTCTGGCTCTGTCACCCAGGCAGGAGTGCAGTGGCGTGATCATGGCTTACTGCAGCCTTGACCTCCATGGCTCAAGCAATCCTCCCACCCGAGTAGCTGGAACTACAGATATGCACCACCACAACCACAATTTTTTATTTTTTTTGTAGAGACAGGGTTTTGCCATGTTGCTTAGGCTGGTCTCAAACTCCTGGGCTCAAGCGATCCGCCTGCCTTGGCCTCCCAAAGTGTTGCAATTATAGGTGTGAGCCACCATGCCTGGCCTCTTTCTTTTTTTTAACCAGCAGAAGAGTTAGGAAATCCTGAAGGACACTTTCACATAGGGAATTGGGAATAAGATGCCCAGGTGGAAAAGGAACCAAAGCTCTTTCCTTCTCCTTCTGCTTCACTGTCACCTCCCCATTGTTACCATCACAATTATCAGCATGTATTGAGTGTCTATATGTGCCAGGCCCTCTGCTCCATCCTTTACAGGCACCCTTCAATGGCCCCTATTACCCCCTTCCTGGTGTTCACGCCTCTGTGTGGTCCCCTTCCCTTGAGGATGAGTGGGGTATGTGTCTTGCTTTTAACCAATAGAATACAACAAGGGCTATCACTGGTGGAATATATCACACAGGATTGTGATAGAGCTCTGTCTTGCAAGGGGACTCTCCCTTGCTGACTTTATTTATTTTTTATTTGATTTTTATTTTAAGTAATAGAGACGGGGTCTCCCTGTGTTGCTCACGCTGGTCTTGAACTCCTGGGCTCAAGCGATCCTCCTGCCATGGCCTCGCAAAGTGTTGGGATTACAGACATGAGCCGCGGTGCCTGGCCTCCCTTGATGACTTTGATGTAGGGAGCAGCCGGCTGTGTTGGAGAAGGTCCACATGGCAAGCACCTGAGGCCAGCCACTGGCCAATTGCTAGTGGGAACTGGAGCCCCAGTCCTACAACCCCAAGGAACTGAATTACACCAACAGCCATGTGATACTGGAAGTGGGTCCTTCCCCTATCCAGACTTGAGATGAGAGCCTGCTTGGAAGACACCTTGATGACAATCTTGCAGAGGACCTAGCTAAGCCATGTCCAGACTTCTGACCCACAGAAACTGAGATCGCGAATGTGTGTGATTTTAAACGGTTAAATTTGTGGTAATACTGTTATGCTAATACATACTCTCTCATTTAAGTCTCACAACAATCCCCGTAAGTAGGTCTTATTATTCATCCTCATTTCCAAATGAGGGTATAGAAGTTCAGAGGGGGTGAGTAACTTTCCCAAGGCCACACAGCTAAGCAGCAGCAAAGCTAGAATTCAAAGCCACACTTCTGACCCCGGTGCCCCAGATATTAATGATTACAAAGCGACATTACATCATTATCTTCCTGGACACTGACAAATACTCCTGTGATATGGGAAGGGCTGAGATGACTGTGCCTCTGACAGTTGGGGAAATTGAGACTCAGAACAGGGGGAGTGATGTGCCCAAGGTTACCAGGAAGTGGCAGAAGCAGAATTGCCACCCACGTCTAATGGTATGTAACCCCCTGTTTCTCTAGATAAGGGTAGATTTTTCCATCAAAGAGAGCCCTACCTTTTTACCGGGAATTTTTCACACTACAAACATGTGGTAAGCAGTTTGTCTCAAGAACAAATGAATTCTGCCTGCAACCAGCGGGCCTAGACAATGAATTGGCAAATTCATTCATCGGGGCTCCAGCAAAACTTGTTTGTTTAAAAATGAGGCCATTACTGGCTGCTTATCTAATCAGAGGCAATGGGTTTAAATGGTGCATATTGATATTAATTGCCCAAGATTTGCATTTCTAGCTGGAGATCCCCCAGGAGAACACAAACATGATAATTCACCAGACGCCTCTGACACGCGCCAGCTCGGCACCGTCCCCCATGTTATTTGAGTCCATAATTCACGATGTGACAGCCCACAGGAAGGCTGAGGGTGCTGTGAAAATGAACTATCTTTTTCTTTCTAACAAAATAACTATTTATAGGACCTTTGCTGATTGCTAATAGCTGTCTCTGTTTGGAAACATTGAGCTGGCTTCTGGGGCATTTCCAGATTAGGGAAATTTGTCCTCATTTTCTGATAATGTATGCTTCCCTATAACTGAGATTGAGCAATCAGCCTGGAGCAAGTGACCCACATAAGACCTCTTCATTCTCTTTCTTGGAGTGGTCAAGCCAGAGATCTGAGCACTTCACTTCTTTGGGGACTCGGGTCCCCCATCTGCAAAGCAGGGAACTTGGACAGAATCCCACACGTGGCCCTCACCAACTCAGATGTCCCCAGAACTATGGTTCTCAGATAGTGTATCTCCCCTGATGAGCAGAGCTCACACACAATCCCCTGCCTCTCTGGTCAAGCTGGCCTGGCCAGCAAACAGCCACTCTGATGACTCATGGCTGGGCCCCCCATCCCACGCCCCACCATGTTGCTGTGAGGCCTGTTAGCTCCACTCCTTCGCCTGGCTGCCTCCCACCCACACCTCAGCCTTCTCAGTATGGACACAGGTGCACAGGCACTGTCAGGAATGGGGGCCTCTGCACGGCTCTTGGGAGGGCCTTTGGGGTCCCATCTGATTTGCCAAACTCTTGCCTAACCCACCCAGGATGATGGGATAACAGCTAAAAGCATGGCTTTCCTGAGCTTTGTTCCTCCTGGTGGGGGCGGGAGCAAGAAGAGAGGGTGGGGAGACCTGGCACCAGTTTTCAGCCACAAGCAGAGTTGAATCTCATGATTTGTAGTAATTATATCCTATGAGATCTCTGCGAACACCGAATTAGCAAATACGGAAACATTGTTGCTAGGGGAAATACAAGGCTAGATTCCTACAAATCTCTCATCACAACATTCGTCAACCATAATACATAAACTTGGCCAGGCGTGGTGGCTCACACACAGTCCCAGAACACTGGGAGGCCAAGGCGGGAGAGCTCTTGAGCCCAGGAGTTCGAGGTTGCAGTGAGCTATGATCATGTCACTGTACTCCAGCCTGGGTGAAAGAGTGTAACCCTGTCTCTAAAATTAATAATAATAAACTTGTCTTATGTGTGTTTCTTTTTAAAGACATTATTATATTATTATTACTATTATTATTATTATTTTGAGACAGAGTGTCACTCTGTCACCCAGGCTGCAGTACAGTGGCATGATCTCAGCTCACTGCAAACTCTGCCTCCCAGGTTCAAGCCATTCTCCTGCCTCAGCCTCCCGGGTAGCTGGGATTATAGGTGCCCACCACCACGCCTTGCCAATTTTTGTAGTTTTAGTAGAGATGGGGTTTCACCATGTTGGCCAGGCTGGTCTCGAACTCCTGACCTCAGGTGATCCACCTGCCTCAGCCTCCCAAAGTTCTGGGATTACAGGCGTGAGCCACTGTGCTGGCTAAAGACATCTTATTAAATATAGATCATTGTTTTATTAACATTGAACACACAGCCAACAGCACTATAATTCATTCCTGAATGAAACTTATCTAACACACATATTCACTGTGTAAGGCACATCGCAGACTTCTTGTGCTTAGGAACACGAGACGGCACTTCAGCGTTATGCTTGGGGGCCATTTTAAACAGTGCGATCGCCAACAAAAAGCACAAAAATGAAAAAAAAAAGTGGCATTAAATGGACCATAAAAATACACCTGTTTGCAGTACAAGAGCTGAAACCAGAAGGCAGAACTGGGACTTCAGCGGGGAGCGTGCACTTGGGGTGACTCAAGTATTTTGCTGCTCTGGGCATGTCCTTGAATTACCACAAAAGCCTGTTAGTATTGATCTTGGCGTTACGAGCCCATTTCAGTGAGGAGGCGAATTTGCAAATATGGAGTCCATGAATCACAAGGGTCCACTCTACCTCCCTGTCCCTCAGGAGAGGAGGCGCTGGCACGCACCACTGATGTGGTGGGGAACGTGGGGAGATTTGGTGGGAGAAATTCAGATAGACCCGGGTTTTGGAAGGGCCCAGTGGGTTCCTTGAGAGCAACCAGGTGAGTTTTGGGGCAGCTTCCTTCCCCAGGGGACCTCAGTGTCTTGTGTGCATGATGCTTGGACATCAAAACTGCCTCCTTTTACCTTGAAGCTGCTAGAGGGCTCCTGTGAAAACCTAAGGAACTTCAAGTCACTCCTCTGTGTAAAACTCGCCGTGGCTCCCATCTCTCTCTGAGGTCCGACCCAATCTCTTCCCCTACACTCCTCTGATCCCACACCAAGCTATGCTAATTTTCTCGCTGTTGTGCCACCCACACACTAAGCCTGCTCCTCCTCAGAGCCTCTGCACATGCTGTTCCCTCTGCCCAGAATGCTGTTCCCAGCCATCAGTCTGCCAGCTCACTCCTTTGCTTTGTACAGGTCTTGTTGAAATGCCAACTGCTCAGAGCAGCTTCCCCAACCAGCTTATCTCAGGCAACACTCCGTCACTTCCCGCTCCTCCCGTGGCTTTGTTTCCTCATAGCCAGACACATCACATCATCACTCATCTTTCCATTGTTGGTTCCCTGACTAGAATGTGAGTTTTGTTTGGTCCTTGCTGTGTCCCCAGAACTCAGCACTGTGTACTCGATACATCACTGTGCTGTAGGAATGGATGCTGGTGAGTTTCTTCCCTTTATTATGGCAACTCTCTGTGCAGTTTATTTCTGGTGTCATTGTATAGAATGAAGGGGAAGATAAGAATATGTGATACAAGACAAGGAGGAAAACCCAGATATGTGGATTAAAAAGGTTTTAGCCAATTGAAAAATTATAAGGTGAATTTGATGGCTACAGAGGAACAATTGCTTATTTATTTTAGAGACAAGGTCTTGCTCTGTCACCCAGGCTGGAGTGCAGTGGCACGATCATAATTCACTTTAACCTTAAATTTCTGGGCTGAAGTGATCCTCCCGCCTCAGCCTCCTAAAGTGCTGCGATTACAATCATGCGCCACTGCACCTGGCCTGAAGTGATCGTTATTAACATGCACTGAGCTCTCTGACATGACAGGCACCCCACCGGAGACATTCCCACACACTATTTGATTTTCACAGCAGCAGGCCAAGCACAGTGGCTCACACCTGTAATCTCAGCACTTTGGGAGGCCGAGGCGGGCGGATCACCTGAGGTCAGGAGTCCCAGACCAGCCTGGTCAACATGGTGAAACCCCGTTTCTACTTAAAATACAAAAATTAGCCGGGTGTGGTGGCACATGCCTGTAGTCCCAGCTACTGGGGAGGCTGAGGCAGGAGAATCGAATCGCTTAAACCCAGAAGGCGGAGGTTACAGTGAGCCAGGATTGTGCCACTGCACTCCAGCCTGGGCAACAGAGCAACAGTCCATCTCAAAAAAAAAAAAAATTACAGCAGCAAAGTAGGGGTTATGACCTTTATTTTACATAGGAGACAACTGAGACCAGAAAAGTTAACAATTTCCTCAAAGTCACACAGCCAGCACCTCACATGGAAGGGACCTGAGCCCCGCCAGCATCCCAGACCTATTGTGGGGTTCCTGCCACACCACGATGCCTGTCACTCAATTTGAAACCTGATCTTAAGGGTTTGAAAACAAAAACTGGCTTTTCTAAAAAGAATGACGTGTTCCCCAACAATGCAAAATACAGATGCACACAGTTATTCATTGCACCACTGTTTGTAATTGCAAAATTTTGGAAATACCCTAAATGCCCATTTACAGGAATGTTCTGCCACTGTGGAAAGGAATGAGGAAACTGACTCTGCACTGATAGACGATGATTTCCGGGTTTTGTCGTCATGTGGAAACAAAGTAAAGTACAACAAGAATCTACAGCATGCCACATTTTGTGTAAGAAAGAAGAAATAAGAAAATGTTTGGGCTGGGCGTGATGGCTCACACTTGTAATGCCAGAATTTTGGGAGGCAGAGGCAGGCAGATCACCTGAGGTCAGGAGTTCGAGACAAGCCTGGACAACATGGCAAAACTCCATCTCTACTAAAAATACAAAAATTAGCCAGGCATGGTGGTGGATGCCTGTAATCCCAGCTACTCAGGACGCTGAGGCAGGAGAATCGCTTGAAATCTGGGAGGTGGAGGTTGCAGTGAGCCAAGATCAAACCACTGCACTCCAGCCTGGGCTACAGAACGAGACTTGATCTCAAAAAAGAAAAAAGAAAATGTTTGTGGATCTGTCTATTTTTGCAAAAGTAAGCAGAGGAAAGAAAAGGCAGAAATTGATGCAACGAATCACGTAATAACGGGGGTTGCAGTCAGGGGGCAATGGGGACAGGGAGAGTTGGGACGCTTTTCTGAGTGCCCCATTTTGCAGAGTGCTGACCTTCAGGAACATGTTAATGTTCTACATACTTAAAACAAGAAAAAGTCAACAAAGATCAGGGTGGCAGGAGCCCTAAATGGAATGTAAACTGAAATAAG
The DNA here is from genome assembly GCF_037993035.2 of Macaca fascicularis. Lineage (NCBI taxonomy): Eukaryota > Metazoa > Chordata > Mammalia > Primates > Cercopithecidae > Macaca > Macaca fascicularis. The sequence continues at coordinate 54,001,140 of NC_088394.1, forward strand.
TGAACCTACCTGTATTTCAGATGAATAAAGTAACCACATTAAAGGGTGGGGGAGGAAGAGAAGGACTCCAGATAACTTTGAACATAACACTTACATCATATATACTCGGGCTAAAGACAGAAGAGCTGCATCCAGTACTGAACTCTACCTAGAAGACTTACTCTTTGTTTTTACAGTGACATGGGCTGGAAATTCTGAAATGAACTTCTCTGTACTGCTCAGTGTTGGAGAAGAGATTTACAAGTATGAAAAGGGAGAATATTAGAATGAATTCTAATATGTGGTAGCAGGGCACGGTGGCTCACACCTATAATCTCAGCAACTTTGGGAGGCCGAGGCAGGCAGATCACCTGAGGTCAGGAATTCGAGACCAGTCTAGCCAACATGGTGAAACCCCATCTCTGCTGAAAATACAAAAATTAGGCAGGTGTGGTGGCACATGCCTTTAATCCCAGCAGAGGTTGCAATGAGCTGAGACGGCGCCACTGCCACTGCACTCCAGCCTGGGTGACAAGAGTGAAACTCTGTCTCAAAAAATTAAATTAAATTAAAATTTAAAAATAATTAATTCTGTGGTGCTGGATTGAAATTGTTTTATAGATAGATCAATCAGTAGAAAAACAGAAAAATTGATGTTGGCATATATATGTATATGTGTGTGTGTGTATTTTATATATAGATATTATATATGTATTTTATATAAATGTATTTGTATTTACACATCCTGGTGTGTACGTGGGTGTGTTTCTTGGTTCCGTCTGCTGCAGAGGCCTGTAGCACTCCAGTAGCAATGAGTGCTCCTACGACTCAGATCTTGGTTTCTAAAAACCATCCCGCAGTAAAAGGAATCAAGGCTCCTTGGAGAAAACTGCCATTTCCAGGATACCACAAGGGATGTACAAGATGAACCAGGGCATCTGGTTGTGGCTTACTGATACTTGAGTAAGCAAGGAAGTGCTCAAATATGACAGGGATATCACAAAGGTCACAAATGAGCCACCTTGAAAAAGTGCCCAGGGCCAAATTGGACCAATTTGAGCATCAAAATAATAATTATTAACAGAGTGTTCATGGAATCAAGTAAATCCATGCCGATATACGTTGAGAAATGAATAAACAAGTGGGAGAGAAGAAAAAGTTCTTCCATACAGCTGACCGCGAGTTAATAATCAAGGAAGGAGTGGAGTTACAAAATTACCATTTTACAACTATCATAGCAATCTCTTTGTAACTATCATAGAGAGGAACCATCAAAGGATGCTAAAAGTGGTGGGTAAAAGTTTGATGGGGAACAGGATATCCTCATAGTCTAAAGGTGACTCCCCACTAATTACTTAGGAATTAGGTTTAAGGGAAAATAGGTTCATAGTACAGAAACCTTAACCAAGTAATCAAAGTGAAAATAATCGATATTGGGAGTAATCGGCATCATGTGCCTCTCAGTACATTTGCTGCAGAAGCGACATCACTTCCGAGTTCTTCCTGCCAAAAATGCAGACTCTAATGGTAATCACGAGAAAACCATCAGACAAACCCCAACTGAGGGGCATTCTATAAAATAACCGGCCTGTATGGGCCAGGTGTGGTGGCTCATGCCTGTAATCACAGCACTTTGGGAGGCTGAGGTGGGTGGATCACGAGGTCAGGAGTTTGAGACCAGCATGACCAACATGGTGAAACCCCGTCTCTACTAAAAATACAAAAATCAGCCAGGCGTGGTAGCATGTGCCTGTAATCCCAGCTACTCAGGAGGCTGAGGCAGGAGAATTGCTTGAATCCAGGAGGCAGAGGTTACACTGAGCTGAGATTGTGCCACGGCACACCAGCCTGGGCAACAGAGCAAGACTCTGTCTCAAAAAAAATAAATAAACAAATAAAAAATAACTGGCCTGTATGCTCAAAAGACATCCAAGTCACTAAAGGTTGGAAAAGCCTGAAGAACTATCCCACATCAAGGAAGACTAAGAATACTCTGCACCTTAATTACAATATGTGATCCTAGACTTGATTCAGGCATGGAAAAGAAGAAAAGGTACAAAGGATATTCTTGAAGAATTAGCAAAATCTGAAGATGGATTATGAATGAGATAATAGTGTTGTTTCAATACGAAATTTCCTTATTTTAATGGCGCAGTGGCTCACACCTGTAATCCCAGCACTTTGGGAGGTCAGAGCAGATCATGTGAGCCCAGGAGTTTGATACCAGCCTGGGCAATGTAGTGAGACCCCAGCTCTAGAAAAACCTTTAAAAATTAGCCGAGCATGGTGGTATGTGCCTATAGTCCCAGCTACATGGGAAGCTGAGGCAGGAGGATCATTTGAACCCAGGAGGTTGAGGCTGTAGTGAGTCATCATCACTCCAATGTACTCCAGCCTGGGTGACAGAGCAAGACGTCATCTCAAAAAATAAATAAATAAAAAATAAAGGTACTGTGGTTACGTAAGAGAAATTCATTGTCCTTAGCAATTTTCTATTAAATGAAAGAAAAGTTACATACCTGGCTTTCTTCCGGAGTAACTTCTGAGACTCAGGATAATGCACCAAAATCTCATTCAGGTCCTTCTTATCCAGGATGAAGAGGTTGGTAAACCCATGGGCCACCACGTTGGCCGTGCGCCGGTTCCCACCCCCAACAGCCAGCAAGCTGGGGCAGAAAAGGGAGGAAGGAGACCCTTCAGAGACTGTGATTTTGGTCACATTCAGATCTTTCTTTCCCATGTGTGGAGCACAGTGGTGGCCCCACACAGATGAGAGCCTTCCCCCACCCCCATCCCCACATACATCAGCAGGTGCCAGTGCTGCATCTGCCAAGCCATAGACACTCTCACTGCCCGCTGGCCGCCTCCTTTCCCAGCGCTTGCCACAGGCCCCTCACTTTACCCCAGCTGCCTCTGACCTTATTTCTCCAAACACAGATCCAGCTTTCAGCGTCACCAGCACAGATTTCCCATCAGGGCCGCCCAAGACCTGCACTTGCCCTGCCTGGATGATGTACATCTCACGGCCGATCTCCCCCTGAAACAGAGAAGGGACAAGTCCCTCTGTTCATCCTTCAATGTCACCAGAGAAGAGCCAGGGTTGGATCCAGAGGCTGGAGGTCCCGCAAGGAGGAACCTAGGCACTGGTGTCCAGCCCTGCCACCACAACTTGGCGTGTTGTATGGGGGCAGTCACTTCCCACTTGGGCCTCAGTCTCCTCATCTGTAGACTTGGAGGAGTGACTACCCTATGTCCTGCATAACTGATAGGGTTGCAGGGGGGGAGTTAGTGATGTCCTGGAATGGGAAGTGCCAGCTAACCTGGGAGGTGCAGGTATAATGGAATTCTGCAAATTTCCAGTTAGACTCACTGATGGAGGCAGGGTAAATCAGATAGCAGTTCCCACCATCAAATGATATCTACACCTGGCATATTTCAGGGTCTCAGGAAGCATTTGCTAACTGCAACAGGAATGGGAATAACAATAATGATAGTATTCAAATTGCCTTTTTTTTTTTTTTTTCTGAGATGGAATCACTCTGTCGCCCAGGTTGGAGTGCAGTGGCATGATCTCAGCTCACTGCAACCTCCGCCTCCTGGGTTCAAGCAATTCTCGTGCTTCAGCCTCCCAAGTAGCTGTGATTACAGGCATCATACTTCGGCCTCCCAAGTAGCTGAGATTACAGGCATGTGCCACCGCGCTCAGCTAATTTTTGTATTTTTTAGTAGAGACAGGGTTTCGCCACGTTGGCCAGGCTGGTCTCGAACTCCTGGCCTCAAGTGATCTGCCTGCCTTAGCCTCCCAAAGTGCTGGGATTACAGGCGTGAGCCACCATGCCCAGCCCCAGATTGCTTTATGCGGTGTACTACTTAACCTCAACAACCCTCGGAGGTGAGAGCACTCTTTGCCCAAGAGCTGGGATCTGCACCCAGACAATCTGGTTCCAGAGTTCATGGTTGTTGTGGGTTGAATTCTGTACCCCTCCCAAATTCTATGTTGAAATCCTCATCCCCAGCATCTCAGCATGTGACCTTATTTGGGAATAGGGTCATTGCAGATGTAATTCCTAAAGATGAGGTCCTTCTAGACCTAATCCAATAGGACTGGTGTCCTAATGGAAATGTGGACACAAAGACAGGCATAGAGACAAGAGGATGTGAGGAGCACACACACAAAAAAACCGAGATGGCCACCTACAAGCTGAGGAGAGAGGCCACCCAGCTTGTGGTGTTGTGCAGTGTCCCGTGGCAGCCTGGCAAATGCACACAATGGCCTTAATCCCAAGACAAACCAAATGCATGCATGAATGAATAGCTTGCTTTGGACTATAATTAGAAACACCTAGTCTGCCACGCGCCTTCCAATCCTCATGCCTTCACGGGCCTTGTCCTGGCCAGCTACCTGTGAGTCACATGTGTTTAAAAGGGGAAGAGGAGGTCTGTAGAAAATAATAATAATAATAATTAAGGGAGGCCGAGGCGGGCGGATCACAAGGTCAGGAAATCGAGACCACAGTGAAACCCCGTCTCTACTAAAAATACAAAAAATTAGCCGGGCGCGGTGGCGGGCGCCTGTAGTCCCAGCTACTCAGGAGGCTGAGGCAGGAGAATGGCGTAAACCCGGGAGGCGGAGCTTGCAGTGAGCCGAGGTCGCGCCACTGCACTCCAGCCTGGGCAACAGCGTGAGACTTCGTCTCAAAAAAATAAATAAATAAATAAATAAATAATAAAAATAATAATAATTAAAAAGGGGGCCGGGTGTGGTGGCTCATGCCTGTAATCCCAGCACTTTGGGAGGCCGAGGTGGGCACATCACCTGAAGTCAGGAGTTCGAAACCAGCCTGGCCAACATGGTGAAACCCTGTCTTTACTAAAACTAAAAAAATGAGCCGGGTGTGGTGGCACATGCCTGTAATCCCAGCTACTTGGGAGGCTGAGGTAGGAGAATTGCTTGAACCCGGGAGGTAGAAGTTGCAGTGAGCTGAGACAGTGCCACTGCACTCCACCCTGGGCGAAAGAGTGGGACTTGGTCTCAAATAAACAAACAAACAAATAAATAAATAAGGGATCCGGGAAGTGACCAAGGGCAGTAACCGTCACACTTTTGACTTATTTGACAGAAAATTCCTGCGCATTTCACACATGCATGACCTCCTTAACAAAAAGGAAGAGAGGTTTGCCTCCCTGTTTCTGTTTAGTTTGACAAGAGTGAAAGGGTGAGGGGACCTTCACCTCACTAACCAGCGCCCAGGGTGTCTCAGAGAGATCGCTGCAGAGCAAAACCAGACAGCAGAGGGCGCCCTTCACACGTGCTCACCAAGTGCTCAATTTAATTTGCAATCACAGACTTTAGATTCACTTTTTCTCATTTGAAGCAAACTCTGCATCACCCACGAAGATAACAGCAACAGCACTGGCACCTGCTGTGTGGCAGGCACAGTGTTAAGCTCTGTATGCACATCTTATTCAGCCCTCACAACCACCCCATGAGGGAGGTACTATCAACATCCCCCACTTTATCCACGAGATGAGCAGGACTCAGAGAGGGCAAGCCACTTGCCCAAGGCTGCACAGCCAGAAAGTGACTCCAATGTCAGGCAAGTCACTCTATTGTTCCCAGACCCCTCTTGGCCCCTGAGGTTGCAGCTTTAAATCCTCAGCCCTCTGAAGCATCCTTTTCCCCTCTTCACCCTGGCTCTCTGCTTCCAGAAATTTCACTGCTGCACAGCATATAACCTGGAGACAGGGACCTTCTTGGGGACAGGGGTGCCCAAGGCTTGCAGAGCCTGCTTGGGTAATGTTTTCCCCCCTGTACACACACCCAGGCTTATTAACAGCTCTGGGCAAGAGGACTGAAACCTGGGTTCCTGATCCTTCCCCTCACTCACCAAGTACCTTGATCTCACCTTGAACCCCAAGGACAGGGAGCAGAAAGGGCTCTAGACATTGTTAGACCCCAGGATTCAACCCCAGACGTTTTCTGGGATCAGAGGGTGAAGCTGAGCAGGGAGGGGGTTCTAGGGTGGGGCAGTGGGGAGCGGTGGGAGCTGTGGCATCAGGAAGGGACACAATGTCCCCCTTTGGGGCAACCTTTCCTCCACCCCAGCTGGCTCTTGCCATTTGGGAAGTGGATCCAGTGCTGGCAGATTGTCTCTTTTCAGCCAGAAATCTGAATTTTTATATGAAATCTTCAAATTTTTAAAGGTTGGGGACCAATTCTACATTTTCTTAAAATTAGAAAGAAAAAAAAAAAACCCACGGAATACCTGTGTGCTGGATCTTACCCAAAGGCCACCAGTTTGCAACCTCTGACCTAAGCCCACCCCTTCTCCTGCCCCATTTTCCTGATGGGAAGACGGAGACCGCAGAAGCAGTTCCAGCTACACAGTCAAGGCCCTGCCCCTCTTCAGGCTCCGCGGCTTCTCTTTCTGTAAGGTGCGGGGGTCTTTGTCCTGGACCTCATGGTCCTGTGTCAATGGAGCTGAGGAAATGCTTTGCAAAGCCAGAGGCACATGTGTGCTGATTGCATAGAACTGGCAAAGCCTCCTAATCCGCTCCTGCTCTTGGATCTGGTCAGGTCACTGCAGCACAAAGCCACAGACACTCCTCTCCCTCCCCAACAATCTCACTCTGCCCTGGGCTGGCAGGTTCCCCTCCAGCTCAGCTCCTTGAAAGCCAGGGGGATCATGAACCCCAGATCCAGCAGTGGCTGCCGGGCCAGCTCACCTTCTTGCACACATAGTCATTGGGCAGGTAGACAACAGAGCGAAGCCTCTTCAGCATGTCAAAGATCATCTGCCGGTCACAGCCCTGTCCCAGTGAGGAAGGGAAAGGAACGCTGTTTAGAGAAGATTGGGTTTGGAGCCTCACACAGCCCTGAGGGTGAGGGCACCAAAGGGTGTACCTGAAAGAGTGCGACTTTGCTAACGATGTTGTAGTTCACGTCGATGGCGAGGTCCAGCCGCATCTTGTCTGGAAGCTGCACCATCAGCTCTGACTCATCTGTGAACAAGGCCTAGCAAGGGTTAGAGGCAAGGCCAGGCTCCACCCAGGCACACATACGGGCCAAGTGCCCACCTACCGGCTTATCAGGGCACACCGTTGCCCTGCCGTACAGAACCACTCTAGATTTGTAGAGCGCCCTCTCTCAACTCCAGCCTTTGCCAATACCGTTTCCTCTGCCAGGAGCATCCCTGTGCATTTCCCAAACTCCTACTCATTCTTCAGAACCCAGCACTAATGTCACCTCCTCCTGGAAGCCTTCCCTTGACATCCCCCACTCAGTTACTATGTTAGTAGCCCCTGCACTGTTGCAATTATCGGTCACCTGTGTTCCCAGTGTCCTGTAAGGACAACATCAGCAAGAACTAAAGTCTCTGGAGCACTTCTATGAGCCAGTGAGCCAGGCACCTTTTTTTTTTTTTTTTTTTTTTTTTAAGACAGAGTCTCTCTCTGTCGCCCAGGCTGGAGTACAGTGGCATGATCTCAGTTCACTACAACCTCCACCTCCCTAGTTCAAGCAATTCTCCTGCCTCAGCCTCCCAAGTTGCTGGGACTACAGGTGCCCACCACCAGGCTGGCTAATTTTTTGTATTTTTAGTAGAAACGGGGTTTCGCCAGGTTGGCCAGGCTGGTCTCCAACTCCTGACCTCAGGTGATCCACCCACCTGAGCCTCCCAAAGTGCTGGATTATAGGAGTGAGCCACCACACCCAGCCAAGCCAGGCACTTTTTAATAGAGTGTTTTATAAATATTATCTTAGTTTTTAGTTTTTATTAAAATAAAATGTTTTTAATACTTTGAACCCTGAGAAGCTAAAAAAATTTTTTTCTTTTAGAAACAAGGTCTCACTATGTACCTCAAGTTGGTCTAAAAACTCCTGGGCTCAAGCAATCCACCCACCTCAGCCTCCCAAAGCGCTGGGATTACAGGCATGAGCCACCGCACATGGACTTATTTTTATTTTTCTGAGACAGGGTCTTGTTCTGTCACTCAGGCTAGAGTGAGTACAGTGCAGTGGCACAGTCACAAGTCACTGCAGCCTCAACTTCCTCAGACTCAAGCGACCCTCCAGCCTCAGCCTCCTGAGTAGCTGGGACTACAGGGATACACCAACACGCCCAGCTAAATTTTTTGACTTTTTGTAGAGATGGGGTTTTGTCATGTAGCCCAGGCTGTTCTTGAACTCATGGGCTCAAGTGATCCTCCTGCCTCAGCCTCCCAAAGTGCTGGGATTAAAGGCAAAATTATTTTACTAAATCCCCTAGGCAACCCAAGAGTTGCCCCACTATAATCTCAACTTTACAGATGAGGAAATGGCAGTGACATGCCCGTAGTCTTGTAGCTCAGGGGATGAACTCAGGACCCCAACCTGGCTGTGTAGCTCTAGAGCTGCCCCAGGATATCCAGGGCTAAGCCTGCTGCGCCTGTCATGGGGCGTGCAATGTCCTTGAGAGAAAGAGAGGACAGAGGAGGAAGAGAGAGGGAGGGAGGGAGAGAGAGGAAGGGAGGGAGGAAGGGACAGAGAGTCCTTCTTCTTCTTCTTCTTCTTTTTTTTTAAAATTAAACTGCACTTCGGCCTCACACCTGTAATCCTAGCACTTTGGGAGCCTGAGGCTGGTGAATCACCTGAGATCAGGAGTTCGAGACCAGCCTGACCAACATGGTGAAAGCCCGTCTCTACTAATAATATAAAAAATGAACTGGGCATGGTGGCACATGCCTGTAATCCCAGCTACTTGGGAGGCTGAGATAGGAGAATCGCTTGAACCTGGGAGATGGAGGTTGCAGTGAGCCGAGATTGCTCCACTACACTCCAGCCTGGGTGACAGAATGAGACTCCATGTCAAATAAATAAATAAACACACACACACACACACACACACACACACACTGCATTTCACTCTTTTTTTTTTTTTTTTTTTTTGAGACGGAGTCTCGCTCTGTCACCCAGGCTGGAGTGCAGTGGCTGGATCTCAGCTCACTGCAAGCTCCGCCTCCCGGGTTTACGCCATTCTCCTGCCTCAGCCTCCTGAGTAGCTGGGACTACAGGCGCCCGCCACCTCGCCCAGCTAGTTTTTTGTATTTTTTAGTAGAGACAGGGTTTCACCGGGTTAGCCAGGATGGTCTCGATCTCCTGACCTCGTGATCCGCCCGTCTCGGCCTCCCAAAGTGTTGGGATTACAGGCTTGAGCCACCGCGCCCGGCCTGCATTTCACCCTTGCATGGGGATGCATTTCAAGGTGGGTGAAGCGAGGGGGGCAGGCACACAGAAGACAAGCCCCCCAAGTCTCCAGGGATCTCATGACAGCCCTGCTAGGGGACCCACTGGGCCCCTCTCACACCAAGGTTGGGGACACAGCCAAAAGAGGCCCCAGTACTCAGGGCCTCAGAGACACAGAGGACAAGGGAGGTGCCCCGAAGGCAGGGCACCGGGCACCAGGCAACAGGAGTTGGCTGGGAGCTGGTGGCTGTCAGGGTGTGACCATCTTACCCAGCATGCCTTGCGAGTGCCAGGTGTACTCGTACCAGGTCTTGACGCGGTTCTGCACGGACTTGGGGATCTTGTAGAAGTTCATGTACTTCACCGTGCTGTCCATGCAGCTGCGGTAGTAGGTCTGTCCCGCGGTGGCGGCCCCTACCACATCTCTCATCTAGGGGGAAAGGTTAGGGGAGGTCAAGGAAGCCACTGGGTCATGGGAGTGGGGACTATTCCATGGGTTTGGGATGTGTCACTTCACACAGACTAGGGGCATGTGCTCCTGGCGGGGCACTGGGAGCAGGGAAGGCAGATGTCCTCACACAGAGAAAGTTTTACTGACGGGAAGTTCTGCCTTCAGCATGGATGTGGGGAAGAGGAAGGGAGGGAGACTGCCAGCACCTTGGTGGCCTCAGGTCCCTGGGACCACACCAGTGGGGAAAGCTCCTTGGGCTGGGCTGATTCTGGTACAACACAGTCCCTCGGTGACGGCGGCCACTTTGACTCCATGTTGGAGGAAATAGGAAGCTAGTGTGCTGTTCCTTGGGGCGGGGCCCTTTAAAGGTAACGTTGAGGACCTCTGACTGTCACCTTGTGTCTCGACCACAATGTAAGATGCTGCCCCGGCACACACCAGCTACACCAGGGGTTTCTCCCTCAGTCTCTGTAGAAGACCATTCAGCCCAGTGCACCCAGAGGAACGGTCATTTCAAATGAGAGCAACCTCAGAGAGGGAATAGGGCCGAGTTCACCACCACCCCCTCCACCGCACAGAGCACAGTGCGCCAGGCCCCTGATTCTCAGTCCAGTGCTCTTTCCCAGGCTTAATCCAAAAGGAATGGCGCAGAGGGTGACATTTCTGGCAACAGTAGGAGGGGGCCCTGCAGTCAGGTGGGGTGGGACGCCGGGCTGGTGCCCCGATACCTGTCCAATCATGACAGAGAAAGCAAAGACGCCCGTGAAATAATTCAGCAGCTGGAAGACAATTTCAAAGAGTGTCTTGGGGTCAGGCAGCCCCCCGATGGTGATGAGGGTCTTCACAGCAAAGTAGTAACAGCGAATATAACTGGAGAGAGAGGAGAAAGGGAACATGGGTCATCATAGGCCCCACTCTGCCGCCCCTGAGTGGTCTGGCTCAGACGCCTCTGATAGATGCACGTTGTGCAAAAGACAGAAACCCTTTACAGCTCATCTATGCAAGAAAAACCACCTCCTGCACGCGTAGAGCACGTTGCCATTTGCAGAGCAGGTTCACGAATACTATTAGGTGCGGTTGTGTCTCTAGGGATATGTTGCCATCCCCATTTACAGATGTGGAAACTGAGGCTCTAGGGGATTGCCAGGAAGAGTTGGCAGGAGGCCAGACCAGGGTCTTCCAACTCCTAATGACTGCGCTCCCTTAATTTCCTTCAGTGTTCCTTCAATTTCCAGTCTTTTCGTTTGCTGTCACCTGCCATGTTGGCTTAGGAAAAGCAAAAGCAACATCAAGTTTGGAAGATATCTTGAGGATGACTTTTTCTGACCCACCCCTCCCCAGCCCATCCATTCTCCAGATAGTGAAACTGAGGCCCCCAAAGGGAAAGGGCACACCCATGGTCACTAGTTGGTAAGTGCAAGAGTTGGGCGCTGTCTGCTTCTCTGAGATGTCATCCACCAGCAGTTAACCCTCTGACACAGGTTTGTGAACCTTCTGGAAGGGAGGTATGGGGGAGGCGGTCCTACTGTGTGGCAAAAAGCATAGGAAATGCCCTGAGTGCTCTAGTCTGAATGTGTCCCCCGAAATTCAGGCACTGGAAACTTAATTCCCAGTGCAATGGTGTCGGGAGGTAGGGCCTTTGGGCGCTGTTTAGGCCTCGAGGGCTTTGCCCTCATGAATAGATTAAAGCTGTTACAAAAGGTTCTGGTGGAAGATTTCCACGTCCTTTGGCCCTTCTGCCTTCTGCCATATGAGGACAATGTTCCTCTCCTCTAGTGGACACTGTGGCATTCAAGACACTGTCTTAGAAGCAGAGAGCAGCCCTCACCAGACACCAGAACCTTGATCTTGGACTTCCCAGCTTCCAGAACAGTGAAAAGTAAGTTTCTGTTCTTTATAAGTTACCCAGTCTCATGTATTGTACTATAGCGGCTCAAAAGGCATGAAGCCACCAAGCTTGTGTGTGATTATCACAGAGCAGCAAGGGTCCCTCTGACACCTGTCCACCCCTCAGGCTGAGCCCTCCCCTGGGTCAGCAAAGGTGAGGTCAGAAGGGCCTAGAGACCAGGCAGTCCCCGCAGGCTTTCCTGCACCAGCTATTTATGCAGTGTCCTAGATAGAACACGGGCTCCGGACCAGGCTGGCTGGGCTCAGCCACCTTCTAGCTGCATAACTTGGACAAATTTCTCTCTCTCCAAGCCTCGGTTTCCTTCTCCATAAGATGGGGATGGCAATAGAATGTCCCTCACAGAAGACCATGAGGACAAAATGAGATGCTAGAAGACAGCCTGGCACATGGTGGACTCTCAGCAAGGGAGCTGTCAAAGCCTTCACAGCCACTGTTGTCTGCCGTACGCAACTGAACAGACTCGCCCATATCCTCAAGAAGCTTGTGGTCCACTGTGGGGACAGGCAGGTAACGTGCAATGCGTGCAGGAAGGAGGAAGCAGAGGTTGCTGGGGAGTGTGGTAGAGGCTCTGCCTGTGATAGCTGCGGGGCCTTGGGCAGGGCTGCGGGCCGCCCTGCATCTCCACATCACCTGTTGCCTGCAAGTTTCAGAACCCAAAACGGGCCGATCAAACCCCCGTCATACTGGTTCTGGCCATCAGAGGGCGCGCGAAGCAGCGTTTAGCGGGACGGAGCAGCACCCCCAACTCTGCAGACCCCTGGGCTGTCCGGGAGCTGGGTACTTATGCCGCTGGGCCACCAACAGAGAGAGGACATAGGCGCGATGTCCACAAAACTCTGGCTTTACCCCAAACCGTTCCCGGCTGGAGGAATCTTCCAACGACATGGCACACAGTCTCCTTGTCTTCCACGCTGTTGGGTCTGTGGGGACCCTCTGTGCTTCAGGCTGGGCAAAACGGGGCAGGAGAGCACTAGGGCAGGATGCAGGGCCTAGCATTTGTAGGAGCTCGGGCCCGTGAGCCCCTGGCACCCAGCAAGCACTCTACAAATGCTCACTTTGTAAACGTTGTTATTCTTCATGCTACTGGAATTTCTAAGGAATCCTCCTTCATTACTCGTACTTGGCTCACATGTTGCAGTTCCCTGCAGGATGTCATTTGGGAAGGAGTATTGCTGCCAAGGAAGCGTGCCCTTCCCACTGCTGGGCAGCTCGAGCTCCTCCGGCAGAGGGCCCTGCAGAAGGAGGTCCCAGACAGCTGTCCCCCTGCCCCGCCCCCGCCCTGCTCTGCTTACCCTCCCTTCCCCAAGCTGCCCAGTGACGGATGTGCCAGTCTTAGCCCCAGGGAGTAAAGTTCTTAGTTTATTGGGGCACAAGCCCCTTTGAGAATCTAGAGAAAGCCAGCTCTGTTTCCCTAGAAAAGCCAACATATGCTCAAATTTTAGGTCCGATGTCTGGGGGGTTTGTGACCCCCTAAAAGCTCTATACCCCAGGTTATTAACTCCTTTCCTGCCATGCTAGCTTCCCCCCTAACAATAGCCATAGCTAGGCACAGGGGTCACTGACACCTGTTCAGGCCCAAGCTAGACATGCCACACTTATTTATTTATTATTTCTCATAAGAAATCTGGATGTAAGATACCCGCATTGTGCCTGTGGGAACACTGGGTCTCAGAAAGGATAAGGTCACAGAGCTCAATTCCATGCAGAAATTGTGTTCTCCCCTTTGCAGAGAAAGAGCCTTCAAATCCCTCTCTGCCTCCTTGTGATGGGTTAAATGAATGAGGAAGTGAATGAATGCATGGCCTAGTCAAGGCTCAGGAGCGGAGCTGTGAATGGGAACGGGTAACAGGGCCACTGGTGACGTGGGGAAGCATTAGATCTTGACCCCATCCCTGATATTCTCCACCCCACAGTGGCTCTCAGGGACTCCCCTCCTGCCTGCCTGGGCTGCCCTGGCCTCTGGCACATCTCTTTCGAGACAAAGTCTCGCTCTGCCGCCCAGGCTGGAGTGCAGCGATCTCAGCTCACTGCAACCTCCAACTCCTGGGTTCAAGCGATCTTCCCATCTCAGCCTCTTGAGTAGCTGGAATTACAAGCATATACCACCATGCCCAGCTAACTTTTGTATTTTTTTGTAGAGGGGAAGTTTCGCCATATTGCCCAGGCTGGTCTCGAACTTGTGAGCTCAAGCAGTCTGCCTGCCTCAGCCTCCAAAAGTGCTGGGATTAGACATGAGCCACCAAAATCAGCCTGGGACATCTCTGTAAAGGTGTGGTTCCCCCTCAGGGCAGGGCTCACGGCAGAAGGCGACGGCTGTAGCCATGGTGGCTGAGGTTAGGGCATCTATACTGGGAGGAGACGTTCAGTACAATTAACCACTCTACGAAGCCGCCACCTTGAATGCAAGCGACCCACCTGTTCCCAACTGGGAGCAAGGGCCTGGGGGTGGACAGCTGGACCACGGGCATTTTGTGTCACTAGTGGGCACAGCCCAGGGTGAGGTGGGACACCCTTCGGTGAGTAACTCCCCACTGGAACTTTCCTTCTTCCACCTTCTCATCCTCACTGTGGCTGACTGAGCGCCCACCGTGCCCAGGCACTGGGGCAGGGGCTCAGAGGCATCTACTCCTCAGTCACCTCTTTAGGGTGGGACTCCCATTTGCAGCCCCATTTTGCAGGTGAGGGAACCGAGGCCCAGAAAAGAGAACTGGCCTGTCTCTGCTGCCAGGGGGCAGCTCTAGGAGTCACGCTTGGGACTCCTCATCCCTCATCCCTCAAGCCTCCCTTCTGACTCTGCAGGCCCAGCCCCCATCCTGTGCGCATCCCTCCTGCCCACATCCCTCCTGCCCACCCTGACCTCCGTCCCCTAGGTCAAGCCACCTGTTGGTCTGGAGGGTTTGCAGCTGTCTCTGACACAGCAGCGCCCCTTGCTGGCTGTCTGCTGCCTGCTCTCACTCCCGGTGCACTCTCCCATCAGCGCCAGGGTGGGCTTTCCAAGAACCCTCCCTCTGCTCACTCTCCTGCTTAAGGCTTTTGACAGGGCAGGGGGGAGAGTGTCATCTTTAACACCATCCAGCCTTAAAATGAGGCGCACACCTGTAACCCTAGCACTTTAGGAGGCCAATCGCAGGCAGATAGCTTGAACTCAGGAAGCCGAGACCAGCCTGGGCAACACGGTAGAACTCCATATATCCAAAAAATACAAAATTAGCTAGGTGCAGTGGCATGTGCCTGTGGTCCCAGCTACTCGGGAGGCTGAGGTGGGCGGATCACTTGAGCCCGGGAGGCGTAAGTTGCAATGAGCCGAAATCATGCCACTGCACTCCAGTCTGAGCAACAGAGAGCAGACCCTGTCTCAAAAAATAATAACAATAATAATAATGGAGGTGGCATATATGTGGGAACTGTCTACTTTCCAATGGACCTCTCTATAAACTTCAAGCCACTTTTTAAAAAATTAAGTCTGTTCATTAAAATAATTTTTAAACTTTTTTTTTTTTTTTTAAGACGGAGTCTCGCTCTCTGTTGCCCAGGCTGGAGTACAGTGACATAATTTTGGCTCACTGCAATCTCCCCGATCCAGGTTCCAGTGATTCTTCCCCTGCCTCAGCCTCCCAAGTAGCTGGGATTACAGGCGTGCACCACCATGCCTGGCTAATTTTTGTATTTTTAGTAGAAATGTGGTTTTGTCATGTCAACTAGGCTACTCTCAAATTCTTGGCCTCAAGTGATCTGCCCACCTCGGCCTCCCAAAGTGCTGAGATTACAGGCATGAGTCACTGTACCTGGCTAAAAAAACTTTTTTAAATATTTGTAACTTTTGATGACTTTTGGTGAAATTGACAGTGCTCATGCCCACCTCCCCTGCTCCCTCTGGCCACTAGATTGGCACTTTTCCTTTTCATTGAGGCAGTTAGGACTCTGTGGCCATGACACCTGGGTTCAAATCCCAGCTCTGTAACTCATGAACCGTGTGACTCGCATCTGCTACCTCATCTGTAAAATGGGGATGGTGCAGTACCTATCTGATGTGATAGTTGTGAGTTACTGTGTTCAGTGCTTTAAACAGGGCTGGCACGAAATAGGTATCCTACAAGCCTTGCTGCTATTATCATCACTGCTATTATCATCATCATTGTCACTATCATCACCATTGTAAACCAAAAATAAATTATAAGGCCCCCAACCATCGGAACAGACCCCTCCTCTTGGCCAAGGGCTTTCCAGAGTTATCTGAAAACCTAATTCAGGCCGTGAAGGAAGAGGGGGTCGGACATGCCTCATTATACTCCTCCAGCGTTAACATCAACACAGACCTTAAGTCCGGTAAGAAACATTACAGTCTCTTTTCTCTAAAGCCCACTACTTAGAGGCTTCATCTGCATGAAAATACCTAGCTCACCACAACCCCTTATCATAACCCAGACATTTCTTTCTACTGATAACTCTTTCAACCAATTGCTAAGCAGGGAATTTTTATTTATTTATTATTATTATTATTATTATTATTATTATTATTTTGAGACAGAGTCTTGCTCTGTCACCCAGGCTGGAGTGCAATGGTGCAATGTCATCTCACCACAACCTCCACCTCCCAGGTTCAAGCAATTCTTGTGCCTCCGCCTCCCGAGTAACTGAGACTACAGGTGCTGCTACAACGCCTGGCTAATTTTTGTATTTTTAGTAGAGATGGGATTTCGCTGTGTGGGCCAGGCTGGTCTCAAACTCTTGATCTCAGGTGATCTGCCTGCCTCGGCCTCCCAAAGTGTTGGGATTACAGATGTGAGCCACCAAGCCCGGTCTTTTTTTGTTTGTTTGTTTTGTTTTGTTTTGTTTTTTCCAAGCAGAGACTTTTAAAATCTACGTATGCCCTGGAAGCCACTCCTCCCTTTGAGTTGTCCCCCTCTTCCAGATCTAACCAATATAAACCTTACATGTATTGATTGATGTATTCTGTCCCCCTAAAATGTATAAAAGCAAGCTGCACCCCGACCACCTTGGGCACATGTCATCAGGAACCGCTGAGGCTGTACCATGGGTGTGTCCTTAACTTTGGCAAAATACACTTTCTAAATTGATTGAAACTTGTGCCAGATACTTTTTGGTTCACACGTCATCATCTTCCCTTTGGCAAGTCTCATAATGGATGGCGGCTCTCTGACTGGCAAGTGGGTCTCACCTTGTTCGCCAGTGCCTCCATGGTAGCAGTGCCTGGGGAGCTGTGCTGGGGAGTATTCTCTGGCCTCGTTCCCTCTTGGCCGTGCCCGGGGAAGCAGGAGTAGATGCACACATACAATGTATTTGCACACCCTACTAGAATTTGGATGCGGAAAGGTTCTGTCTAGCAAGTCTTGTTCACACCAGTACCTCCGGTCTGACACATGTAGTTGCTCAGGAAACCTTAGCTTAGGGAAGACGTGGTGACCTGGCTCTTTTTCCGTTTGTTTGTTTATGGTTTTTTTTTTTTTTTTTTTTTTTTGAGACGGAGTTTTGCTTTTGTCGCTCAGGCTGGAATGCAATGGCACGATCTCGGCTCATTGCAACCTCCGCCTCCTGGGTTCAAGAGATTATCCTGCCTCAGCCTTCCCAGTAGCTGGGATTACAGGCATGCATCACCACGCCCAGCTAATTTTTGTATTTTTAGTAGAGATGGGGTTTTACCATGTTGGCCAGGCTGGTCTCTAACTCCTGGTATCAGGTGATCCACCTGCCTCAGCCTCCCAAAGTTTTGTGAGCCACCGCAACTGGCCCAAGACGTGGCTCTTGAGCCTTGTCATGCCAGTGATTGCTTAGGAGCAAAGTGGCCTTGCCAATACAGCAGCAATAAGACTCCTTCCCGGAGTCTCTGTGCTGTGAATTATAAAGAACAGGAAGGTCCCCCAGGCGTGGCCCTTGGGGGATGACTGTGGCTCACCTGTTTCCCACGCCATCGTAAACCCAGTGAGTGGAACCCAGGCCCTCATAGGCCGATGCCCAGTAATAAAGACAGGAATTCAAGTGCAGGCTGTAGAGAAGGTAGGCTGTGGTCCTGATGACCCTGCAGAAGGAACGTAGCATGTTAACACAGTGGTGGAAGAGGGTGGTGAGGGATAGACACCTGGCCAGAGGAAGCCAACCCATGGGTGGGCTGGCCCGACTGGAGGCTTTGTTGAGATTGTGCCAGTTAGGAAGGGTGGTGCTTGAATGGGGCGTTGTAACGACCTGGGGCTAGAATTGGCACAGAGGTAGCAGAGCTGACTGTGCACTGGGGGAGTGGAGGGGCCAGAGGGGAAATGTGTGTTGGGGGAGGAGCAGGGAGGGACTGATGTGTGCAGAGAAGTTGAGTTGAAGATGGGGCCATGTCGCCCCAGGAGAGATGTGGACAGGAGCCTTGCTCCCTAGCACGGCCTGGCTGGTCTTGCGCCTCATCCTCAGACGTCTGTGAAATAGCCACCGCCGCCTTACAGCTGTTCCCGTTCTGTTAGAGCTGGCTGCGGGCTCCAGTTCCCTGAGCTGAGGCCAAAATGAGGCCTAGCTCACTGCAGCGCTGGTAAGCCCCTCGTGCCAGCCGATGTGTGCCCTCATCACAATGAAGGGTATGGGATATGCCTGGTTCTCTAAATAACAAACATTTCTCTGGGAAAGAGGAGGCGGGACCAGAAAGATGCCTGGCTTCCAGTGGAGATGGGGCCTGGAGGTCAGTGGGGGTAGACAATGCCTTGCTGCCTGTTCTCTAGGTACAAACTTCCTCTGTTGTGTGTGTGTGTGTGCATTGTGTGTGTCATCTGTGTCGTGTGTGTGCATTGTGTGTGTTGTGTGTATGTGCACTGTATGTGTTGTCATGTATGTTGTTTGTGTTGTGTGTGTCATATATCTGTTGTGTGTGTGTTGTGTGTGTTGTGCGTGTATGTGTTGTGTGTTATGTGTATTGTGTGTGTGCATTGTGTGTTGTGTGTTTGTGTGTTGTGTGCCTGTGTGTGTTGTGTGTGTTGTTTATGTGTGTCATGTGTGTTGTGTTGTGTGTGTTGTGTGTGTCGTGTGTGCTGTCGTGTGTGGTGTGTGTATGTCATGTGTGTTGTGTGTGTATTGTGTTGTGTGTTTGTGAGTGTTGTGTGTGTGTGCATGCACGCACACGCAGGGGGAGTCTCACCTGTACACGTAGGCTTTGCTGAGGATGGATTCCAGGCGGTTGTTAAACTCGAAGAAGGCCATGTACTGGAGGGAGAGCAGGGCATGAGAGCAGCCCACCGCCTGCGGGTAGCATGCTGCTCCCACGCCCACGGGCGCCGGGACTCAGGGCTCTTCCTGCAGCCCCCGGGAGGAGGGAACAGGACGGTGAGCATTCAAAATCAGAAATCCTCCGCCCCTTGACGGGTAGGGGCCAGAAACTCCATTAGGAATCTGAAGAAAGTCATAGCCCATCTTCCCTTGGAAATGACATGTAATCTTGTTCTCACAATTTGCATATAATTTCAGGGGACTCCCGGACACTCTGAGCCCTATCATGAGACTTTTAGGGGTACATGCATCCAGGTTAAAGATGCTGTTTTTAATGTTTCTTATAAAGAAAACAATTTAATAAAGAGACAGCATCCCTAACACCCCACTCTTATATCCTTCAAAGGTTTATTTATAATAATAGAAGTATATTAATAACTACTTTTCTTTATTGAGCACCTACTATATGACTGGCATATGCCTTTTTTTATTTTTTTATTTTTAGAGACAGAGTCTTACTCTGTCACTCAGGCTGGAGTGCAGTGGTGCGATCATAGATAACTGCAGCCTCGAACTTCTGGGCTCAAGCGATTTTTCGGCCTCAGCCTCCTAAGTAGCTGGGACTACAGGGCACACATCACCACTTTTGGGTAATTTTTAAATTTTTTGTAGAGACAGGGTCTCACTGTGTTACCCAGGTTGGTCTCAAATTTCTAGGCTCAAGTGATCCTCCTGCCTCAGCCTCCTAAAGTGCTGATATTATGAGCATGAGCCACCGCACCCAGCCAGCATATACATTTATATACATTACCTTATTCCTTATTTACATATGAAGGATGTATTATCATTCTCCTTTGACAGAAGTTGGTGCTCAGGGAAGTCCAATAACTTGTCCAAAGCACACAGCTGGTATGTGAGAGAGTCAGCATTCAAACCCAGGCCAGACTCAAAGCTGCAAGCTCTCTCCTTATGTTATACCACCTCTAGATCTTTGCATTTATTTTTTGATATTTGAAAACAGTATTTATGAAGATTCCCTAAGGGATTTTCCAGTTATCATCCATGTGTTCATTCTAATTCCAGCCACAGTTTAAACTGGAGGCAGAAAGAACAGGGGCTTGGATGGCTCACTCAAAGAGTTTTGTCCACTGAGGGGTGTTCAATGTTAGGCCTGTGAGTTATGCCCCCTCACTGGGGCCACCATGTGAACCAAGATATGGATCTCACCTCTACATCTGGGGTGAAACTTGGCCTGTGGACCCAACGTTCCTGACTCTGATGTTTGACTCTAAAGCAACCTCTGCAGTCCCTCGGAGGCTGGTATGTGTCAAATAAGAATGGTGCCACTTCCACTTTCCCTCTTCCTCTTGGCAGCCAGGAAGCTCAGAGGCAGCTTCCATGCTCGATTCCACATAGGTGTGCTTTCTTTTGATCAGGGCACTTGCATGCCCGCTAGTTTTCTCAGCCCTGTTTCTCTGGGTTGTTCATGGTATTGCATTTGCCTTTTTTGTAAATTCCTTCAGTACTGTTTTCAGAAAAAGGCACCAAGCATCATTTCAGGAGAGAGATGAATGTGATTGGTTGGCTACCAAAATCCATTTGGGGGATCCTGAATGTTCTGAGTGGCTATCCACCCTGGTCATATGACAGGACCATGGCCAGCTGTGGCAGCCAGACCATCCTGGAGACTTTGGCTCTGTCCAGTGAGTGGCAGAAGGAATGGCTGGAATGACACTGAGGCCTGGCCAATGATGAAACGGGTGTCTGGCTGTGCATTCAAATCCATCCCTGGCAGTTCCTTGCTCCTGCGACCTAGGGCAAGTGCCCCCACCTCTCCAAGCACCAATGCCCCCATTTTTTAGACAGAGACCATCATAAAGCAGAAACCCCCTCTTGAGAGTGTCTATAATCACCGAGAGCATAAACAGTGGAGTCGGATGACCTGCATTCGAATTCGGGCTCCACTCCCTCCTGGCTCTGTGACTTTGGGCCAATTACTTAATCTCTCTGGGCCCCAGTCCCTTCATTTGCAAAACGCTGGCAATAACACTACCTAACATGCAGCACCACCAAGCACTAGCAATTGTAATGAACTTTCCACTGAGACACACATGGAATAAACACATCTCCCCTCAGGCCATCCCTCAAGGATGCTCCCTCCCCAGTGCTGCTGGGGGCAGACAGGAAGATGCCAGTGCCGGTGCAGAGCAGGGATGAGCTGAAGGCCTGGGGTGGGGGGCCCAGCAGTCCTACCTTTAAACAGCGGGGCAGGCGGAGGAGGGGGTTCACGCCGACTTTCAAATAGAGAAAATCCAAGGGCAGGAGGCTGAGCAGGTCCATCTGAAATCCCCATGGGACACCACGGGGGTAAAAACGGGTGACCCCAGGGTTGAGGGTGAGGGGAGAGGCGGAGTCTTTCCCTTCCATGGAAAGGTGAGGTTAGAATGCCCCAGGAGAGCTTCAAACTAGAGGGCAGAAGGTGTCCCACCAACAAGCCTTTGTTTGCTTCAAAGCCCATGTTGCCAGCCCCAAGGGCAGTTTCGTTATCCCCGATAGTGGCTGCTGTGCCATACAGTAGGAGCGGGAGTGGCACAGACACAATGAAAGGTGGCTTCTGGCCAGGTGCGATGGCTCATGCCTGTAATCCCAGCACTTTGGGAGGCCAAGGCGGGCAGATCACTTGACATCAGGAGTTTGAGACCAGACTGCCCAACACAGTGAAACTCTGTCTCTTCTAAAAATACAAAAATTAGCTGGGTGCGGTGGTGCACACCTGTAATCCCAGAAACTAGGGAGGCTGAGGCAGGAGGAGCGCTTGAACCAGGAGGCAGAGGTTGCAGTGAGCTGAGATCACACCACTGAACTCTAGCCTGGGAGACAGAGTTAGACTCTGTCTCAAAAAAAAAAAAAAAAGAAAAAGAAAAAAGAAAGGTAGCTTCTGGGGGCCACCCAGCCCGTGCTGGTCTCCTGGGGCTTGTGGCTTGGAGGACACTCCCACAGGGACCAGCATCCCTTCGTGTGGCAGAAACCACATCTCATGAGCCCCCCAGGGCCCTCTGAGGCTCCCCCTTCTGAAACTTGCATTCCCGGCACTCACCTTGAAGCGGCGAGACTTCAGGTAGTTATTTCGCATGTCCTTTTTGTCCGTCTGAAAGAAAGGGAATAATGATGGTGAAATGGCCTTAGAGCTTAATCCCTCACCCTGTGGGGAGCAATTGTGAAATTTCCCGAAGAACCCCACCCTCAAATGAGCATAACAGCTCGAGGACCATCTGAGCCTTGGTGAAAGCCTTGAGTTTTATAGGTGGAGAGGCCCGGCCCTCAGGGAGGAGAGATTTGTTCTAGTCACCTAGCTAGATCCTGATTTCTTGGGTGGAAATCGAGGACATTAAGCTTATTCTCTCTGCCGACTGGTCTTACCTGGGCCATTTGCACATCTGTTTTCTGAGGAATTGGTAACCACTCTGATCAGGCCAGAAAAGAGGTTCTCCAAGGAAATCTCTTTACTTTTTACTTTACTCCCTTTAAATCTCTCCAAGGAAAATTGTTGAGAGGCAAAACCTCAGCTCGTCTGCACACAGCAAAACAGGCATTGCCGGGGTGGAATTTTGGAAAGTGACCCACACTGGGAGACAGGGACTGTGTCTCCTGTTCCTGAGAAGTCACAGTCAGGGCCTCAGTTTCCTCCCTGGTAAGGCGGGGGTGGTACGCGGGGCTGGACCAGAGGCCAGGGTCTCAAACTGGCCCAAGTAGGACAGCATCAGTGTGTTCTTTGCAGGACCCTTGGGAGAAGTCAATTGCCAGCGGTTACCTGGGCTGAGCGCCCTGCATGCATCGTTTCAACCAATCCTCATGGCAACACTGGGAGGTGGAAGCTATTACTATCCCCATTCTACAGATGAGGAAACAGAGGCGATTCAGCTAGCTGTGGTGGAGGTAGGATTCAAACCAGGTACATCATCACTAAAGACCATTCTCTGGACCACTTCTCTATCTTTGATTCCGTCAAGTGGTCCAGGAACTATTTCACCTATGAGCAATATGTGATGTGTGTAATTTGAACATATCAAAGGCATGCAAAATAAACAACCATGCTGTTGAACAAGCACTGCAGCCATTTTTGAGATTTCCTTACTCACTTATTTTGTCATCTACGACAGCATCAGGGGTCAGTGCCCTGAAGGCTCTGGCTGAGCGGTCTGCCCGCGGTCATCCCAACACCACCTGCCTGTGACTCACAATGATGTCCCCGCCTCTGACAAACTGCAGGCGTATCTGGAACACGGTGATGTCCAGGAAGTAGATGAGGTCACACAGGTAATCTATCAGCAGCCAGAGGTGGATGTTGTCCGGGGTCTGGTAGGGGAAGGCCCAGCGCACGGGAATCAGCCAACAGTTCCAATTCCAGGCCATCACCACGAAGAACAGCCACAGGATATACATCAGGTCTGTGGGGAAGATGGACGGGGCCGCTGGAGTATCAGCCAGGCAAGGCTCTTCACCAGTTGAATCAGGTGGGGCTTTGTTCTTTCTACATTTCCACACTTTCCGTCAACTACTACATGTGGCACTTTTGTAAGAGTGTGTGTGTATATATGTGTGTATATATGAATATATGTATATATGTGGGTATATATATGGGTGTATATATATATGTGTGTGTATATATATGTGCGTATATATATGTATATATAACTCTCTGCTTTAGGAGCCAGGCACAGTGGCTCATGCCTGTAATCCCAGCACTTTGGGAGGCCCAGGTGGGAGGATTGCTTGAGCCCAGGAGTTTAAGACCAGCCTGGACAACATAGCAAGACCCTATGTCTACTTTAAAAAAAGAAAACAACTATCTGCTTTAAAAATAAATCACTGATAAGCCCTAATAAATCAAATACTCTCAGGAGGGAATATGCTGGTATTATAAGATAATAGGCAGCCAACTAGAAAACTTTCATTCTTCTTTAATTGTTTTCATTCTCCTTTAATTTTTTTCCCAAAATGTATTTTCTGCCTTAGTAAATACAGAATAATAAATAATGCATGAAGGATGGACAGATAGATGGACAGACAGGTGAATGCATGCATGGATGGATGGGTATTCCAGATCATCTGGTTGGCTATTTGTTTATTTGTTTATTATTTTTGTAGAGATGAGGTCTCACTATGTTGCCCAGGCTGATCTTGAACTCCTGGGCTCAAGCAATTCTTTCACTACAGCCTCTCACAGTGCCAAGATTACAGGTTTGAGCCACTGCACGCAGCCCACCAGGTCATTTGAGAAATCCAGTGGACACCAGGGTTGAAGTCCTGTCCCCCAAATGTGTGACCTTGAGAAAGTCCCTCTCTGGCACCTGCCCTCTTCTGAGAAATCACAGGAAAAGGTCAGATAAGAAAGGCAGGGAGTCCGCTGTGAACTCTAAAGTGCTACGCACGTATGAAGTGGTGTTATTTCTGAGGAATATGAAGTGGGCTTAAAGGGAAGCAATAGGAATTCACACTCCTGCCCTTTTTCTGTTCAGAGCAGGAAAAGGCCAGCACGACCAGAGTGAAAAAAGGACTTGGCCAAGAGTCAGGAGTCCTGGGTCTGCACTAAGTAGTTGCATCTTTACCCTTGCTGACTTCTCTGTGCCTTAGTTTCCTCATCTGTAAGACAGGTGTGATCTTATGTTCCTATTCCAGGGACTTTTGTTGTTGTTGTTGTTTTTAAGACAGAGTCTCACTCTTTCACCTAGGTTGGAGTGCAATGGTGTGATCTTGGCTCAGTGCAATCTCCACCTCCTCGGTTCAAATGATTCTCCTGTTTCAGCCTCCTGAGTAGCTGGGATTACAGGTGTGCACCACCACACCCAGCTAATTTTTGTGTCTTTAATAGAGGCAGGGTTTCATCATGTTGGCCAGGCTGGGTTTATTTTGAGAATCAGGCAAGAAACTGTGGAATGGTTTTGAAAAGTATAAAAGGTCATGAACCCAGGTCATCTGTGACTTCCCATCCCACCTCTTGAATCCCCTGACCCTCTTCCTATCCCGCTCCCACTCTCCTGCCCTCTCATGTTACACAGTGGGAACACCCATTCCCCAGGACTCACTGGTCAGTGGGTCAATGCTCTGGGGAAACTGGTACTTCTTCCAGGGGCGGCGTTTGAACTTGCAGCAGAGCATGTCGCAATAGTGCTCCTCTTCCACTGGCTCGGCTTCTGCGGGCTTCGTGGCTGGAGCTGGCTCTGGGGCTTTCTTGGCTGGGGCTGTGGGATGACATTGGTGACTATCTGAACCAACCCTGAGGCCCACATAGAGGATGCAGAGAGAAGGATCCCAACTGCAGATCCTGGATCCAGAGCTGAGAGGACCCTGGCACCATTATGCAAGCTGCTGCAAGCTCTGTGTACAGAATCCAAGTCGCTCTCCTGGAGTGAACTCCACAACTCCCTCCTCAACAGTAACAGCAACCCAGGTGCCCACCCAGAAACCCTTACCAACTACCAAGCTGGAACTGCTTCTCAGAAGCTGACCCAAACGAGTTGTTTCTGGGCCAGTTGGATGTTTCAGTGTCTGCTTGTGTGTCTATGCATAGACCCCCTTAGTTCCCTCTGATGAGATGGAGGCATTTTGTACCCAGTGTTTCCAGTACCCATGGTTGGAATGCTGAAGGGCCTAACAAAATCAGGGAAGTGTTGCTCCAGGTTTCTGAGATGGAATCTCAGCTCCTTCATCTCTAAAAACAGAGACCAGATGGGATCACAACAGCCTCCCTGTGTATCTATGATGATACTTTTGGTGACCCAGGGATTGGCTCTTATAGGTTCAATACGGCTATGTTTTCTAGCTTCAAGACTGTGACATCAGGCTCTGCATGGCCTGTTGTGGGCACCATGATTTCCAAGATACAGCCTTCCTCTGGAAAGATCTAAAAAATCTCCCTGACAAGAGATCATGTGTCTTACTTCCTCCCAATACCTTGAAAGAAAAGAAACATTCGGATAGCGTCAATAAGAACTTTCAAGGCACTGACATCTCTGAAAAATAAGACTGCCTAGTTCCAGAGCAGGCTGTGCACACAATCTGAGTGTAAGACCATAAGATACAGTTTGGGCGGCACCACCCACCTATCAGTAGGAAAGGGATGGAAGGGTCAAGGAAGGCACTTCCCCGTGGGAGAGAGGGCCGAGTGCAAGTGGATTGTTGGCCAGAACTTTGATCTTCCCACTCTTGGGTACCTATCTCAACCTACGGACCCCAAATCCAGAGAGTGGGGATCTGGGCTTCTCTCATGGACCTCAACCATTTTCTTGGGGCCACCCTCGCCATGAGTTGACAGGGGATTTTGGAGGCCACACCCCATCCCCGGCCAAGTAAGACCCCTCCAGCTCCAGACTCACAGGGCTTGGGGCTCTCCTCATCAGAGGTGACGTCAGGGTCGATGAGTTTCTCCTTCACTTTCTCTGTCCGCTCCTTGAAGAGCTTCACCAGCTCCTGGAGCCGGTCGTTGATGATGGCGCTATTTGTGCTGGCCGCGGAGGCCGCACGGTCCTGGCCGCTGTGGGAACATCACCCAAAGCTGAGCAGGCTGAGCCAGGAGGGACCCCTGCGCCCCCAGGCCAGAGCTGTGCAGCGTCTGTGTCCCACCTTCTGGCAGAGCCTGAAGGAGGTAAGTCCTGCCCCCGTCTGCTTCTGACATCAGAAACCACAGACCCACTGTAATCTCCTAGGAGGAAATTCAGTCCGGGAATAATGCCCAGGTGTTCTGGCCCAGCTTTTGGAAAATGTACCACGTAGGCTCTGATTCAGATGGGCAGTTCTGGAAAACGCGTGACTCCACTTGTAATTTAGGAGGAAACTCTTGGAACTCAGTTTAGAGTTCAGCAAAATTGGGCTGTTCATCCCAGTGCAGGATTCACATGAGATACGTGTCCAGGGGCAGAACAGAGAGAGAGCAGGCCTACTTTTTTAGGCTTAGGATATAACTGCTGGAAAAAGCAGTGCAGATACATTCTATATCCCTTTAACTTACAGGAATTAAAGTTTCTGCACTGTCAGCAAGAGAGAGAGCGAGAAACAGAGAGAGACAGAGAATGAATGAGTCTGCCTAGCGTTCAACTCAGTGTGGGGTGTGTGCCCTGGGTGCATTGGAAGCAGGCCTGTGAATGTGCTTTCTTTCCTCTGAGTGGCCTCACTGAGATCATCTTGCTGAGCTGAATATCTTTTTTATCTTTTTTTTTTCATACATTAAGACACAGAAACTGCAGTTGACTACTCTTTTTGAGCTCAACTGAGGAAGCAGGGCTGCAGAAAACAAGTGTATGGCTCTTTTTTTTTTTGAGATGAAGTTTCACTCTTGTCGCCCAGCTGGCGTGCAATGGTACGATCTCGGCTCATTCAACATTCACCTCCTGGGTTCAAGCAATTCTCTTTCCTCAACCTCCCGAGTAGCTGGAATTACAGGCACAAGGCACCACCCCTGGCTAATTTTTGTAGTTTTAGTGGAGACGGGGTTTCAC
Source organism: Macaca fascicularis (assembly GCF_037993035.2). Classification (NCBI taxonomy): domain Eukaryota; kingdom Metazoa; phylum Chordata; class Mammalia; order Primates; family Cercopithecidae; genus Macaca; species Macaca fascicularis. The sequence continues at coordinate 54,028,394 of NC_088394.1, forward strand.
CATGTTGGCCAGGCTGGTCTCGAACTCCTGACCTCAGGTGATCCACCTGCCTCGGCCTCCCAAAGTGCTGGGATTACAGGCGTGAGCCACTGTACCCGGCCAAGTGTGAGGCTCCTAATGAGAGCTGGCATACAGGTGTGGTGGGGACATGAGCTGCTCCCCTACACTCATTCTCTCCTGTGGTGCACACTCACTGGGATACAGCCACCCAGCCAGGGACCACGTGCCAGGCTCTCGCTATTGGAATGTCAGCTCTGAGGCACAATACATGCAACTAGGGGCCTCCTTGCTGAAGACAGGCCTGGAGTTCTCCCTTTCTAGTGGTGACCAGTGGGATATGGGAAGGTACATGGAGAAAGTGGCAGAGCACTGTCATCTGGGTCCCTAAATGATTGCATGGAGCAGAACCTTCTGCTGACCTGATGCATGCAACTAGTGAGATGACGATGGCATATATGATACATCGTGTTCCTTAAGCCACTGAGCCTTTGAGGTCCATTTGTTACAGCAGCCTAGCCTGCCTAGCTAATACATGGGTCTCCAAGTTGACCTCCTTAAGACTTTTCAAGAATAGGTTTTCTCATTATACCTCATTTCTGCCTTCGTTTCTGATATTAAACCCTACCTCTACCCCTACCCTACCTCATAAAATGTGAGTCCACTGCATGCTACAGTGGCCAACTGGACTGAGGTTGGGGTTGGGACTTCTTCTTGCTTATCTTTTCTAACTTTCCACAGCTCTGCTAAGCACAAACTGCATAAAATTGTGGATAGGAAAAAAGACTGGAAGGAGGAAGGAATGCCTGCTGTCTCCTGTGGCTCATCCAGGAGTCATGGCCAAGGACTGTGATCGGGATTCCAGGCAGAGCCCAGGGCTGGGGCATTCGCCATCCACCAGAGCTTCTCAGATCCTTCAGGAAGATACCTCCCACTGGCCCAGCCCTGGGGACAGTTCAATCTCTGAGACCCAGGTCCCAGTGCCATCGCAGTGGTTTCTGTCTTTCTTTATTTTTCTTTTTTCTTTTTTTTTTTTTTTATGGAGTCTCGCTCTTGTCACCCAGGCTGGAGTGCAGAAGTGAGATCTCAACTCACTGCAACCTCTACCTCCTGGGTTCAAGCAATTCTCCTGTCTCAGCCTCCCAAGTAGCTGGGATTACAGGCACACGCCACCACACTCGGCTAATTTTTGCATTTTTAGTAGAGACAGGGTTTCACCATATTGGTCAGGCTGGTCTCGAACTCCTGACATCAGGTGATCTGCCCACCTCAGCCTCCCAAACTGCTGGGATTACAGGCGTGAGCCACTGTGCCCAGCCGTCATCATAGTGGTTTCTAAACATTGTTCTGCAGGCCAGCTGCACCACATCCCCTGGGGAGTTCGGCAAATGTGGACTCCCCAGGCCCACTGTCTGCAGCTCTGATCCAGTGCAGCCAGATAGGGCCAGGGAATCTTTTTTTTTTTTTTTTTTTTCATTTTTCACAAACTCCCCAGGGCAGAACCCACTGGAGATCCTGGTGGTCCTCCCTGTCCCCACTGACCTTTCAGAAGTTCAGCAGCAGGAGCCCTGCTGGCAGCTCCCCTCAGCCTCTCATTCACAAGGGGACCTCTGCCTAGAGATCCCTCCCTCTCTGAGCGCTGCTGGCCATGGACACACCTGGGCCCAGAGGTTGAGCCCACTGGATTTTACAAGACTCCTGGGTCAGCCAGAAGCAGCCTGGGCAGGAGATCGATCCTGACTTACTGCCGGGAAGCCACTGGCAAAGTCTGCCTTATAGTGGAAGGTTCTAAAAGCATCCACACTAGCCCCCCCACATCCCTCCCCCTCCCCCAAGTCTTTCAACTTTCTGAGACCCCAGAGGGGTCTCACTCAGTGTCCTTCGGGGTGGTGGGGTCCGACCAGGCAACCACTGGGGACTCAGCTGGTGACAACGCCTTGAGTTCTTCAGCCTCATCATCCTCAGAGGGCAGCTTCTTTCTGCAAAGACACAGATGTGGAAGGGGCCTTCAGCAAGGGCAGAGGCCCCAGGGAGAAGTGTCATGACTTTGATCCCTAAAGATCACCTAGAGCCAATTCCCAGATAGAGGACGGGGCGGAGCATGAACTTCTGAGTCCTTATTTCCCTGGAGGGAGGGAAAAAGGCAGAAGAGAGGGGCAGAGCCACTCTCTAGACCTCAGTCTTCCCATCTGTTAAATGACTTGGCCTAAAGGTAATAGCATTGACTTCGTATTGCACCCCAGTCCTGCCTCTTACCAGTGTGTGGCCTCAGCAAATTACTAAAATACTCTGAGTTACCTCAGTTTCCTCCTCTGTAAAATGGGATTAAATCTACCTAAGTAAATGAGATTCTTATCACTTAGTTCTCAGCTTAAACTTCCTTCCCCCATCCTGCTCCCAGTCTAAAGTCACCCACCTCATTTCCCTCTACTCTCTATCACACCACCTTTTCAGCTATCAGAGAAGCCGTGGAATCCAGTCTCCAGCTTACGGTGTGACCTTGGGTAAGTCCCATCCCCTCCTGAGCCCCAGGCTCCCTATCTGAAGAATGAGGACTAAACGATCCCAGGGTCCTCCATCAGTCAGGAAGTCCAAGTCTGCCATGGAGTGCTGCATTCTGGAACCATTAGTGTCTTGGTTAATGGTGTCTAGATCTGTCCTGAATTTTAGAGACAAGAAGGTTCTCGCTCAACCTGCCTCTGGCCTGACATCAGCAGGTTTGAGCCTGGGCGTCTGACTAGGTGGAAGAGGTGCCTCTGATACTATTTTACATTGGCATCTTAGGGGCTAAGTCTCTGGATTTTCCCACCCTCTACCCCAGCAGTGAGAATGAATTGGTTTCCTGAGGAACGCGAAAGCCTGGGAAAGAGGAAAAAAGATCAAGAGAGACAAATTCCTTAATACCACCAAGAAAGCAAGCTCCACTGTTAGAGAAAGTATCCTGTTTAAGATAGAGTAGAACTAGCTGATGTAGAAACACAAAGATTGCGTCTGGAGGACGCTGCCCAGGCCAATATCTACCAATAGGAAGAGCATTTCATACGTCCATGAATGAAGTCCTGGTGGAGAAGAATGGTCATTCTTAATGACTTCCATTAGCATTTAAAACACAGAAGGCTAAGTGTTAGCACACAAAACCAAGAGTCTGGGGACATGGGTATGCATGTCACACATGAAAGCATATGTGTTGGCTCATCAGGATGAGCATCAGTCAGTCAGTAGCATGAAGATGAGAGTTCAGGACTTGATATGGTCTGGCTTTGTGACCCCACCAAATCTCATGTTGAATTGAAATCCCCAGTGTTGGAGGTGGGGCTTGGTGGAGGTGATTAGATCATGGGGGTGGAGTTCTCATGAATGGTTTAGCACCATCCCCTCTTGGTACTGTATAGGGAGTGAATTCTCATGAGATCTGATTGTTAAAAAGTGTGTGGCACCTCTCCACTCTCTCAGTCCTGCTTCTGCCATGTGAGAGCCTGTTCCTTTTGCCTTCCACCATGAGTGCAAGCTCCCTGAGGCCTCCCCAGAAGTAGATACTGCCATGCTGCCTGTACGCTCTGCGGAACAATGAGCCAATTAAACCTCTTTATTTATTTATTTATTTACTTACTTACTTATTTATTTGAGACAGAGTCTCGCTCTGTCAACCAGGCTGGAGTGCAGTGGTGCGATCTCGGCTCACTGCAACCTCTGCCTCTGCCTCCCGGGTTCAAGCAATTCTCCTGCCTCAGCCTCTCGAGTAGCTGAGATTACAGGCACGCACCACTATGCCCAGCTAATTTTGTATTTTTAGTAGAGACGGGGTTTCACCATGTTGGCCAGACTGGTCTCAAACTCCTGACCTCAGGTGATCCGCCTGCCTTGGCCTCCCAAACTGCTGGGATTACAGGCATGAGTTACTGCGCCCGGCCATGATTACTTGACCAGGGCCTTCACTTCCGTGAGGTTTGATCAGAAATGGAATCCATAGGCAGGGAGCTTCACCTTGGGACCAAGCCTGACAAGGATCTTCAGTGATTAATCTGCAATTCCCAGCAGAAGCTGAAAACTCCAGCCAGTCCCCAAATTCCACCCTTTCCCCAGCTGGAGTCAGGGGAGGAGCCTCCCTCGGGTTCCTTCTCTGGGAACACAGCCTGGGGCCAAGCCCTGAGCTGCCCAAACCTGCTGACATCTGCACATCTTCCCAAGAAGCTCACGTCAGCAGAGGTTCCTACTCCAGCCCCTGAGGGCCAATCACAGAGTTGGGCAGGAGGACGCTGGGGGCAGGGGTCATCACCGTGCAGACGCAACACTCCACTGGGACCCAAACCTGAGTCTGCCAGGGTTCCAGGCCAGCGCTCTTCCCCAGCCTCACCACCTTGACTCCGGATTCCACCACTAGGGTTTCTAGGGGGATACAGAGGGAGGGATGTGTGGCATCCACCTTGATTCCAGAAGGCTCTGAAATGATCCTGTTGCTTTCTGCCAACTCACCTAGGATGGCAAAACTCATGGATTCACTTTTTCACACTGTAATTAACAAGAACAACCCCACACAAGAAGACTGGGGCCAAAAATCCCATTGCTGGGACCCAACGTCAGTCCTCCTGTGCCCAGCACAGAGCACTCTCCTGAGCCTAGAAAGTGCACACTGCCACCGGACACTGAGGCTCATGCCCGTAATCCCAACTTTGGGAGGCTGAGGCGGGCTGATCACTTGAGGTCAGGAGTTCAACACCAGCCTGCCCAACATGGTGAAACCCCGTCTCTACTAAAAATACAAAAATTAGCCAGGCATGGTGGCGGGCAGCTATAATCCCGGCTACTTGGGAGGCTGAGGTAGGAGAATCTCTTAAATCCGGGAGTCAGAGATTGTAGTGAGCTGAGAACACGCCACTGCATTCCCGCCTGGGCAACAGGCAACAAGAGCGAAGCTCCACCAAAAAAAACCACGAAAGTGCAAGCTGCCCCAGAGAAGCCAGAATGAGGGCCTAAGCTGGCAGCTCCTGGCCCCCAGCACTGCCTGTGTCTGGCCCTGTACTCAGTACCTTAGGGTGCAGTAGCTTGTTAAATTCTCACAATTCTAGTAACCAGGTGGTGTTTCTTTCCTCGTCTTACATGAGGAAAATGGAGGCCTAGGGAGGTTAAATGACCCGCCTTAAGACCCACATCTTACAAGTGGTGCTCTGGGATTCATCCCAAGCGATGGCCTGAAGCTGGAAGGAGGGCCTTGCCCAAGCTCCTCTGTGGCTTTTTGGCCCTCGTCAGTTGCTCCCAATGTTCATTCTGTCCCTGCTCAGAGTCAGCCCCACTGGCCTCGGCCTCCACAGAGAGGCAGGCCTCAGAACTCTCACCTCTCAGGGTTGGGCTCAGGCAGAGGTTTCCCGCCCTGTTTCTCGTAGTCACATTCAACCTGGCACTTGCTTGTTTATTTGGTTACTTGTTCATTGTCTATCTTGGCCCCTCTAGAATGTCAGCCCCATGAGGGCAGGCCCCTGCCAGGCTTCTCCCTCATGTATCCCCAGCATCCACGGCAGAGTTCATCACATACAGATGTTCAGTACATGCTTGTGAATGCACGAATGACAGGGACAAGAGGAGCCTCACAGACTCAGCTCGCAAGCGGAAGTACAGAGGCTTGGATTTCAGCCCCACATGATCTTGGTCCCTTCTCTCCCCTAAATATGCCACCCCCTACCCAACCCAGCCTGCGTCGTTTCCCTGCCCATATAAAGGGAACAGGGGTAAATAGAGCAGACGTCTACAAGTGGAGCCATTTCTGGATTCCTTAATGGGCTTTGTACATAATTCAGTGAACTAAACATAAGAACTGATGAAGTTGTGAGCTGTACCCCCAGGCCCAGTGAAACTGTGTCTCTTTTCTCTACGTTAAGACCTCACAGCCCTCAGTTTGCTACACCTAGCCATCTCCATTCTGACAGCCTTCTGACCTCAGCTGAGCAATTACTCAGGAGTTCATGGATGAGAGCAAAAGTTAGCTAAGAAGAAAGAACCATCGCTCCATCCAGCCAGTGCAAAAGAGGCACAGACAGCTCCCCTTAGCTTAAAAATCACTGGCCTGTCCTTGGCAGTTTGCCTCCAGCTGCACACAGAGCCTTCTCCCAGGCACCTGGCTTGAGTTGTTCGAAAGCAGCTCTAACCACTCAGCAACAAATTTATCTGAAGAGGTGTCAAAATGTGGACCACCTTGACTAGGAGTGTCACTCTTGAGAAAGGAACCCAAGGGTAGAGAGCAGAAGACCAAACACGTGATCATGGTACCATTATGGATAGGGCCCAACAAGAGCAGATTTGTTAAGTTCATTCCAGCCCATGGAGCTGGAGGAATACCCAGCAGCCATCATAACTGAGCATTAAGGAGACAGCCCAGCAATATGGAAAAGGGTTCATGGAATGAGACAGCACCGTAAACTGGATCCCTCCTCCAATTAAAACCATTCAAGCCCATGAGCCTAACCAAGGCATAGAGGAGAATGCAGAGCAGTAAAAACACCATCTTGGGTGGTGGGATTTAGATGATTATTTTTCTAGTGTTCTGTGGTGTTTCCATTATACTATCTATTATCTTTTTTTTTTTTTTCTTGAGACAGAGTCTCAATGGCATGATCTTGGCTCACTGCAACTGCTGCCTCCCAGGTTCAAGCAATTATCCTACCTCAGCCTCCTTAGTAGCTGGGACTACAGGCATGAGCCACCATGCCCAGTTAATTTTTGTATTTTTTAGTAGAGATGGGGTTTTGCCATGTTGACCAGGCTGGTCTCAAACTCCTGACCTCAGGTGATTCATCTGCCTCCGCCTCCCAAAGTGCTGGGATTATAGGCATGAGCCACTGTGCCTGGCCCACATTATGTTATCTAATAATACAATGGGTGGATGACACTGAAAGCACAGGTAACAAAAGCAAAACATAGACAAGTGGGATTATCTCCATCTAAAAAGCTTCTGCATAGAAGGAAACAACAGAGTGAAAAGAAAGCCTGCAGAATGGGAGAAAATCTTTGAAAATTATATATTTGATAAATGAAAGAAACTCCTACACCTTAATATGAAAACAAACACACACATTACCTAACTAAAAAATAGGCAAAGAACTCGAATAGACATTTCTCCAAAGAAGACATACAAATGGCCAGCAGGAATATGAAAAGCTACTCAACATCACTAATCGTTGGGTGTATTAGTCCATTTTTACACTGCTACAAAGGACTACCTGAGCCTGGATAATTTACAAAGGAAAGAAGTTTAAGTGACTTATAGTTCCACGTGGCTGGGGAGGCCTCAGGAAACTTACAATCATGGAGGAAGGCAAAGGGGAAGCAAGGCACATCTTACACAGCAGTGAGAGAGAGAGAGAGAGAGAGAGAGAGAGAGAGAGAGAGGGAGAGAGAGAGAGAGAGACTTTTTCTTTTAAATTTATAAAGAAAAGAGGTTTAATTGACTCACAGTACTGTAGGCTTAACAGGAAATATAACTGGGAGGCCTCAGGAAACAAACAATCATGGCAGAAGGCAGAGGGGAAACAGGTACATCTTCCCATGACAGAGCAGGAGAGAGAGAGCAAATAGGGAGGAGCCACACATTTTTAAATGCCAGAAGTGCCACAGTTTTAAACCATTGGATCTCGTGAGAACTCACTATCATGAGAACAGCATGGGGAAAACCATGCTGTTCATGATCCATTCACCTCCCACCAGGTCCCTCCCTCGACACATGGGGATTACATTTCGAGAGGAGATTTGGGTGGGGACACAGAGCCAAACCATATAATCAGGGAAATACAAATTAAAACCATAATGAGATACCATCTCACATCTGTTAAGATATCCGTGATCCAAAAAAAAAAAGAAACCAGAAAATAACAAGCATTGGCGAGTATGTAGAGAAATAGGAAAAATAGTATAGTCACTGTGGAAAACAGCATGGTGGTTCCTCAAAATATCATAAATAGGACTGCCATATGATCCAGCAATCCCTCTTCTGGGTGTTTATCCAAAATAATCAAAATCAGGATCTCAAAGAGATATTTGCACTCCCATGTTCATTGTAACACTATTCACAATGGCCAAGAGATGGAAACAATATAAATGTCCATCAACAGATAAAGAAAGAAAATGTGGGCTGGGTTGTAATTCCAGCACTTTGGGAGGCTAAGGCAGGTGGATTGCTTGAGCTCAGGAGTTTGAGACCAGCCTTTGTCAACCCCCCATCTCTATAAAAAATAAAAATTAGCTGGGTGGTGGCACGTGCCTGTAGTCCCAGCTACTTGAGAGGCTGAGAAGGGGGAAATGCTTGAGCCTAGGAGGTTGAGGCTGCAGTGGGCCAATATCATACCACTGCACTCCAACCTGGGTGACAGAGGGAGATCTTGTCTGAAAGGAAGAAAGCAGGGGACAGGAGGGAAGGGAGAGGAAGGGAGGGGAGGGGAGAGAGACGGGGAGGAGGAGGGGGAGGGGGAGGGGGAAGGAAGGAGAAAAGAAAAGAAGAAAGAAAAGAAAATGTGGTATATCCATACAATGGGATATTACTCAGCCTTAAAAAGGAAGAAAATCCTGTCACATGCTACAATGTGGATGAATCTTAAGGACATTGTGCCAAGAGAAATAAGCTAGTCCCAAAAAGATAAATACTGCATGATTCCACATATATGAGATATCTAAAGTAGTCAAGCTCATAAAAACAGAAAGTAAAATGAAAAAGTAGAATGGTGGCTGCCAGGGGCTGGGGCAGGGGTGAAGGGAAGAATGGGGAGTTGCTGTTCAATGGGTATAGAGTTTCAGTCATGCAAGATGAAAAATTCTAGAGATCTGCTGTAAAATAATGTGCATATAGGTAACAATACTGTACTGTACACTTAAAATTTAAGAGTTTTTTTTTTTAAAAAGACTTGGTGAGTTATAATCATATGCAAGTTTTAATAGCATCCTGTCAAAGATGAAATAAAATAAAATGAGGAGGTAGAAATCAATTCTGTAACATTTATTATATATTACTATGTTATTTATTTATTTAAAAAATTTTTTTAAATTATTTTTTGAGACAGATTCTTGCTGTGTTGCCCAGGCTGCAGTGCAATGGCACCATCCCAGTTCACTGCAACCTCTGCATCCCAGGCTCAAGCAATTCTCATGCCTCAGCCTCCCGAGTAGCTGGGATTACAAGAGTGTGCCACTATGCCTAGCTACTTTTTTTGCATTTTTAGGAAAGACAGGGTTTTGCTATGTTGGCCAGGCTGGTCTTAAACTCCTGGCCTCAAACAATCCTACCTCAGTCTCGCAAAGTGCTGGCACTACAGGCAGGAGCCACCATGTCCTACTATTACTATATTATTTATTATATTATTCCTTCTAACTTATAGCTGAGGGCATTTGGGACAGGGCCTCCCATGAGAGCTTTTATAAGAGCCCTAAGCCAGGAGTAAGGAAAACCAGGAAGGGGCATCATAGTCCCACTTCTGACACCAACTTGCTGTATGTGATTTTAGTCCAGCTGCTTCTCCCTCTGGCCTCAGTCTCTTCATCTGCCAGATAAACAGGTGGCATAGTGCCGAGAAAAGCCCAAGAGAAGCATAAAAGGTAACCTGTGTGTCCCCAAGGCTGAGCTTGGGACTGCGAGGGTGTCGGATTTGGCAGGAGACGGTGGCGGCAACACGGGTGAGGGTGGATTCTTTTCTACCAAGAGGGGGCAGCTATCAGCATCCGTATCTTCCACCTGCACTTCCGGGTGCTCTTTCGTGGCAGGCACTGGGGGAGAGGAAGGAGAGGAGAAAGTCAGAGAGAGACAAAAGCCGGGTCCCAGTAGTCTGGCTGTGTTCTTGAAGAAAACCACAGAAAGCATGTTTGGAGGGGGCTCTGATAGCTTCACTTCCCAATGGGGCACACAGAAAAGCTCCATGCAGGGGGTACAAGAACATGGTGCCTGGGGTCCTCTAAGGGTCACAGCCACCAGCCCAGGAGCCATGAAAGAAGCCACAGAAGCCATAGGAGCTCCCCTACACAGCCTGGAGCCCAGCTCTCCTAGCTCTCAAAGCCCAGTTTGGTTTCCCTGCACTTGAGCAAGCTCCAAGAGCTGAGGCAGTGGCAGCCTCCAGAGAGGGCATGGGGAGCCAGAGTCCTGGCACCTGGCCTAGCACAGCCTGAGTCAGCTGCTTCCCCCACTCTGAGCTTCAGTTTCCCCACCCCAAGTTAGGGTGACCATGCCTTCCCAGGCATGTGGGGAGGAGCCAGAAGGCACAAGTCCTCACATTCTTAAAGATTTTTTTTTTTTTTTTTTTGAGTCGGAGTCTTGCTCTGTCTCCCAGGCTGGAGTGCAGTGGCGCAATCTCAGCTCACTGCAAGCTCCGCCTCCCGAGTTCATGTTATTCTCCTGTCTCAGCCTCCCAAGTAGCTGGGCTCGGCTCACTGCAAGCTCCACCTCCCAGGTTCATGCCATTCTCCTGCCTCAGCCTCCTAAGTAGCTGGGAATACAGGCACATGCCACCACACCCAGCTAATTTTTTGTATTTTTAGTAGAGATGGGGTTTCATCATGTTAGCCAGGATGGTCTTGATCTCCTGACCTCTTGATCCGCCCACTTTGGCCCCTCAAAGTTGCTGGGATTACAGGCGTGAGCACCCAGCCAAGTCCTCACATTCTTTTTAAAAATTATTTTATTTATTTGTTTGTTTTTGAGACAGGGGGTCTCACTCTGTCACCCAGGCTGGAGTGCAGTGGCACAATCGCAGCTCACTGCAACCTCTGTCTCCCAGGATCAAGTGATCCTCCCAGCAGCCTCCCAAGTAGCTGGGACCACAGACGCACACCACCATGCTCAGCTAATTTTTGTATTTTTTGTAGAGATGAGGGCTTACCATGTTGCCCAGGCTGGTCTCGAACTCCTGAGCTCAGGTGATCAGCTCAGGCTGGTCTCGAACTCCTGAGCTCTTCCTAAAGTGCTGGGATTATAGGCGCAAGTCACTGGGCCCGGCTGGCCTCACATTCTTGAAGAGCATCAAATGGAGACATTGACAGGGTCCCTCCAATCAAGGGTAACAGACTGCGTAGTGTGTGCTACTCCCTATTTGGGTACCTGCTTGGGTATGTCCTTGTTCTTGTACATGCCAGGGGCCCCCAAATTCATCAGCTAGCCTAACTCTGGACCTCTGAGAGGCCCTGTACTATGTCCCACATTCTGAGAATCGGGTCCTCTCCAGGGAGCCTGGCCCTACCTTGGGCTCCATCACCCACCTCAGGGACTTCAGGGACAGGTCTGCCCCACGTCCAAGGTCAGAGGATACTGAGAGCCTGGGCTGGTATTCCTCCTTCTCCCCCACATCTAGGGGGTCTACCCAGTAGCAGCCGGGCACAGGTGTGGGCACCAGCAAGGCAGGCAGGGATACACCCCCAAAAGAGGGAAGCGGGGGGATTTTGAAATAATTATATATGCGCTTTTTCTTTCTTTTCTTTTTTTTTTTCTGAGATGGAGTCTCACCCTGTCACCCAGGCTGGAGTACAGTGGTGTGATCTTGTCTCACTGCAACCTCTGCCTCCCAGGTTCAAGCCATTCTCCTTTCTCAGCCTCCTGAGTAGCTAGGATTACAGGCCCCTGCCACCACACCTGGCTAATTTTTGTATTTTTAGTAGAGACGGGGTTTCACTATGTTGGCCAGGCTGGTCTCGAACACCTGATGTCAGGAGATCTGCCAGCCTCGACCTCCCAAAGTGCTGGGATTACAGGCATGAGCCACCACACCCAGCCAATATGTGCTTTTCTTCAAATGGCCTTTATGAGAAAATACAGCACTCTGTTAAATTGCTTACACTTACTCTATAGTTTGATGGATCGAACCGTAAATCCTCTGGAGAAGAGGATGAGCAGGACTAGAGAAGTTGTTAAAAATATAAGGGGAGCCAGGCACAGTTGCTCATGCCTGTAATCCCAGCACTTTGGAAGACTGAGGTGGAAGGGTCCCTTAAGTTCAAGAGCAGCCTGAGCAACATAGCAAAATCCCACCTCTACAAAAATACGAAACTCAGCTGGTCACAGTGTTCCACCTACTTGGGAGGCTGAGGTTGGAGGATAGCTTGAACCTGGGAGGTAGAGCCTATAGTGAGTCAAGATTGCGCCTACTACACTCCAGCCTCGGTGACAGAGCGAGACCCTGTCTCACAAAATAATAAAAAATAAAATAAAATGGAAGTAATGTTCTTACTACAGCTTCTTATTACCTTGTCTGTAGCATCTAGAATAATCATATGCTCTAGCACAGCTGGGTCAGCCCCCTGTGTCAACGCGTCCCCGGAAACATTTCCCCAAGTGTGGGGCTCCCAGAGACTGGGGAGGACAGGAGATGTTCTTTGACGGTACAGACAAAGCAAAAGATAACCTAGAATAAGAATGTTACTCCCAGTCAGGCGTGGCGGCTCACGCCTGTAATTCTAGCACTTTGGGAGGCTGAGGCAGGAGGATCACCTGAAGTCAGAAGTTCAAGGCCAGCTTGGCCAACATGGCAAAACTCCATCTCTACTAAAAATACAAAAATTCCCCAGGTGTGGTGGCATGTGCCTATAATCCCAGCTACTTGGGAAGCTGAGGCAGGAGAATGGTGTGAACCCAGGAGGTGGAGCTTGCAGTGAGCCAAGATTGCACCACTTCACTCCAGCCTGGGCAATAGAGCAAGACTTCGTCTCAAAAAAAAAAAAAAAAAAAAGTTACCCCTCTTTTAGTGAATAGCCAGAGAGGAAGTCTCAGGTCGGTGCCTCTGTGGTCTCAGAACCTCTCTTACACAGCCTAATCCCACTTGCAGCTAAGAGAGCAGGCCCCAGATTTGCACCTTCAGTGGGCCCATCCGTCTCATTAGAAAACAGCAATACCATTGTGTTTTCATTGTATTTGAGGTTATTTTTATTTATGCCTCTGTTTATGGCAAGCAATGCTGGTTTTCCATTTGAATAGTAATAAGAAGTTTTCCTATTTAAATATACTTAGTTAAATAAAAAAGAGAATCCACTGAAAGAAAAATAGTAAGCAAATAAAATTAGAGTTGGGGGTGGGCATGGTGGCTCATGCCTGTAATCCCAGCACTTTGGGAGGCTGAGCCAGGCAAATCACCTGAGGTCAGGAGTTCAAGACCAGCCTGGCCAACATGGTGAAACCCTGTCTTTACTAAAAATACAAAAATTAGCCCGGCAAGGTGGCACACACCTGTGGTCCCAGCTACTCGGGAGGCAGAGGTTGCAGTGAGCTGAGATGGTACCACTGCACTCCAGCCCGAGCAACAGAGCAAGACTCCATCCCCCTCCCCCGTCCAAAAAAAATAATAGAATTGGTACAGATTTAGCAGTTATCAGGGAGTGGCCTGTGGAGGTGGGAACTGGGGGATGCTTTGAGGTCTTTTATTTTGTTTCCTTTCTTTTCTTCTTCTTTTTTTTCTTTTTTTTTTTTTTTTTTTGCAATTCAGTATCCTCAATGATAGGGGTAGGCTGCTTTGGCATAGTAGATTCAAGGCTTGCCTAGAAGGTGGAGGCTGGGGTGGCACCCCTTACTGTTGGATGATCTGCGTGCCATCTCACCTCCTCTCTGTGCCCACCTCAAGCCAGGGAGAGGAGAGAAGGACAACAGTGGATGTCTTCCCATGAAATGTTCTGTCCTGCCTGACTGGACTGATCTCAGAGGCAGCCCTGCACCGTGTCAACCACAGATAAACAAGCCAATCAAAAGGGAAAGCAGGCATGTCTGGCTTGGGTTAAGTCAGAAAGTGGCAGGAGTTAGTCCGGGGTGCCAGTATGTCCCTGAGCTCTTTGTCTTCAGGCAGTGAGCAGTGGCAGCCCAAAGGCCACTACGGGGACCTTGTCACAATCAATGGATCCAGACAGCCCTCGCTCCACCCTAGCCTCTGAGGATGCCTGTCTGCACCTGGAGCTTCTTTCCTGAAATGGAATTTGCTGAGCGGCAAACTTAAGGTCAATGGGTTCTATCTGCAATCAGCACCCACATTACTCTTCTATTCCATTTCCCTCCTTTCATTCCCCTCCAGTCTGATCCCAGACTCCCTGTCCGAGCCTCTTGGCCTAGAGATCTGAGCAAGTGACTTGTTTAAACTAAGGTGTGAATGATTACCTATATAAAAATGATGTGCCTAAAGAAAGAAATGTATGTTTAACCCGAAAAAATGAATTGCTGGCCAGGCACGGTGGCTTATGCCTGTAATCCCAACACTTCGGGAGGCTGAGGTGGGCAGATCACTTGATATCAGGAGTTTGAGACCACCCTGGCCAACATGGCAAAACCCCGTCTCTACTAAAACACAAAAAGTAGCCAGGTGTGATGGCGTGTGCCTGTAATCCCAGCTACTCGGGAGGCTGAGGCACAAGAATTGCTAGGAGGCAGAGGTTGCAGTGAACTGAGATCACGTCACTGCACTCCAGCCTGGGTGACAGAGAGAGACTGTCTCAAAAAAAAAAAAAAGAAAAAGAAAAAAAAAAAAGAAAAGAAAGAGAGAAAGAGGAAGAGAGAGAGAAAAAATAAATGAATTGCTAATTGTAGTGGAATTTTAGGCATGAAGAGAAGGGGGCTAAAACCTCTCAAGTCACTACCACAAAGCAGGATGAAGGTATTGATCGGCAGAGGAAGAGGAGATGGTTTTCCATAAGCACAACTAGTGGTCCACACCATGACCACAGCACCCAGGGAAGAAGACAGCCCCAGCCATGCAGAAGCACATGCCACAGATATGAGCATGCTGGGTGGGGCAGGATCATGCTACCTAGTCGGCGGATGGAGTTCCTGGTCTCCTTGGCGAAGCTGGAGTTGGACAAGCTGGTTCTCCGGGAGGTGAGGACAGGGATGCGGGTGACTGGGACACGGTAGCTGGGCACATTAGGGAGATGCTCTACCAGGTTTTGGAGTGCAGAGACAGGGGCCACCTGGCCAGGTAGCTGGTCCTGGACTAGGCGATTCAGCTCCATGTTCTGGCCTGGTGTAGCCATGGTGCTGGGGCCAGAGGGTCTCAGGCAGAGGTGCGACCCTGGGGACTGCAATTAGGAGCACAGAGTTGAGGGAGATGATATGTGGGGGTCCTCCCACCAGCCTAACACGACCAGCCTGGTGCCTACCTGCATTTTCAGCAGTGCTACCCAAAGCCAGAAGCATGACTCTTGTCCCTGGAGTTCAATGTCTAATGTGTCATCAGGTCCTATGGCTGGCCACCCAAGAGCACCAAGGGACAGCCCAGGAGGCCCCCAACTTCTCATGCCCCCTCCACTTACCAACCACCAGCAGCATTTCCCAAAAATATTAGAATCAAAGAACCCAGAACTCACAGACTCTCAGATTCCTAGACCCAAAGAACCCAGGACTCAAACATTCTTAGCCTGGTAGAATTTTCCAGTCCAAAACAGCCCTGGAGGTCAATTAATTTCACTTCCAACCAGAAGCAGTAACTCTTCCTATGGCCCTGGTTCCCCAGCTGGGCTATGCATTGGAATCACCTGGGAAGGTTTGACGATTTCTGTTACCCAGGCCCATTCCCAGAGATTCTGATTTAATGACTGGGATGAGGCCTGGCAGCAGGAATTGTTAAATCTCCCCAGGTGATTCCAATGGGCTGTCAGGTTTGAGAACCAGGGCTCAAGGCTATTGCCCCTCAAACACACATGTGCAGACAAATCACCAGATCTTATTCCCACGAGGAGTCTGATTCAGTAGGTCTGGACTGGGACCCAAGTTTCTCATTTCTAACCAGCATCCGGGTTACGCCAAAGCTGCTGGGTCTAGGTCCATACTTTTTTTTTTTTTTTTTCCTTGAGATGGAGTCTCGCTCTGTCACACAGGCTGGAGTGCAGTGGCGCGATCTGGGCTCACTGCAAGCTCCGCCTCTTGGGTTCACACCATTCTCCTGCCTCAGCCTCCCAAGTAGCTGGCACTACAGGTGCCCACCAGCACACCCAGCTAATGTTTTCTGTATTTAGCAGAGATGGGGTTTCACCATGTTAGCCAGGATGGTCTCGATCTCCAGACTTTGTGATCCGCCCACCTCGGCCTCCCAAAGTGCTGGGACTACAGGTGTGAGCCACTGCGCCTGGCCAGGCCCATACTTTTCAGTGCAAATGGCTATGCCTCAGCGTTTCTCAGATGTGGGTCCCAGACCACCTGCTTCCAAATCACCTGGGGAAGGGGCAGAACCAGCCCCACCGAACCAAGCCTGCATCTGTTTGCTCCTGGTCTTTTTCATCCGTGTGGGGACCCAGCCCTAGGCCTGGACTTAGTAGGAATTCCTATAGATATGTGTTGAAGTTAACAAAGAACCCTTTTCAAAGACCAAGTAGGGAGCAAGCTCAGGACACCCAGGGTTAGGACACCTGGGTCCAGTCCCATTTCAACCGCTCGCTGGCCGAGACACATCCTCGTCCCAATATTGACTCCTCCCTCAGTGCCAGCCACAGTTTGGGATGCCTTTGACAAATTGTCTCCCCTACTCTGCCCAGCAACCTGTGACCTAGGTACTATTATTGCTCCATTTTTCTTGATTTGGAAGTCATGGTTCAGAGAGGTCACAGAACTGGCTCTGGGTCACACAGCAAGGAAGAGAGAGAGGAGCCAGGAGTGAAATGTAGGTCTGTGCCTTGACCTCTTGGCCAAATCCGCACACACAGAACCTCAGCTTTCTCATCTGTAAAATGGCCTGTCTGCCTCACAGAGCAGCTGAAGACCCACGGCGTGGGGAAGGTGGAGTGTAAGGCACGCAATACCCGCCGGCCTGGGGTTGGGGCCCGCCTGTCCCGGCTCCAGGGCCCAGCTGTTGCTGGACTCCTTGGGGCTTTTTCTCCGCCGTTGCTTGAGTTCTCAGGATTGAGGGCAGGGTGGTAAATCACAGCAACATATATGTGCTGGGTACAGCTGGAGATCAGGAAAAGCTCAGAAAGAGACGTGGAGTCCAGGACACTCTGTTGGCAAGTTCTGGTTCCAGTTTTCACTCCATATGTGATGTCTGAGCCAAACCCTCACTGGGCAGTAGCCCAAGCGCTGCATCCTCATTGAGCAGAAATGGCAAGAGAGGTTGGCAGGAGGGACTGGCTGGGAGGGGCTGGTTAGGAGGGGCCTGCAGGAGGGGCTGGCAGAGAGAGGTTGGCAGGAAGGAGTTGGCTGGGATCGGGATTTCCCCGGCCCCACTGGGAGTCCTGGGCCTCAGTGCAATTCCTTAGAGCCTTTGAGATATATCAGTAGGCTCTGATAATGTGGCCCCAAGACACCAAGGATGGGATTTTCCTGAAGACAGGGTGGCTGAGGGGGCAATGGGGGGAAGGAGATGGAGGGAGAGGAGGAGGGGTTGACCCTGCACGGAGGCTGCCTCCAGCCTGAAAGGACCTCAGATATTCTTGTGCAAACCACCACCACCACCACCACACCTACCTCCTGAACTGGCAGCCTTGGCCTCAGCCTCAGGCTCCTCCTTGGTCTCCGCGTGGTCCTGGTGTTCCTTTTCAGTCTCCTCTTCAGCCTCCTCCTTGGCCTTCTCTTCAGCCTCCTTCTCGGCCTCCTCCCCAGCTTCCTCCCACAGCTTCTGCAAAGATAAAGTGGAAACAGGAACTGTAACCATCAGCCCCCAGCCCTAGTCTCAGCAGCTCCTGTTAGATCTGCCTTCAGGAGTCCACACGGGCCCAGTTCTGCTTCTTGCCCTGTCCAGCCAGTCAGGTCCTGCCAGCCCACCTTCTGGGCATCCCGGGAGTAGCCTACAACCTGTAGAGGGCAGTGCACCCAGGACCTACGGGTCCTAACAGCTGGACGTGTCACCTGTGATGAGGGACACTCTCTTGCAGCCTGGCACATGGGGGAACAAAGCATCCACAGCACCACACTTCACAGTGTGCGAGCCCTTTTGGGTCCTCCTACAGGGCCCAGGGAGGTGTCTGTAGCCCCCTCGCACACAGGTGGCCACTGGGACCCAGAGTGTGGAGGCGACTTGCCGCAAGCTAGACACCCACAGGAGGACTCGAGCCGGGTCCACCCGACTCCCAACCCACGGCCTAGGCCACTATCTGACCCCTGCCAAGAAGGGGTCTTGCAGGACCTGCCACCCTGCCCCCTCTGTCCTGTGGGCATCTTACCAGCCAAAACTCCCCCTGCAAGCAAAGTGGACAAGGTCCCCATCCTTCCACCGATGCCAAGCCAGGCCTCAGAGGTGCCGGTGCCTGGTGCTTCTCATACCTGGTCTGAAGCGCTCTGGGGCCAGGTCCTGTCTTCTTCGCTCTGGCCCACGCCCACCTGCGACGCCACACAGCTATCCAGCAGCACCCTGTGACCCGAGGTGGGGTGGGGGTAGGGGGCAGGAGAAAAGGACTGGGTTACAGGTATTAAAGGTTTCACCAGCCCTGCTGAGGACCACACTCTGCCAGGAGTGGAGGTCACAGAGATGCCCAAGAACAGGTCTCACCCTCAGGAACCTCCAGGGCAGTGTCCTGCTAACAATCTTCCCATCTGAGACGTGCACTCAGCAAGGCACTGTGAAGGACATGCCACAACTCTGCTAGGAAGGAGGGCTTCCTGGAAGAGGTGGCCTGTCACCTGAGCCTCCAGGATGATGATTTTACCACAGAGAATGGCGGGGAGGAAGAGGTTGTCCAGGAAACGGGAACAGCATGTGTGAGAAATGCATGGAAGACGGTTGGAGGAGCTGTCATCTGGGGTCTCCCAGTCTCCAGGCAGTCTTGATGATGGGTAGAGCATGACAAAAGTGAGGCCCAGAGAGGTGAAGTGACCTGGCGAAGTCACACAGAAAATTGTCCCAAACCACACAAATCTCAAACCCAAGCCCTGGTTCTTCTCATGCCATGAGATCAGAGCCACTGCAACTGCTGAAGATTTCATGGGTGCCGGGCCCAGGCAGCAGGCACATAGTGATAGGACCAGGGGTGAGGCTGCAGTGGGCAGGGAGGGCTGTGGCAAATTGGAGAACCCATGTCCATTTGAAGGCAGCAACCCCCACTCCACTGGAAAAGGGGGCCAGGTGGCCAGATCATTCACAGAGCCTGAAATATATGTTTCTAAGGTGAAGTTGTCTGATGTTTAGATGCTGATAATTCAAATTAATATATCTTTATTAATATGCTGTAGCCAAAAGAACCTGTCTCCTGGCTAAATTAGATGTCCGTGTGCAACCTCTGGGTTAAAATGATGACTCAGGACTAGGAACTAATGTGATTTTTGTAGTTAGGATTAGTTCCTGCTTCCTAACAGCCCCTCCCCACCCCTCAGACTCCTGTCATCCAGGGGTTCACAGAGGATGCTCTGGGTGTCTGCCACCCAGGAAACCTGAATGCATCATTCTCTACCCAGAGGGTCAAGTCTCAGCCCTCCCGAGCAAGGACGGTGGGGTAGGAAGGTGGGGACGGGATTGTTGCCTAGTCAGTCTGGAGCCAGCTGCTTGGCAGCAGAAATCAGTCGGTAATCACACTGCCACAGCGGCTCCTGGGCTGTGTGCCAGGCACTCTGCATGCAAAGTCTCCCCAGATCCTCCTCCAAATTACCCTGAGAAATCTATAAATGCGGTACACCACAGCAACAAAATCATATGATCATCTCAACAGATGCAGAAAAAGCAATTGACAAAATTCAGCATCGTTCCATGATCAAATCTTTCAACAAATTACGTATAGAAGGAATGGACTGCAATACAACAAAGGCCATGTATGACAGGCCCACAGCTGACATCATACTCAATGGTGAAAAGCTGAAAGCTTTTCCTTTAAGATCAAGAACAAGACAAGCATGCCTACTCCACCAGTTCTTTCTTTTTCTTTTTCTTTTTTTTTGTTTTGTTTTCTGTTTGTTTGTTTGTTTGTTTGTTTTTGAGACAGGGTCTTACTCTGTCATCAAGGCTGAAGTGCAGTGGCATGATCATGGCTCACTACAGCCTCAACCTCCCGGGCTCAAGTCATCCTCCTGCCTCAGTCTCCTGAGTAGCTGGGACTACAGGCATGCGCCACCACTCCTGGCTATTTTTGGTTTTGTCTTGTTTTGTTTTGGGTTTTTGGTATTTTTAGTAGAGACAGGGTCTTGCTACATTGCCCAGGCTGGTGTCAAACTCCTGGCCTCAAGTGATCCTCCCGCCTTGGTCTCCCAAAGTGCTGGGATTATAGATGTGACCCACCACACCTGACCCACTCTCACTTCTATTCAATGTAGTATAAGAGGTCCTGGCTAGTGCAATTAGGCAAGAAGAAGAAATTAAAGGCATCCAAATTGGAAGGGAAGAAATTAAATTGTTCCTCTTTGCAGATAACTTGATCTTATATATAAAAAAAAAACCCTAAAGATTCCACCACAAAAACTATTAGAACTGATAAACCAATTCAGTAAAGTTGCAGGACATAAAATCAACATAGAAAATTCAGTAGCATTTCAATATGCTAACAATGAACTATCTGAAAAAGAAATGAAACAACGCTATTTACAATAGCTATAAAGTAAAATAAAAAGCTTAGGAATAAATTTAATCAAGAAGGTGACAGAACCGTATGCTGAAAACTATAAAACATCAATGAAAGAAACTCAAGAAGATTGCTGGGTGTGGTGGCTCATGCCTGTAATCTCAGCATTTTGGGAGGCTGAGACAGGAGGATTGCTTGAGCTCAGGAGTTCGAGACCAACCTGAACAGCAAGGCAAAATCCTATCTCTATAAGATACAAAAACTAGCTGGGTGTGGTGGCATGTGCCTGTGGTCTAAGCTACTTGGAAAGCTGAGGTGGGAGGATTGCTTAAGCCTGGGAGGTGGAGGCTGCAATGAGCTGTGATTGCACCACTGTACTCCAGCCTGGGCAACACAGCAAGACCCTGTCTCAAAAAAAAAAAAAAAAAACACAACAACAACAACAACAACAAAAAAAAAACCCTACCCACATTGATTGAACACTACTTAAACATAAAATCTGAAACTATAAAACCACTTGAAGAAAATATAGGGGAAAAGCTCTATGACATCGGTCTAAGCAGTGATTTTTAAAAATATGAACCCAAGAGCACAGGCAATGAAATCAAAAATATACAAAATGGGATTACATCAAACTAAAAAGCTTCTGCACAGCCAAGGAAACCATCAACAGACTGAAGAGACAACCTACAGAACAGGAGAAAATACTTGCGAACCATAAGTTGAATAAGGGGTTAATATCCAAAATATATAAGAAATTCAACTCAATTGTAAGAAAAAACTGATTTAAAAAAATGGGCAGAGAATCTGAATAGACATGTCTCGGTGTCTCAAAAGATGACATACAAATGGCCAACAGGTATATGAAAAGATGCTTAACATCATGAATCATCAGAGAAATGCAAATCAAAACCACAATGAAATATCAACTTCTCACCTGTTAGAATGGCAATTATCAAAAAGACAAGATAGGCCGGGTGCAGTGGCTCACACCTGTAATCCAAGCACTTTGGGAGGCTGAGGCGGGCAGATCATGAGGTCAGGAGTTCGAGACCAGCCTGGCCAACATAGTGAAACCCTGTCTCTACTAAAAATACAAAAATTATGCAGGCGTGGCAGCACGCTCCTGTAATCCCAGCTACTTGGGAGGCTGAGGCAGGAGAATTGCTTGAACCCAGGACGCGGAGGTTACAGTGAACTGAGATTGCGCCATTGTACTCCAGCTGGGGCAACACAGTGAGACTCTGTCCCCCGCCCCTGCCCAAAAAAAGACAAGCTAGCAAGTGTTGGTGAGGATGCAGTGGAAAGGGAACACTTATACGCTGTTGGTGGGATTGTAAATTAACACAAGCATTATAGAAAAGAATACGAAGTTCCTCAAAAAGTTAAAAATGGAACTACCATATGATTCAGCTGTTGGGTACAGATCCAAGGGAAATGAAAACAGTATGTTGAAGAGATGTCTGCACTCCTATCATTGCAGCATTAATTTTTTTTTTTTTCAAGACAGAGTCTCGCTGTGTCGCCCAGGCTGCAGTGCAATGATGCGATCTCGGCTCACTGCAACCTCAGCCTCCCGGGTTCAAGTGATTCTTCTGCCTCAGCCTCCCTAGTAGCTGGGAGTACAGGCCCATGCTACCACACCCGGCTAATTTTTGTATTTTTAGTAGAGTCAGGGTTTCACCATGTTGGCCAGGCTGGTCTCGAACTCCTGACCTCAAGTGATCCACCTGCCTCGGCCTCCCAAGTGTCTATCAACAGATGAGTGGATCAAGGAAATGTCCTATATATACACAAAAGAATTCAGCCTTTAAGATGAAGGAAACTTTGTCATTTGTGAACCTTGAGGACATTATGTTAAGTGAAATAAGCTAAACACAGAAAGACACATACCATATGATCTCACTTATATGTGTAGTGTAAAAAGGTTGAACCCACAGAAGGAGATAATAAAATGGTAGTTACCGGGGCTGTGGAGGGGTGAGGGTTGGAGAGATGTTGGTTAAAGGGTACAAAGGTTCTGCTAGATAGAAAGCATAAATGTGAGAGATCTATTATACAGCATGTGACTCTAGTTAATAGCAATGTATTGTATTTGTAAAAATTGCTAAGAGTAGATCTAAACTGTTCTCACCACAAAAAATGATGAACATATGAGGAAATCTGTATGTTAATTAGCTCGATTTAGCCATTCCACAATGTATACATATTTTAAAACAACAATTATACACAAAAATATATACAATTTTTGTCAATTGAAAAAATAATTAGGCTGGACACGGTGGCTCATGCCTGTGATCCCAGCACTTTGGGAGGCCGAGGCGGGCAGATCACTTGAGGTCAGGAGTTTGAGACCAGCCTGGCCAATATGGTGAAACCCGCCTCTATTAAAAATACAAAAATTAGCCAGGCGTGGTGGTGCATGCCTGTAATCCCAGCTACTCGGGAGACTGAGGTAGTAGAATCGTTTGAACCCAGGAGGCAGAGATTGCAGTGAGCCAGGATTGTGCCACTTGACTCCCTGGGCAACAGAGCGAGACTCTGTCTTTAAAAAAAAATAAGCAAGAAAAGAAAAAATAATTAACTTTTTAAAAGAGCCTAGGAAAAAAAAAAAAAAAACAACCAAATCTCACATAACCCTGACAGATCGGAACTGTTACTGCTCACATGCAAGCTGAGAAAACAGAGGCTCAGAGAGTTTGGATGGCCGATCCACGGTCATACCGCCTGTGCAAGCTGGGCCTAGATAAGATACGGCATCCCTGACCCCAAGGCCACGTGCTTAATGCTCTGCTTCACTGCCCGCCTCTGAAGTATTTTGGAGACTGTGCCTTCTACACTAAGAAGTCAGCCTTGCACAAATGGGTTAAAGACAGGTCTCTGGCTGCAAGGGGGATGACTGGATGACTTTCCTGAAATAGATACAGGGTCTGTCTCGGCTCTCTGCCTACAGCACAAAGGCTCAGAAAATGAACTGCCCACAGGCCCAGCCAGAGGCTTCCTGGGGTCCTGCTTATTCCAGTATCAGACCAGAAGCCACTGTATGGCCTTGGGCAAGTCACCTCGAAGCCCTTGGGCTGCCTCTGTCTGCTCATCTGTCAAACGGGTAGGATTTGCCTGGCCTGTGCAGCCTGACTTATTTGAGTAAGATCAGAAGGGCCAATGAGAATCTCATAGAAAAGTCAAAAAAAGGACTGCCAGGTGTTGTTCTGGTGATTCTTCCGGATTTGTCATCACTAAACATTGGGAGCAGCTTTCCTTGTAATGCCAAGAATCCCAGCTCTACACTTCAGAGACAGGGCCCTGTCTCTGAACCTCAGTTCTCTCATCTGTGAAATGGGATGAGAGAATAATAGAATCTGCCATTCAGGCTGCCTTAGCCATGAGTCGCATGGAAAAAAATTGTAAGTCAAATGGAAGCCATTATTATTGTTCTTGTCATTATTATTATTAATGCCAGAGGAGGCAGCGATCTGCAGGGTTATGAAATCACCCACGTGGACTGAGGAACCTTTTGCACAAACATCTCCAGCTATGAAAACACCTAAACAGCCCAGTAGTGGCGCTGTCAGCATCACCAGGGGCTGTCTAGGGACGATATACCAAAGCCACATGGCCCCTGCTTGACAGGGTGCCCAGTGCCTGCCAAGGTCCCCTCTTGCACAGCCCAGAAGCAGCAAGCCATCAACTTCCAGAAAGTTTCCAAGTCCCAGGGATTTCCAAGCAGAGAAACAGACAGATTGGTTGAGGTGGGCTTCCTGGAGGCCGCCCCCCGCCCACACTTTCCAAGTTTAAGATCCAGGGAGCAGCAGTGGCAGCCAGCTCTCAAAAGCTTCCTGTCCACTCCTCCTCCCCTGTGCCATCCCGCAGGTCGTGCCCCAACATTACGGTCCTCACTGTCACCTTCAGCAGACTCTCCACCTGAAATCCCAGCCCCAAAAGCAGGAAGGAGGGAAGACTTAGGGAGGGGCAGCCACCTACTTGGGTCTCTCGGTCAGGGCCAGTCAGGATGCCCATGGTGCAGGGGTTCAGCTGAGGGCTGTGACGTTCATCCCAAGCCTGGGTGGGTGCATGCAAGTGGGAGCCCAGCTCCTGAGCCAGTGCGGCTCCAGTGGCAGAGGAGCCAGCAATCCTTCCTGCTTCTAATCAGATTGAGGAGATGTGCAGGGAACGGCAGAAGCATCCCCAGGGAGGCCAGGTGGAACCAAAAGGCCGTGGTTGCTAGGGAAAGCTGAGCTGTTGCCTGTAGAGACCGGGTCTCTAGGCGACCGGGTCTCATCTGCCCGTTACCGGGCCCTCATGTCATCAGTAACCTGTGTCTCTGCAAAGCTGGCCAAGAGCATCCTTCCCCAGCCAGTGACAGCCCAGTTTTGTTTGCCCTGGGCCTCACACCCTCTGACCCTGGCCCTGTGATCACCCACTCTGTCACTCCCTTGCCCCTCCCTGGGCCTGGAGCCCAAAAGTTTCCGGAGTTCAAAACTCTGGGTGAACATTTGTATGAAGACGTGCACGTCCGCAGCATCTCGGGTGACTCCGATGCATGTGCATGTGTGCAAGGCTGTCGCGTGCATGTGTGGAAGTGTGTACATGTGTGCCTGTGTGCACACACATGTATGAACATGTATGAGTGTGCTGCCTGTGCTTGTGCATATATGCAGGATGTGTGTGGGTATAAACGTATGCATGCCTGTACCTGTAAGTGTGTGCATAACCCAGCATATATGTCTGTGTCAGTGTGCTGGTGTATACGGGTATAGTGCAGATATGTGTGTGTGTGCCCATGTGTACTGCATTCTGAGAACATATGTATAGTTAGTGCTCGTGTGCACATGCATGTATGTGAGCATAGTTGATCACTGGCCTTCAAAGGGTGTCTCAGATCCAGAGCAGTGGCAAATACAGGGGTTTTCCAGCCTGGGTGTTAGGTGTGTAAGTTCAGCAAGGGAGCCACTTAGCTATGCACTCCACACAGAAGCATAGCTCCATAGAAGGCAGAGGGCAAAGAAGCTGCTCTAATGAAACCAGGCAGCAGCTAAGTTCTTCACCTTGCTGGGACTGCAGGGTGGCTCAGAAGGCAGAATTAGGACAAGTCAGGAAGGGATAGAAGCCACAGGAAAGCAGGCTTAGTTTTGGTGTAAGAAATAATTTCACAAGTCAGAGGGGAATATAGATGTAATGGACAGCCTTTGAGAGGTTGTGAGTTTCCCGTCACTGATGGTAAGCAAGTCGAGGCTATGTGGCCTCCTGTCAAGGATGGAAAGAGTCTATGTGAACTGAGTAAGGATGGACTAAAAGCAGATGACACTGAACAGGCCTCCAGCTCTGAAATCCTGTTTAACTATTTCCTGACTAGAACAAAAAGAGGCCATCAGCGGGGACGAGAACAACATTGGCCACCGATGGGGCACTTACTCCAGGCCTGGTCCTACCACTTCCATCATCACCACTGGCCCTGATGACCCCCTGCAGGAGGCTTGTATTATCCCCCATTTTACAGATGTGGAGACAGAAGCTCTGAGCGGGTACACCACTGGCCCTGGTCATTTCACTAACAGAAGCAAAGTGGTATTGGTGTTTCGGATGCCAAAGCCTGTGCTCCTAACACTCACAGTGCTATCATGTCTCAGGCCGTGGCCAGAGAGACAGGTCAGGGAGAAAGGATGCGGGTCATGAGGTACCTACGGTGGGCAGAGAGACAGGGACATAATGCCAGGGGACTGGAGCAAGGACAGAGTAACTTACTATCACCTGGCCCACCATAACAGTCTCCTCATCGTTCTCCCTGCCTCAATCTTTCTCCAACACAGCTGCCGGATCATGCTAGTCTCCTGCTTATGAACCTTCAATGGCTCCCTATTGCCTTTGGAAAAACTAGTTCAAGGCTTTACAACCTGCTTTTGAGGCAGTTCTTCTTTCTTCTTCTTTCTTCTTCTTCTTTTTTTTTTCTTTTTTTTTCTTTTTTTTTTTAATAGAGATGGGGTTTTGCTACATTGGCTAGGCTGGTCTTGAACTCCTGGGTTCAAGTGATCCACCCGCCTCGGCCTCCCAGAGTGCTGGGATTACAGGTGTGAGCCACCATGACTGGCCGACCTTCTTGAAACACTAACTTGGCTTCTAGGCCCCACACTCTTGTCTCTTCCCTGCTCACGGGTGCCTCCTCCTCAGTCCTTTTTGGTTCCTCATCTCCCCAACCTCTGGTCTTGTCCATGAGCCTCTCCTCTATCCACACTTGCTCCCTGGGCATTTCCTTGAACCCCATAGCTTTCAATGCCACTCACATGCCCAGAATCCCAATGTCACATCTCCAGCCCCACCTCTCCCACTCCTAACTCCAGGCACAGGTGTCCAACTGCCTGCTCTTCCCCATGGGTATCCCCCTGTCCAGCCATTCTTCCACTCACCCTCCATAGTGTTTCCTGATCTCCAGTGTTTAACTTTTATTTTAACTGAGCTCTTCTGTGTGTTTAGCGTTGAAATCTATGGATGTGGGTGGACGATCAACCATTACTGGGCAGTAGAGTAGAACCCAGGACAGCCCTAGAAGGCATCAAAGGCAACCAAGGTGGGTGGATATGGAGGGGAGGCAGACTTGGCTTTGTGAATAATGGGAGAACTGGGAGTCCACTGCATATGCCCTTGCAGTCAACTAACATTTATTTGGTGCCCACTGTGTACCAGGCACCGTTCTAGGCTCTAGGGACATGGCAATGAAAGCAACAGATAAAAGTCCCAGCCCTCTTGGAGGCTGCATTCTAGTGTGTGTGGAGAGGGATGTGGAGTGGTGGGTAATATGATTCCCAGGTCATGATGAGCACAGCAGGGGAACCCCAGCTTCTCCCAGCCTCTCTGGTCAAAGCCCAGCCTCACACAGCACAGAACAAGAGAAAGGAGCTCCCATGAGCAGCAAAGAGTGCCCAGACCCCAGGAGCTCAGCCAACCCCAGCCCCAGGACCATCCCCAGCCAGGTGAGCAAATGACTTACTCAGTCACCTCCTCCTCCTCTTCCTCCTCCTCCTCTTCCTCTTCCTCCTCCTCATCTTCTTTCTCCTCTTCAATCCTGGACAGCTCTCTAAGTTGGGGTTAGAGGCAGGAGATGAGTCCCCCCTGAAGCTGCCCCGCTGAGTCTACCTCTTGCCCCCATTTTCTGTAGGATGTCCCATGACTCCTGAGCCCAGACCTGGACTTTCCAACCAAGGCTCAACCTGGGGAGCCCCACCTGAGCAACTCTGAACTCTCTCTGGCAACAAACCCTCTCCTCTGCATGAGGGGACTGTCCCAGCCACTGTCCTGGTGGTGACCCTAGGTCAGCCTCCGATCCTCTCTGGGCCTCAGTTTCCCCATCTTAGCTATGTAAGTTATGGACTTCAGAACCCGAGACCTCCCGCTGTCACCAAGCATCTCTAGTAGGAACAAAGATTGCGACATCCCTATGGAAAGCGACTTGGTGGTCATGACCACAAATCCACATTCTCACGACCAATGACCCACAATTCCCCTCTAGAAATCTCCTGCAGATGTATTCACACATGTGCAAAGACATGCATATAAGAGTGCCTGTTGCAGAATCGTTCATAATAACAAAAATTTGGAACCAACCTAAATGTCCATCAATAGTGAATAATAAATTATGGTACAGCCATATGATGGAATACTATGCAGCAGTGAAAAATGAAGATGCTCTCTATATCCTGAATGTGGAAAGACCTCAAGGTATGTCGCTGAATAAATATAGCAAGGTGCAGATAGGTACGTGTGCTATGCTACCTTCTGTACAGAAAGAAAAAAGGAGGGAGATGTTAGCTTGCATATGCCCAGACTGTCTCTAGAGAGGCACATAAGAACCTGGTAGCCATTATACCCATGGGAGGAGGATGGCTGTATGAAGGCAGGGGGAAGCAGGTTTGGTTCCTGCTCTGTGCCTTTTTATACCTTTGGGATAAGGTACTGCATGTTTGGTACCTTCTCAAACAATAACTAATCTTTTAGGGTCTTCTCAGACTCCCCACCTCGGCATCTTTTCCACGGCTTTGTTCTCCTCTTCATAAGCTGGAACCACCTCTGTACCCTGCGAGCTGGCACTGACATCCTGGTGGGCATCCTCCCAGTGCGGTTCAACCTCTTCTAGGACGAGGTCAGGCTCCACCTGCCCTCCAGGAAGGATGCTGACTGCAGGGAACACAGGAAGAGCCATTTATGGGATGTGCAGGGGAGTGGGCTTGGGCCTCCGAGTCCCAGGGACCCCGCAGGGAGCCCTGGCTGTGGCCAGCAGTGCCTCAGTGCTTAGTCAGGCAGTGGGGAAATGGCACTTTCCATTTTCAGCGGGACCAGATTGGTGTTCCGGTGATGGGCTGGAGCCTGCGCTCATTCACTCTGTCTCCATCATCTTCCCCCCTTTTCCTCTTGAGACAGAGCTTTGATTATGGTTGAACCTGTTTCTCACTGGGGCCTCCTTCTTAAAGGTTTGTGCAGAGGCAGAAACAATGTTTCCAGTCACAGCATCACAGGGATGCTAAAAGGCCCAGGTTCAGGGTCCACCTGGCCACGTCCAGGTGCAGGTAGCCTGGATTGTCCTGAGGGATGCAGAGAGAGCTTCCTGCTCTGTAGATGTCACCCCCTGGTGACAGCAAGCCCATATGCTCAGCATTTGCTTCTGAGAGTCCTTCCCTCCCTCCTGGGTCTAGAGGCTCCACCCTCCAGGGAAACTCCACTTCCTCATGGGGGTGGTCCCGCCTTCAGATGGGAGTCTAATTTTCAACATTTCTTCATCTATCCTGGTCCTTGACAACGAAAACACCCTGGGCCTGTGAGCTTGGCAGATGCTCAAAGGGAGTGCAGAGCAGTCCATCAGGAACCTACGTCTATCCCCAGGCTGGTGTCAGCGACAAAGGACAACGCCTGGACGCCAGGTGTCCCCCAAAAGCTCCAGGGATCTTGGTGGCCCTCAGCCAAACATAAATTAGTAATAGTGGCTTTTTTGTGGTTGAGACAGGGTCTTGCTCTGTCGCTCAGGCTGGAGTGCATGAGTGCAATTATGGCTCACTGCAGCCTCGACCTCCTGGGCTTTAGCATTCCTCCCACCTCAGCCTTCTGAGTAACTAGGACTACAGGCATGCACCACCATACCCGGGTAGTAGTAACGATGACTTTAAATGGAAGCTGGCCTCAAGTCTTATCCTGAGACTTTGGCTGTTATTGTTCATAATGTTGCATAACAATAATAGTAAGAGCAGCTGCATTTTTTAGCACTTCCTATGTGCCAGGACCTGTGCTGAGTGATTTACGTGGAATAACTCGATTAGTCCTCACATCAACATTTCGAGATTATAATTAGCATCCCCATTTCATTTTCCCTCGTTTATATTTTTCTCCCCATTTTACAGATGAGCAAACTGAGACAGAGATAAACACCTTATTTTATGGGGTGCTTCCTATTGCCAGGCACGTAGCTCCCCACTTCTAGGTACAGATATTAGCCCTCTCTCACAGATGAGGTGCTGCCTGCCCTCTAGGGAAGCCCCAAGCGCATCCCGAACTAGCTGTTTCCAGGTTGCTTCCGGCTCCTCTGGCCCTGCAAATGCCACTGGGGTTTGGTCAGGGAGGCTCCTCCAAATGTGACCCTGAATCCGGTGGTGGGACGCGTTGTCCAGGTCAGTCTATGCTGCTGTCCAGCAATGGTGCAGTGTCTCCACTCTAAGCAGCCCCTTGGGGTGCCAGTTCCTGCCTGGGCATAGCGGGGAACATGCAGGGAACAGAACATCTTGCCTGACAGCACGTGAGCTTTCACAGCAGCCCCAAAGGGCAGGAACGGCACTTTCCCCCTTTTAAAGAGAGCCAGCTCAGAGAGGCTGAGTGTCTTGTCCCAGGCTACACAGGAAGGTGGAGGCAGAGCCAGGTGCCCTGACTCCCGTTTTCCCAGTGCACTATCCCAGGTGACAAATGTGTCCTATGAGTGCCTCATGGCATCAGCGGCCACTCCTTAAGGGGTGCCGTCCTTAAGAATTGATGCCGTCCTTGCTTCCACCATGCCTTTCCTTTCCATTAACCTTTTCTTTTTAGGTCCTATTTAGTGCATGGGTGTTTTATAAGCATTTCTTTTTTTTTTTTTTTTTTTTTTTTTTTGAGACAGAGTCTCGCTGTGACACCCAGGCTTGAGCGCAGTGGTGCGATCTCGGCTCACTGCAACCTCCACCTCCCGTTCAAGCGATTCTTATGCCTCAGCCTCCTGAGTAGCTGGGATTACGGGCTCTTGTAACCACATCTGGCTAATTTTTGTATTTTTAGTAGAGACAGGGTTTCACCATATTGGCCAGACTGGTCTCGAACTCCTGACCTCAGGTGATCCACCCACGTTGACCTCCCAAAGTGCTGGGATTACAGGCAAGAGCCACTGTGCTCGGCCTCATTTCCTCCTTTCATCTCTGCAGCAGGCCTGCAAGACGTGTCCTATACTGTTCCCATTTTACAGCTAAAGATTCTGCAGCTCTGAGAGGAGGACAGTACCCAAGATTACCAATCTGGAAGGGGAGGGAGGGGGTATGCTGCTACACAGCCCCCAGGGCAGGCCCCCAGGAGGCCTGGTGCAGGAGCTCCTGGCCCACCCCTGGAACTCTGACCACTCCTCTCTACAGGTGTCTGAGTCATAGCTCGCCCAGCTTCTCTGCGGCCCTACCGAGGTGTTCAGGAGCTATGAGTGCTACAGTTCCCATAGAAACTGCCACTCCACCCTGGCATGCCACCTCTTGGTCAGTGGCCTCTCTGCCCTCAGGGCCGTCAAATGAGGTTCTGACCCTGGCCGGTGAAAGTCAACAGTCTTGGTCGGACTCAGTGGCTCACGCCTGTAATCCCAGCACTTTGGGAGGCTGAGACGGGCAGATCATGAGGTCGAGAGATCAAGACCATCCTGGCCAACACGGTGAAATCCCTTCTCTACTAAAAATGCAAAAATTAGCCGGGCGTTGTGGCATGCGCCTGTAGTCCTAGCTACTCGGGAGGCTGAGGCAGGAGCATTGCTTGAACCCGGGAGGTGGAGGTTGCAGTGAGCCGAGATCGCACCACTGCACTCCAGCCTGGTGACAGAGCAAGACTCCATCTCAAAAAAAAAAAAAAGAACGAAAGTCAACAGCTTCATGTGGGAAGGAGCGCCTGCTTCCAGGATCAGCAGGCAGGAACCTGAGCACATGAATTCTAGGCTAAGGCACCCACCTGGACCCCTGGGTCTCTGTCAAAGCCTGAGCCCTAACTCCAAACCTCCACCCTTTCTGGCAGGCCTGGGTCATGATACCTCCTTCCTCTGCCTCTCCCTGGCCCAGGCTCACATCTCCTCCCACCTGGCCCCAAAGCACTAACCTCTCACTGGGTGTTTCTCAAAGTATGGTCCCAGCCTCTCCCCGTCATCAGAATCATCTGAGAAAGCAGGTGCTTCTCAATAAAGCAGATTCTTCCATAAACATTACTTGGTCATGAAAGAGGAGAGGAGAGGAGAGGGGAGGGAAGGGGAGGGGAGGAGAGGGGAGGGGAGGAGAGGGGAGGGGAGGGGAGGGGAGGGGAGGGGAGGGGAGGGAAAAAAACAGAACCAGATACCCAGTTCCCAGTACTCTTGAATCACAAAGTCTGGGGTAAGACGTTCTTCATAGTTGGCCCCAGGTGCCTTGGAAGGGTCCCTGCTTTGATTGCTTTCCCTGTCTTCAAAGCTTGTTCAGCCTCAGAGTAATCTTTCTGAAGTTACTCCCCTGCTCAATCACCTTCAATGGCTCCCCATTGCCTACAGCCTAGTCTCCTAGAGTCAGGCTCCAACTTCTCTAGTTTTATCTTCTGCATTAAGGATGCTGGGCTCCACATTAGCTGAAGTCCCACTACTCTCCTGTATACCACACTTTATTTCCTCTACTGGGATTGCCCCACCTCATCACCAGTTTGAGACCTCAGGGATCTCGAATCCAAAGACCTGCCCAGCCAGTGTGGTGATGTATACAAATGAAGGGGCAGGTGCCACCTGCCTTCAGGTGCCAGCAGCTGCCCAGACTGTCCTCACAAGCACCGTGTGGGCCCATTACAGCCAGGTCTACCCAGTTTTCGAGAGAAGCCGGATTTTTTCATGTAAAGCTACCTGATTTTTAAATGTTGGCAATCAATTCTAATTTTTAAAATCACTCCATGGCCCAAACAGACACGTGTGGGCCAGCTGGGAGCCAGGACCCCCGGCTCAGGACCCCTGGCTAATTCCTCCCCTCCTGCAACTCAATACCCCAAGCCCAGGGCTATTCAGTCCACCCACTTTTAAAATCTAAACCCTTCTTTTAGCTTTATCCTAAGCAATAATATCATGCAATCACAGGTTTGATGTGCTCATTTACGCTCTTTTAATGTTAATGAAAACATTTGTTGCTGCTCACTGGCGTCCCCAAGCCTTGGAAGGAGAGAGTGTGGCCAGGCCTAGGGAGAACCTCTTCTGGAAAAAACTGTATCTTGTCGAGGTGCTGACTGTGCCAGGTACCACACTGGGAGCTGTGCACGCATCCTCTTAAAGAGATGCTCAATACTGAGTCATCCATCCATGGGGCTTTCTAATTTATTAATTAAAAAAAGGTTTTTTAGAGACAGGGTCTCAGTGTGTTGCCCACGGTGGTCTCGAACTTCCGGGCTCAAGCAATCCTCCTGCCTCAGCCTCCCAAAGTGCTGGGATTACAGGCGTGAGCCACCACACCCGGCTATGGGGCTTTTCCACAGCCCTCTGGGGGTAAGTCCTGCTGTCTAGCCTAAATCTTGCAGGCTGCGCATGGCTGGCCTTCCCCTTGTTCTGGTCTGGGAGGCTCTGGGGCTGGTGCAGGTGACGCTGGCTCCCCTTGTCCTGCCTGGGAGTGTGTGGACAGGGAGGGGTTCGCTGTTCAAATAGGGTGGGGTGTCAGTGGCCACCTCCCCCCGGAAGGTCTTCTCTTCAGGGCATCCTTCTTTCCTTCCATCCGTGTGTCCATCTGAGCTCTCCCAGATTCCCTTCTCCCTTATTTCAGAGACCTCCAGCTCCCATCACCCCTGAAACAAAGGAGAAGACAGGGTGGGTGGCTGGGTGGACAGGCAGAAGGAGTGAGTGAGTGAGTGAGTGAGTGGATGAGTGAATGAATGGGGAGGGTAGGGGACAGATAACCCCCAGCCCCTCAGAGTCTCCCCATGACATGGGACGTGAGTGGAATAGTGTCTCCCAAAAAGATAATTCCGAGTCCTAACCCCATTACCTGTGAATGTGACCTTATTTGGAAATAGCTTCTTTGCAGGTGTGATTAAGTTAAGGATCTCAAAGTGAGATCATCCCGGATTTAGGGTGGGCCCTAAATCCAATGACTGATGTCCTTTTAAAAGAACGGAGAGGGAGGCTTGACACACACAGACACAGAGGTAAAGGCTGTGTAGAGACGGAGGCAGGGACTGGAGGACAGCCAGAAGCCAAGGTTCGCCAAGGACCACGAGTGGCCAGCAGGAGCAAGGAGAGCGGCACGGGCATGTCTCGCTCAGAGTCCCAGGAGGAGCCGACCCTGCCAAAGCCTTGACCCTGGACTTCTGGCTCCTGCACTGTGGGAGAATCAGTGTCTGTTGTTCTAAGCTGCCCAGTGTGTGCACATCTGTTATGGCAGCCCTAGAAAAGGAAACCAAGCCAGCTCCCCACCCTGTCCCCATGAGCCTGCCCACATGGCCACCCAGCATCCACCCATAACCCACATGCTCCAGACATTGCAGGGAGGCCCTGGCCACAGCTGGCGGAGAATCCCGCCTCCTTCCAGAGGGGAAGAGAAGAGGGTTCTGGTTCCTCAGATGCAGACCCTCTGGAGGCTCTCTGCCCCCAAGGAAATGTTTTTAGTTCCTTTAAGCGGAGGCTGCCAGGCCAGGTGGACTCGATTTGCTCTGTGACCTTGGGCAGGTGCTTTTGGTTCTCTGAGCTCTGCCCCCTGCGTGCCCCAACAGCCATGAGGGTCTCTGCTCTGTTGCCCCAGGTTGGCCACGAGCTTTCATGAAAGACTGCGTATGCCCTGCTTTGAGACAGGCCAGCTCTCCTCATGTCATCGCCATGATTACCATCAACCCTAACGCCCCCCATGCCTCTCCATCAGACCTGAGCTCCACAGTGCACTGGCCAGTGTGTGCTCCAGGCCACAGCGGCCACCCCCAGCTTCAGGGCACTCATGGAGACCACCATCGGCATAGTGGGGCTGGGGCTGGACACAGCCTTGCAGACACAGGGCAGAACTCAGAGCCCTGGGACACCCTGAGGCCTGTGGTTGAAGGGCTTGTGTCCAGGATGGAACAGGGGACGCCACCACCCACAGCCCCTGAGCTCTGCTCACAACTAGAACCCATCACAGGCCTGGCACATAGTAGGCTATCCTTAACTATGTACTGAATGAATGAATGGATGGATGGATGAATGAATGCCTGTTCACCGCATGCCTCTCTGGAGGCCATGAAGTGAAGAAAGAACAGATCCTGCCTCCAGCCCCTTCCTGGTCTCAGTCCTCTGTCCCCGATTCCTGGCTCGGGACTGGTCTCAGTCCTCTGTCCCCAATTCCTGGCTCAGGGCTGGGATAAAGGGCATCACATGCCTCCCCAACCCAGCCGCAGGTGACAGGGACCCCTCCAGCTCAAGGGAGCTGGAGGCTGTGGGGCCTGATTCCTCCAGTGAGACCCCCACCCCTCTCCATTCAGCTTGGCCAAACCCATTTGCCCAGCTGCCAGGGGATGGGAGCTCTCTGGGCATTACCAGCAGGAAGGAGAGCTCATCTGACTTAGCCCTGGGACTGTTTGCTCCGGAGAGAAGCTGGACATCAGGCTCCCGGGGCCTCCAGCCACCATCTGGCTCTGGGCCAGGCTCTGGCTACCTGGCCAGGCTGAACAGAGGTAGGGCCTGCAGAGCACAGGGCTCTCTCAGCTCCAGCTCAGGAGACCCTAACTGCCCCCTGTGTGAGTCCAGGTCTGGCCAGGGACAGCCCCCTTGCCCACATACAGTCAGACCCAAGGACACCAAGCAACCCTTCCTAATATGCACATGGGGACCCAGTAATGTGTCACTTACTGGTCTGCACATCACATATCCCAGGGGAGTCAGGCTCCTGCATGGAGAGAGAAAAAAGGGAAAATCCTGCCATGGCCTCTTCACCAGCCTCCCCGTTTCGGCCACCCCTTCCAGCACATGACCTTGACCCACGTCTCCAGGCCTTAGTTGTCCCACGGGATGGAGAAGACAGTCCCTCTGTGCCCAGGGCCAGTGAAGGATTTGAGGTGGGGGGAGGGGGCTTTGAGAGCTCGAGCCTTGGCTCAAGTGAATCAAGGTGAGGGCGACCCCAGACAGCCACAGCAGCGGGCACCTGCTCAGAAGAGCCAGGCCGAGCCCTTCAGTGACACAAAGACCCAGGACCTGGCCAGGCCTTCCTGTCTCTGGGGCCTAGACAGCTTTGTTTACAGAACCGTTTACCTCCATTCTCACAGCCCTGGGTATGAAAATGCAGGTAAAGAGTTCTGTAAACAACTGACCATTGGTCAGCTGGGACAACTGAGGTTCTGAGAGGGGCCAGGGCTGAGGCCACACAGCCAGGAGAGAGATTAGGCTTCCCACTTCCCAGTTCCAGGTGCTTCTATAAAGACGTTCAATTGCACCCAAGAAAAAAGGGCCAGGTTCCTGGTTCATGAGGAAGGAGAGGAACGGGTGAAGGGGTGCATGAGTGCTCTCCCTGGCCACTCATGTTGGAGCCCTAGGCTATCAGGAGTGCACATAGGGCCTGCCGGCTCCTGTGAGCCTTACTTCTTCCCAGAATCTGCGTATCTCCGGACCTTTGCAAATGCTTGGAGGCCACCTCCACTGGGAAGCCTTCCTTGATGCTCCCAGGAGGCTCCATTTCTGTGCCCCATGTCCTCTCTGCTCCCCCATGGAAGGACCTCCCCCACTGACTGTGAACCCCTGGCAGGAGGGGCTGGGCCACCACGTCTCAGGCCTGTGGCCACTGTGCCTCAGAGCGGGTGGAATGAGCGTGGGCCATGCAGACAGGAAGGCTGGGGGAGCTGGGCTCCTACCCAGGGTCCCTTCTTCCTGCTGTGCCTTCACACCCCAGGGACACAGGCCAACCATCCTGCTCCTTACCCGAGTTCCCAAGACCCCTCCTACCACCACCAAGGCCCCCACTTCATGCGCCCAGCACTGACCTGTTCCCCTATCTTCCCATGTAGCACTGGCTGCGGCAAAGCCATCTCCAGCCTGTGCAGGACCCACGCCACCAGTCTGCGGGTGGAAGAGAGTGTGCTGTGTCCAGGTGGGAAGGGTCGTGGGGAAACTGAGGCCAAAGTCAACTCATTCACAAGGCAGAAAACAGGCCTGCCAAAAGGCAGAGCTTGCCAGGAGCCAGAGCCCAGGTTTCCAACCTGAAAACCATTTCCCCCGCCCTCCACCCTCCCTAAGTGAGCTTCTGGCTACTGTTCAGGCCCCAGCAGGTAGCTCAGGCTCCGCCAACCCTCCCACCCATCCCCGGAAGGGAGTGCATTTTGGGCATCTCACACATGGAAAGTGGCAACACCTGTCCTGATTTCCTTCCCTCCTTCCTTCCTTCCCTTCTCTTTTTCTTCCTTCTTTCTTTCTTGACTTGGTGGCCCAGGCTGGTGTGATCATAGCTCACTCCCATCTCAGCCTCCTGAGCAGCTGGGACTACAGGCACATGCCATCATGCCCGGCTGTTTTTTGTTTTTGTTTTTGTTTTTGTTTTAATTTTTTTAGAGATGGAGTCTTGCTATGTTGCCCAGGCTGGTCTCAAACTCCTGCTCCCACAGCTTCCCAAAGTACTCAGATTACAGGCATGAGCCACTGCACCCAGCCTGTATCCCATTTTAAATACGTGTATCCTCTGGCCCAGGAACTCCATTTCCACTGATTTATCCTCCAGATTTACTTGTGTGTGAACCCAGTGATGCATGCACGGGCTATTGATTGTGGCAAAAGAGTGAAAACAAATGTAAATGTCCACTGAGTAGTTAAATAAAAACTGGTGCATCCATTTAATGCAGCTGTCAAAGAAAGAATGCAGTAAGATCTGTGTGGATAAAACAGCTTCTAAGACACATTTTTCAAGTTAAGAAAAAAAAGAAGCAAGCCAGACGGGGTGGCTCATGCCTGTAATCTCAGCACTTTGGGAGGCCGAGGTGGTCAGACTGCTTGAGGTCCGGAGTTCTAGACCAGCCTGGCCAACACAGTGAAACCCCCATCTCTACTAAAAATACAAAAGTTAGCCGGGCGTGGTGGCCTGCACCTGTAATCCCAGCTACTCAGGAGGCTGAGGCAGGAGAATCGCTTGAACCTGGGAGGCAGAAGTTGCAGTGAGCCGAGATTGTGCCACTGCATTCCAGCCTGGGAGACAGAGCAAGACTCTGTCTCAAAAAAAAAAAGTAAAGTGCAGAAGAGTAGGTATAGTTTGCTCCTGTCAGGTGTGTGTTGAAGAAAAAAGAAAAAAAAAAAAAAAAAAAACACGTACCCAACGCTTGAAAGCTTGGACATGCATAGAAACGTGGGAAAGGGCACGAAGCTGATGTGGCTGCCTTGGGAAGGGGTCTGCACACATCCAGTAGAATTTTCTTCCAGGTTTCCTGGAGGTTAGGTGTTGGGCAGGGACTAGGTACTCATCCTGCTCCCTGGTGGGAGGCGCAGCATTGAGGGTGGCTCACCTGGCAGTGTCCCTGGGTGGTGGCAGGGAGGAGGCCTGGGCCTGGGAGCTAGGCTGGGGCTCTGGAGCTGGCACCTCCTTGGGTTCCTCCTTGGGCTGCAGGGGGATGGCAGTGGGCAGGGGGGCGCTCTCCCGGGCCTGCAGCTTGGGCCCTGTTTCCTGGGGGCGTCCTGGAGGCACTAAACAGCGGGGAAAGCAGGAGCTAGAGACGCCGTCCCTTGAGGGCTTCCTCCAACCCCTCAAGGGCACAGGGGCCAGATTCAGGCACTAACAGGACTGAATGGGGAGCCCTTTGGGACCACTTCACCCATTCCTATCCTCAAACAGACCAGACAGACAAGGGAACTGAGGCCCAGGGAGGGGAAGGGACTTATCCAAGACCCACACGTCTCTTCCAGGACTCTGGCTTCCCAGTCTGGACTGGGGAGGGGATTCTGGTGTCGCCTACAGCAGCCTGCTCCTGGCAAGCCCTGAACCCCATCCTAGTCTGGGTGGAGGCTAAGGGCCTCCAGGGGATTCTCCAGGGCCCAGTTGACCCCCGAGCCCAGCCCGTGACCATCCCAGGCAGCCCCCTCCTGAGCTCCCCTCCCTGTACCTGGGTCCGAGGCAACACCTGTAGCAACTGCAGGCTCATCTCTCCAGACCTGGGTGACAAACAGGGCACAATGTCATGGGCCATAGCAAGCTCTGTGCACTTCCCCAACCCCCACTACCAGCTGTGCACTGGCCCAAGGCTGGTGAGTGGGGGGCTTGGGGGGTCTCTCCTTCTGAATCCCCGCCACCTCTCGCAGTCACTCCTCCCCATCAAGGACTCTCCAAGGGGGGCATCGCCCTCTCCTGAGTTCTAGGGGGGTGGGGACAGCCTGCTGGAGGAGGCAGGCCCTCCTGGGGCCCCAGAAACCCCCCCCATATACTCAACTCCCTGCCCCTCCCTTCCTTGGCTCACCTCAGAGGATCTGGGGGGCTGAGGAAGCACTCTCTCCAGATTCTGCTCCAGCCACAGGAGCAGCCGTGACCCGGGCCTGCAGAGGGGCCAGTGGTCAGCAGAGCGCCCTGAGGGAACAGGTCAGTGCACTACCTAACAGCCCACCGCGGGGCCCGCCCCGGACCAGCCCTTCCATGGCCTCCACCACTGCTCTGCGTAGTGGCGGCCTTGTCCTGGAAACTCTCAAAGGGCCCCAAGGCGGTGGGGAAATCCTGCCAGACTCCAATTCTGAGCCAGGGCTGGACCAGGCTCTGGAACCACAGCCGTGGCTTCCTGAGGCATCAGAGGAGAGGCAAGAGCCGCTTGAGGACCTGAGTGCAGCCCTGGGGGCTCCCTGTGCTGGAACAGACAGGGCTGGCTGGCTGCACGGGAGTGTGACCTGTGCCATCACACAAGGCCTTAGACTTAGAAGGACCTGGTTTTGGTTTCATACTCTGCTGTCACAGTCTGAAAACATTTTTTAAAAAATTTTAAGGGGCCTGCATTTGCATTTGCCTGGGGCCCCGCAAATTAATTATGTGGCTGGTCCTAAGGTCAAGCATTGGATCCCAAATCCATCTGGCCTCTGGGAAGCCCCACTCTCTTCAGGGAGGCACCATGTTCCCAGGACAACCGGTTCCCCCAAGTATGGCCCAAAAGAAGGCTGGTGAGTCCTCTAGGTGCCCTCATCCTAAATTGCTTTCATGGTCTCAGGAATCAGCAGCGCACGTCTCAGAAGGAAGTAGGGGACCAAAAGACACAGAGAGCAAGCTGCAGCAAGGAATGAATGAATGAATGAATGAATGAATGAATGAATGAAGTGTGTGATTATATACAAGTATGTTCATTCATGCATGCATTTGTCCTGTGTGTGCTGAGTCCTCACTCTGGTAGGTGCTGTGCCGGGCACCAAGGGTTCAGTAGTGACCAGGACAAAAGCCCCTGCCCTCAAGGAGCCAGCAGTCTAATGAATGAATGAGTGAAGGAATGAATGAATGGGGTGAATGGGGTGAATGGAGATGAATGCATGTCTCTGGATTTCCAGCAGAAATTACAAACTGGGAGCTTCAAGCTTACTTTGGAAGTCTACAGTGTCCTGAAAACTTCTTGATTAAAATTTGAGGGTTTTACATAAAAAGCTAGATTTCTAGCTTCTCTTGAAAACCTGGAGGACCTGGCCACACAGGGCCTAAACACCTGCAAGGAAGAGGCAGTTGAAACTGAGCAGGGCCCCTTCTCGGAGCTCCCTGGCTCCCCTCTTTGCCAGAGTCCCCCCGCCAGCCTGCCACCCTTACTGATGGGGCAGCCACCCCTCCCTGAGTCAGCTCTGAGAGGTCAGACACTGAGGCCAGCCTGGGCACCCTGATGTCCCCCACAGTGAGCCAAGCCCTGCTTCCAGGCTCCACACGGAGCCTACTTACATGAAGCCCACCTGTGAGGAGCTCATCCCTGCCCCTCCCCATTCTCAGAGGGTGGCCCCACCCAGGGGCCTCTCAGTCATCCCTGGGTGCACCCAGGGACCTTCTGCCACAAACCATGAGCAGCACACGGTCCACTGTCCCCATTCTATGGCTGGAAACAGGCATAGAGGAGACGGGAGGCACATCCAAGGTCATACCCTGAGGTGGTAACAGACCCTGCTCCTGAACCCAAGGCCCTGTTACTCCTACCACATACATACAGATGACAGTGACACTCAGGGACAGGGACTCACCTCATGTATTGGGCCTTGAGGGCCTCATTGGGTTCATCTGTGCACCCTGCAGGGTCAGAAAATACAGAAAGGCAGTCAGTAGCAGACCTGCCCCAGCCCCCTGGGCAGCCTGGAGTGGGCACCGAGAGCCCAACTCAATCCCAGGCTCGAACTCAGGGTCGATCAGATGAGAAGATCTGGCCTGGGCAGAGGCTCCCAAGGGGCAGGGCCCATCCCAGCAACCCCTCAGCCCCTCAGCCCTGCCGCTGAAAAGCTATCCTGCCGCTTGGTCTTACCTGTGTCCCCAGTGCTGCCGTGCCCCAGGATCTGCCAGGGACAGATAGATAGACATGGGCGGGGAGCCCAAGGGCAGCCTCCCCACAGCCCCTCTCCGACCCAGCCCCTTCAGCCTCCAGCCCCAGCAGTACCTGAGCCGGCTCCTCTGTGACGCTATGGACAGGCTGTGGGATCACCTTCTCCACGCCCTTCATGAGCCAGGTCAGCACCCTGCGGCTGGGACTGCGATGGACAGAGACACCAGCCTGCCGCCAACTTCCCCTAGCTCAATGAGGCCCTCGAGGCCCAAGACACTAGGTGAGTCCCCGTCCCTGAGTGTCACTGTCATCTGTATGTGTGTGGTGTGGTTATTGGAAAGTACCTACATGTACCACTGGCCCAAGGCAAGTCCAGTGTCCGAAAGAACTTGGCTTGAATCCTAAACCACTGTCTCCCCACTGGGAGATTCAGACCCATCTCCTCCCCAAGAAACTCCATGTGCTTCTCTGGAAAATGGGGGATGCTGCTGCTTCGTGAGGCCAGGCAGACCGGGTGCCATTCGGAGTCCACCCCCATGGATGCTTAGGACAGAGCAGCTGACTTTCCTCTCCTCCTGCCTCCCACTGTCCTGCTCTGAGCACACATCATGCTCCCAAAGGGCCAAGGTTTGCTGCCGGTGTAATGCTGTGGCAGAGGCTGAGCAGCCTAAATGTGAAGGTCACAGCCTCCCTGCCTGAGGCCAGCCCAGCCCCAGCCATGCTCAGGCCCCAAGCACCATGGTGTGAAATGTCTGAACCAACTGGGAGATTCCATGCAAAAGCCTGGATTTCTGGCTTCTCTGGGAAAAGCAGAAGTTCTGACCCATTGGGCCTGCATCTCACCCGAGCACTGAGAAACATCCGGCCCCCTGTACAGGGGCGCTCACTAGGCAGCTCTGACCCACTGTTTCTTTTGGTCACATTGCCCTGCCCTCAAGGAGCCAGCAGTCTAATGAATGAATGAGTGAAGGAATGAATGAATGGGGTGAATGGAGATGAATGCATGACTGGATTTCCAGCAGAAATTACAAACTGGGAGCTTCAGGCTTACTGTGGGAGAGCCCACCATCCACCTGAAGCTCACTTCAGCCAATTCCCAGGATGTCCCAGGGCTTTCCCCAGAATGACAGCAGAGCTGAGGGCAGTACTCATCCACCCCCCATCCCTAGGGCTCCCTAGCTAGGAGGGGAGTCGGGGGCAGGTTGGCCCTGGAGAGAGGGGAGGGTGGTAAAGTACCTGTTCATTTCAGAACTCTCAGCACCCTGGGCCTGGAGGGATATGGCAGAAGTAAGGGCAGCCTCCTTGGTCTCTGGAAAAGAATCTCTCATCCTTCAGATCTAGGGCCTCAGAGAGGCCCATTTCTACCCTGCTTGGGGAGATCAAGTCAGGGAAGCAGAGAGAGCCCCCAAGGGGTCAGAAAGCCAGGCTCCAGCTCAGATCAACTGAAGTCTCTGGGAGCCCACCCTTAGCTTCTCTGAGCCTCAGTTTCCTTATCTGCGAAATGGGTCTGCCAACCTCGTGGGCTCTGCGAGGCTCCAGGGGGAGAATGCCGGCCCTCCCGCCCTGCCAGCCTGGGCTTCCGCACTCTCACTCACCCTGAGGACTTGGGTCCGCCACAGCCACTTCCTCCTCCTTGAGTGACTCTTCGGGGGGCTAGAGGGTTCGAACACGGCCAGGTAAGCCCTAGGTGAGACCAGCCTGGTTTGGACAGGGGCAGCCCCTGATTCTCCCTCAAGGGATCCCTGCCCCACAAAAGACCCGAACAGCTCTTTCCTCAGCATCGTCTCTGTAAATCCTGGTGGCCTTACCTTCCACCTGGGATACTCCCTTCCTCCTAGCCCCAGGGACCCCTCATCTGGGGCTGGGGGCCCTCACAGCCCCCAAGGTCCAAGGTGGCCTCCCAGCCTCCCAGGCCTAAAATATCCCCAGGAGGCTGCCCCACTTTAGTGGCCTGAGAGGGGAGAGGACCATTTAGAGATAGTTATGAAGTCTTGAGGCAGGCTGAGGGGAAGAGGGAGATGGAAGGAGTCCACGCCCCTCATCCCCCACCAGGGCGCTCCCTCTCCTTCTGGCCCAAACTTTCCATTCCTCCCTAGTAGCCAGCTGGAGTTTGGCCTCTGCTATCTGCCTTTCACCTGCCTCTGCAGCTACACCTCCTGCTACGACATGCACATATGTGTATGTACAAACAAACATACATGCACACACATACACACAAATGTGTGCATACTCACTCTCATTCACATACATACATGAACAGACATACAATATGAGCGTATGTACACATACATATGCATACATACAGTGACACACAAATATCAACATGCATATATACACACATGTGCAGACACAAAAATAAGTGCATGTGCACACATGTACAGGCAAAACCATATGTACATATACATGTGTATGTACATATGCATACATGCCCCAACACACATATATGTGCATACAGTCATATGCAAACGTGCATATACACACATGCATGCATACAGATACACACATGCATATGCCTACCGGTGTAGAGACACACAACATGCACATATGCATAGGTACATTGCATATGATTACAAGTGCAGAAATATGTGTATACACACA
Source organism: Macaca fascicularis (assembly GCF_037993035.2). Classification (NCBI taxonomy): domain Eukaryota; kingdom Metazoa; phylum Chordata; class Mammalia; order Primates; family Cercopithecidae; genus Macaca; species Macaca fascicularis. The sequence continues at coordinate 54,072,050 of NC_088394.1, forward strand.
TATGCTCAGTCACACACTTGCATATTTGCAAATACACACAAGCATGTGCATATGGATATGCACATACACACAGATTTCTGCATCTAAACATACATGAACATCCATGCACAGACACAAAATGTGTATATATACACATGTGGAGACAACTATGTGTATATACACATACACATGACACAGTCACAGACACACAAACATGCATACACATAGAAATACATGAGTACACTAACATAGTCAGAAATATGTAGACACATACACATACACACTAGCATGTCACACAAACACATGGAACCACATACTAATACATGTGCACATAAACATATGTGCAAACACATACACATGCATTCATGTACATATATGCTCACATACATTGTCATGCACACCCAATTTGCAAATACATATGTGCAGACACAGACATACCAAGAGCACACTACACATATATGACATATACGTGTATATACATGCAACATATACACATGCATACACACACGCTATACCTGTTTCCTAAACACACCCTGCCCTTCTCTAGTAACAGCCTTTCCTCTGCCAGGAATGCCCAGCATCACCATCTCCCTGGGTTAAAATTCTGCTCCATCCTCTGCGTCTAAAAAGCTCTCCCCCATCAGCCACCAATCTCCAAAGTGAAGATGACTGTCCCTCTTCTGAGCTCCCACTGTTTGATCTGACACACTTTTCTGGCTCCCCAAGAAGGGGAGAGCTGAGGCCAATGTTGGGGCTCACCACATTCCCTCCTCCCCACCTGTGTCTCTTGGCAGAATGAACTGGCTGGGCTCTTGTCTGCTGACCCCCCGGGGCAAGGCCTATTCATCTTTATGCTTTCAGCACTGACCACAGGGCCTGGCATCAATTAGAAGCTCAATCACATCTGTCGAATTGAGCTGCTGAATTAGTTGTCATCCACCTCCTGAATGGATGGGTTGCAGAGGAAAAGTTCTGGAGAAATACTCCACAGTGTGGCCTATGGATCCATGCCAGTCTGCAAATTGTTAATGGTCCATGACGATTAAGCAGTTTGCACCAGAATGTTTATCAATGCACTGCTTCCTTCATTGAGAAAGTCTTGGTACAAAATAAATAGCAACTAAACTAATCGGTGTACTTAGCTACAGAGTAGATTTACATTCTGGTACAAACTGCTTAACCATCATGGACTAGTAATAAACAGTTCATGGACTGGCTCCTGTGAGTAGCTCTGTTCTGAACTCCAGAGGTTAGCAAAATACGGCCTGTGGGCCAAATCTAGGCTATTGCTCGTTTTTATAAATAAAATTGTATTGGAACCCAGCTATGCTCATTCATTCATGCACTACCTATAACTGTTTTCACACTATAATCGCAGAATTGAGTAATTAACAGACATAGCATCACCCACAAAGCCTAAAATATTTACTATCTAGCCTTTTACAGAAAATATTAGTCTTGGGCCAGCCCTATCCACTGTCTGAACCTGAGTTTTCTCATTTGAACAAGTGTGGGACCCTGTGACCCTCACTTTTCCTTCTGATGCTAACCTTTTCCACTGTAGAAGGTCCCTGGAGAGCAGGTGGCCCAAACTGGGAAGACCCTGAGCAGCAAGGCCGGCCTGCCCCTCCTCCCCCTCCACCTCTCACCATGGACTCGGACTCTGTCTCAGCCTCCTCAGGGTTTGGCTCTGGTTCCACCTCTGCCTCCAGCTCTGGCTCTGGTTCCACTTTCTCTTCCTCCTGCATCTTGGTCTTCCGAGGGGTTCCTGGGGGCTGAGGCAGCACCCTCTGGACCCAGCCCAACATCCTGACACCTGTAGGAGACAGTGTCCTTAGCCCTCCCTGGAGCACTCACAGTTGCTCCCGCCACTTATGGACCACTCTTGTGAGTTGTACATTTCCTTTTCCTTCATCAACTTTAAAAATATTTCGACTGTGTGCGGTGGCTCACACCTGTAATCCCAGCAATGTGGGAGGCTGAGGTGGACCGATTGCTTGAACCCAGGAGTTTGAGATCAGCCTGGGCAAGATAGCGAGACCCTCGTCTCTACAAAATATTTTTTAAATTAGCCAGGTGTAGTGGCTCACTCCTGTAGTCCCAGCTACTCAGGAGGCTGAGGTGAGAGGATCATTTGAGCCTAGGAGGTCGAGGCAGCAGTGAGTCATAATGCACCACTGTACTCCAGCCTGCGCAACAGAGTGAGACCCGTCTCAAAAAATATATAATATATATACACACATATATATTTGATATACATATACACAGATATATGTGTGCATATATATTTCTGCAATTTTATCTCTAGGTATTTACCTTATAGAATTACTCAAGGCCATAAATATATGTGTACAAAGAAGCTGGTTGTTATAGCAAAAATGAAAAACACCCAAATATTCATCAAGAGGCGATTGGTTATTGGAAAGTACTTACATGTACCTAAATGTTCATCTGTAAGAGAGGCATGTATTAAGTAAGTTACACTATATCCAATAATGGACTATTACGGGGGCATTAAAAAGAAAGAAGCAGTCTAACCGAGCTAGCAAGAAGATGTGCCTGCTCTGAAGTCAAGTCATGAGCAGATCACTTAATGTCTCTGTGCCTCAGTTTGCTTGTCGGTAAAATAGGGATATTAATAGTACCTACCTCATGGGTTAATTGTGAGGATAAAATGAATTGATAAGTGTAACATACTTAGGCCAAGCGCAGTGGCTCACGCCTATAATCCCAGCACTTTGGGAGGCCGAAGTGGGCGGATCACTTGTGGCCAGGAGTTCCAGACCAGCTTAGCCAACATGGGGAAGCCTCATGTCTACTAAAAATACAAAAATTAGTTGGGCATGATGGCGGGCACCTGTAATCCCAGCTACTCAGTAGGCGGAGGCACAAGAATCACTTGAACCCAGGAGGTGGAGGTTGCAGTGAGCCAAGATCGTGCCACTGCACTCCAGCCCGGGTGACAGAGTGAGATCCTGTCTCAATAATAATAATAATAATAATAAGTGGAACATACTCAGAACAGTGATTGGCACATGCCAAGGGCTTAATAAATGTTGGCTATGACTATTACATGGTATCAAATGAAAACATTAATTGTGTAATATGCATGTACTGCATAATTTCATAAGTAAAAATATTCATTATGAGTAATACATGAGTGGAAAATCTGTTTTAAGATAAAATTAACCTATGTTCATCATTTTTAAAATTTTTAAGGTAAAATGGGCTGGGTGCAGTGGCTTATGCCTGTGATCCCAGCACTTTGGCAGGCCAAGATGAGAGGATCACTTGAGCTCAGGAGCTCAAGACCACCGTGGGCAACATAGCAAGACCCTATCTCTATTTAAAAAAAGAAAAAAAATCTTGCTGTGGTGGTGTGCACCTGTAGTCCCAGCTACTCAGGAGGCTGAGGCAGGGGGTCGAGGCTTCAGTGACCATGCCACTGCACTTCTGCCTGGGTGACAAAGCAAGATCCTGTCTCAAAAAAAAAAAGAAAAAAAAAAGTGGGCCTGGCATGGTGGCTCACTCCTGTAATCCCAGAACTTTGGGAGGCCAAGGCAGGCAGATCACCTGAGGTCAGGAGTTTGAGACCAGCCTAGTCAACATGGTGAAACCCAATCTCCACTAAAAATACAAAAATTAGCTGGGTACAGTGGTGCGTGCCTGTAATCCCAGCTACTCCGGAGGCTGAGGCAGGAGAATCGCTTGAACCCGGGAGGTAGAGGTTGCAGTGAGCAGAGATTGCGCCACTGCACTCCAGCCTGGGTGACAGAGTGAGACTCCTCCAAAAAAAGAAAAAGGTTGGGCGTGGTGACACACACCTGTAATCCCAGCACTTTAGGAGACTGAGGCAGGCGGATGGCTTGAGCTCAGGAGTTCAAGACCAGCCTGGGCAACATGATGAAATCCTGTCTCTACCAAAAATACAAAAAGTTAGCCCAGCATGGTGGCACACGCCTGTAGTACCAGTTACTCAGGAGGCTGAGGCACGAGAATCACTGGAGCCCAAAAACTGGAGGTTGCAGTCAGCCAAGATCTCGCCATTGCACTCCAGCCTGGCCGACAGAGTGAGACCCTGTCTCAAAAATAAAATAAAATGCTTATAGTGCTATATTTTAAAAAAAGAAAGAAAAAGATAAAACGCCAGGTAAGCCTTTTTTCATGGTTTACTGTGTTATTTCAGTCCTACCTTATACAGGTTGTTTCTGGTTGATTTCTCTTTGGGGAATGGGGAGCCCCAGCCCTTATGACTGAACCCCTGCAGGATGGCCTGGCCAGTGGGCAGTGTGCAGGTCAGTGTGTGCTAACTCCTAGCCCTAGATGTGCTCTTGTCCCACATGAGTGTGCCCCACCCCTCTCCCAGCCATGGGCAACCCAGGCTTTGGCAGAGTGTCTGTATGCCCCTTTCTGCCAGGGACCCTGGCCCCAGCTGAAGAGGGCAGCCCAGGCCAAGCCCAGCTCCCCAGAGCCCGCGGCTATGCTGCCTGCGCTCTACTTACAGCCCTGACCTCTGTTCCCGCTCTGGCATCAGCAGCGCAGCCTCTCCCATGAGAGGCTGTGGTGGGAACAGAGCTCTAAGTGTCAGATCCCTGGCTGAGCCTCCCAAAAAGTGAACTTGGGGCAGACATGACCCCTCCGGTCTTCCATTTCCCTGAAGGTGGGGGCGCAGACACAATATTTTCCCAAGTCTGGACTGCCAGAGCTCACACGTTGGGATGGCAGATTTCACTGACCCCAGCCAGCCACAGGCAGCCCCGAGAGCCAGGGCTGAGCTAAGTGCATTCTACTCACGATCATACTCATCCTCGCTCTCACCACCACGCCCCACCCCTGCACTCAGTAAAATAAGAATTTTCATTATGCAGCACAGAAAGGTCAACAGAATCGCCTGAAGCAGCACAGCCAGCAGTGGCCAAGCTGAGTTTACACTCAGGTCTGCCCGATTCCAGCTGCCCCACATCTATTCCCAGGTGGTCGTGGCGTTTGCCGAGTGTTGGCCTCCTCTGCGGGCCAGGCCTGTAGACCCTTCCCAGCAGGCAGCAATTGTGGCTTGCATTTCTAAACCTTCTGGAAATGACTAAGGAAGCCTCCCTGATCCCCCATTTTTCTTTTTCCTCCTAAATGAGAATTTTTACAGGTCCCTCCCATCTTTCTCCCGTGTCCCTGCTGACCGCACTTTGATGAGGGAGGCTCAGGAGGGAAGGGGGCCCACGAGTGGCAGCTTGGGGAGCTATGGTGTTGCACCACCAGTATTTCCAGAATCTTCTGGAGAGCTGATGAAAATACAGATTCCTAGGTCCCTCAAGCCCTCCTGGGGGACCTAGGAATTTGCATTGCACAAGCTGTCCTGAAAATTCTGCTGCACGCTAAAGTCTGAGCTCCACCAGAGAGAGGGAAGCCGCAGGTTTCCCACCATGCCAGTTTGGTCCTGCCTAAATGCCTTTCTAGAGGGAGAACATGGGGATCCCCTCGGGGTCCCACCGAGCCTCCCCCTCATCCTGAGTTACCTGCTCAGATGCCAACCGCCAGCCAGGAATTGCCTTCTCGCTGCCACTAGTAGCTGGCCCCTCAGACACAAGGAAGATTAATTGGCAGTAGCTGGGCCGTGTGCAAAGGATTAGCGGGCGCTGAATGGGGGCAGGGGAGAAAAGAGGCTGTTGATGCCCAGGAAACCAGCAGCACCCTCCAACTCCCAGGGTCCAGCAAGGATGTGGGCCCCAGGGAAGGGCCCCTGCATGGCCCAGGTTTGGAGCACCATGGGTTGCCAGGGGACCTGCCCGGGTTACCAGGGGCCTGGCTTCCCACACACCTTGGCCAAGACACAGAGTGGCTGATGGGAGAATAACAGCTTGGAGTTCCCATGTGATGCCTGGAGACTCTTCAAGGTGGCAGGGGCTTGTCAGCTTCCACTCAGCCGTGGCAAGAGGCGTATCCCAACTCTCCAGTCCCCAGGCCAGGACGCAGGCAGATTCTTTCTGGCTCCCCTGCCTTGGGCTCTGCCAGAAAGGCTGTGTCCCAGGGCTAGGCCTTGAGGATGAATCCAAGGCCTGGCAGATGACTGAGGCATCTGACCTGCACTGTGAACTGAGGCTGGACACCAGAAGGGATACAGAGATCTAGGAGGAGAGGGCACAAGGGGACAGGGCCCAAGGAAGAGGGGCTCAGTGTGGAGGCTCTGAGGGATATTTGGCAAAGGCACAGGACTTGATTTAATTACCTGAACCATTTCTAGAGTTCCTCCTTTCCTTTCTTTCTTCTTCTTTTTTTTTTTTTTTTTTTTTTTTTTTTTGAGACGGAGTCTCGCTCTGTCGCCCAGGCTGGAGTGCAGTGGCCGGATCTCAGCTCACTGCAAGCTCCGCCTCCCGGGTTCATGCCATTCTCCTGCCTCAGCCTCCCCAGTAGCTGGGACTACAGGCGCCCGCCACCTCGCCCGGCTAGTTTTTTGTATTTTTTTAGTAGAGACGGGGTTTCACCGTGTTAGCCAGGATGGTCTCGATCTCCCGACCTCGTGATCTGCCCGTCTCAGCCTCCCAAAGTGCGGGGATTACAGGCGTGAGCCACCGCGCCCGGCCTCTTCTTCTTCTTCTTCTTTTTTTTTTTTTTTAAGCCACGGTCTCTCTCTGTCACTCAGGCTAAGTGCAGTGGTGGGATCATGGCTCATTGCAGTCTCAACGTCTCAGGCTTAAGTGATCCTCCCATCTCAGCCTCCTGAGTAGCAGACGACTCATGTGTGCTGCCATGCCAGGCTAATTTCTATTTTTTTTAGAGACAAGGGTCTCGCTATGTTGCCCAGGCTGGTCTCAAACTCCTGAATGCAAGCAATCCTCCTGCCTCAGCCTCTCATAGTATTGGGATTACAGATGTGAGCCACTGCACCTGGCCTAGAGCTCTTCCTTTGTGCCTGGCAGTGTGTCAGCCTTGGCACACTGAGCAAGACAGACATAGGCTCTGTCCTCATGGAGCTTACATTCCAATGGAGGAGATTACTGACAAATAAAGAATATTGCAAATTATGCTAAGTGCCATAAAAGAAACAGGGCAGAAGCGTGTGTTGTGGAGCGCAGTGGGGGTAGGTAGGCAGGCCCCTATGATGAGGTAGATGTATATTTGAGCTGAGACATGAAAAGCAAGAAAGACTCAGCTGTGAAAAGAGCTGGGTGAATGGTGCTCCAGACCAGGGACACTGCAACGAGAAAGGTTCTGAGGCTGGAATGAGCCTTGAGGAGCAGAATGGGGCCCTGGGAGCCTGGAGCTTAGTGGGTGCAGGAGAGAGTGGTGGGAGATGAGGTTGACAGAGGGCAGGGGCAGATGTTGTGAGGCCTATAGGCCACAGGAAGGAGTGTAGTTTTAAATGATGGTTTTGAACAGGGGCTGGGCATGATCTGTGTGGCTCCATGTAGCAGACAAGCATGGAAACAGAAAACTGGTCATGAGGCTGCAGAGGGACAAGCCGATTGGCGACTGGATGAACCCTGACTTCCCCTCCAGTGCTGGGCTTCAAGACCTCTGATAATGCAACCTCCACAAGGCAAGTGATGCAAAAGAAACTTCTTTCTGCCAGGAAGGCCAGACCCCAGTGGTAAAGCTCAAGGTACTCCCTGACCCTTCCCTACAAATATGCCAGGCTGCAAGGGTCAGAGCTCCTTCCCAGGGAACAGCAGCAAGCCCTTCTGCTCTGCCTGGGCCTGCGAGTAGCACAGGTGACATTCGCCCTTGCCTGCAGCCTGACGGGAGGGATGATGGGGCTTCAACTATGCTGGTGGGAGTACAGATAGGAGAAGGGAAAGGGGAGGAAAAAGGGGGGCATGGAGGGGCTCACCCAGGGCAACTGGGTGGCTGGTTTAGTGGGTGAACCAGTAAACCACCCCAGGCTGGTTTACACATGTACTGAAAAGAAGCAGCCTGGGGCTGGAAGTTTGGAGGAAGAATTTTGGGGGGAAAATAATGAGCACTACTTTGTTAAGATGTCTGAGAGAGGCTGGGTGCAGTGACTCATGCCTATAATCCTAGTACTTTGGTAGGCCGAGGCAGGTGGATCACCTGAGGTCACGAGTTCGAGATCAGCCTGGCCAACATGGCAAAACTCTATCTCTACTAAAAATACTAAAATTAGTCAGGCATGGTAGCAGGTGCCTATAATCCCAGCTACTCTGGAGGCTGTGGCAGGAGAATCGCCTGAACCTGGTGGGTGGAGGTTGCAGTGAGCCAAGATCACACCACTGCACTCCAGCCTAAGGAAAAAAAAAAAAAATGTCTGAGAGATATCCAGGTTGAAATGTGACTGTGTGTGTGTGTGACTGTGTGTGTGTGACTTAGGGAGAGGTCTACTGGAGATAGAAATTTTGGAGGCCTCAGCCTGCAGATGATGCTTAAAGCCACAGGACTGACTGATATCACCTAGGAAACCCAAGGAAACAAAGGGGACCAGAGGTGGCACCTGGAACACTTGGGCTCACTCAGAGGATGCAAAAAGAGCAGGAGCTGGTAAAGGAGCCTTAAGGAGCTGCCAGGGATGGGGATGGAGAAGCAGAAGCATGGGGTGAGGTGAAAGCCAAGAGCAGTGGCTGTGTTGGAGTGAGGCAGTTATCCGAGGGGCCACTGTCTGAGCTGAGACTTGAAATGCGTCTCTGGGATTGGGCAACTTAGCAGCAGTTGGAGAACCTGCAGAGTGGGAAGGAGGGAAAGTTAGATGGGCCTGAGTGAAGAGAAATGGGATCTAGGGTGGGGAAAATGAGCAAAACACAGCCACACAGAGTGGCTAAAGTTTGGATGAATCTCATGTGCATATATGTGGAGGGAAAGAAGCCAGATTCAAAAGAAGACCCCGGTGATCCATGCATACAAAGTTTCCAAAAGGCAAAATTAGCCTGTCCTGTCTATGGCTACAAACATAAGTACATTTGCAGTGTCTGGTTTTCTAGAAAGCCTAGAGTTGTTAAATAAAGTTTTCTACAGCTGCCCATAAATAAAAGTACTACAAGGAGGGACAGTGGTTCCCTCTTGCTGGGTTGGGGATTGTGATTGGGAAGGCATATGTGGAAGCTTCTAGGGACTGGCAGGGCCAATGTCTTGCTTTCTTTTACTAAATTGGCTGGAATCTATTTTTCAGAACAACCTTATGGGAATATATATGCCATAAAATTCACCCATGTTAAGTATACAATTCAATGACTTTTATATTACTTATTATTTATTTATTTATTTATTTATTTAAGACAGGGTCTCACTCTATCACCCAGGCTGGAGTGCAGTGGCGTGATCATAGCTCACCACAGGCTCAACCTTCTTAGCTGAAGTGATTCTCCCACCTCCGCCTCCCAAGTAGCTGTGACCACAGGCACACGCCACCAGGCCCAGCTAATTTTTGTATTTTTTGTAGAGACAGGGTTTTGCCATGTTTCCCAGGCTGGTCTCGAACTCCCAGGCTCAAGCAATTCACCCACTTGGGCTTCCCAGAGGGCTGGAATTACAGGCATGAGCCACCACCCCCGCCTAACTCAATGATTTTTAACAAATTGACTGAACTGTGCAACTCTCACCACATCTGGTTTTAGAACATTCCCATTGCCCCAGTAAGACCCCTCATGCCAGATGGTAACCACTCTTCATTCGTATACCCCAGTCCCAGGCAACCACACATCTGCTTTCTGTGTCTATAGATTTGTCTTTCCTGGACATTTTATATAAATGGGTCATACAATATGTGGGTTTTCACATCTGACTTCTTTGATGTAGCATAAAGTTTTTGAGGTTCATCCACCTCGTAGCATGTATCAGAACTTCATTTCTTTTCATTACTCAAGAGTATTTCATGGTATAGACGCACCACAGTTTATCCACTCATCAGTGGACACAGGTTGTTTCCACTTTTTGGCTGTACATCATGTTGCTATGAACATATGAACATTTGTGTGCAAGTCTCTGTGGAGATATATACCTTTTTTTTTTTTTTTTTTTTTTTTTGAGACAGAGTCTCTTGCCCAGACTGGAGTGCAATGGCGCAATCTCGGCTCAGTGCAAGCTCCGCCTCCCGGGTTCACGCCATTCTCCTGCCTCAGCCTCCTGAGTAGCTGGGATTATAGGCACCGCCACCACGCCCGACTAATTTTTGTATTTTTAGTAGAGGCAGGGTTTCACCATGTTGTCCAGGCTGGTCTCAAACTCCCAACCTCAAGTGATCTGCCCGCCTCAGCCTCCCAAAGTTCTGGGATTGCAGGTGTGAGCCACCGTGCCTTACAATATACTTTCATTTCTCTTAGGAAGCCTTCTGGGGTAGAGTCTTCCAGATGACCCAATCATATGGTACATTTGTTTCACTTTTTAAGAAACTGCTAAACTGTTTTAAAAGTAGTACTCCATGTCTTGCCCAGGATGGGTAGTAGTTATACGGGGTCTCATTTTGTAAATTATTAGTTACATTAGATATTTATGCACTTTCTGTATTTCTTCTATTTGATAACTTTAAAAGA